>NW_027223766.1:32271769-32918133 GCF_028538775.1 Myotis yumanensis | reverse complement strand
GTTAAGTCCCAGCTCTGCCCCAGACAGTTTTGAAATCAGAAGGAAGTTCACCCAACCTCTTGTTTATTCACCCCCATGTCTCCGTTTATTTACCTCTAAAAATGAAAGGCAAATCCCTGCTTTGGAGGGTGTGCTGAGTATTTAGTCTGATAACATAAATGGACTTAACAGTTCCTGACACAAAGGGAAGATTTTACAAATATTTAATTTTTAACCTCTTACTACTGTTATTGATACAGTGTGTGAAGTTAAGTAAGTCAATAAGTAGGAATCAAATGATAAAAAATAAGCTATAGTCATCGTCCTCAAAGAATTTAAAATAACGTATGATACAACTGAAAATATTAAAAATTCCTTACTGATCTACATTGATAGAAGAAATTAATTTGAGAAAAAAATAAACTTTTTATGGATTTTCAATAACATCTAGCACCAAGAATAATGCCTAACAGTAGTAAGTGCTTAATAAATACTTGAATAGATTACTAAGTGTCTCCCTCTAAAATGTGCTCTCGAATCAGGAGGAACTGGAAGATTTCCACATTTAGTCTCTTTTCTTGTGAGCATCTACCTGGACCAAATCCCACAAGACTACCAAGAAGCTCCATTCCCTACCCTAACTGCTGTATTTATTCCCTAACTGCTGAAAGTGGGACTTTCAAATAGGGAAACTGATTATCTCCTCTGCCTGCTCACTTTGGTCTCTGACAGGAGATTGGGGTGATTAGATGTCTTTGAAGTAGAGCACCCTGGCCATAAAAGAGGTAATGGTGCCTCTATCCTCTGGACCAAATTGCCCATATTAGCACTCTCAAGTCCAATCACAGGTGTCCACTTTGAAAGGAGCATTGAAAAAGAGAGACAGAGAGAACACTATGTACAAGGCAGTATCCAGACTGGATCCTGGAACAGAAAAGGGACATTAGTGGAAAATCTGGTGAAATCCCAATGAAATCTGTAATTCAGTCAACAATATTGTATCCATGTTAATTTCACAGTTTTGACAAATGGACAAAGTGTTATCATTAGAGGAAGCTGCGTGAAGGGTAAACAGTAACTCACTGTGTTATGTTTGTAACTTTTCTGTAAATCTAAAGTTATTCCAAAATAAAAAGTTTATTTAAAAATAGCAAGACGAAGATCAAAGAGCCCCAGCCGGTTTGGCTCAGGATATAGAGAGTCGGTCTGTGGACTGAAGGGTCCTGGGTTCCATTCCAGTTGGGGGCATGTACCTGGGCTGCAGGCTCTTCCCTGGCTCAGGCCCAGTCAGGGCTCCGGTGGGAGGCAGCCAGTCGATGTGTTTCTCTCACATCGATATTTCTCTCTCTTCCACTTTCTCTAAAAACCAATGGAAAAAATATCCTCAGGTGAGGATTAAAAAAGAAGAAGAAGAAAATCTAAGATACTGGCCAACTGTTTTTTTTTTAATTTTTTTATTGATTAAGTTATTATATATGTGTCCTTATCCCCACGTTACCCCCTACGCCCCCCACTCATGCCCTCACACCCCTGTTGTTTGTGTCCATTGGTTAGGCTTATATGCATGCAAACACGTCCTTTGATTGATCTCTCCCCCTTACCCCCATCCTCCCCTACCTTCCCTCTGAGGTTTGACAACTGTTTTGGATATGGTGACTGAAGCTACAGTAGGGAGCCATACAGTATAGCGAAAGGAACAAAAAACAAAAAAAAAGTAAGAAAAAAGAACATGGAGTAGAGGGTAACTAGCATAATAATAGCAAGCAAACAAATGTAGTGCTTGCATATATAGTAATAAAAGTGCCTTATCTATAAAAAATATCTTAACTTCCAGTCACTTATTATGTAGGTCCTATTGTCATATCCATTTTGTAGATAAGAAAATTGATGCTCCAAAAGCTTAAATTACCTTCCCAAGGTCAACAAACTAGGAAGATGCAAAGCAAGCATTTTGAACATTAGGTGGTTTACCAGTAGGTCCCAATCCTGTGCTATTAACACAAGACAACTTGCCACCAAGGAAAGATGTAGTAATAAATAAAAAAGCAGCAGAAGGCATTCTATGAAATATGAATTAGAAATAATAGTAGAAAGTGGAATAATGCACATTAAAAAGAAGAAGCAAAGATAGAGATGACTTGGGTTTCAATAACCAGCTCTCCCGCTAACTAGCTGTGATGACTCCAGAAATCATTTACATTCTTAAGCCTTTATTTTTTGTAAAAGATGATGGTGATTACAGTACAAGTGACAGATGATTAAAACTAAAGAAAAATTTAAGTAGAAAAATACAAACCATCAGCCACTCCTACCAGAATGAGTTGAGGTAGGAGCAACATCAACCTGGTTATTTAATTAATTAATTAACTCAAGAAGCTGAGCAATTTAATTTTAAAAAAAACTAATAAATCATCTGATATTTTAAAGTATAATAAAAATAAAGCAGTGGTAATTAAATAGTTAATTTAATTGAATGCTACAATAATTAATTAACTGAGTGGAAAAAAATCTGAACATCTGCATGTACTGGGCAGAGAGAATCAAAGCTGGTGAAACAGGTGAATAATACATGTTTCTGCCATCAATGTTTGGAAAGTGCTTGAGATGACATAGACTTAAAAAATAATTACAAGAAAAAGTGATAACTGCTCTGATTGAAAAAGGACCAAAAAGGAAGGCTCATCTAACCCAGACAAAAGTAAAGTATTTGGAGAATAAGGAACACTGTTTTCAGGTAGAGAAGAGGAGAAGAACGCTGTAGGAAAAGAGAATTGTGTGTTCACAGAAAAGACTGAGAAATGAAGAATTCTGAGAGGTTTGCATCAGTTGTAGGGAAGGAAATTGAGATGAGTAGGGGTGAAGCCACCAATATCAATTGAACATGATTAGCAAAGACCAAGAACCTCAGATGAGGTTCACAAGCAGGAAACCACTCTGATTAGATTTGATTTTGAGGAATGGCATTAACGATAACATTGTGCACTGACCTAATCAGGTCACATCTGCAACATTAGGTTCAATTATAAGTGTCCCATTTTGAGGAAAGTATTAACAAATGGAAGCCTATGCAGAGAGGCTACTGAGATGACAAATGAAAATTCTCTTTAATAATTATAGGAGAGCATATTTAATAATGTCTGCTAGCATAGTTAAAATTCTACCTCTTATCCTTGATGTCAAACAGATTTCCCACACCATTTCATCCAAATCCAACAGTAAAGCATCTTCATTACTATGCATGGGAGCTTTATTTTCTTAAGCAAGGATGCAGAAGGTTGTGATAAAAGGAAGAGATAATTGAAGAAGAATGGAGAAGGATAGAATAGAATCTTTATCCTACCAGTCCTTTGGAATAGGCATAAATCTACTGTAGAGAAATGGGAAGAGGCTGATGGAAGTACTGAGGGGACTTTATGATGTGACAAGAGCTGCTTCTGGCATCTGAAGATAACTTAAGGCACAAAGAGGAGGAGGATGCCCTCTTCCCCTTCTTGGCATGGTACTCAGCACCATATTTTTGGTAAGGCTTGGAAACCCTGGGTTTTTCATGGTGGGCAATGATAACAGGTATGGACAAGTCAGCGTCTAAGCAGGGACACATGGTTGTACTGCTGACAAACTTGAAAATTCCTTTGAAGATCTCCAGATAGAACCAAGGGCAATTTGAAGATGAGGCCCAAAGTACTATAACATCACAGGCAGACACTATCATTAATGATACAATATTAATAATGCTCTAAATAATGATACAAAATTAATGGTAAAATTTGGTGCCTAATAAATATAATAACAATAATTTTTATAACTAATTTTAAAGTCTGTTGTAGCTTAAAATGATATCTTATAAGAGCATGTATATATCAATGGAAGAAATGCATTTTGGGCCATTTTTTTGTCCTACCTACAGATATTCAAAGGTTTCATGTTTTTAATAGAGCTGGTGAAATTTCTTCTTTCCACACAATAACGAAAAATTAGTTCATCCAAATTAATACAAATGTGCACACCCTTCTATTTTTAATAAATTGATTTAAATATTATTGAAAGGTCTTTGGAAAACAATTTTAATTCTATTTACAGATTTTTAAGTGTGCTCATTTGAATGCTCTTTGGCAACAAAATCACACACTTCCAAGCATCTTTTTTCAAAATGCTCTCTTCATGGCATATGTATTTTTTAATTATTTCACTTTATCACCTTAAAGGGAAATATTAGGTATGTATAGGTTTTCATAACTGTGAGTGAAGCACCCTACCTAAGCCATCAGAGAGAGTTTACAAAGTTTGTCATGCTCATCTCTTGTAAAAGAAAAATTCATAACCAAACTTTAAATTTATAAGCTCTTTTAAATATTATGAGATAGCAGCTAGCTGACACCAATATCCATTCTCCTGTTCTTTAGTCAAAAGAGACACCAACTTTAGCTGGGCACATGGACATATAGCTCATGCTCACATTTCTGTTTCCCTTGTAGCTGGGTATGAGCATAAGAATAAATTCTGGCAAATGGGAGGTGAGCTTAAATGAAATCTGAGCTCCTGACTGTGCCCTTCTCGTCCTCAAATTCTATTTCCTTGATGGCTGCAAGGTGGACATGGACATGACACCGAACTGTCTTGACCAACAAATGAGAGAAGCACCTTGAAGTGGAAGAGCAACAAGAAAGAATTAGTTCAAATCTTCTACCATCATTACACTGTCATTTTAGCCCTGGATCATGCAACATAGATATAAAAGTCCCAATATATTCTTTCTGTCCCACAATGGTTCCTCTTGAGCAATGACACTTTGGAAAACATTACTTCCGATGAGCAACTGGTTGAAGAAAGAAAGTCTGGGAAAGTTCATCAAAAGGAAGAATCTAGAGAAAAGACATACGTCCTTGCTTTCTTTATGTTCTACTCTTCCTTATACTTTTTCTTGATACTATTGCCTCAAGACTTAATTCTAGATAAGTTAATTTGTTCAAAAATGGCTTTGTATGTCTTTGAAGAAAATACACACAGCTCTTACCAAAATGCTACATTGGGAAATATAAAATTCACATATTATTTGAAGGATGACTCATTTAATAGCTGAAATATTTGTTCAAATAGCTCTCATTTTTCATTTATTACTCCTTCCTTTGTTCAGTTTTATCCACTTCTGAAAATGTGCCATTTACTGTCCTTCATGGATATTTATTTTTTCTTCCATTTTAAATACTATCAGAGTATTTTTTCTCTCTACTCTGTCTTCTGTATAAGCTTTGTGTGACAAGAGTGTCTGAAAAAAAATTCTGAACGTTCCATATAGATTTATTAGTTACTCCTAAGAAGGCCTTGTGCCCACTTTTAAATTGAAACTGATGCTGACAATTAGTTCTCAGATCTACCTGACCTCCAAATTGTGCACAGGTGCATAACACAGTACCTGCATATATCAAGAAGCAGTATCACAAAAATACATTGTCTGAATCTTAAACCTTTGCTCTATCATTTATTAGTTGAATAAACTTGGGCAAATTGCTTAATCATTCTATGAATCCATTTCCTGGGAAATAAAATGAGAATAATAATAATTGTGTTTAATTATAGGACAGCTGTAATGATTAAATCATGTCAAGTGCTTAGAACAGTACCTGGCATATAGCAACTGCTTATAACTGTTATTATTTCAATCAATCACTTCATTAGATTTATCTTGGCTAATCCAATATCTTTGAAAATTTGGCATTTATACTTCAATATAAAGGTGTAAGTAGCACAGTTTTAGAGATTCTATCAAACAATACATGTCAACATGAGAGAGAAAGTTTTACCAGTAGGCAAGATCAATTTGTTTTCTTGTCTAGGTGGAGGTCCCCAAATAATAATTCATTAGACCACAGTCATTCCCATTCAATTACATATTGTCTAAGGCTACTTTTGTGCTATAACGGAGCTGTATAGTTGCAACAGAGACTGGCCCTTTACAGAAAAAGTTTGCCAACCCTGCTGTAGGCTATATATCAAAGTTCTTTCTATTCAAAGGCAACCAAGATGGCTATACCTCTTAGTGTGCCTGAAAAGAACAGCTGCCTCTCACACTTGCACACTCTCAGAACACCTTTTCGTTCTCAGGGCTGGGACTGTTCATTTTGGTCTGCCTTTCACACTGTACCATCACCATTATGATGAGGTTGCTTTAACTGGTTTCTCTTTTGCTATTGGCTAAAAATTCTACTGCAGTATGTGCACATTCTCCATGCCTTACAGTTGTTCAACTCCTGTTTACACTACCTGTAAACAGGTAGGAAAACCCGTTAGGTTGGGAAATGGTAAGAAAAGAAGAATCAGGAAGGCGTGTAAAGACAGTTGGTGTTCAGCACAATGGTGAGCAGTGGAAAAGATGCCCCATTGATTTTTATTGGGTGTGGTGGGGAGATCCACTATTTAAAACCTTCCAACCAACTATCAAGGGGTTTCCCCCCAACCTAAATCAGACTACTCAAAATAAAAAGAGGAATTTAGAATTACTGATTTTTTTCTGAGATGGAATTCTAGGGATTCTGACAGTGGTTCTCAAAGTATGATCCAAAGACCCTGGATACCCTGAGACCTCTTGCAGTGGCTCAGTGAATTTAAAACTATTTTAATAATAGCAATAAAAACTGTTCGCCTTTGATAAGTTTATTATAAGAGGGCAGTGTAGTTTTTTAAAGGCTGCCTGACATGTGATATCATAAAACATTGAATGTAGAACTCCACATAATAATTTAGCTGTTTTCTATTAAACAAAATATTTGAAAAAGCCATCCCATTTTTTTCTAAAAACATAATTATTTTTTATAAAAATATTTTAGTATTTATATGAACATGTTGGGCCTGTTTTATTTTAAATTATTTAATAAATAGATACGTTTTAATTTCTCTATTTTAGTTTCTTTTCTAGTAAACCATCAGTATGCCGATAAAGCAGCTCACTGAATAAAAAGCCCTGATTAGCAGCACTTATTAATTTCCACAATGCAAATTCGTCCTCCATGTTGACTTGAAGCTACCAATGGTTTAACTACAAGGTTGGAGAATTCTTGAATATTTAATAATTTGCTCTCCCAGCACAAATCCTGGATTAGCAGCTGAAAATATAGCTCTATAAGCCCCTACATACTTTTGGAGTGGAAAGTGGTCCTGAGACCACAATATTTAACCGCTGCTATTCTAATAAAACCCCCTACTTCCACCAATAAGGCAGTAACACTCTGATCCCCATTTGTGAGGTAAGTGTCTGGCCACAGGTACCAAAATAATCAAGTACAGAGCCTACCCTGGAACCCAACGCTCTTTGTTCCTACTTCTAAAAGCTGAACTGAAAAGAAAAGGAATATTTTCTCAGCACACTTAAGTACCTAACTCAGAGTTGATATGAAAGACACAGAAGGTCTGGCAGTGGTAGTAAAGGTTAGAGAAGGAGAATGTAGAAAAATAATTTTTATTATCAGTCCTAAAGAACAAATGGTATAGAAAACAAAAGGTGTTTTTTAAATAAAAACATAAAGTTAAGAAAGAGTTAAAAAAGAAAAAGAAAAGAAAAGATATTAACTAAAGATTATTACTCATTTAAAAATATTTTTTTATATAAGAACATTTCAAAGGTAAACAAAATTAACAGAAAAAGTAGCCTCCTAAGACCAAAGCCTCTTTGTTACTTAAATCTCCATCCCCAGTGAAAAGGATGTTTTAACATAATCCTTTAAAAAGAAATAAATCTTAAGTCAAATAAACACAGGGTATTATGCAGTTCCCCTTTATTTGAAGGACAAGGGCAGAGCAGTCCACTTTGAAGGAGAGTGATTACAGCTTGATGCCTTAGGACATACTCTATGCTCTTTATGGTAAATCAGAGTCCATCTCTAAACAGATACTCAATTCTGTCTGTAAAAGTAAGGCCTCGTGCTTGTTTATTACTTCCTAAAGAGAGAAAGTGGGTTAAATCTTTCTTATCTGAATCAATCTAGAGTGTTTTCCAGATATAGTCAGATGTATTCTTACTATGCCACATTCCTACTGAATCCTATGAAGTATAGGACCAAGTTGATGTGGGAACAGCATACTAATAAGTCCATATAAAACTTACAGCAATCTGGAACACATTCCCAATTCTTACTGGGAAATTTTAGTGGCTACCTTGAAATTTCAGGTCTTTCCTAATTCAGCAGTTTTCATGGAAATGGAGAACGTGACAGACTTACAGGAGCCAGACAAACAGCATCTCAAACCACAGATCAAGATGTTACTCTGAGCCGAACCGGTTTGGCTCAGTGGATAGAGCGTCAGTCTGTGGACTTGGGGGTCCCAGGTTCGATTCCGGTCAAGGGCATGTACCTTGGTTGTGGGCACATCCCCACTGGGGGCGTGCAGGAGGCAGCTGATTGATCTCTCTCATCGATGTTTCTGGCTCTCTATCCCTCTCCCTTCTTCTCTGTAAAAAATCAATAAAAATATATTTTTTAAAAAAAGATGTTACTCTGATCATAAGGGCTAGTGTCTAGCAACTGTAGTCCCTGTATTAACACAGGGTATTTAAATCACTGATAACTGCATGAGCACACAAAACCCAACTAAAACAAAACTTGAACAATCCAGAAGAAATTCCAGAAAGGTTTAGAAAGTTAAAATGTCCCTAAAAGATGTCAACTTTAGAACATCTTTTAGAACTTTAGAATATGCCTAAATGTAAATTCTTCTAGATGTGGTACATACATGCAATGGAATATTACTCAGCCATAAAAAAGAATGAAATCTTGCCATCTGCAACAACATATATGGAATTAGAGAGTATTATGCTAAGTGACATAAGTCAGACAGAGAAAGACAAATACCATATGATTTCACTTATTTGTGGAAGATAAAAAAACAAAGTAAACAAACAAAACAGAAACATAATCTTAGATACCAAGAATAAATGGATGGTTTCCAGATGGGAGGGGACTTAGGGGGATTGGCAAAAAAGGGGAAGGTATTAAGATGTACAAATTGCCAGTTATAGAAGACAGTCACAGGGATGTAAAGTACAGCACAGGGAGTAGAGTAAATATTATAATAACTATATATGATATCAGATGGGCGTTAGACTTACTGGAATGATCACTTTGTAAGTTATATAAATGTCTAATCACTACGTTGAATATCTGAAACTGATACAATATTGTATGTAAACTATAATGGAAAAGTTTAATTTTTTTTTATTTTCTATTCTTACTCTCCTCTTTAAAAAGTCCTATCATATTTGTGTTATATTCCTATAATGCTGAGCATGGTCTGAAATACATATTTATAGTTTACTTGCTTTTTGAGTTATTTTATTGGCCTCCACATCTAATCATAGAATATAAACTCTAAAAATAGGAGCTGCAGTCCCAGAATGTAGGACAAAGCCTGTGACGCGTAGAATCTTAATAAATATTTGTTGAATGCACAATGTAAGAACCCACCAGGGTCAACCTCCCCCTATATTCAATTTTAACTCCTCTCTTTAAATTTCAAGTGAATGTTCTTATTGGCAGACACTAAACTGGAACCATATGGAGCAGCGAGGCTCAGTGAACACATGTCCTTATTCCTCCTCTGCCTAAGAATGTCAGTGGTGGACCTGAGATGAAATTAGACAATCTGTCATGAGGAGGTTGTACCTGGATATTCATCCCACTCTCCCTTTGGGCTCCTTCACCAAGAGGAGTATAAAAAATTTCCTAATATCTCCAAAGCTCCATCAAACATAAATGCAAAAGCATTCTTTTCCTATAGGGAGAGATTGAAAGTTTGCAAGCAACAAAATGGAGCAGTGAGAGTCCCCCTAAATAGGCATTATATGATTGAAGTGATACTGAATTTCAGAAGAGCAGAAACCAGAGGTAAAATACAACCGGGCAGAACAAAAAAGGGTGGTGGTGGTGACGGTGGCTATTTTAATTGTTTGTCTACTGCTTTAATGAGCACCACTCCTGATTCAGAACAGACAGAAAAGGAGTGAGGGCTACATGCAGGTGTGTAAGCGGCTAATGGAAGTGACAGCTAAGATGACATATCACCAGGGTGTTGAAAAATGAATTATCCATGTGGTTTAAATAGGCCAAATGATATATTGGAACATCGTGTGGTTTAGCACAAAGCATGGCATTCAAGATGGAAGATTCAAATCCTAATCCTGGCTCTCACACACACCACTTTTATGAGCCTGAATGAGTCATTTAAACCACACCGTGCTGCGGTTTCTCCCTCAGTCAAATCAGTGTAGCAAAATGTATTGCCCAGTCACAACACAAGATGTTGCGAGGAAACAAGGGAGGGAACAACAAAAGTAGCCCATTCTACACACTGCAAGGTGCACACCTTGTGAGCAAAATAATGACTCTGATTGTGTGACTGTCAAGGCAAGACTCTTGACAAAGTGATTTGCCTTTCAAACTGATAAATCCCACTTTTCTAAACTGAAGCCGGGCACTAGAAATATTAAACTCCATTGCTTTAATTCTCTACTCCCTCCCTTCATATGAATTTTCATTATATACCACAAACATTTACAATTAGGGAATTCATTTTAGTTATCGCAACCGTTGCCAATAATTTGCCTGCAAGATCCCTTCTGGCCAGAAATATGCATCCTTGTCCCTGTATTCACAATCTTATATTTAGTTCTTGCCAACGGGCTGTTTAGGTTGCTCCAAATCAAATAAACTCCGAAGCCCACACAGTAAGTATTAGATCATTACTGAGCAGGCGGTACACAGGCGGGAGGCACAAACACAACTCAGGGCAAAAAGGGAATCACCAGACCTGAAATTAGACACACAGGCAATTATGCAAAGTGGAAAACGCACGAGACAAGGAGTCAAAATAGCTGAACTTAAATACCGGCTCTGTCACTTAAGGTATGACCTTGGTCAATCTAAAGCAGGACTTTGGACCTCGGCTGCAAGATTGAAATAATAGATTACGCCAGGTGACCAAAGGCGAGAGAGCATGCATTACTCAATTCAGCAAGCACCGAGTGCCTGTGAGCGGACAAGCTTTAGAGCCACACTGCTTGGGGCTCTGTTCTATCTCTAAATCTAACCTGGTGACCCTGAGTAAGATTCTTAATCCCTCTGTGCCTCAGTTTTCTTATCTCTAAAACAGTGGTTGGCAAACTGTGGCTCTCAAGCCACATGCGGCTCTTTGGCCCCTTGAGTGTGGCTCTTCCTAAGCCTTAGGAGTACCCTAATTAAGTTAATAACAATGTACCTACCTATATAGTTTAAGTTTAAAAAATTTGGCTCTCAAAAGAAATTTCAATCGTTGTACTGTTCATATTTGGCTCTGTTGACTAATGAGTTTGCCCAACCACTGCTCTAAAACAAGGACAATAAAAGAGGCTATTTCAAACCAAGGTGAGAATTAGAGTTAACCCGTAAGCCATTTAGAAGTCTGTCACACATGGTAGCACTAAAAAACATTGGCTCTGGTTGCTATGTGCCAGGTCTAGAGGACTCAAGGATTTGAGTAAGATATCATCCATGCCCAAAAGAAGTCAAATCAGTGTAGCAAAATCTATTGCCCAGCTGACTTCCCAAGTTCTCTTCCAAACTCATGACTCCCTTAATTTTAGTTCATTTTGCTTTCTCATTTCTCATTTCTTTCTTAGTAGCCAAAGAAATTTCATAAAAATTGCATGTTTGCTGCAAAGAGGTTGTTTACCTGCCATTACAAGCTGTGTCTCCCCTGAGAAATACTCACTGGTGATGATGGCATCAATCTACTCTATATCAATTGCTATATGGCAGAGAACAGACTACCCCGGGGCTGAGAGCAAGAGCAGTGAGGGTACCCAAGAATCAAAGCAGTTTCCATAACCTTCTTGCTAGAAGTAAGGTGAGGGGTGACAAATACAAAGAAAAAATAACTCTTCTCATCCTTTCAGCACACCTGCTCTTTACTGAAGCGTTTCAGAGGTGAGAAACAAAAAACAGGCTTAATGAACTCTACAATGAAGACATTTTGAAAATGACATTATGGTAGGTTTCCTAGCCCAACGTTTTATAGTAATGACTGTAAACCATTTACCCTCTCGTAGCTTTCTGACTACGCTCTTCTCTCTCAGCAGATGTCCTCACGGAAGGCCCTGTGTGTTCTGTGAAGGACATACTCCATTGGCTTCACATCACCAAATGTGTAAATGGACCTTTGTCGCTTCCCCCCGTCTATTTTAGTACATCATTCTTACTTAATGGAAGAGCTGCTCCTCTTTCTCACAGAGGATGTGTCTGTGTAAGAAATCCCATCTAGGCTCCCTACCCTTGTTCTCCTATGTATAATCATTCCTTTCCTACAGTTCCTCTTCAGTATGTAAACTCTATCAAGGGTCCCAAATTGTAAAAAAGTAGAAGGAAAAAAAATCTCCCTCAGTCCTACACACTCCTCTTTAACCCTATCTTTCTCGTCATTTCAAAAACCACAATTCTCAAAGTAGTTATCTACAATTGACATCACCATTTCTTCACTTCTCTTTTTCACAATAACTCATTCAAAGCAGGCTTCTGTTCCACCGAAACTGCTCTTGCTGAGCTTTCCAATGATCTCTATCCATATCTCTAAGTCCAACAGACTCCTCAGTTTTTATCTTGCTTGACCTGAAAATGGCATTTGACCTTGTTACCATTTCCTCCTTTTAAAAAAACACACAACATTTTTTAATCAGTGTCAGCATACCACATGCCCCTGCTTTTCTACCTACTTCTTCAGCTGTCTTATCCAGGTCTCTGCTATGTATTTCCCAGACATTGAAATCCCACCTGTGGTCCCGAGTGACCTCCTCTGAGCTTTAGACCCATGTACCTAACTAAATACATGCTCCATATCTCTAATGAAGATGCCTCACAGGCATCTCAAAATCAGTTTTCCAAAACTAGTCACAGCATCTCCACTGACATAAGTGCCCAAGCTAGTACTTGGGGAATAATCTTTTACTCCTTCCTCTTACTCACTCCTCACATCCGATCCATAATCACATAATTTCAACTTTCTCATTTCTTAGCTTCAACGTCATTTCCTAAGAATAGCTCTCCTTGGATCCAAAGACATAATTAGCTCCCTTCTCTTCCTCTGCACTTTATGGTTCCATACATAGCTTTTCCTTCTTTTCCAACTCTGTTATATATAAATCCAAATTATCATTTCCTTCTGCTCATGTTTTACACTCATAATACTAGAATTTATATAGTATAAGTCTTCCCAGCTAAGCAATTTAATGGCTGGGATCAGTGTGCAATATGGAATCGCTGAGGATTTTAATCCTTGCTTGTATCTGTATACCCAATATCTTAAATAAAGACCAGCACATAAAGATTGTTTAATAAATGTTTCTTAATGAATGAATAAATACATTTCATATGTGATTAAATACTACCCAACAGAAACACCTAACCAAGTTTTAAAGGATCATGGAGAGCTTCCAGAAGAAGACTTTTGTAAGCTGAGATTTGAAACAGGACTTTGAGATTGTCAGGCAAATGACAGAAGTATGAAGAAAGATGGATCATTCTAGTAAAGGAAGTAAAGGCATAAGGAAAATTGTTCTATGTGACTTGATCTTGACACCTGAGGGAGTCACCTTGGATAAGTCAGGCAGTCACATCTACCTAAGTCTGAATGCAATATAGACTGTACACACAGACCATTTGTTTTGGACTGAATGCGCCCTCCACCTCAATCTAAATTGCAATGGAGGTGGGGCCTTTGGAAGGTAATTAGGTCTAGGTTATGCCATGGGGGTGGAATCCTCATGCTGGGATTAGAACCCTTATATGAAGAGGAAAACAGAAAGATCTCATTCTCTCATCTCCATGTGCACACATCAATGAAAGGCCATATGAGAACACAGCTAGAAGGCAGCTGTCTACAAAACAGGAAGTGGGTTCACACCAGGAACTGAATCTGCAAGCACCTTGATCTTGGACTTCCCAGACACCAGAGCTTTAAGAAAATTATGTTGTTTAAGCCACCCAATCTATGATATTTTTATGGCAACCTGAGCTAACTAATATACCACAACAAAATACTTTAAGAAGTGTTAGTTCAGTATGCAAATAGAATCACTGAGGATTTTAATGGGGGAGGGGGGAGAGGAAAGGGGCACATAATCAGATTTGTGCTTTCAAACATGCACTGGTTTTTATGTAAAACATGTATAAATGTGGAACAAAACTAGAATCTCAGCTGCCAGGTAAACTATGTTTTAATGATCTACTCAAAATATTACAATTACTAGGAAAACAAATCACATTTTAAATGTAGAAAATAATGCATAAACTTAAGAGATGGTTAGAAAATAAATGCCACCAAACTTGTTAATTTGTTGGATGGTGAGGTAGCATTTAATAAACTAGGTAAATGAAAATAAAGGCAGTTTACAAAAGGTAATTACCTACTTTAGTTTTAGATATTTGATTTAAGTTTCCTGTGGGACAACCAAAATTTTATGTCCAGTAACTGATTGGCTATAAAATACTGGACCTCAGAATAGAGATATAAGTTAAATAGATGCATGAATGGATGATTGGATACATGTTTGGGAAGGAAGAAAGGGAGGGAGGGAAGAAGGGAAGGAGAGAAAGACCTAAATAAATAGATTTGTAAGTGTTCACAAAAAGATAATTTAAGTCAGGTAAGGGGATTAAATTCTATAAGAGAAGTATGAAAATTCAGAAAAGACAAAGGGAAAGAAAAGATTTTGGACAGAACTTAGAGACACACCAAAGTTAAAGAATATATCACAAAATTTGGAAATGGAGATTTAGGGTCATCTAAAAAGGTTTTTTATTTTTTTTTTTTAAATCTAGAAAAGTGTGGCTTATTAAAGTGGGCAGTTCACTCATTACTAATTATGTAATATTAAGCAAGTTTCTTAATTCTTCTGTGCCTCAGTTTCTGTGGAAAATGGGGAAGTAATAGCCTCAACCCCACAAGACTGTAGTAATAATTAAATAAGCTAGCATTTATAAAAGCTTGGGAAAGTGCCAGAATTTTAGCCAGCATTTGTGTTGTCAGCAGCCTTCACAAATCGGATCAGCCCATCTGAACCTCCCTCTGCACAAAATCCCTTTTTCAATAATGCAGAGCACTAATTACCTATACCTAAAATAGATGATATGATACTGAACACCACACACACACACACACACACACACACCCTGCACTTGAACTAATAGTGAAATAATAGTGTTCCAGACATCTTAGAAAGCAATGCCTGTGTGACTTGCTCCCTTCGGCCCCCTGCTGCTCAGCATCCAGGCCATCTCCACCATAAAACCACTTCTCCCACTTGGGTCGCTCAAGCACAGTTGCTAACCTCTTTATCACAGCTCCCGGTGTCCTTCGTTTCAACACTAACTTGGTATGCAGCCTTGGGTTCAAATCATCCATGCTAAGATTTTATTTATGTAAGAAATAAATTATAATTTTATATAAAAAATAAGGTAGGCAGTCTTTTCTATCATTAGTAGAGAGCCGAATGCAAAAGTTCTCAATTTATATTTATTAATTTAAACTGAAAAAAAAAAAAACAACCCACAAAAACTCAGAAAAGAGGCAAACTGGCCATAAGTCTAAAAAGTAAAAATAAAGAATTTAGTCTCTTCTTTAGAACTTATAAGAAATTTCCTTAAATCTAATAAGAGAATATTAATGGGCCCTATGCAATAAAATATACACTCTGAGAAAAAAGAAAGATGCATCATTCTTTAGTATAAAATGAACGTAAAGTAATAATGAAAGATTAATGCTAACTAATGTTAAAAATAAAACTCTGATACTTATTATTAACTAGTGGCCTGGTGCATGAAATTCATGCAAAGGGGTGGGGGTCCCTCAGCCCAGCCTGCAACGATGCAAGCATTCCACGCCTGGCCTGGCCAGAGACCCTTCATGGCCGGGTGCAGAACACTTGCCTTGTCACCAGGGCAATGATGCAAGCATTTCCGCCGCCCTCCCTGGCTGCTCAATGCCCACTGCCCAGAGGCCTTCCCCGGCCGGGATGGAATGCTTGCCTCGTCGCCACAGTGATGACGCAAGCATTCCCCCAGGCCGCTAACACTGCCTGCTCTCAGCAGCCGCCCCCCTGGGACTGGGTGACTCTGGCGGGGCTGAGAGGACTAGGCACCGCTATGTTGTGGCTATGGGTGCCACCATCTTTTGTGATGAGTGATGGTTAATTTGCATATCACCCTTTTATTAGTTAGGATAATCTAAAATAATAAACAATATGGCAATTCCCCTAGACTTTTTCTAAAACATGCTTGTGAAGTATTTGAAGAAACTCTAGAGAAAATTCAAGGAAAACACTGTCTTCATATATAATATTAATGGCCAAAGGATGTTAAAAATAATCTAGCACCACCTTGAAGGAGGACACAGCTTACAGATCTTGGGCCAAATAATAAGAAACTGCATATGGATCATCACTCTCTTCCCTTGGCCAGGTATTTGGAGAAAGTATTGTAGTGCAAATGTTGTTGATGGTAATTATGTTATATACTACATTGGTGAGTTCAAAACACATTTTCAGAATGCACTATAATATGTAACTTAAATTATTAGAAAATTATAAAGCAGCCTCTTTCCTCAAATAATTTTGTGTGGTTGGTAGATATAAAAGCAAAGAAATCATTTCAATAGATGTTTCTATGAGTAACAAAGAAAAAAATGCAGAGGAGAGAGAGTAATAAATGGTTCAGAAGATCTTTGTGGGTGACTCTTGAACAAAGATCAAGTGGTGACCCATGAACAAAGTATCGAGGTTTAAAACTTTATTTATTTATTATCAAAGTAATGTATTTTACTTGTTGGAATATTGAAAAGTACATAATAAAATAACACCTTGCAATCTAATACTACCACCTACAGTTACATACAACAAAAATTTATAATTTTTTCTATTATTTTGTACCTAGTTTTTCTTATGTCATTGGGCTAATGCTATACCTTATACTGTATTTCTGACAGCACCTGTAATAGGTACTTTTTATAATGTAGTGAACTTGAAGTACTTTAGTGAGCTTCAAATCTTCTTGCAAGCATGATTTTTTTAAAATATATTTTATTGATTTCTTACAGAGAGGAAGGGAGAGAGATAGAGAGTTAGAAACATCGATGAGAGAGAAACATCGATCAGCTGCCTCCTGCACATCTCCTACTGGGGATATGCCCGCAACCAAGGTACATGCCCTTGACCAGAATCAAACCTGGGACCTTTCAGTCCGCAGGCCGATGCTCTATCCACTGAGCCAAACCGGTTTCGGCTGCAAGCATGATTTTTATAGAAGCATTAATCAATTTGAACATTCTAAAAACAGTTATTATAAACAATTTTAATAAATAGTTGTCTTTATAAATATTTTTCCTCATTTAAAGTGAAAATTAGGTGTAGCTGTGGCAGATGAAAGAATGTGATCTTATTTTTTAAGATGAACAGGGTTTTAATTGAATAATCAGCATTCAACACATGCGTGTTGACAGGATAGGTATTTTAGGCCTCTGGAAGAGAATGCACAAAGGCATACAATCTTGACACATATTGGGGTTTAAATTAACAAGCAGATTGATTTGCTAATCCATAAAAATAAGTCAGGTAAGGTGGGATGGTGGGTGAAATTGAGGATGTAGAAAAAACCAGGTCATGGATATGTTTCTATGCCATGATCAATAAATTATCTTTTACCTTGAAGGCAATGTAAATTCAATAAAATTTGCTCAATATAATTGATTTATTTGCTGAGGAAGAGTTTGTAAATAAGACTAGTAATGAGAAATCTAGCAAGTGCCCAGGTCAAAATATCCTTTCTTCTGGAAGTATACTTTATCTTCCTGAGCTGAAATTAGAGGAAGCTCTCTACCAACTTATTCAGGACTTCTAATTATTGAATTAATATTTTAAAATGATGGCCATAAAAACTTTTTACATGTTACACACACATTGAGTGTTAAATTGTTTTAAAATTTAGACTAGTGGTTCAGTTACAAACTTTGGGTTAGGGTCAAAGTCTTGTATTTGACTAGGATCCACTGATCAGAGTTCTACCTCCTGCCCCACTGCACAAAACACATCTATAATAATATGATATCCACTTTTGATTTCTTCAAAATGGAACAAGTTGTTTCAGATGTGCAAAGTATGATGAATGCAGACTCCATCCTTGAAAATGTATATCAATCTTTTTTATTTTATTTTGTTGTTGTAAATTCACCCCCGAGGATATTTTTCCATTGATTTTTAGGGAGAGAGGAGGAGAGAGGGAAAGACAGAGAGAAACATCAAAGTGAGAGAAACACATTGATTGGTTACCTCCTGCATGAGCCCCGACCAGGGCCAGGGAGGAGCCTGCAACCAAGGTACATGGCCTTGGCCAGAATCAAACCCGGAACCCCTTGGTCCACAGGCCGATGCTCTAACCACTGTGTCAAAACAGCTAGGGCTATATCAATCTTTATGTTTCATTAAATTTTCAAACTTTCAAAGTTGCTATTTTTAATTCAATACAAATTTTTCTTAGCAACTCATCTATCAATTCTTTCTTCAAAAAAATGTATCCCACTTAGGTTTCATTGTAAAAATAAATTTCACTTAAAACATATATTTTGTTTACTTAATATTGAATGCTTTGAGTAGTCATATTAATGAATGAAACTACCTTAACCAGGTTTGATTTACTTACTGGCTTCATCAGGTTTATAACTGATGCTTAATAGGGATTCAACACAGATGGAGTGAGTGGAAGTGCAAGGGTGTTGGGAAGTGGAGTGGTTGGCTTGCTGAAGACATCAGTCAGCTATCTCACATAGGGAACAGAGGACACTCTATACCAGGCAAACTCCCTTAGTGGAGTTCTGTCAAGAGAGTTACTAACATGAGTTCTTTTTCCCAAACCTCCAAAGACCTTTATCTGAAACTCTTATCAGTATCTACTCGAATACATAATTACTTAGGTACCTGATTTTTCCCCCTTGTAAATTTCATTTCTGGCATTTCTTTGTGTTCCACATATGGAAGTTTCCATTAATTTTTTTTTTTTATCTTAAAGGCAAAAAGATTAAACCATGAATATTTTTCAAATTGATAAAGACTTTATATGTATCCTATTAATACTTTGTGGGGCTTTTTCCACATGTACTTTAGTCATTTGTACTCATCTGTGCAATAAACATTTATAAGTACAGATTTTTAGGGTCAGGTGGCTTAATATATTTTTTAATGTAATGATCGTAAAACAGATAATACGGAAAATGTTTTAGGTTGTTCTGTCTTTGCACAGCCCTGCACTACATGTTCTCTACACTTCCTGCTCTGACCCCTGAAAACCGTTTCAACCTGTCTGCATGGCTCTGGAAGAGTTTGGCCAAAAGAACACACCACCAAATGATTGTAGGGTGGAAGGAGACAGTGACCAGAGAATTTTGAGAATTTTTATTCTCCCCCCTCCCCCCCCCCACCCCACTCCCCCAGACTCCATCTCAGCAGCAAAGTTTCAGCAGTAAGTTAGACCCTACTGGACTCCAGAAAAACCATCCCTTCCCCCACTCCCATCAACTTAAAGTCACTAACAGCTGCGTTAGGGAGGGCACATCCCTTATTATTCCTCTTAACTCCACCCACAAGTCTGTAAATAGTCCCTCCACCAATTTTCTTCACGATCCCAGATGCTTATGCATTCTGTTTCCCGCCGGGACCCGAGCTGATACAACCACTAGATGACAGTCTATAAATCCTTGCATTAAGTTTCTGTAATGCAAAGAAACTTAAAAGTTCTCACTTTTTTTTCCCCTCCTTATTTATGTTACATTTAGTTCTAGCTGAGAGCATAGAGGGAAAAGCATGCTGGGTATTAAATATAACTTGAAAAATGATTTCATAGGACTTATCAAAAATGTGTCATGATTCTACCCTTTGACCCAGAAATGTCACTACTGAGGCTTTACCATTTACTAATACCAACCTAAGAGTTTGAAGATACATCTCAGGGATCAAAAACTCACGGAGAAGCAGGCATAAATGAGAAGAAACAGGAGGACCAGGCATAAATGAGGAGAAACAGGAGGACCAGGCATACATGAGGAGAAACAGGAGGACCAGGCATACATGAAGAAAGCTCTGACAGAGGACAGAGTTTGTGGCAGGAGGCATACGTGTAACTCGATCATTGCAGCAGCCTCTTCTCTGTCAGAGCTAGTTATTGCAATATTTATATTTTTATTTGATCTTTAGGTTTTATAAGAGAAGGCAATCTGGATTTTCAACTAAATTCTCTTGATTGATAAATGTTGACTCAATTAAAAAAAAAAACTTTTAAAGATAATTTGGAGCCCAAACCAGATTAATCTGCACTCTTAATCTGGCCTTCAGGGGCCACTTTTTGAACTTTGGTGGTTGTATAAGAATGTTACACTCTGTATTGTTTGAAGTAGCAAACATTTAAAGACAAACTAAATGTCAGTCATGAGCTAGATTTTTTAACACATACCTTGTTGGGATTAGATTGTCACATTTAAAAGAACAAGGTAAATCTGCATGTATAAACCCAAATGGGCATGTTATTTTTAAAAGTAATTTAGAGAATAATATCAAGCCAATAATCTAATATTTTTAAAGGTTTTGTGTAGTATAATTGTGTGTGTGAATATCCAACAATCTGGGAAAATATACGTCAGACTGCTGACAATGGTTTAACTGTGGTTACTTATCTTTTCATTTCTTATTAACTTTTCACAATGAGATTATAATATACATATAATTAAAATAAAAGTTACATTTAGCTTAAAGTATCTGATACTATTGTTCATCAAATAGCTTTGGAGAATTTTAGTCCATCATAAACTATAGCAAAAATAAATAGTATCCCGGACAGAGTGGCCCAGTTGGTTGAGCATCATAGTCCTGTGCACCAAAATATTGCTGGTTCCATTCCTGGTCAGGGCACATACCTGTGTTGTGGGTTTAATCCCTGGTGGGAGCATGAAAAAAGGTAACCTATCCATATTCCTCTCTCATACTGATGTTTCTGTCACTCTCTTATTCTCTCTCCCTCTGTTTCTCCTACCTTTCCTAGCATCCTCCCTTTCCTCCCTCCCTCTCTCCCTTCCTCTGTCTAAGCATGTCTCCAGGTGAGGATTAAATAATAATAATAAATAATAATAAATAGTAAACAGTCAATACATATTGGCTACATTGCACCAGACACATTTCTAAGAGATGCACATATATATTAATTTAGTTAAAACTCACAACAACCTTTAGAGGTAACTACTATTTTCCCCATTTAACGGCTGGGCAAACTGAGGCACACAAGAGGTTAAATGACTCTCCCAAAGTCACACAGCTAATAAGTGGTGGATCTGGATAACAAACTATTAGCTTAGCTCAAGACCGCACACACTTAACCCCAACAATACTTGCCTTCATGTTGTCCATGAAATGCCAATACTTTAGGAATGGTTTCTTATAAGTTAATGTTGCTGAAGTTATTATTCACAGATTATATAAACTAAGTTATCCCTCCCCCCCAAAAAAAACACCTCCAATGATATTTAATTCAAGATAAAATAGCTATTTTGGGTAAGCTTTACCAAGGCTTAAGAATTTATAGGTTTTCCTTTACCCAACCTAAACCTGCCAATAACTGTCTTTTAAATATTTTGACAAGGAAGAAACACTTCAGTTTTCAAGATGTCTTTTGATAGATGCCAAAACCATGACTTAATGAGAAATCAAGGTCATTTTATCTTCTGTAGATGAAAGAAGAGTTAAGTTGACCTTGTGAACTCAGAGAAGAATAAAAAAGAGCAAAACATCTGGAAGACATGCCCTTGTAACATCAGGTGCTTATCTTGTTGAGTATGACCACAATAGACATGTCTACGACGAGTCATTCACTGTGTGGCCATGTGGGCTTGGTATACAATAAGCAATATGTTAGAACATAACTAGAGGGACTTCAGAATTTTTCTTTCATAAGTTTCCATACTCTGTGCCATTTCATCCAGCATTAGTCAAGGCAGAAGGACTGTTTTGACAAGAAGATAACTTTGCCATTAGTCCTTTTCAGAGAATGGTATGTTTATGGCAAAAGAGATCCTGTGCTCTTGTTAAGGTTGTATAGGTATTTAAATAATACACATTTACGAAGGGGTGGAATTTGGCCTCTTCCTTCTCTTCTCAAGCACTCTTAATTCTTACCATAACACACTCAATCAAACATATCTGCAGGGCATTTTCAAGGTATCAAATCAAATTACCCTTTGGTTCTTGCTCTTCCTTTTGTTTCTGTTTTGCTAGCAAGGATAATTAGATATATTGCAGAGTTGCATTATCTGGGTAATTCCTAAAGTTGTTAAGATTGATTCCTGCCCTAACCGGTTTGGCTCAGCAGATAGAGCGTCGGCCTGCGGACTGAAGGGTCCCAGGTTCGATTCCGGTCAAGGGTATGTACCTTGGTTGTGGGCACATCCCCAGTGCGGGGTGTGCAAGAGGCAGCTGATCGATGTTTCTCTCTCATCGATGTTCCTAACTCTCTGTCCCTCTCCCTTCCTCTCTGTAAAAAATCAATAAAATATATATTAAAAAAAGATTGATTCCTAAAATGCTTTATACATAAGATAAAAAGAGTGTAAAAGTATAACATATCACCAAATTATCCATTTTGATGAGGACATGACAAATAAGAGAGGCAAGGGACACTTTTCAGCCAAATCCTTCTAAGTAACCTAAATTCATCAAGGAGATAAAATAGAGAAGCAAAGTTAAAACTAAGAAAGGGATAATAATGTAAGAGACTAACAAGATTGTTTATTTATTCTCCTCTGCTTCCTCCTATTGACTAGCCTCAAAACACAAGGCAATTTTCCAGAGATAAGGGTATAGGGGTGCCCAGCCGGTGTAGCTCAGTGGTTGCACATCAATCCATGAACCAAGAGGTCATGGGTTCAATTCTCGGTCAGGGCAGATGCCCAGGTTGCAGTCTTGATCCCCAGTAGGGGGTGTGCAGGAGGCAGCCAATCAATGACTCTCTCATCATTGATGTTTCTATCACTCTCTCTCACCTCCTCTCTAAAATCAATAAAAATACATTTTTTTTAAAAAAGGGTATATAGAAGCTAAACGTTCAGTTCTAAAATCAAAGCTTTACATACACCAAGGACCAGAGTTGACAGATTCTATCTAAATCAAAGAACCAGTTTAAGAAAAACAGACCAAGACCAAGAAGAAGATGGCTTCCTCCCCAGTGAGGCCACGTCACACTTGCAGACCAAGATGGAAGTTACAGAAATGTGAGAATGAAAGACTCCAGGATATTCAATTCTAAAATTCTACAGATTAGGTTTATCCCTTCAAACAGCTTTTATCATGATAGCTTTCTCTCCTTATCACTTTCTTTGAAAATCCAATAGAGCATTGGCAGCCCTAGAGTTTTATTTAGGACCAAGAATTCTGGGGATTTTTATGAATATTGATTTCTTCTTACCCCATACTAAAGGTTCTTAACTTGTCGAAGGAATAGTAGATTCATGTGCCCTCTTTAGGATGTTTTGAATACTATGGACACTTCCCCACCATAAAAATGTACACAGAAGAGCATTTAGCTATCATTTCAGGGTGACTGCGGAATCATCCAAGATCCTCCCATTTGGGGAACCACTGCCCTGATAAATGCAAAACAAAACAAAAACCCTATCTTCATAGTTTTAACTGCAACCTTAAGGCAGATGACTTCTAAATCCATGACTCTAACTCAGACCTCGACCTCATTTCTAAAATCCAGAAGCATATCACTATCTGCTTTTTGATATTCCAACCAAAGTCCCATGGAAGTTGGGTCCAAATTGTGTGAACTGTTTAAGAATATAAACTTAACCTACCTGGGCTTGAATCCCAATTCCACCACTTGATATCTGTATGACCTAGAGTACCTTTGGTTCCTCATAATAATTGTATATATATATCATTAGGTTCTGATGAGGACTAAGTGTGTTTGTATATGCAGAACATCTGGTACAACATATGGCACAAAGTTAATGCCACATAAATCTTACAGTATCATCACCTGCATTATTAGCATTACCAATACAATATTATTATTAATTATATGATGTCAATATTAATAATATTAATTCAATATTTATAAATGGAGCTCTTCATCCCTTCCATAAAACTGGCTCTACCTAACCAGTCTGGCTCAGTGGATAGAGCATCAGCCTGCGACTGAAAGATCCTGGGTTCGATTCTGGTCAAGGGCATGTACCTGGGTTGTGGGCACATCCCCAGTAGGGAGTGTGCAGGAGGCAGCTGATTGATGTTTCTCTCTCATCGATGTTTCTAACTCTCTATCCCTCTCCCTTCCTCTCTGTAAAAAAATCAATAAAATATATATATATATATATATATTTTTTAAACTGGCTCTTATTCTGTATTTCCTATCTTGATTAATTGCAGCATAATATATTTTGTTTTCTAAGAAAAAAAAAACACTAGAAAGCAATGTCGCAAGCACCTCTTCTCCATCCCACACTCAGCTGTTTGTTCCCTAAGAACACAAACACTTCTTTCTCTTATCAAGATCCCATTCACTGTTATATCCCATAAAACTATTTATATTTCACCAAAAATACATCTCCATCTTTAAACTATTCTCTGCTTATAATCTTCTTCTCCATTGACTTTATTGGTAATTCCAACTTTCTTTTAAAAACCTAGTTAGAAAATATTTTCATAATGTTCAGCATAACAATTCAGGCAGAATTACTTACTCTTCTCTATGTCCCTTCCTGTGAATGCTCATAACACATGACCTACATCCAATGCAGTAACGGTCATAATACCTTGTAGCAGTTAGGCATTTCTCCTCTATGAGTCATCATTAGGGACTCTGTCTTGCTGAGTTCAGTGAATCTAGAGGAATCACAGTGCCTCGCATATACTGAGAACTTACAAAGATCTATTGAATACATGTAGATAAAATCAAGGACACAATTTTTGACTGATAATAAATAAAATATAATGTCACAATCATCCTCTCTACCTCTGAAAGTAGTTCTGAGCAGGAAAGTAATTTAGGAAAACTTGATGATCATTCCTGGGCATGGACAAATTAGGACATTATAACTGATGTATTATTTCAAAGAAAAGCACTTATGTCCAAACAAGTTGAGGTGGCACTGCACTTCTTCTATCACTTATGTAGTTTTGGCATTTTGCCTACAATGGCCACTTGTTTATAAGGCCTGAACCCCCAACAATGTACATAGACTAGAGATTGTGATTATAGTCACCAAATTTCTTAATTTCTTAATGCCATATTCATCTCAAGGTTATGTTTTCCCATAAACAGTTCTTACATTTTATAGTATTTTCTAATCACAAAATACCACATTAGTCCATATTTATGATAAAATATCACTTTTATACAAACATTACTGTTGTACTCTACAAATTCTGAGATCATGTGCCTAAATACATATCTTTCATCGCCATCAATTTATAGGCCAAAATGTGAAACGTCTGAAAAGAAATGCTGCATAATATGTCTCTAACTTCCTGGCATTTGACAAAATTAAGTTAGAGTTTAACCAAAGGGGAAAATATTTCTAAATTGAATCTATTTGTGATATACTGGTTTAAAATTCAAAACTGCCAACAGATTCTGTTTGCTCCCTTGGCATCTGCTGCATCTGCCAACTGGTGGCCAAAAATTCGAGCAGACTTAACTAATTAGAATGGTCCCCATCTGGTAGCGGAACTTCTTGTTTATGCTTCCTTTACATTCTAAGTGCAGAGACTCGAACCAGAATGCGTGTGGTTTGCAGCAAGGGAGGCTCTCGCTGGCCAGCTACTTGCTATTGTCCTGCTGAGCCAACCCGGGTGCAGATGGAAATGTTCTCTATATTTTATGGTCTCCCTTCCTGCGCTCCCCTGGGAGTGAATCATCTTGGCCACAAGAGTTTCCATTGTCTCCCGAAACACTTTCTCATTCATTTTTATCGCTGGAGGCCTAGATCTAAGGCTATACTTACGTTATTGAGAAATAAAACTTCTAAATAGAATCCATAATTTGATAAAGTCAATACTCGCCCTCCTAAGAATAAAACCAAAGAAATGCATTAAAGGAAAGCATCACAGTGTAGTTTATTTCTTCATGGGTTTAATTGAATCACTGTGAGTATACTTTCATAATAGAAAGCAAACTTCTGGCAGAATCATGCTGCGGTTGCAATCTCAGACTCCGGAGAAGGGCTTCTGTGGAAATGTTGGCCCTGCCTACTGTGAGCTGTGTGTCCCTCAGCAAGTTGACCTCTAATCCCAGCTTGCTCATATGCAAATTAGACAATATTTTTGTAGTAGGGTGAGGATTAAATAAGAAATTGTGTGCAGAGTGCTTATACCAGTACGTGTAAGGAAATTATATGTAATCAGTGTAAGGAAAACTGGCAAAGACTTATTATTATTGAGAATAGAGGCCGCACATATTTTTGAAAATAATAACTAGGAGTGTTTTCAAATCTAACACATCTTGCACCATTTGGCTGTTTTGAAGCTCGGTTACTTTGCTGTATTTTTAAAGTTTCTCTTAGGAGCACTGTGATTCCCCTGAGCATGTTCTAGTCAATATCAGAAGAATACTAGCAACATGCTGGGTAGCAGAAGAAAGTAAGCATGAGATTAATATGTTATTAAGAGAAACGGAATAAATATTCACGTTACCAGCTTTTTGGCTATTTTCCAACATCAGTTTTTCCACTAAGTGGACAGGAAGGGAAAGGAAATTTGAAAACAAACTTACTTGGAGAGATCAGGGTGTTCACCCTCTGTTAAACATCTACTATCTGTTTGAGTCCTTGGAATACAAAGGTAAGACATGTTCTCTGTCTTGAAAGAGTTCACAATACATCGGAGGAGTCACATGTATAGCTAAGTCAATAGGTATCCGTGTAAATACCTCCAAGTCAGTATTGTAGTGTCCGGCAACATTTCTGAGGGGAAAGGACTTCCGAGGTGATTAGGTTAGAGGAGTTAGTAGAGCTCCATGGGATGGTTGAAAAGCATTCCAGTTTAAAACACACACACACACACACACACACACACACACACACAAAGAAAAGCAGTGTGAGCTCAAGCAGAGTGGAGTTGATCTAAGGTGCATGTAGGGAGCAGAGGGGGACGAGAAGAGGCTGCAGGGATCAATTGTAGACGTCCTTATGTTGAAGTGTTGGAGCTCATCCTACAACAGTGCTGAGGAGCGACTGACAGACTTAAAGCAGTGAAGTGGCAAAGACAGGTTTGCATTTTATAGGACTCTCGCAGCAGCATTGAGGACAGGTCTGAAGGAAGAGTCAAGGTGAATTTGCTGTCGTTCAGGCATTAGTTATAGGAAAAACAACCTCAACCAGGGCAGTAATAATTTGAATAGAGTAGATAGAATGGACCTCCTTTTTGGGATATTTAGAGCTCGTTGATTAATCAGATCTGGGGCATGTGCGGGTGTGGTGAGGGAGAAGTATGACACTACCTTTGTAGTTGATTAACAAGGGGGGATAGCGAGGCCGCCCACTGAACTGGAGAACAGAGAAAGAGAAGCTCGGCTGAGTGGGAAGATGAGCAGTTCAGCTAAATGTGGAATGCCTATTGCACATGGTGGCATGGGCAGGGGACGTTCCTGGCAAACTGGTTGTAATTCGAATGTGAATGAATGAAAATGTGTAGGATAACAGGAATAGTCTAGGCATGGGGAAGGAACAGTCAGAGAGGAGAGCCAAAAGAAAATAGAATCATGGAGGTCAAAGACAGAAAGCATTAGAGGACGGACAAGAGCAACAGATGCATAAAGGAGATCCCTAACATGACACGAGAACTAAAATGTGTAGTGAGTTTGCCTGGATTTTGGACTCAGACAAACTTGGGTTCAAGTCCCTCTTCCAAAACTTACCATTTGTGTGATTTTGGAAGTTATTTTAAGACTTGGACGTTTTGTTTTAAACTACCTAAAAATATATATATCTCCCACATTCAAAGGCTGTTAAAGCACGTTGTTTACCCATATCTTCAGAAAAAAATCACTTCTACTGTCGTGGTAAACAACCTGCCTCCCTATATATAATGGTCTGGCCCTCTAGCAACTTCAGCGTGAAATTATAGCTAATTTGCCTACAAACATCAGGTGGTCATAATTATCTGGACACTCAGTGTATATCTCCCTCTGAGGTTTGTTGAGAGGACTAAATAGAACAATGTAACTGAAACACCTAGCACAATGCTGGGCAAATACTAATCCCATTATAAGAGTAGCTATTTTGATTATTTTTTCCCTAAAATATTAGTGCTGTAAAATGATCCCATGGTTTAAAATTCCTAGTCAACAAATTAACAGTACGATCTCTCTAGCACAGTGGTCGGCAAACCGCGGCTCTTTGGCCCCATGGCATGGGCCACGAAGTTTCAATAGCACTGTACGTGCGCGCCCACATGTGGTATTTTGTGGAAGAGCCACACTCAAGGGGCCAGTTTGCAGACCACTGCTCTAGCAAATTATTTGAATCTGACTTACTGTGTGATCCCTGTTATGCTCCTTATGAAGTAGTCTGAGTATTATGTGTTAAACACCTGGTATATACCTGAGCATATGTATTAACAAGTGAGGCATAATTGAAAAGGCAATTCATCGTCAAATCTTATCATTACAGGTCTAATATCTAAGTAATGTCTTTAAATATAATGAAAAGTATAGAATTTCCATCATGCTTTAATGGAGGATTTGCCACAGTTTATGCCACAGATTTTATACATTTAGAAAACTTTGATTCTAAAGTGGAAACAATCGTCCAAATTCTCTACTCTCACACCCATAAATTTAGACACAAACTACTTGCCACAATTGCTCTCAGGAAGAAATCAAGCAGAAAAACACGAGGCACACAAGAATAAAAAAGAGGCCCAGCATACAATGAAGTACAAATGTAATTTGAGAGTTACCAGATCAAATGCATTAGGGTACCTGTAAGGTACCCCCCAAAAGCTCAAGAAACATACCCTAAGGAGCTGCCCATTCAAGGATCTGAGGCTTCCCACTGAGTTAACAAACAGAAGAGTGCAAGAGCAAGTTACGTGTTTTACATCTTATATTAAAAATATATTGCTGTTATACTACAATTCAAAAGGAACTTAAAAATATATTTTGAAAATACCTTGCAGTAAGAGTAAGCAAGGCTTGAATATTTTATGCCAGCAAAACCATAACTCATTTGATATCATTACCATTGATACAATTCACATTTTTTCCACTATTTCTCTGTCAGCCCCTTCATATAATTTGTCAAAATAAAATGAGTAATGGGTGGCCCATGAACCTGACTTACGGTGTGATCCCTGTTATGCTCCTTAGAAAGTAGCCTGAGTCATCCTTAATTCCTATGGAAGAGAAACATGGCATAACCAGTTTTTTAAAGAGAGTAACAAAGACTGTGGCAGGGCCCTCCGTGCTACTGTGGACAGGAAATTCACAGTCCCACGGCAGGTCATGAAATGTCACCTACTATGGAGACAACTGAGAGTTTACACTGATTAGCGGCATCTAGAAAGAGAGCCTTTGGTGCCACCATTTTTATTTCACCATCTTCTTTGGATCTCAGGATAGGAGTCGCTCTCAATAAAGAAGCAAGCCCACAATTACTCAGACATAGCACAGGTATAATTGACCGATCTTCATTGGAATTGCAGAAATTAGATATTCTGCAATAAGATTCAAAGAATAGTTTTTTCAAAATACTTCTAGTTTGCCTTCTCCTCAGACTTCTCTCTTCTCTCTTTCCATTGCTCCTATCTTTAACAATGAAATAAACTATCCCCTTGCACACTTAAGACAACATATAAAAATAGAAGTAAAGGCAGTGGGCATCATGTTCCCATGCCCTCTGCTGTCATTTTTGTGTACCCAAATAGGCAGAGCGGTAATTATATGGCCTTCATTATAATGTTTGATTAGAAGAGATTAAGAGCATGAAATTAAGGAAGAAAATAAAAGAAAAATAGTTAAACTTAACATGTTTCTCCTGCTTATAGCTATTCATTACACTTTACTTCTAAGCCCCACCCCCTCAAATAGATTTCCCGGGAAAGTCGAATTTCTTATGTCCTTTGTGTCTTGAGGCTCTACATATGGTGTCACCGGTCCTCTGGAAGGATGTGTGAAGAGTAATATCACTCAAGGCTTTGAAGTCCACATCACTAGGTGGATATCTTAAAGAATTAACTCTTAGCCTTTGGGGTTTTGCATAAGAAACTGATTGCTATTAAGCAGCAACTCAACATATTAAATTATTTTTCTTAGAAAGAAAGAATGGGAGATGGAAAAACCAGGATTTTTTTTAACTTAAAAAAAAAAAACACATAACATGATGTAACTATTCAATTAAAAAATACATTCAAATCACAATAATGGCTACTATTTAGAGACATTGTTATGAGCCAAGCACTAGTCCCTCCCCTCCCAACCCCCCCCACACACACCAGATGGTAAGGTCTCTTCTGCCTGTAGATGCAAAATAAGGTCCTCTAAGATCTCTCTAGTTGACTTTGAACCCCCACCTACTAAATTATCTGGGGTCTAGTCATAGTTATCTCCTTGAGTTCTTGTCCCAAATCTTCTCAGGTTTGTTTTTACTTGTGGAAATGGTTTAGTATTGTGCTTAGCTCTACACCCATTCCTTCCTCCTCTACTCTGTAATGCTGGGGCTAGGATTTTGTAAAACACATCTCAGGCTCCCCTGCCAGCTGGCTGGCTGTGTTTCAGCCTGTCCTAATAGGAGGGCCTGGCAGGTTCATAATCAAGAGGAATGAAGAAGGCATGTTTTTCTTCCTGTTCTATTTTCTTTTCTGTCTTGCTGCTTCTAGCAACAACTCTGGAACTTACATAAATTCCTCAGAAATTTCCCTCAGTGTCCCTCCCCCTCAATCTCTGAGTGGGCCGTTTGCCCTGGGCCTTCATACACCATCTCCTTTTTTGTTTCTCTAGGGCAAGAAGCTGTTTCCTGCCATTATTTATCTCAGGGTTAGCTCACTAACCCTTTTCACTTCCTCCGTCCTTTCCACACTTGTATAATCAATTCCCTACATTAAATTCCCTCTGTTTGAAATACTTTAAAATGTTTTCTGCTTTCTTGACTGGCCCTCAGCTGATGAACTTTTCTATTAATCAGTCCTCTCAACCTTCTGTGGCTTGCCAGGAGCGTGGGAACTCAAAGGCAACCCTCCATAAAAGAATATTCAAATCATTGGTCCATATGTATGTATATTATACTCACCCCCCTCCCACACACACACATGCACACTTTATAAAATACAACTGGACCTCAAATAATTTGATCAATATTGTTTCATTATAATGACAATGAGATGCCATAGGAATGTAACTCCTGTATATATTAATTAGCCTATGGTAAAATTGGTTTGGTTATAGGTCATTTCACTACAGTTCCAAGAACCTGTTCATGACATAAAGTGAGATTTACTCTTTCTCAGAGAAGCATATCTTAGTATAATCCCTTTTCTGTAAAAATGTATATGTACACACAACAGATGTCTATACGGATCATCACACTAACAATTATCTTGGGGTAGAGAACATTAATGGTTTTTACTCACAATAGTTACATTGAAAACATCATTTTATAAAACTATTTTTATTTTGAAAAAATTTCAAATATCTTAAGAGCACATGAATATGTTAATAAAAATTTATACTCATTAGTTTGATTACATTGTTTGGTCATAATATATAATATAAATAATAGAAGGTAAAATCTCAGGTGTGGTGTAAAATAAGGTGACTACAATATGCGTCTCTCATAATAGAATTAATAAATGTTTATCCAATCATTTTTAAAAACTTTAATTGCATTATATTGTCATATCTTCTACAAAAGCATGAACTCTCATAAATGTGATCAATTCTACTCTAAGACATCTTTGCATATATTAATCTGACACCAATTGGAGTACACAAATAAGTGAACAAAGACTCTGAATCAAAACAAAGCACGAAAAGCAAGATTGGTAATTACCTCTCCTGGGCACCTGTTTTTACTGTAACTGAACAGCAGGATACTGCATGACTCCGAACCATGTTTAAAATGAAGAATAAAGCAATTTCCACAGAACAAGTTAAAGATTGAGTGACTCCATTTTGATGGTTTCTGTTGCAAACTTAATGCTATTTAAATGTATTTTTTATAGTGTGTTAATAACAGTAATAAAAAAAGAGGAAGAAATGACAACATACAGTTATGCTATAACAAGCAGATGGTGGCTGGAGATGGGCTGTTCTCCAACTGTTCCCATTCTTTTCCAATTCATGATCATAAGAGAAATAAACACTTGTGTTCCCCTAGTCTGCCATAATATTCCAAATATAAGGTACAGAGCCTCGGTGTCTTACCAGATGAACATTCTATACAATAACTGTTTACCATTCTAGTAAAGTTAGCATTGCTCATCTAAACTACAAGTGGTGATTTGGAGAGTTTAGGAGTACCTTTCCTTTGGAATTATAGGCAACATTTTGTCTGCTGCCTCCATCAGAAAACACTAACCAACAGTAATTTACAGGTCTAGTTCACTAACAAAGATACAGTTTTATTCTCCTCCAAATGTCTTTGATGATAACTTGTTTTAATAAATATCATAATTGGACTACACCAGTGGTCGGCAAACTCATTAGTCAACAGAGCCAGATATCAACAGTACAATGATTGAAATTTCTTTTGAGAGCCAAGTTTTTTAAACGTAAACTATATAGGTAGGTACATTGTTATTAACTTAATTAGGGTACTCCTAAGGCTTAGGAAGAGCCACACTCAAGGGGCCAAAGAGCCGCATGTGGCTCACGAGCCGCAGTTTGCCGACCACGGGACTACACCATTCATAATCAGTATACATATTTACAATCTGGTTTATGGTTTATCTTGGTGACATGAATTGGTGCCGATCTTTAAACTGCATTTGGGGCCATATTTACATTTAGGGACATACTTAGAGAAACATACACTATACTTCAAATAGATTCACCCAATCATAGTGGCTTTATGATCTGTGCTTGACAGTTGTTTTTTTGTCACTCAAATTAATATTTGCTCTAATTATCTTCACAGCACCTAGACGCATTACATTCTTGATGTCCCATTATGTTGGGTCACTGCAAGAAAAACTGTGGCACCAGCCGGTGTGGCTCAGTTGGTTGAGCATCGTCCCATGCACCAAGGGGTCATCAGTTCGATTCCCGGTCAGGGCACATGCCCAGGTTGTGGGCTCTCTCTCCCTCTCCCTTCCTCTCTCTCTAAAAATCAATAAAAACATATTTTTTTTAAAAAAAAAGAACTGTGGCATGGAAGAAGTTGACCTTTTCTAGGGCTACATTATTATTTATGAAAATTTCCCTAAAATGCATGTACCACTCTTTGTCATCAATAGATTCCCAAAGTCCTTGTGACCCCCTTTATTTTCTCCAAGGAAACTTACACTCTGCATAGAGTCTGATATAAATTCACAATGAACTGTAAGGGACTTCCACGCATTATAGCTGCTGGGCAATGTGTACTTAACTGAGCAACAAATCTTCAGTCAGTCCCCTCTTCCATGACCGCTGCTACTGCCTCAGCTCACACTCTGATGGACAGGTTCTCATCAGGAGTCCTACAACAGCTTCTGAAACAGACTCGCTTTCTCCATAGCCTGGTGCCCCTGGAATCCAACTCAGTGGGGAACCTTCTGAGGCAGAGGGAGTAAAAAGATTATAATTTTTTTTAAAGAAGATGTCGTTGATCATCTGAGTTGGATTCAAGGGCATGTGGCCTTCTTTCAAAAAAAAAAATTATAATCTTCTTACTCACTCTGCCTCAAAAGATTCCCCACTCAGCACTTTTATTAAATTTTCAGATCTTACCTCTTCCTTTACCATTATTACATCTTACTCAACGGCTAGCTATTTTCAAACACTTCACAATGTTTTATGCTGCCATGTTTTGTTCAGGTTTTTGTTCATTTTGTGTTCTAGTTTGTTTTTATGTGGCTGGAGTAAGCTCCACCATTGACCCACCTGGTGAAATTCTGATGGTCCTTCAAAACAGCTCTAGCGTAAGCTCCTCTCTGGCAGTCTCTCCTGGACGGTCATTGTACATATCTGTGTCTGTAAGTTTCTCATCTTAGACTTTAAGGCCCTTGAGGCCAAGGACTATGTCTTAATTCGTGTCTTATTTGTCATTTTATTCTAAACAATTGAGCATTCTAGTCACTTTATGTATGTGTGTTGATTGAATAAATAGAAATAACATAAATGCAATTATTAAATTCCAAACATCATTAAACTGATAGAGGAAACATTTTTTTTTGATATGGAAGTTTCACACTTGAAGCAAAATATGTATACAAACTGCTTAAGCTAGTGTACAGAAAATATATATCACTTACCTAGATACTGCAGAAAACACTTTCTGGGTGTCTTCCTCTCCTTTTATTAGTTAAATTGTGTAGTTTGGATGGGAATAATTTGTGTTCACCTAATGAAGTAATCCTTGCTTTCATTCTTAAAAAAAAAAAATCTCACCCTCCAGCTACAGTTGTTGGTTCAGAGGTAGTCACATGACTATGCCAAGCTCGCCAAAGCCAATGAAACTCTGTTCTGAGGATTCTATGTGAGTTATCAGGAAATTGAATTTCTTTTCCACATCCATATCAGTGAGAAAGGACATAACCCAAGGAAATAAAGGCAATCGCTCTGTTGTCTTGAGAAAATACTACTAATCTGCTTAGGTATAAAGTCAACACTAAGAAATTTAGAGCCAAGTATACAGAGAATCTGGATGCTGATAATATATGTCAGCTTTGGACCAAGCTGCTGCTAGGTTATTTATTATAAGCTAAATATTTCCTTTTGTATTCTATTTTTACTTTTAGAGATGTTTTATCTTTATAGAAAAATTACACTTAAAGTACAGAGTCCCATATACACCCTATCTTCCCACATACAGTTTATCCTATTATGAACATCATTCATTAGTGTGGTACAGTCATTGCAATTGATGAACTATTATTGATACACTGTTATTAACTAATAAAGTCCATGCCTTACCTAAGAGTTCATTCTTTATGTTGTGTAGTTGTATCAATTATGAGAAATGCATAATGTCGTGTACCCACCATGACAGTACCACACAGAAGAGTTCAAGGGCCTAAAAATCCCGTGTGCCTTTTATTATTCCTCCACCCCGTCTTCCTACCTCAACTCTTGGCAGCCATTGACAATCTTATTGTCTCCATAGTTTTGTCTTTTCCAGAGTGACAGTGAAGTCGCACAAAGTTTAGTCTTTTCAGACTGGATTCTTTCACTTAGCAACATGCATTCAAGATTTGCCATGTCTTTCCATGACCTAGTAGCTCATTTCTTGATATCACTGAAAACAATATTCCATTGTTTGGACTTCCTGCAGTCTGTTTAAACATTCACCTAAGTGATGAACATCTTGGTTGCTTCCAATCTGGGCAGTTATAAACAAAGCCACCTTAAACGTTCATGTACAGGTTTTTGTGTGGAATAATTTTCAACTCAAGTTGGGTAAATACCTAAGAGTGCAACTGCTACGTTGTATAATAAGCCTATGTTTAGCTTTGCAAAAACTGCTAAGCGTCTCTCCCAAAGTGGCTGTACCATTTGGCTTTCCTAGCAGTCAGTGAGTGTGTGCTACTTTACATTCTCACCAGCATTTGTTTCCCTTCATTTCTAAGCCAGTTTTCATGTAAATGTTTAGTTACCTGTGGCTCGTAGAATAAGAACAAAAGTGGGGGAAAATACATAGGGGTAATATAAGGATCCATGTCCATGGTACCTGAATTAGAACCCTAGTTCTTTCACTTGTTAAATGAGTGATCTCGGACAAGTTACTTAACCAAACTGAGTCGCAGTTTTCTTACTGGTATAGAAAACAGAAGAAATGGTTCTTCCCAAGACTGTCATGAACCATGAACACAAGTGACAACCTTATGATCAGTATTTGAAAACAAAGCCAAGGGTTATATTATCACCCTGGAAATTAGAAATACATTAAGCGAGGAGAAATGAAGGTGTACTGATAAATCTTTTTTTCTTATAAACCTCAGATCAATTTAATTTCCTCTTTTGCATCTCATTGCTAAGGCATAAGTCTCACAAATCTCTCTTCTAAACTGGCAGATCTGAACTCTAGGACTTTCTGCCTGCCCCCACCTGATTCACCCAAACATTTAATGTACAATTTAATAAAGCATAAAAATACCAGTGTGCCTTATGTCCCTTTTTTTATATTTGAACAGTGGTGTAGTCATTTTAAGCAGAGAAAAGATGAAATGAAAGTAAGATAATGCTAATTTTTTATAAATGAATTTTCTCAGAATGGACATGGAAGGAAGGAAAGAAAGAAGGAAGGAAGGAAGGAAGGAAGGAAGGAAGGAAGGAAGGAAGGAAGGGGTGGAGAGGGAGGGAGAGAGGAAGGATAGGAGAGAGGGTAGGAGGAGGGAAAAGAGAGAGACAGATTGTACAAGAAGGAAGGCAGACAGATGGCCAGAAATAAGTCATTTAATCTTGAATTTTGATATTTTAGGTGTTTTCAATTTTATATATGCATTCTCTGCCGGTGAAAAAGCAATATTAGATGCTAAATTGTAAACTGACCCAGAGAGAACATTTCTATGAGAGTTACAGCTCAGGAAATGTCACTCCCAGATAGAAACTTCTCTTGGTGTCTTAATGGTTTTGTGAGAAGGCAGAATAGCAGGAGCCTAGCTCAAAAGAGGGAAGCTTAAAGATGGACCCTTTAGGTTCCAGGGGCCTTCAAGAATGCAGGTGGTGGTGACTCAGGTCTGTAAAGGAAAATTTCATTGTAAGTATTCATTACAGCATGCTGAGCTAAATCCAAAAAGAGATCCAAAGTGTCAAACCTTTTACATGTCATAATTTATCTCATGCCCAAAGCTTGGCAAGACGCAATAAAAGGAAGAAGAGTGGAGGAGGCCTGAGCTGTAGAAGAAACTCCGTGAGGCAGAGGTTCCGAGCTTCAGAAACCACAATGGAACAAGATTGTTAAGAGTCTAGTCTATTCAGCACAAAGCACAATAGCCAAGGAGAAAATAAATTGAGAATCAATAACTTCAAATTCTGAAATCGCCTGAGGACTCTGAACAGTGATATTTCTTTTTTTTAAAGCAATACACAAGAAGTCCCAGAGTCACATGGAAACCACAACCTAGAAAATGTTATCTTCCCTGACGACCTCACAAATCTTACTTTGCCTTGTGCCACAGACATTACCATGGCCGTATGCGTGTCTCTGTGTGATCTTAACATGCTGCTAAAAAGACTGGAACTAAAGGTTGAAGGCCCCTATAAATCTGTCTGTGTGTTCTTATTTCATTTATGTGTTCTAATATTTTCTTTTTTCCCCCCAAAATGTACATTTTAGAAACAGAAGGAAACACAAATCAGTATTTCCAATCTCCCAAATCGGTTAATGTCTTCCTCTGGTTTTTCCTTCTAGTAAAAAAAAAACAAAACAAAATAAAACAAAACAAAAACTAAATTCTCAAAAGATTAACGAATTCACATCGTCAAAAACAGTTTACTTGAGGCCAGCAGATCTTTCACTGAGAAAAGAAAAACATTCCAGGATTTAATCCTAAATCTCTGGATTTCATTATTGCCTCCTTTATATTCAGCTTGTCTCTCCAAATTGTCAAAAACCCTAAAGTTTTTCTGATGGTCAAAAATACCCATTTAGAAAGCGTTTTCCTTCCTCAGTGGAGAAATGGCATATTGACGTTACAACTGTGTCTGCAAATAAGATATTCCAGGACTATCTTTGGAAGACTGGGAGGGTGTCAGGGAGACCTCTGTGATAGACCCTCAATCCTATGAAGCTTTTGTATTTAAAAAAGGATATTTAGGATATTTTTAAAGATCGCTGTGCATACCTAAAATTAAATAAAACAAACAAATGTAAAGGAAATTTTCTCTAAGTATTCTGTTTCTCAGAAATGACTCAGAATTGAGACTTCCTCTAGACAAATTTTTTGCTTCAACAAGACAGGACAATGCAGTGATCTTAATTTGGAGGTTTTATAGTTGTTAAGTTGATTAACTATTCCAATCTAATTTATCCTAGTTTGGTCCCCTTGATTCTAATTGTTTGTCATAGTCTACTGGAGACTTAAAAAATGTCCAAGAGATGCCCAGCATCATAGCTCAGAGCTTAGGTGTCAACCTGGGAACCAGGAGGTCATGGTTCAATTCCCAGTCAGGGCACATGCCCAGGTTGCAGGCTCCATCCCCAGCGTGGGGTGTGCAGGAGGCAGCCAATCAATGATTCTCTCTCATCATTGATGTTTCTCTCTCTCTCTCATTCTCCATTCCTCTCTGAAATCAATAAAAAATATTTTTAAAAAATGTCCAAGAGAAAAAGTTTCCAAGCTTCCTCAGAGCCCCTTCCTTCAAGGACACATCATTCCAGTTTGTGTTCATTTTCACCCAAATAGTCAACCACTTTCTGTGGAAACACGGAGACTAAAGAGGCAGGGGCAGAGAAGAGGTAGACTTTTGAGAAGACCATCTGGCTCTATCCTTCAGATGAGTGAATCTGGATCCACCTGAACAAAAATCTAGATTCTTGGAGACCACAGAAAGGGAAGAGGTGTAAGGAAAGTGAAAGATTTGTTGAGCAGCTAATAAATGTAATCTCAACATCTGCTATTTCCCTTGGTACTGAATTCCATCACCTTCACATTAAAAAATGTCTCCTTGTGCCTAATTCCAATCTTTCTTCCTTTATTTTTACTATAATTTATTGTATTTTGTTGCCCAAAATTATAGGGAGTAACTGTTCAGCAAACCTCCTTGATTTAATATATTAGCATACATGAGGACCATAATCAAAACATCCCTCGTTCTTCCCTAAGCCCACAAATCGATCACATTAGTCATTCTTTGTATAATCGCTTTCATTCTTTGAAGTTTCCACTTTCACACTTCTTTTTAAATATTAAAAAATAAAATTAAAAGATCACCTCACAACCTTTTGTATGTTGTCTTATTTTCTCTACATTAAACCAGGTAGGCTTATTTCCACAATCACATCATATTGCTGACTCATTCAGAGCTTACTCAACCAAGCCCCAGGTCCTTTCCTTTTTATTCTTGTGCACAGATAGTTCTTTTCAAATTGTACTTAGAATGTGTACATTTTTGTCCCTAAGTAACAGAGTAAATACAGTGGTTATAGCCAGAGGATGTAGGGAATTAAAGACAACATGTTTCAGAGAACCATCACATTGAGAATTATACTATAATCCAGCACCACATTCTAAGAACAAGTTTCAAAAAATTTTTGAATCAATTTTAATGAATTTGCCCAATATTTTGTTTTAACATCTCACTGAGAAAAGGTAAAACTTTAAGGCAGTCGACAAATCACCACATCTGATTTTACTTTTTTATAGAATCTAGAATCTATGAAATATAGATGAAATGATACTTTAAAGTAGCAAATGTCTATAAAAGTAAATGAATAAATTAAAAGGTTTGATTGATTAAAGTTTAGATCATGAATAAAATCTGGAAATACTATGAAATTTAGTATAATCTTTATTTAAATGCAAAAAAAAAAAAAAAAAAGCAAGAGACAGAAAGCTAACTCCTCTTGCCTCTGGGTAGCTTTCAACACCAACTTTTGGGGATGTTTCTACATCTAGGAAGAGATAGAAGATAAAACACTCAGCCTTAGATCAAAGCTAAATGTATATTCCCTTGTAAGCAGGTATGTGCCTCAAGAAAATTCAATCTTTATGGGATATGTACCAACTTAGAATTATACCCAGTTTTTAAATAAATGCAAAAAAGCCATAATTATGTTAACTACCAGAAATAGCCATTATTTTTACCTATTAGAGCTATTCCAACTGAGATATTGCTTGGCTTATCCTCATAAAATCTAAGCATATACACTTTTTCCAGGTTGGAATTTATTGGGATCTTACTCAGCAAACTGGAATAACTCAAACTTTACTCTTTCTTCAACACCTCCATTCATTTGGTCTCACAAGCTCAAAATATCAAATGCTTTGATATAAACTCTTTCTTCATTCCATATGGTCAATTATCAACAATGCTTGTCCAAGTTGAACTTGAGTTCTTATTCAAAACTTTTTCTTTTCTCTAATGTCCAAGACCTACTGCACCTTCTTTATCTCAATAGTTTACTGATTATTTCAATATTTCTCAAGTGATCTTTTGACATTAGTTGATCTTTTCTGCTGCTAGAGTGGCACTTTATTTCTTTTATAGTTGCATTTTTTGTGCAAAATCATTCAGACTTCTATATTATTTAGGAGGTTACAAATTAGGAAAACTTAGTCAAATAACCACACATAGGCACTTGGGAGACTAAGAAATGTAGTCTCTATCCTGGGGAGCCATAGACAAGCTAAAACCGGGTTAACATTGGTCCATCACTAAAAAAGACAGAGACAAATCCTGGTAATAATTAGTCTCTGCATAGTCATACAAAGACTTTGTAATTGTTTTGCTTTTAAATGGCCCTAGTAATAGCATTCTAGGTTGAAAGAATTATATGATTTGTCCAGCAACCTTATTTTTTTAAAACTATATTCTGCTGAGGTTTAATATTCAGCCAAGTTGCCCCTAGGTTGCCTCCAGGCAAAAAAGTGGTTGAGCAATAAGAATTATACCCCCTCAATTCCTCTTCAACAAGAATGCCATTATTTTTACCTGATATATATATAATAGAGGCCCAGTGCACGAATTAGTGCACCAGGGGGGTCCCTCGGCCTGGCCTGCAGAATTGGGCCAAAACTGGCTCTCTGACATCCTCCAAAGGGTCCTGAATTATGAGGGCACAGGCCAGGTCAAGGGACCCCACCAGTGCATGATCAGGGCCATGGAGGGATTCGAGAGGTTGGCCAGCCAGGGAGGAACTGCGGGAGGGCTCCAGGGCATGTCTGGCCCATCTCACTCAGTCCCCATTGGCTGGACCCCAGCAGCAAGCTAACCTACCGGTCGGAGCGTCTGCCCCTTAGTGGTCAGTGCACATCATAGTGAGTGGTTGAGCGGCCTTAGCATATCATTAGCATATTACACTTTGATTGGTTGAACGGACGACCAGACTACCAGACACTTAGAATATTAGGCTTTTATTATATAGGATATATATCTATGTGTGTGTAAAAATACTTATTTTATATATAAAATACCATATCCTATCTAATAAAAGGGTAATATGCAAATTAACCATAACTCTGTCACAAAGATGGCATTGCCCAGTCCTCTCAGCCCCGCCAGAATCCCACAGTCCTGAGGGGGCAGCCGCTGTGAGTGGGCAGTGTGAGCAGCCTGGCAGAATGCTTACTTCGTCACCATGGTGACAAGGTAAGTGTTCCACCCCGGCCACGGAGGACCTCTGGGCAGCAGGCATGGAGCGGCCGGGGGGTGGAGGGAACACTTGCGTCATCACTCCAGCAATGAGGCAAGTGTTCTGCACCCAGCCACAGATGGGCCTCTGGGCCACAGAGAGCCTCTGGGCAGTGTGTGCGGAGTGGCCAAGCCCCGCAGATACTGGTGCACAGATTTGTGTGCAGGGCTACTAGTATATATGTACTTGTATATGTACTAGTATATTTATATATGTATATTCATATGTATTTTTTAGCTCTATACCATAGATTAACCATAGAAATTTTCTTATCCTGGGGTAGATATTCTTCTTGACTAGCCCATCTCCATTACTTGAACAATTATTTTTTTTAGGTCAAACTGTATTGAAAGCAGAAGATTGACTCTCTTCTCAGATAATATAACACAAGAAAGAAGAAAACTGAAAAAATAGTCTGGTATGTATGCTAAAAAACGTTCTCTGTTCAGAATGTGAGAAGAAAATTTTTTGATTTAGAATGTAGATACAAAAAATGTGATTTATAGACAGATACACTCATATAATAGACAAGGGCAACTTTGGTCTGAACTTCATGTTATATCCCAATATTTTTACCTTCCTGACAAGTATTTATGACTTCCTATCAAGTCATACATGCTAGAGGAGACAAGAAGTGGTATTCTTTAAATTCCTCAGGCCTTCTCCACATCTATCTACTTATTTTTCCACCTTTTCCTGCTACATGTTTCTTGGTATTTAGGATCTTAGAACATTTTCAATGGACAGAAAGGTGACCCCTGACATCTAGCACACATTTATAATTTCAATTCCAAAAGAACACCCACTCAATCTCTTTGACAGTAATCCTTGCCAAAGCTTTAATACACAGGGTGAAATTGCCCAAGGCTAGAACTTTTTCTTGGCAGAGGGACATCAAGGGGATGGAAAATGCTTTGAAAGAAGGTTTTTATTGTTCTTTTTAAAATTTTTGCACATTAAAGCTTTATATTTGCCAAGTGTTTCTTCCAGGTTCAGCCAGCAATGTATAAAGGATAGAGAATGTGTGCCCTTATGAGACTTTGCTGCAATGGAATTTATTAAAGGGCTTCATGTGGTTGACACCTTCAGAGATAGCCAAAAGCCTTAACTCATATTCCCAACGGGGCTCCAGTGGGCTTTGTCTCCTTCACTTCCTCTCAGAATTAAGGTGTGGAGGGCACATTGCTATAATACTTTTACTCATTCCTTTCCTTATAATTATACCCCATTTGTGATGATTCAGTCTTTCTGTTTTCAAAATTTACATTATTTCTAATTTTATTTATTTTGCATTTTATCAAACTGCCCATTGAATTCCACATACATGAAAAAAAAACTATTATAAACAAACCATAAATTTCTTCTAGCTGTACTGGTCTACCATAGTAACCCTGTCTGAGGCATTTCTTCCGGGCCAAATCTGGGATCTATTACTCTCTTCTAGCCTTTATTTTCTCTTCCTGATAATTCTCATTTGGGGCTTCCATAGTAAGAATTTATTATACTACTCCATATAGTTCCTCAATACTTATTCCTTAACCCTCATCCTCAAATCTATAACTGAACATTCTTTTTAATAAAAAATCTGGGTGAAAGTGTATTATGAAGTGTGACTGACCTAGGACATATACTGAATTTATTTGGCTCTCTCCAAAGAAAAATATTTTATTTCAGTAAACTGACAATGTGTGTTAATGTTTCTACTCTCCCTGAATGATGGAAAGTAAATGATAGCTCTTTAAGGTAGTGAATCTTGAGAATCAAAGGTGGAGGGATGGTGGCTTCAAAAAACCTCTTCTTCAGCAACCCTACATCCTCCTTTCCTCAGACCCAACCCCTCAATTCCCTCTCATGGGTTGATAGCATACGATCAAATGATTTAATTAGTGAAAACTAATTTGAATTTTTAAAATTTCTTAATCAGAACAGAATAAAAATAGAATGTACTTGTAAGCTTTTAAATTCACCAGAGAAGAGCAAAAATGCTATACAAAAAATAATTATGTTTTAAAAATGTGTCTGCTTCTATTTCATCAAAATTGAATGCAAACATATATTTTGTTTTCTTTAAAATATATATGTTATATACTGGACTTTATGCTCTCATTTAAGCACAGAAATTCAGTCTTGTTTCATTTCATTAATTCATTCATTCATTCATTTAATTTGTGAGTTAATACCCAAAGAGCATTTCAAAGAGATGAGATCAAAGATATGGAATTACTATTATTAAAAAATATTTTTCTTTTTAAAATAAGGCAAATACATCGTGGAAAGTAAAACTGAAGCATCAGCTTTTGTGGTGAAAAAAAGTTGTTAGGGAAATTAAGATATCAATTGGCAAGTTTATCATGTGAAACTATTTGAAAAATTCTAGATATTTTGTTTCAGATGGTAACATTAAAGTGATTATATTTATTGTCCAAGCTGGGGCACTTTCAAGAGTAAAAGAGAGCATCTATAATAATACAAGCATAATATGCTAATTAGACTGGATGACCTTCCGGACGAAGCCGCGGTGGCGGGGGCCGAGGCAGAGGCAGCCACCGTGGCAGCAGGAGCCAAGCCCCTTGCACAAATCTGTGCATCGGGCCTCTAGTATATATATATATATATATATATATATATATATATATATATATATATATAAAAGCCTAAGTGACCGTTACAACCGGACGACCAGATGGTAGCTATAACACGCAATGACCACCAGGGGGCAGATGCTCAATGCAGGAGCTGCCCCCTCATGGTCAGTGTGCTCCCACAGGGGGAGTGCTGCTCAGCCAAAAGCCAGGCTCATGGCTGGCAAGTGCAGCTGCCACAGCAGGAGCCTCTCCCGACTCCATGGCAGCACTACTGAGCAGCGGCAGCAGGCCAGGGTGAGCATGAACAGTGCAGTGCCCAGCCCTTATTTGGGCTCCTCCCTGGCTGCCTGCCACTTGGCACACTGCTACATCCCCCGAGGAATCCCAGAATGCGAGAGGGATGTCCAACTGCCAGCTTAGGCTTGATCCCGGTGCTGTTCTCTATAGAAGGCAGTAAGTCTGAACAACTCAGTGACTCAGGGAAGCACAGAGAACTCAGGGTGCGCTTGACTCACCCACTCAATTGTGTTTGCAGGACAGACCATGGTGGCCCAGCCTGTGCACGTGCAGCAGCTGCTGAAGCTCAAGCAGCAGGCAATGCAGCAGCAGAAGGCCATCCAGCCACAAGCCGGCAGGCAGACATCCCCTGAGGGATCCCAGACTGCGAGAGGGCACAGGCCAGACTGAGGGACCTCCCCCAGTGCATGATTTCTGTGCACCAGGCCTCTAGTTATTAATAATTATGTTGAATAACAAATATAAAGTGGGACTATCTCCAAACAAATTGAGATATATGATCATCCTACAAAAAAATCACAGATAAGCTTTATACACTTAGATATAAATACAGACCCAAATTCCGTAACTATTTTTTAATAAAAATGTTAAAAGAGCCCTGACCAGTTTGGCTCAGTGGATAGAGCGTCGGCCTACAGACTAAAGGATTCCAGGTTCGATTCTGGTCAAGGGCATGTACCTTGTTTGCGGGCACATCCCCAGTAGGGGGTGTGCAGGAGGCAGCTGATCAGTGTTTCTCTCTCATCGATGTTTCTAACTCTCTATCCCTCTCCCTTCCTCTCTGTAAAAAATCAATAAAAATATATTTTAAAAGATGTTAAAAGATACCAGAAACAAAATAGAAAAAAATGAAGATCATTACAAGAGGACTACTTTCTATATAAAGCATCAAATAGCAGATAGAACTACCATTATAATTTGATAATACACTATTAGTATGCTAGTACAGAAAAGACAAATGTTCAACTGTAATAAAAAGAAGTGTCTTGATTTCTCTTTCAATTCAAAATAAAATTGAGTTATAAAATGGAGGTAAGTTTTAAAAAATTCAAGTCCAAGTCAACATGATTAAATTAAAAATAAAAGTATAAATTGACCATTTAAAAGTATCGTTATCTATCTGATAATTTAGTCATTAGTAATGATAAAAACTGTTATGGCACGATCTCCAGGCTGACAGATACAGGTGCCATATTAACTATCCCATATCTGGTTAACAGTTTTTACAAACTTCCAGGATATGAGCACATGGAAATTTTATCAGTAAGTCTAAGGAATGTTTCCTATTAACTAAAAGAGAGCTGAATTTACATAAAGAGGAAAAATATTTATTATAAATATTTATACCCTAAAGTATTTATTCAATGTCTGTTTTAAGAATAGGCTAGAATTTGTCCTAAGAGCATAAGATCTAGCCCATGTTCATAAACAACAACAACATTTCTTTTTTCTAAAAAAGGCCTAAAATTTGTACGTATCATAGAATTCTAGAATAGAAAGAGAACCATAATTAACTTTAAACCTGGAAATGTAATGAATATATCATTAAGAAAGCATTCAATTTACTGAAGTATATTTGGATCATTAATAATAACGTAACATTTTCTACTCTAACATACTATTCATAATATTTGCTCTATTTAGAAAGGCTTATAAAGCAAGATGACAATATTCCTTTTATTGTCACTGGAACAGAAATCAAATATTTAAATGATACTGTCACAAGTTATTTCTACTTTCAACACTCTATCCTTATTTACATAATCTCACCTGTGTTTAGCAAACTGTAAACAAATGTTTCATTCTTTGATAAGTAAATACAAATTTATGACAAGAAGATTTATAAATCTGTTTAGGCTCTAACCTAACTCAATTTTTATAACTAAAAAGCTAAAATTTCCTTTATTTTTTTATTGTAGACACTTCAGCAAACACTGATTTCTTAATTTCCTACATAAAATCACTGATTCTTTTCATGCAGGTACGAACACATTTTCTTATTTTTCATTGATATAAGAAAACAAAATGTGTGCTATTTCCCTAGCATATCAATATCCAGAAGTGCAGTTACTACTCCCTTCACCAGAAAAAAATTAATAAGAGCCAATTCTAACAGAAAGTAAAGGAATGCTATGGATTTGGATGTTTTTCCTAAAGATAGTCCACTTACCAAAGTCTGAATGGAGATATTTTTCCATCTGAAACCCTATGGTACTGAGATCAAATAGGTTTTAATACTAATAAACTTGCCAAGATTTTTTGGTTTTGTACAAATAGTTAGCTTAAGGTCTTGTGAAATAAAAATCTCTTTTTTTTTTTTGTTTGTTTCATTTTGTTTTGCTTTGTTTCAACTTTAAAATCTATCTTAACTTTGTGTTTGCACGGCACTGGGACTCCTGGGAATGATAAGTGGCCCTCCCCCAGTTTTTGGCCTATTTACAACCTCCCTGGGCCCCTCAACCACCAATAGCACTGTGGTTAGAGCCGGCACAATTTGGTGGGACCATTAATTCGTTTGAGGCTATAATTTTTGTTCCAGTAACTAACACTTCATTAAGTTGAAATAGTTTCATTATGAAAGGAAATATTCACAGAGAATTTAACCAATGAATGGAAAATTACTAAGTTTCCAACCAGTTTGATTCATACTAAATGTAAAGCTTATTAATGAAGTGGGTCTATGGCTTGAATTTTTAAAATTTTTTTAACCATAAGAGAATAAAGACGGGGTACGTGTATGCTTTTAAGTTTACCAGAGAAGAGCAAAAATGTCATGCAAAAAATACTTAATTATGCTTTAAAAATGTGCCAGCTTCTATTTCATTGACTGTAAACATATGCTTTGAGATTATATATATATATATATATATATATATATATATATATATATTCTGGACTTTACGCTCTCAATTAAGAACAGAAATGCAGTCTTCCTCCATTCCATTCCACTCATTCATTCATTCAACAGCAATTTACTAAACACCCACTTGGTTCAAAACGTTGAACTGGAATACTAAGGTGACCAAAGTCAATCGCTCCCTCAAGAATTAACATTACAGGCAACAATACAGAAGTTATATGACCAAGGCCAAGATTATTTTATTACAATCATGTTAAGTGGCATGAAGGTGAAGTCCAGAGTACTAAGAGTGCTTCTCTGAAAAAAAAAAAATCATTTGAAATCCTGTCTGAAAATGAGCAGATCTGGCTTCGGTGAAGATAGGAAAAGTAATTAATTTAATAAGAATGGACACCCTAAGGGGGAAAATAGCATGACTCATTTGAGGAGAGAAAGAGAAAACCAAAACAGCTACTGAAACTGGGCGACAACAAACTAAGTAGAAAATGGTGCTACTGACTCTGGAATCAGATGGTTTGGATTCAAATTCTGGGCGACTTTGATTTCCTCACCTGCAGGATAAGGATAATAACAGTATAGACTCCACAGTTGTTAAATGGATTATATGTTAAGAGTTTACACACTTACAAGCTTATGGTAGTACCAGGCACAGAAATGCTAGCTCTTTTTAGTATTAAAGTTGACAGAATCCCAACAAGAGCCTAAAATATGTTCTTTACCATACTTTTCATCTTCTGAACTACATTCTCAGTTATAGGATGAGAACAAGAATTATTCTTGTTCTACTGTGCGCAGGTAGCTCGCTGCCGCTTGCCTCAGCTGGCCACCCGCCCATCGCCACTGGTAGCTCTCCGCAGCTCGTAGCTCACTGCCCCGCCCTCCTTAGCTCTCCACCACTTGTAGATTGGTTGTGACGTTATGGTGTAATGGATAATTAGCATATGCCTCTCTTATTTTATAGGATACACAGTACATATTGAACAATTTAGAGTAAATGGACATCACAGTAGAAGCACCAGCAGACATTTTCAAAATACTCTTTACAAAAGATCTCTCAAGCTGCAGTCCCAGGAAATTCAGCTTTTTTGTGGTAGTGGTGGTGGTGGTAATCATATCATTATTTTTGGTTTTAGTTTTGCATTGGCTACACTAAGTCTTTAAGATTAGAAAACAGCTGAAACCGGTTTGGCTCAGTGGATAAAGCGTCGGCCTGCGGACTGAAAGGTCCCAGGTTCGATTCCGGTCAAGGGCATGTACCTGGGTTGCGGGCACATCCCCAGTGGGAGATGTGCAGGGGGCAGCTGATCGATGTTTCTCTCTCATCGATGTTTCTAACTCTATCTCTTTCCCTCTCTGTAAAAGATCAATAAAATATATTTTTTAAAAAAAGATTAGAAAACATTGTTTTCTGTACTTACCGTACTTACCAAGTCTAGAGTTAAGTTTCATTATTATGACCAAACTCTTATAGTAACATCCCTTTTCAATATTTTAAAAATGCTGTCATATGGTGCAAAAGTAGGACCCATTAATACAGAATAATACTATATGAGTATGTGTCCTTGAACCAAAATGTAAGCTTTAAGCTTTAAATTAGTTTTCATAATTGTTGTTCTCTTTTTCTTCCTTCTTTCCTTTCTTACTTAATGTCTTACTATTTTTAACATTCATTAATATGTAGCTAACATAAACTATATCCTCCTTGTTTTTTTTTTTTCAAGTTTTAGCCATTCAAATTCATTTAGATTCTTCTTATATATTGTTGGTCTGTTATTTTTTTCGTTCCTGATTGTCTTTGAAGACTGTAATATTTAGGGCCTCCCAATTATAAAAGGAATTGAAAGTCCAGTTATTTTCAAATCATTTGTTATCTATGCAGGAGATGAATCCAACCCTCTTCTCTGACCTGAGGTCATAAAGTTCTCACATGAAGCTTATAAATGCAGAATTTACTATAGAGAGTAGTAAAGGCACTGACAGTGATGTTCTTAGTTCTTAGCCCACGTACTTATCTGACATTCCTAGTGTAACAGAAGTTCAGGCTCTGGATAAATCCCTCTATGCTCTGTTGGAAAGATTCCCAGCTTTACTGATGTGCATTCAGGAAGAGATCGAGGATTTTTTTCTAAATTTATCTGAAAACAAAACTACTCAGGGGAGTAACTATAATCCATTTATAGTCTGACCATGCATGAACAAATCCTGAAATTTGCCTACAATTGTCAAAGACAGAAAGTATTCACTCCTAAAGCCTAAACTAATACTTGCCTTATTTGGTTTTCAAATTCTGTGTTGGGTGTCCAAAACCCAGTTACCTCAATTTTAAAATATGTGATGCTTTTTACATTATATAGGTACCATCATGAACTACCGAACTCCTAACTGTTTTCAATTCTACATTTTTTCCTCATTATAAAATTAATAATCAGGTTATTGTGAAAAATTAAGGAAGCAGAGTAACACATTACCCATCCACTTCTCCAAGAAGTTTTCTTATGATCATTTCAGCATATTTATTCTCTAAATTTCTAAAACTAAGATAACATTTTCCTCATCCAGAAAAAAAGTAGTTTTCTTTGGAAAGTGAAATCTATAACGAGTCTATAGCACTGGTTCTCCCCCTACTACTTATAGCATTTTAAAATATAAAGAGGAGCATATATTTTAAAGACATCACCATTTCCAACACAACATATTTTTCCAGTTTACAAAAGTGCAATGAGAAAGTTGCACATTAAAATCAATAACCATCTTTAGACATTAGGAGAGAAAGGTGCCTTAAGCTGAACAGGGATGCAAACTGGTATTCTTCCTGGATTTTTGTATTTAGGGGGGGGGGGGGGAATAAAAATAAGGCACTAAGCTCTCCTTGATATTTTTACTTTGCCAAGAAAATTTGCCATCCTGGTTAAGTTATATTTCATAATTCGGGGGGAGAGGGCGTTAAAGTTAAATTATATACCAAGTAATTGTGGTTGAATGTGGATTTACCCATTTAGGGCTTTTTGCAAGCACATGTGATTATTTAAAGTGCATTAACTATGACTATTCAATAAAGAAATGGCATCTGTGTGTGCCACATAGGAAGATATGCTAACATTCAGACAAAGGCTAATGCTGTTGTCTGATTTCTAAAATGCAGAAGAGTTTTTACCACAAGGGGCCATATCTATAAAAAGCACACTTAAATGAACACAATGAAAAAAATTTACTTTGGAGCTATTTAGTAATTTCTGCATTCCACTGGGGTTTTTTAGTCACAGGAAGAGCATAACTTTGTAAAAACAAAGTCCATGTTCAACGGATTCTCTCTTACTTACTTTTCTGTTCTTAATCCTGGGTTGACCAGAGGAAGAGATAATTATTAAAGATATTGTTTCCATTTTTTCTTCTTCCTCTGATGCCCACAGGTCAGGCAATAGATATACGCTGGGATAGAAGTGGGATATTGCAATTTTTCCAAATAGCTATCAAACCTAATAACTTTGGGACATTGACACTTATTGTTCTACAATCTTCCATCTATTTAGGACATCACCCAATTTACATATGAGATTTCTCCCTTTGTAGCATGAGAAAGACTAGAGGAAGAATTAATCCTATCTATAGATTTGCTAGAAATACTGGCTGTCAACTATGTTATCCAGGTTCTAAAACCACAAATGAGAGGTAGATATGGAGAGATTTGTCATTGGTAAGTAAAAAAAAAAAAATCCATTGGAACAAGTCACACCTTGCTTATCTTCCTATGGGCTGGACATTTTGACCACTATTGTTTGAATTCTCTATCACACACTCCTTCTTTTCCTTCATGTTTTCATTGAGTGAAACAATTACTTTCATCTAATCATCATGTAGACAAGTGGTCTAGGTGTGTGGTATAAAAAGTACTCATTAAGGTATGGGATAAAAGTAAGACTTTTTATATTAATTTTATCAACAAAAATAAGAAGAGTCAGTAATATTTAGCATATGTATTGACTATGTTATGGATATATAATGTATAAATAAATATACATTTATGAAGAACATATACGCTATACATCTTTACTACAGAGGTACAAAAATCAATAAAGTTTGAAAACATTTGTCTCCACCAACAAGTAATACTACTATAGTAGAAAATATTCTTGGGAAAGTAAGCAAAAATTCTTTCTGTCCCACCCCTGCTTTCTGTCTTCAAACGTGGAGGGAGGCATGTTTCCAGCAGGCCTCTCATAAAACAAGACCTGATCCTATACTGGGCTTCTTTCTGAGAGAGTATTTTCAGTCTGAGTCTGCAGTTTGCTGGCTTTGTTTTTGCAAGGGCTATTATGCTAGCCAGTCTTCCAGGGGGCCCCCACCTCCCAGGATGTGGGTGTTTGTGTAGTTCCTTCCACACCGAACACAAGTGACCTGTGTAACCCATAAAGTATTGAATAAATTGCAGGGTGCAACTTTTAAAGCTAGGTTATAAAAGACATTGTGACTTCCACTTGGCTCTCTTGGATCATCTACTCTGAGAAAGCCAGTTGCCATGTCATGAATATACTCAAGCAGCCCTCAGATGAGGAATTACACCTTTGAAAAACATTCAACAAGGAACCAAGGCCTCCTGGCAATACCCAACAAGAAACTGAGCACTTCTAGCAACAGCCAGCAAGTAATGGACACCTCCCGCCAATAGCTACATGAGTGAGCCATCTTGGAAACAAATCTACCAGCCTCAGTCAGGCCTTCAGATGACTGTGGACCAGCCAACATCATGAATACAACCTCAGAAAAAAACCTGAGCCAGAAGCCTTAGCACAGCTACTCCCAAATTACTTACCAACAGAAACTCTTAGCTACTAAAGATTTATTGTTCATCTTCAGTTTGGGGGTAATTTATTACTTGGCAATATATAATTAATACATCTTTCTTCAATCACTACTATTCTCACACAGAATCTAAATATATACATCAAGACACTGGAAAACTCCTATTAAAATGATGATAAGCCCTAACTGGTTTGGCTCAGTGGATAGAGCGTCGGCCTGCGGACTGAAGGGTCCCAGGTTCAATTCCGGTCAAGGGCATGTACCTTAGTTGCGGGCACATCCCCAGTTGCGGGGTGTGCAGGAGGTAGCTGATCGATGTTTCTCTCTCATTGATGTTTCTAACTCTCTATCCCTCTCCCTTCCTCACTATAAAAAACTCAATAAAATATATTTTTAAAAAATGATGATAAAAGTACATCATCCCCTCTACAATTGACATTGTAATGTCCATAAAAAGCAGAGACGGAACACTTATGAGTATGTTTGAGGAAGATGATTCAATCTTTCCAGATCCCAGAAGAAGTCAAATTTTCAAAGTGAAGTATTTGTTCACTTTTCTAATTTTTTCCAAATATTCTAGCCAATTAAATTCTCCCAAAGTCCAAGATATCACAGAAGCACAATACCTTGGTCTATTTGTCAGTGAGAATAATAGAATTCAGTCCCCGTTTCTCTGAGTTCTACATACATTGTATTTATTTTTTTTTCACATTTTACTTTCTTTTTGAACTTTGAAGAAAAACCTAACTGCAATAATCTCATATTCCCACAACACTAAATTATATTTTGTTTAATCTATATTAATCTCATGTAATCTAAGACAATCTTCCATCTAGTTTTTTCCAAGCATGTTTTTAATCCTCTCTCAGCAAAAAAAATGATTCTTAAAGAAAGGATTATGGGTCTTTCCTTCTGTTGTTCCTCAAACTGATTAGAAATATGTTCTGCATACAAGAAGTAATGTGGTTAACCAATGGAAACAAAATAAACAGTAGACTTTGGTAAGGAATTATACTAATATCTAATATAGTCAAATAAAGTAAATTAGCATACATGAAATTGTTCTGTGGGTCAAATAATGAAAACACTAACATAGAAATATATCATAAACCTCCTGGTCATGTCCACATTGGCATCATACTACAGTATCAGCATCAATCTCCACCATATTTAACTCTTATCATGAAAGTTTATGGCTATAATTATAGCCATTTGCCCTTCTAATAAGAAATTCAAAGATATGTTTGATTTTATTTGGTACCATTAAAAATATCAAACATCTAGGGTCAGCAGGATTGCGATGTCTTACTTACATTTGATGTCCAGCGTTTCTGTAGGAGGCCCAGGGTGTCCACATGTAACCCACAACTTCAGTTGTCCATTGACCCGCATATGATTTGATCAGAAGTTTCCCAGTGGGTCCCATCCAGCAGCTTGCCTGAGACCTATAATGTGGTGAAAAAGGACTTATTGGGCCAACCCATTCTTGTTTTATAATTTTGAATTAGTTAATCACATGGGTCGTGTACAATAAACAGCTATGATTGAGCCACATGCAAACTCATGAGACATACAGACAGAAAGCTGATGAAGAGAGGGGACAATACAGCAGACTCCAGGAGAAATGGGGAGAGATGAGAGAGTCCTTGAGACTCTTGAGGGGTAAGATCCATCTTAGCTCTTGACTTAATTATTTCTGGTTCCATTTCACTTGAAACTTACTGTATTTCAACACCTCATTCCTCTGTCTCTTTACAATAACTCTCACTCCCTTTTAACCTGAGCAACTCCGAGTGGGTTTGTATTCCTTGCCCCAATAGAAAGCTTTGTCTGCAACATTCCTTTAGGCCTAACATAGAAATGAATGGGAATATTATGTCAGTAAAGTAGCATCAATGAAGATGAATGCAGAACTACTATAAAAAAGAGGAAAACCTTAACCTGCTCCTCTTGTCTAAAGAAATTAAATTAATTAATTAGGTAAATAAAACTAAATATATTTCCATGTAGCCATGATGGCCCTCTAAGCATGATGGGTTTGTGCTTTTCTCCTACATGGGAATATCACAGAATATATGAAGAATTTTATTTCATCCAAGATTGGAATCTTTCAAGACCAGCCATTAAAAATAGAAGTAAATCCTATCATATACTATAGCATGGATGAAACTTGAAGACATTATGATAAGTGAAATAAATCAGTCACACAAGGATACCCAGTCATATAAAGTATCTAAAGTAGTCAAACTGATTAACAAAAAAGGTGATTGTCAGGGGCTGAAGGAAGGGAAAAATAGAAATAAAGTATTAGTCATACAAGATGACAAAGTTCTAGAGATTCGCTGTACAACATTGCTTATAGTTAGCAATACTGTAATGAATCTTAAAAATTTATTAGAATGTTTGTTCTCAATGTATTTGTTTTTGCCACAATAAAAAAAAGAGAAAGGGGGGGGAGGATTTAAAATCATAATGGGAATTAGTGAGATGAATATAGATTCTCCGCTACCATTTTGGAACTCTAAAAATATGATTCTACTATAATTTTAAAACAAGTTATGACAAAGAAAACAGTAAGCCATATAAACTACTAAATTATGCTCAGAAAGTAGTTACTTGAAAATGTAGTTCAGGTAAAAAATATTTAAAAAGTTAACAAATATTTCATCAGATTAGCAAAGATTAACCTCAGGTAAAATTCATTGTATTTACAAAAATTTCCTTAACCATTTGAAGTTCACAGCTCAGAGGGTAATGAAACTAGACCACCAACTTACACCAGGCACAAAAATAAACTCAAAATGGATAAAAGACTTAAGTGCAAGTTGTGAAAGCATAAAAGTCCTAGAATAAATCAAAGGCAGCAAAATCTCAGACATCTCTCATAGCAATATGCTTGCTGATACATCGCCTGGGGCAAGGGAAACAAAGGAAAGAAATAAACAATTGGACTACATCAAAATTAAAAGCTTCTGCACAGCAAAAGAAACCATCAACAAAATGAAAGGGGATTCCACTATATGGGAGAATACATTTGCCAATGATACATGTGATAAGAGGTTAATTTCCAAATATATAAAGAACTCATACAACTTAACAAAAGAAAGACAAACAGTCCAAATTAAAATTGGGCATAGGACCTAAATAGACACTTCTCCAAAAAGGACATACAGATGGCCAAGAGACATGAAAAAATGCTCAAAGTCACTAATCATCAGAGAGATACCAATTAAAATGACAATGAGGTATCAAATCACACCTGCCAGAATGGCTACAATCAACAAATCAACAAATGACAAGTGCTGGCGAAAATGTGGAGAAAAGGGAACCCTAGTATACTGTTGGTGGGAATGCAGACTGGTGCAGCCACTATGGAAAACAGTATGGAGTTTCTTCAAAAAATTAAATATGGAACTGCCGTTTGACCCAGTGATCCCAATTTTAGAAATATAGCCTAGGGATCCTGAAACACGAATCAGGAAGAATGCATGCACCCCTATGTTCATAGCAGCACAATTTATAATAGCTAAGATCTGGAAACAACCCAGATATCCATTAGCAGATGAGTGGATAAAAAGGCTGTGGTACATTTCACCATGGAATACTATGCAGCTGTAAAAAAGGAGGATCCCTTACCATTTGATAGAGCATGGAAGGACCTGGAGAGTATTATGCTAAGGGAAATACACCAGTCAGAGAAAGACAAGTATCACATGATCTCACTCATATGTGGAACCTAATGAACAAAATAGATCCAGAGACTTTGAATCATAGAACAGACTGATGAATTTCAAATGGGGGTGGGGTGGAGGGAAGAGATTAACCAAAGAACTTATATGCATATATTGTCTAACCCATGTACAGACAATAGTCCAGTGCAGTGAAGGCCTTGGGGAGGGGTGGGAGCAAGGTGGAAGGAGTCAATGGGGGGGAGGGGGGAGGTGACATCTTTAATACTTTCAACAATAAAGACAAATTTTTTTAAAATCCCCTGATGAACTTGACCTCTGTGGAGTTCAGCAACTTTTATTGCAATTTCACTTAGACAAACTGAAGAAAAAGCCATAAAGAACAGTACTGACACTAGGAAACTTTCCAGCACTTGAAAAGTTTTATGCTCAAAAGGGCTGATGACACAGCAGGAATTAAGCCTGTATCCCTGAAGCTAGGTCTGGTTAATATTTCATGGAACCACCTCTCCTCAGAAGTAACCAAATTAATTCAGTGGCTACACGGAGATCTGAGAGCACACAGCTTCCTCACATCCACAGTTTACAGAGACCCAGCTTCCTGTGAAAGCTGCTGAAGCTCTGTCAACACAGAGGAGGCGCCCAGTGGAAGATCCTGTAATGCCACGCTGGTAGCAAACAAAAGTGGGGAGCATACTTTGTAGAGCAGCTCAGGGAAACTAATACAACTAACCCACACCCAGAATTCTATCAATCATTGCATTTATTTATTTACTTATTTACTTATTTACTTCCAGCAGATCCTCCTTCCCAAAGGAGTTCTATTTGGAAGTCCAACATATAAATAGAAAAACGTGGCCCAGCTGGTATGACTCAGTGATTGAGCATCAACCTATGAACCAGGAGGTCATGGTTCAGTTCCCAATGGGGTCACATGTCCAGGTTGTGGGCTTGATTCCCAGCAGGGGATGTGCAGTGAACAGCCAATCAATGATTCTCTCTCACCATTGATGTTTCTATCTCTCACCCTCTCCCTCTCCCTTCCTCTCTGAAATCAATAAAAATATATTCTTTTAAAAATGGACCAGGACCAGAACTTTGCCTCTGATCACTCATCACTAGGTTATTCATTCCTAATGAAAATAGCTCTTGATTTTAAATTGGCATCCCTATAATAAATGATGTAATTAGGTACAGATAGATGTAAATAAATTACTAAGAAAATTCATGTATCATTACCTTCTGGAGTTCCTTTGAGTTAATTTTTTTCTTTCCAAAGGAAGAACCCAATTTATATGTAGAATTTGGCTAAGTCCTGTATTTATTGCTCTTAAAGCAGTGTTACTTAACCCATGGTCCCTAGATAGATCACCTGCAGAATCATGACAGCACTTTGTAAAAATCAGTCTCCTAGATTCAACTCCAGTCAATGATTCATAATCTCTGAGGACAAAGCGTAATAATAGATATACTTAATAAAATGCCTAAGTGATCTTCATTCATTCATTCAAATATTGTAGTATGTCTGGCATTTGTGCAATGAACAAGATAAATACTTCATGTTTTCAATTCAGGAAACAAAAGAATAGCCATTCTTACTAAGGTAATCAGGAATGCCTCTCTTGGGAGATAACTTGGACCACTGGGACTCTTGGCCCAGATTTAGAGGAAACCAAGGTCAGTAGTAGCATCTAGCCAATTCTAAATTGCAGGTGTTGCCTTTGTGAGCCCTGGAAGCTAGGGTACTGTGTTCAGTGATACAGGAGTTAGTTTTAAATATTTTCAATATTAGAAGTCATCACCATAACCATCTGGAACTTGGAAGGAGGAAATAGCAGAAGCTAGAAGACACAAAAAATGGTGAACCCTTGAACACATGAGATACCCTTTTGGGTTCCTTAAAATTATTTCAGGGGAAAACAGAACTAAAGAATCTATAGAGCAGGTAAAGAGAAAAAGAGGGAAAAAGAGAGAGAGAGAGAGAGAAATATGATTGGTAAGTTTTATATGACACTATTCATTCTACTCTTTCCATATTGCCTCTCTACCCCTCCTCTTTACCCTGTATATACTAAGAAACATGAGTTTAAGTTGTGTTTTGTTTTTGTTTTTTTTTAGTTTAAGTTTATTTACAGGAACTTTGAAAATAGCTTCTTAAGGACTCTGTAATTTGAGGGTAAGAGTGGATTTTCTAAATACCTGGGTATTAAATTTGTAAACTATATAGAAATATTTTAGTCATAGAATATGAGCCTTTTCTTGTTAACAGGAGGAGGAAAACCATATGAAAGATTTGTCAGGGAGGTTTTATCTGCCGCTTAACTAAAAATGATACTCATGAAAAACACATTAGGAATTTTCAATACCTCGTTCAGATACTATTTACAGTTATACAAAATCCTAGGACAACTTAGAAAAGGGTAGTCAAAACGCCTACCCTAGCTTTCCAAAATCACTTTACACTCAAAACGTGCAGGCTTATCCAATTTTTTAAATATAACAATAAATGCCTTTTTTTCTTTTAATTTTTTTTTTCTATAAAAGTATCCAGTCAATGTATTCTTGAATGGCACCATATACTCAGAACTGGAACATAAAAAACTATGTGAATCACAGTGCCTAGCCCCAAAAGCTAGAAATTTCATAAAATAGGAGAATGTGAATTCATCAATAGAGTGAATAACAGAAGCAAAATTATATAATCAGTTATATCTTCTTGGTACTATAATGGGAGTAAGTTTGAGTCAGGATGGGTGGCAAGTATAGTTATAGAGGCAAATGGAATTTATCACAGAAAAAGCAAGCAAGGAAAAAATGAAGGAAGTAATGTTTTCAATGATTATGAAGCAGGATCAAGAGGCTAACAATGTCATTCTAAATGGAAAAGATGTCTGCAAAAGAAGCATAGCATTTTCATGAAATGCATGAGAAAGAAACAAACAGAAATTCTGGGTAGCTGGCTCAAAAGCATTTAAAATGAGGTAGGAAAGAAAAATTAGAGGATTTAAGTGTGCAGAGAATATGATTCAGTACTAATCTTATATTGATTGTGAAGAGATGTGCAAAATAATCCAAAAAAAATGAGGGAGAAAGATTATTTCTCTCATGCTAACACACAAAACTATGTTGTGATATTCTACTGAATAAAAGATAATTCTATTTGTCAACTTCAAAAGAAACTATAGAAGAACTGATATCCTTTTTTTCCTTAAACTATCTTTTTTAAAATATATTTTTATTGATTTCAGAGAGGAAGGGAGAGGGAGAGGCAGATAGGAACATCAATGAGAGAGAATCATAGATTCAGCAATCCTGGCCGGGAATCAAACCGTGACCTTCTGGTTCATAGGTGGGACGCTCAACCACTGAGCCACAGTGGGCAGGCAGAACTGATGTTCTTTAATAAAATGTAAAGAAAATATATTTTAAATGCATGTTGGGCTTAAAAATAATGTAAAAGAGACAAAAGTAGTAAAGATGTGCATTTTAACAAATGAGCCAGGAGCTAAATATAATAAATTTTGCCATTTTAAAACACATGACTGAGAGAAGTGAATAACTAAAAACTGAGAAGCAGATATTTTTTAAATAATTTAACTTGAAAAAAAATACAATTATATAAGATTTAGGTTCTGAACATGACAAAAAGGCTACACAACATAACTGAAACTACTTAATCTCTATTTAGAATTGCAAGTATATATATAACTTTCTTTCACAGACTTACAGATACTGATATTTTCCATACATAATGAATGTGTTTTAAAATATTTAGGAAATTTAAATTCTTGACTAAATTGCCACTAAAATTGTAAGAGTTAACAAAGTATAATGATCAAAATACAATCAAACACACAGACTTTTGATTTTATTTTTACTGAACCTTGGACTTGGGACAAAGGATAACTTTTCAAGAACCCCTCTTTTTTTTGTAACATACTAGGATCATTTAGGGCAGAGAAAAAATAAGGATGTCATAATTAAATAGATTCAAAACATGCTTGTGGGGGCAGTTTATGCAGGACAGATAGCCACCTAGATGTACTATCCACAGGAGAAATAAGAAACACCTGATACCTTCTTTGTGGCTCTGACTACAACTTCAGATTAATAATCTGGAACAAGTATCTGTGTGGAGGGACACTGCTTCACCTACAGCATGAAAGCCCCAGTTAAAATTTCCCTCATTGCTGTGTGCTCTTATTGTTACACCATTAAGAGTAAGGACTTAAGCAATTGAACACAAGCTACTCTTTTAAAGTTTTAAGAGGACAAGAATTGTGCTTTGTTTTGTTTTTATTAACTACTCCATATATAGAACAACTGGCATATAGTTGGTGCTCAATAAATATTTAAATAGATAACGTATGGAAACAGAAAAGAATTTCCATCCAGGTTTCATTCAACCTAAAATATTCAGTCTAACAGTGTCACTATGTGTTCTCCATTAATTTATTTACATTTTCTAATTACTGTATTCATATTCTCAGTCTGAGTCATCTCAGAGAAAAGTTTCCTGTTTCTTGACTCCTTCCTTTCATTTATTCTAAATGTGTAACTTTCATGCAAAAAAACAAAAGGGAGGAGTGCCTTTTGTGCAGGAATCTCAACAGTGAAAAAGCAAGAAAATCCCTGGAGTTCCCTTCAATTTCTTCACTAACTTCTTGAATAGTCCCATCCAACTAAGGTCACTAAGGATATACTAACTCCCATTTTCCTCTCCATCAATTGGAGCCAATTCCTCGCCAAGTAATCCTAGTATACTTCTTCCCAGGCCAATTGAGTCAGAATCTCTAGAGAAGACCCAAGCATTTCATTTTTTAATGTCCCCCTTCTTCACCCCATGATAACGTTATGCATCCAAGGTTAAGAAATGTTGCTTCAGTTGACTAGTGTTTCTCAAACTGTAGTGTTCATATGTTCCCCAGGAATCTTGTTAAACTGCAAGTGCTGACCCAGTAGTTCAGAGTTAGGGATCTATGATTTCGAACAAGCTATAGACCAGGGGTGGGAAACCTTTTTTCTGCCAAGGGCCATTTGGATATTTATAACATCATTCGAGGGCCATACAAAATTACAAACATAAAAATTAGCCTGCTATATTTAGTCAAACATTTAATTAACTCACCCCTAATGCCTTGGCAGAGACAGACCAATTGATTTTGAGGGTCTTAGATGGCCCTCGGGCCAGACGTTCCCCACCCTTGCTATAGAACATACTTACAAAGTACCCTTTAATCTTCATCTTGGCGGAGGGGAGATCCCGTTTTCCTCCCCATTACTGTGGTCCACAGAGGTAGTTTTTGGTTTAGCAATCTTTTTTTAAGTCTTATACTCCTCCCAAGCTCCCCTTGCTTGTTTTGTCTCCATAGACTTTGAAGATCCTTTTCTCTTGGAGTCTGGCTCTTGAAAAAAATTACTTACATTTGCCTCAGGGAAGGAAAAGGATAATATTTAAACTCTCTTAGAAAATGAAAGAAAATATTTTATCTATAGCAAATGCATAGAATTAAATCAAAATGGTTATGTTTCCATGTTAAGGCAATCGGCAACCTAAAAGCACCTAGCGAGACATAGTTTGTTCATTTGAAAAGTTCCATCCTACACCCTATAAGATACAGTCAAGGAATTAAGCAAAAAATAAAAACAAACAAACAAACAAACTCATAGGCATAACAACAGTATGGTTATTATCAGAGAAAAAGGATGGTAGGGACAGGTAGAAGAGGGTAAAGGGGGGATAAATGGTGATGGAAGGGGACTTGACTTTGGGTGGTGATGTGTTATAAAATTGTACACTTGAAAGCTATATAATTTTATTAACCAATGTCACCCCAATAAATTTAATAACATTTTATAAATGTATATAGTCACGGGGAAAAAATTGTCACTGGAAAGAGAGAGAGAGAGAGAGCTTATAAGAGTAAATAATATATTTTTTAAAGAAAAATATATCCTGTTCTGGTAAAACATCCTTTGATTTCTCTATCACTCTCCTACCATAATCATTTTTAAAGTACTTTTATGATACTACTTCTAACTCTGGGTAAAAATACCTAAAGGAGTTTTTAAAAGCAGGCAAAGCCAAAACTCCACCTAGAACAATTGATTCAGACTCTTGAGATGGAGTCTGAACATCTGTGATTTCTTAATTCTCCACTCATGCACACAGAGTGGGTTATGAATCACTGTTGGAGGTGGAAGGCTATGCCAAGGACTTTGGGTCCCCTTACATTGTGAGGCCTCCAAAAGGAATCGATAATAAAAATTGAAGAATAAACAAAGCTCAATAGATTTTGAAAGTATATTTGATAAAACTCAACAATCTCAAATTAAAAAAATAAAGCCTAGTAAAAAAAGAATGAAAGGAATATTTTCTAACCTAATTAAGTATTCTACCAAAAACCTACAGCAAACATCAATCAAATGATGAAACTTTAGAAGTATACCCTTTAAAGTAAAGTATAATTTTTAAATGACCCTATTGCTGCTATTGTTTAACATTTGCCCTATCTAAAGGGCAATGCAAGAAAAAAGGTATAATGATTAGAATATATAAAAAAACTCACTATGTGCAGACAATATAATTATCCTCATGGAAAAATCTAGAGAGAATATTTTAGATCTAATAAGAGCTTTTTGAAGGGTTTCTAAATATAAGGCCAAAAATTTTAAAAGTCAACAGCATTCCTATTCAACAAGTAAAACTGATTAAAAAATTTTGCAAATATTTGGAAAATTACCTTTAATAAAAACATTGATAAATTGTAGTACTATATAGTTTAGCACTATAAAAAATAAATTATTGCGGTATGTGTCAACATGGATAATCACAAGTGTAAAATTTTGGAAAGTTTCATAATAAAGCATTCCAAATGACACTTTTATAAATAAGCAAATAAGTTAATATTATATATACACATATATATCATTGCCCATATAACAGAAGTATGTAAAGTTGAATGGGAACTATATGGAATTGAAACAACAGCTTTAAGATAACTGTTGCCTCAGGAAAGAGAGGGGAATGAAATAGGAAAGAATAACGCGAATTTTAACTAGTGTTTATAATATTTCATTTCATCTAAAAAATCCAAAGCAAACAGGAAATCAAAATACTGCTTGCACCATGAATATCTGTAATGGTATTCCCTGTGTTTTTTATACACAGGAGATCTGTTATAATGAAAATTATTTTTTAAAAAGTGATGAGGAATGTATGAGGATAACCCTGGTCATAGAAAATCACACAGTGTGAGGAAGGAGGTGTTTTCAGCAAGAACATATCGTGATCCCTTCAGTCTGCTATGATAAAATGCCATAGGCTTATACTAGTAAACAGCAGAAATTTATTTCTCACAGTTTTGGAGGCTGGGAAGTCCAAGCTCAAGGCACTAACACATCTGATGTTTCATGAGGACTTTATAACTTAACATGGTGAAGGGAGGAGGGGTCTCTAGGGCCTCTTCAGGGCTCCACCCTCATGACCTAATCACCCTTCAAAGGCCCCACCTCCTACTACCATCACCCAGGGGTTAGGACTGTAACATAGGAATTGGAAGGGTGGAACCACACAAATATTCAGTCCATAGCAGAAGGTCCATATGTCCAGGGGGCCATCTGATTGGGTGGTTAAAAGCTCAATGCTTCACTAATATACATGTAAGTAGAATGGATAAAACTTTAGAAACTTGTATCAAATGTATACATGTTTGAATTTCTATCTGATCACTTATTAGCTGTGTGGACATGGTCAATCTTAACCACACTAAGCCTCCATATTTTCCTCTGTAAATGTTAGTAATAATAGTTCCTACTCAGGGGATTCTTTTGAAGATCAAATGAGATGTGAAGAATTTTTTATAAATACTGGTGACCTCGTCATTTGCTTTACCTCTCTCAGGCCTGAGTTGATTTAGTGAAATAACATTCCAAGAACAATAAATTCAATTCAATTGGGATCCATGTGTGCTTCCAAAGAATTTACAGTATCATTAGGAAAGCAGAGTGTGGGAGTCAGACAAACGGGGCTTCACGTCCAGGCTCCTCCACCTAAGTTACTTAAATCTCTCTCTGTTTTCTTTCCAAGACCAAAACAATGGCGATAATGCTTTTCACAAATTTTCCCTAAATACTGAGTGAGATCAAGTGTGCAAGAATGACGATATCTACCGTAAACCGAATGAGAGTTGCTCAAAAAAACGTTCCTTGGTGTTTTGAAAAATAAGAATAATAGAAAATGTGAAAATAAGACACAGAAGGGGTAATCAAAAGCCAAAGTGGGTGTTACAGACAGATGAGCATTCCAGGAAGCAAGCGGGCACAGTGTGTAAGCAAGCAAGATCTACCTTTTCTTTCGGTAGGATTATTCCGAAGGCTTAATGCTTCTCACGTCTAGGCAAAGGCGCTGGTGTGAGGAAGCAACAAAATAAAACTCCTTCCTCTCTCAAAGAAGCTCTTGCATTTTTGGCTCATTACCTTTGAGAATCTTCATTAATCTTCTGAAACAGGATCCCTGGAGGCTTCATGCTCGTATCTTATCTAGTTCAACAAACTAGTTGTGTTATCTTTTCCTGTTTGAATCTGGAGGTTCCCAAGCATATTTGCCTAAATTTTCATGCCTCGTTTTGCAAAGCCAAAAAAATTCTTGTTGCATAAGGCTCAGCTGCAGACTGTGCCCGGGCACACGGTTAGTCTGCAAGCCTCTGAAAGAGCTGAGATAACCTCAGCAAGAGAGGCTTATCTGGCTCGTTTTTACAAATCAAAAACAAGTTGCTGAATAAGGGTTTATCTCAAACAGGAGAGCTACTTGAACAACTCAGATAACTTCCTATTTGCCAACCAACTTTCTATTATCAGGAAATACTAGACCCAGTGCCTGACTGTGTAAAATATGTGGAAATGTTCAGCAGGCATTTATATTCCAGCTAGAAAGATGATGTTGTTTAAAGAACAGACAAGTGTTGAAATGCTATTAAAAGTGTACAAAGGACCTGCCAGTCAAAAAAAGCCAGGGCAAGCTGTCGCAGATAGGCTCATATATCAACAGCACTGTGACTCTTTGTTTGCTTTTATCACAACTTGGTGTATAAAGAGCCATTTACCTGACTAGGGCTGGGGCTGGGGCAATTGTCATTTCCCTGTTTCCTTTGAAAAAGGTATATTTCCGAGTCCTGTGCCTGACGGATGTTCTATACACAAGAGCTTTCTATGTAGTGGTGTTCCCAGAGATCCCCAAGACACTCAGAAGATACATTTAGAATGCCTCAAGATCAAAAGCTTCCTGTTAAAACTGAATGGGTGGAGTGGGACAGGAATTTCGAAGGCTTCAAAGAAAACGACAAATTTTCAGCAATGCAATTGATGCACAAAATACAAGTGATTTACCCCACCAAAGAGAAAGGCTTCCTGGGCAGATGCTGTTTCCTGGGCCACACTTAGGCAAGAGAGATCCTGTATTGGAAGGTAAATATCACAAAGGAGAGGGAAGAATAGGTATTACAAGGAGAGAGAGAAAGGTGGAGTAAAACAGGCTGAAATCCGACAGTGGGAGGAAGCAGATGCACTTGGGTGAGGCTGTGCAGGAAGTTGAATACAGCTGCCTTAGACCTGGCAACTTCGGAACAGCAGGCCTAATCTAGCATTTAATGGAGCGTCCTAACAGCCACAGGAACAAGAAGTTGGAGGAAATGCTGAAAAGTAAAAATAAACAAGAATGAGTCTTTTGTATGTGCAAACTGCAAATAGGCCAACCATGCTTCTGGTGGGTTTTCATTATGCAAAGGAAATCCGTTCCATATGAAACAGGACACTTTTTTGAAATCAGCTGGCAGTAAGTCTGGATAATAAAGATGCCGAGCCTCTCGATTTGAATGCATTTGTGAAGTAAGATTGACAAAATGGAGAAAGGTGTAAAGAACTGAGGTAGAAAATAGCTAAATCATTCACCAACAGAAAGTTTGAGAGAAAAATGAAACTTTCAGAGACATCTAAATCTAGCCTTAGGAACTTGAGACTGTTAAAATATCTGTGGAAGAATTTTCATCTGTGAAGAAGTAATTCTAGTCTCTTATGTAGAATATAAATTCTTAGCTTGAATTCACTTTGGAATTCAGGTTTGGGTCAAAATCAGAGTATAGTATTCTCCCTAATCTGAGCGGGGTGCGTTCCAAGACCCCCAGTAGATGCTGAAATCATAGATAGTACGAAACCCTATCTATACTATGTTCCTTCCTATAGATATCTACCTATAATAAAGTTTAATTTATAAAGTAGGCACAGTGGGAGACCCATAAAAACTAATAATAAAATAGAACAATTATTGCAATATGCTATAATAAAAGTTAGGTTAATGTGATCTCTCTCTCAAAATATCCTATTGTACTGAACTTACCCTTCTTGTGATGATGTGAGATGATGCAATGCCTACATGATGAGATGAAGTGGGGTGCAAGACATACTCACTGTGACGTGACATTAGGCTACTAAGGACATTCTCACAAAAAATCAGAGATAGGGTCACCCTGATCCTGATCAAGCCATGATGATGTCAATTGTTGGATGTCAGGAGCAGGTGATGGAGAAGGCTGGGGAAATTTAATATTTTCAGATTGCAGATGACTGAAGGTAGCTGAAACCATAGAAATCAAAATCTTGGGTAAGGGGGGACTCCTGGATCAGAAGGAAGGTGTGACCTTAAACAGGTCACTTCACGCTCTGAGACTCAGTTTTGCTCTCACTAGAAAGTGGGAATGATATTAACCTCTTGAATTTCCTGTGATGATTAAACAAGAATGTTTATGAATACCTTAGCACTTCTTTGGCATCTAGTAGATGCTTAACTATAGGATTCAGTCATTAGCAATACTATCGTCACTCTCACCAGGATCTTAACTCACTTTGCCCCAAGACCTGCAACACAAGGAATTTTGCCTGAATTCTAAGGGGATGGTCTATAATTAAAATGGAGACAAAAACTAAAATATTTTCTAAAGAAAACTGACATGGTTCAGTGAGAGCAAGCAATGTAATTGGCATAAATGCTTACATGCCAGCACGGTTCAATGCTATGAAGTAGGATTAGTATCAAATCAGGGAAAAGCTTGTCAGGATGCCACAGCACCAAAGCAAGTACAGAAAGACTCCAAACATGGCATTCAATATTATTGATTTACTTGTTGAGATAGTTACTTACTTTTCAGTTCTTTTAGTTCCTGATTATTCTAGAAGGAAGTATCAGTGGATACCAATAACTCTGCCTTTTTAACACTTCTCTAACACTTACTATTCTCCCTATTAATAGAGAGAAGAGATCTCCCATCTAAAGTTCTTAAAGGTAAGCATCTCTTCCAAAATTTATTAACATGACTTGTTTTCACAGTATTCATTTTTATGGCTGCCGTTTATTTATAACGATATATTGTCTATTCAATTAAGGTAGTGATAAAGGATTTGTCTTCAAAATACACATACATGCATAAAAAAACGTGAGTATATATAAAGAAGAGTATTAGGTAAATCGTTTGTAATTAGCTGTATGTTCTTGATAAGATTGCTTAGACTTTCCATGCCCCCTACTTTCTAACCCCCAGTGTGGCTATATTTGAAGTGAGAAACTAATTCATGTTAAGAAAAATAAAAGTCATATGGGTGGGGCCCTGATACAATAGGATTAGTTTCCTTATAAGAAAAGCTCTACCTTGCAATTCCTCCCCTCGTCCACAACACAAACATGCACACATACATTGAGGAAGAGCCATGCAGGACATAGGGCAAAGATGGTAATCTACAAGCCAGGAAGAGAGCCCTCACCAGGAACCAAATTGATTCGAACCTGAATCTACACTGCTAGCCTCCAAAACTAAGAGAAAATAAATTTCTGTTGTGGCATTTTCTGTTATGAAAGCTAGAGCAGACTAAGATGTGTAAACATCCCACACTTCAGAACCATTTGGCCAGGGAATTTAGAAATTATGAGTACACAGAGTGTGCTCTGAAAGGGCAGGCACAAGCTCTGGATGGATATGAATCATGGGCTCGAGGGAATCCTCACCCTGTAGACAGTAGTATGAATACAGATGATGCAGAGGGTCCACTCAAAAATGACTCAAAGACTCAAATTTGATAAGTCTTTGGTGTCTGGGAGAATTAGGGTTTTTGTTCAGAATCTCTGGTGATTCTGATGAGCATGCCCCACTGGAAAACACTGTTCTAAAGAGAAAGTACTGTGTCCTACTTAAGTGCCTGGCTAAATGTGGTTAAATGCATTGTAATCCAAAATGTATAGCTTTGAATGTTTCCCCTATCACAGTGGATCCCAAACTTATTTGGCCGACCCGCGCCCTTTCCAGAAAAAATATTACTCAGCCCCTGGAAATTAATTTGTTTTAAATTTTAATAGCAGTTACTCATCGCCCCCAAATGCACCTGTGGCCATCACCGCCCCCCTGGATCCCTGCAGTGCCCACCGGGGGGCGGAAGCGCCCACTTTGGGAATCACTGCTCTATCACATGGTAGCCATAGGACTCTACACAGATTTCTTATCTATGCCTAATTTCATCACTGACAAAGTACAGTACCTATTTCATATGGTTCTTATGAGAATGAAATGAGTGGCTATGTGTAAAACACTTATACATGTGTCTGGTTCATAGTAAAAAATTCAAAAAAGTTAGTAAACATTAACTCTTGTTTGAAATAACCATAGAATCACTGTGGAGGGGAAAAAAAACCACATTCAATTAATAAACTTTGATAACATTGTAGAGGTAAATATGTTTACACCAATGTCTAATGTAAGGTTTTTGACAGATGAGAAATTTTAAATATTCTATGTGTTCTTTCTATATTCATTACCTTTCTCCTTCATTAACTCTCATCATTGAAACTTAGTCTGAAATATGAAATGCAACTGGGCTTCCAAGGGGATAAAGTTGTTGCCTCTACACAGTGTGAAAGTCATTCTATCCGTGCTAAGTAAACTCCCATTAGTAAAAGTGCAAAGTCTATGTACACCTTGAAGAATATCCCATTTTTGGGATAGCCAAATGAGTAATTCTGTGAAAGCATACCTCACTGCTTGTTTCCAGCATACTAAATTCCTAATGACATCCCCCTTGCCCCCATGGAAAAGACATACTTATTTGTACAGACTAAGCAAATGCTTACTCAGAGCACAAGCCTATAAAAGCATTCAGGCTAATGAAATAATATTTCAGAGCTCACATTTCCATGTGGCAGAACAGGAATAGAAAGAAATCCTACTAAAGCTGGTACTGACATTCCCAGATATGCAGCCATTAACACATGCTAAAACGGGCTTTTTAAAGACTTTATGTATTTTTCTCCAAAGGAATATAAAATGCTGTTCTCCAAAGCAGCCCATAATACTTTGTCCTCCTTAACGTAGGAGCAGTGAAAGCAGCAAGAGATGTTCTGGAACATTGCCATTGTCCTGAATGCCATGAGTGGGGGGAAAGAAAGACAATGTGGGATATTTATGTTCCTCTATGGTTCTTTTTAGTTCTTACAGAACCATACAATATTGATTTAGGGTAGGATTAGCCCAAAGTAGTCTATGCATCATTAAAAGGTTTAGTTGAGGGCCTGCATATCCTGTATTACAGCTGCCCAAGATATCTTCTGGTGACAGAAATGGGGCTCTGTCAAAAAAGCTGGGTGAGAGCAAGCAGTATAAGTCCACTCTCCAACAGCGTTGGTAAACTTAACTGGTAAAAGTTAAGTTTGGACCAGGGGTATATGCTGTGCTTGAAAGGACTCCTTTGGGGAGTATTGAAGAATTTGATGTTATCCAACCTTTCAAAATATATTAAAATGAAGTCCAGAGACTATCATCATAATTTATATCACCCAAAGTCAGAAACTATTGATTAGTCACCAGAGAATGAAGCTACAAGAATCATCCATGAAGCTTTAAGACTGACCCTGCTATGTATACCACAGTACTCAAAAATGCTGAGTCCAAGAGAAGTTTTTATTCCAACAGTGGCTTATCAAAAATCACTGAAGCCTGGCTCATGTGGCTCAGTGGTTGAGCATCAACCTATGAACCAGGAGGTCATAGTTTGGTTCCCAATCAGGGTGCATGCCCAGGTTTTGGGCTCGATGCCCCATGGGGCCCCCACCCTGAGGGGCGGGTGCAGGAGGTGGCCAATCGATGATTCTCTCTCATCATTAATATTTCTATCCTTCTCTCCCTCTCCCTTGCTCTCTCTGAAATCAATAAAAACATATTTTTAAAAAAATTATTGAATATATTTTTAAAATATTTTCTTAGAAGCTTATTTGACAGTGTTTCTAAGCTCATCATTCACTCCTCAAACTACACTGAGAACACAGTTATGTGTGGATGAGCTAATGTGGAAATTTCCCAGTAAGTTTACACTAGAGAACGTTGTAAAGTTTCAATTTTATCAAATATAATCATATTAAGAAATCATCACACCTAATTTTTAAAATGTGGAGAAAGTGGAGGGATCTTGTCTTATCCATCTTTCCATCATAGAACTGATATAGTTCCTGGGACATGGTTTTAACAAAAAGTCTTATTAAATGAATAAATGAAGGTTGCAAAACCTTTATTATAAGGTCCAAGATTCATTGACTCTAGATCTGGTATGAGCAGCTAACCCAGCTTTTAAAATATCTCTCTCAGCCCTGCCAGTTTGGCTCAGTTGGTTGGCGCATCATGCCATTCATCAAAAGGTGGCAGTGCAGATTTGAGTCCCAGTCTGGGCCCCTGCGGGAGGGTAAGGATTTTTTCCCTCTCTCTCTCTCTCTCTCTCTCTCTCTCTCTCTCTCTCAGCCCTCCCTCCCTTCCTCTCTCTAAAATCAATTTTTTAAAAAGTTATAATAAATAAATGTATTTTTTTAATGTTCCTCTCATATTGAGCTCAAAGCAAAACAACTATTAGGAGAATTTTAGCAGAATTTAGAATGTAGCCTAACATAGAGAAGAGCGTGTTTGAAATGGCATAATCCAGCCAGAAAACAGGAGTTATTCTAGGTAGTTAGAGAGAAGAGATATTAGCACAGATTGAATATACTGGTATTGGTAACTGAAGAGCTGACAAGTGAAGTAAGCGGTTGTAATGCCATCCAGACCGTAGCAACAGCAGGAAGCTCCTAACACTCCTACGGGTGGGGGAGTGGGGAGCTGGAGCCTCCTGCTGGGAGGTGGAGACAACTCAGCCTACCTGGTGGGAAAGAGGACCTCATCGGAAAGTTCTCCACCCAGAGCTGGAGCTACAGAGGACCAGCGGCACCGCTAGAGACAATACCTGAAACAGAGACAGAGCGGAGGGCGAACGTCAGGTTCAGTGCTGTGCTGATAATGAGGTTCTCCCTTGGCAAAAAAAATCCCCAGTTTGTACTGTGTGACCATTTCCAACATGGCTGATTCCAAAGTGCCAAGAACTAACAATCCACTTGAAAAATGAATGAGTCTCTTACAGCCTTCTTGTCAGTTAGGATGAGCTGGCTCCTGCACACATCTGGAGCTTCTCCCTTTTCTCGCACCAGAGCTTTCTGCCCTGAAGCCAGAGGTAAGGCAGCCTGAGAAATGTGTCAGACATTCCTGGAACCTGGGCACAGCATTCACAGAGAGTGCGATGTTGTACTCCAAGAGTGCCTTCACACCTTATTCCTTAAGAATGTTGCCCTAAAATTATGCACCTTTCTGCTTTGCATGTGCTCAACACAAAAATATTTCTATGATTTCTGGCTGCAGGACCCACTGCAAATATACAAATAAAAGTCTATTTTAAAGAAACATTTTGCTCTAGAATCACCTGGTATTAGCCCTTCAGCTATGCCAATAAGGAAGGATTCACCAGGGTTCAGAAAGTGTAGAAAGCAGTGATGTTTTTCTGGCCACTGCAACTGCTAAGGTGGAATTCCACTCTTATGCCCTAAGGAAAATACTTTGATTTTATAGCTACAGAGGCTGTTTAATGCTGTTGCATATGGACTGTCAGGATGCCCATGATTTATGCACTGTAGGAAACACTTTTCAAATTGAACTCATCTAACGTTATTCTACACACACACACACACACACACAGTATAAAACCATACTGTCACTGTAACAGCCTGGAAAAAAACACACATTAAATAAGCTGAGACATGATTCATCCTACCTCTAGCCTTTTTAAGGTAAACGCTTATTTTTTATTGCTATTTATGACTATACCAAACATTTCTTCTAGATTTTTCTGTAGACTTTCAGTAGTCTATGTCATGGACGTTTGACCTCTTACAAAAATCTCAAAATATGTGTCCTCTTCTTTATTTGCTTATGCTAAAATACAAAGAAATTTTGTCTGAAATTAAACAGTAATGGATTCAGTTTGGACGGGGCTTATCTTTAAACAGCTGGGATTTTAAAACAAGTACTGCTATTGATTTAGTTTTTAATATCCATCATTTTCCCCAAACATCCCCTGGGAAAGGATTTGAAAGAAGTTGAGATTTTCCACTTACATTAGATTGAACAGTTAAATGTGTTCTGTTTTAATGTCTTGGAGCTATATTGGGGATTATTTTTATGCTATCCTAAAATGCTCACTCTTAAAACACTGGGCTAGGCTTTTATATTATCATAGGCATATTATGTGCACAAAATATTTAATAATATTTCTATCTTAGAGAAATCTCAGCATATAAAAGAAAAAATAGTTGGGCATACAAAACTTTTCTGAATTCCCAGTTTGGTTGGAGTTGATTGCTATGGGATCTGAATGTCCCATACATGACTAACAAATACAGTACTCACAACTCCATAATAGATACTGGAGCAGCTAAGCAAAAAGAATTTTCTGGAAATATAAATCTATCTAGAAGTAGATAATATACTTTAGATTATAATAACTGTGAATCTAGTAATTTAAAATAATCAAGAGATATGAAAATATCAATATTTACTTTAAAGATTTAAAAGCCAATCACTTGAAACTAAGTTTTGGAAGAGGACTTAATGACTTAAGATGTCTTGAAATAAGGTAACCTCACAGTACTAGTATCTCTGTTTTCTGTTCTAAATAGTTTTTTCTACCTAATGAACCATTATAGTTCTCAAATTATACACTGAGTGCCCAGAATAGACCTTCATTGGGGACCGTGTGATTAAAAAATCAAGTAATAATTTATTATTGTTAGAAGTATATTATAGAGAGTATTATGTTTGTTATGTAATACATGATATTTATAACTATCAAAAAATATTGTAGTACCACCCATGGCTTTTTATTTTCATTTAAATTGTGTGTTTGTGTGTGTGTGTGTGTGTGCCCGCGCGCACATTTGTTAAGTATTGTGCATGGCAGTGCTCATTTGCTCTCTTCTGCTCTAAAAATTATTTAATTTTAGATATTCTGATGCACACCTTGCTAGCAATTTTCTACGATACCTTAAACAATAAACTTAATCTACTTACATTTTAGTTAACTTATTTACAAAATAAACAGAAAAGTAATATTGATGTAAATCACACTCAGAGAAATTATCGAGTAAATTACTTTCCAGCAACAAAATAAAAGCAAACCAAAATAGTATCTACTCAGTTTTTCTGTGACTTTCAGACCATTTAAAAATCAAGAACAACTAAGTCCTGACTTAATCAACTGATAGAATTAAAGGAACATTAAAAATGATTCATTCCTAGCCCTAGCCCGTTTGGCTCAGTGGATAGCGCATCAGCCTGTGGACTTAAGGGTCCCAGGTTTGATTCTAGTCAAGGGCACGTATCTTGGTTGCAGGTTCGATCCTTTGGCCCTGGTCAAGGTGCATGCTGGAAACAACCAGTCGACATGTCTGTGTCTAACATTGATGTTTCTCTTTCCCCCTCCCTTCCACTCTCTCTAAATATCAATGGAAAAATATCATCTGGTGAGGATTAACAAAAAAAAAATTATTCATTCCCATAAATTATATAGCTTATACATTGAAAGCATTAAACCAATCATCAAGTAGATAAATTACTATTGATAAAAGTATATTATAGAGAGTATGCATGTTTGCTATGTAACACATGGTTTTATAACTATCAAAAAATTATATTACCATCCATTACTGCAAATGTGTATGCAGTTGCAACTACTATGAGAGTTAGTCTGAAATTAATTCTAAAACATGTGTAGATAACATTTACTGAATTAAAGCAGCTTTTCTGATATATGATATCTCATAAATTTCCATCACAAATGCAACAAGGTCAAAATTCAAGTAAAATGTTACCTTCCTTTTAGGTCAACATCTTTACTATTATTCTCATTCTACATCATTCTTTTAGGTGATAGGATTTTTAATAAGCTTAATCATACATTCACCTTTTTCTCAGTTTTCCTTTTTTATTTTTGTATATGTTTTTGTGTTCCATTTTAATGAACTATTCACAATGTCAAACAGTGAGTAACCTTCAGATACTTATGTGAACACATAAGGTTGGGAATTGTTATCCAAGGACAAGCGGAGCAGCTTCCTGGCAGGGTTCAATCTATTATTTGCTGTTAATGAATCAGTACTGCAACAAAACCAAGACAGACTTAAGAAATATGTATGCTGAAATAAGTTGCCATTAAAAAGTCCAAATCTTTCTTCGTAAAAAGCTAACTTCTAATTTGTATAGAAATCTGCAGGATCCCAGAGGCTATGTGAAAATCCCCACAAAGCTTTCTGAGAAACTGACTTAAGCATAGCAATTATTGCATTGTTTGTGGTTACAGTGCAGTTAACGTCTCTTTGATGTGTCCTTAGGAACAGAAAGAAAATCGACATAACCAAGATTTTCATGCTTTTCTTCCTTTAGTGCCTAACATCTTAGCATTAATAACTTTATAGTATAGGATTTATAGGTTTTGAAGAATAGAGGGGAAATATTAAGCATATTTAACAACCTACACAATATAAATAATGTTTAATCCGAATGATGCCAAAATAAGCAGCAACCAATGAGGATGGAGGTCGTCTGTAAACAATTCATGCAAACCAGCTGAACATCAGCCCTGGCACAGGTTCACCATGTCAAACCTGAAACACAAAAAGTTTCAATTCTCTGTTCCTGATGTCATTGCCTGCAAGTGCATTCTTGATCTCTGGTGTTTAAAGAACTATATATACTATACATGCATACATAGTCTTGGAAGTGTCAAAGAGGCAACAAAACAAGAAAGACTAATAAGGCACAAAGGGGAGAGAAACTGAGGACCAAGAATTAAAGCTGGTTTGGAATATGCTTCTTTCCTGACGGGATTTATTGATCCAGGGAAATTACAGTATTTGTTTTGTCAGATCCACAAGGAAAGGGAGACAGAAATCAAAGCCTGCCTCAAATAAGGTGGGAAGCTGAACAAGAAACCCAGCTGAATGGACAATGCTCTTAAATTGAGAATGAAGTATATATCCGATGTGGATTTATACTCAGATTGTACTCTCCTGTGCTATCCAGGGAAATTATATACCTTGAAAATGGATTAAGGTTGTACTGGAAGTTGTGATCAGTTTCCTAGCAAAAAACAAATGCAAATCCCCTCTGGAGAAAAGTATTTCCATATAGACTTCAATTTATTTTTGAAAGATTTTAATCCAATACATTGTGTAGCACATAGCTATAATGATGATAAGTCACACAAGGAGAGTAGACCTCCTGAGCAAGAACCAGCAAAAATAACAACAGCAACAAATCTGCACAGAATTTAGATTTTGGAAACACTCGATGTAGATTGTACAATAAATCTTTGTTCATATTTAAAGAACTAAGAGACTGACTATAAAACTATAAGCTATAAAATGTTACATAGAAGATATGAAAACAAAATATATATTCTAGAAAAAAATATTGGAATAAGTAAGTAACCCAGTGAACATGTTTTAAGGGGAAACTAAATATAAATAAGGAGAGAATTACTGAATTGAAAGATAGGTTAGAAAAAAATATTCTGGGTACTGCATAGAAAGATAAAAATATAGAAATACAGAAGGAGGGAAAGAGAGAATAATGACTACTGTGAAAAAGTCTTACATAAATATAAACAAAATCCAGAAGGAGAAAAGAATGAAGATCAAACAGAAACAATATTCAAAGAGAAAGCTGAAGTTTTCAGAAAACTAAGTAAGATATTAATACTATTATGCAAGAACTTTCAAGAAATCCCAAGCAAATTAAGTAAAATTAAATGGTAGATTTAAGTCCTAATATATAATGAAATACATTAAAGATAAAAATACTACATATTTTAGCTGAGTCACATGATTGAGTTTTTTAAACAAAAAGGTACCGAAAGACTAAAATTTTAGTAAAAAAATAGAAAAAAGAGGTATCATGCAAATCCTAATAAAGTGTAAACTGGAATGGTATCAGATAAGATATAGCTCAAGGAGAAACATGGGTAGAATTGAAAGTCACTTCATTATAACAAATAGTCTAATTAACCAGGAAGATAACACAATTTTAGATTTTATGCAATAATAGAATCGTCTCAAAATACGTCAGTGAAAATTTATAGAAATAGAAAAATATGCAATTATGTAGATGATTTTAATATACTTCTCCCAGTTACTGCTAGTAATGTCAGACAAAAGGCAACAAGTATAGCCGAAACCGGTTTGGTTCAGTGGATAGAGCGTCGGCCTGTGGACTGAAAGGTCCCAGGTTCGATTCCGGTCAAGGGCATGTACCTGGGTTGCAGGCATATCCCCAGTAGGAGATATGCAGGAGGCAGCTGATCGATGTTTCTCTCTCATCGATGTTTCTAACTCTCTCTCTCTCTCCCTTCCTCTCTAAAAAATCAATAAAATATATTTAAAATAAAAAGGCAACAAGTATATAGAAAATTTTAACAATATAATTAGTAATGTGTACATTTTGGAATATTGCTAAAATTAACCATATACTGAATCATAAAACAGGTAGCAACTAATATTAAAAGTCTGAAAATCACAGAGAGTATGTTCTCTGGCCACATTTCAATTAAATTAGAAATTAGCCAAAAGCAAGATAAATAAAATAATTTTCAAATTAAAAAAATTAAAACAAAAACAGAAAAGCTTCATAACTTTAGAAAATAACACCTTTAAATAGCCCAGGGGGTAAAAAGGAAATTATGATAAAAATTATAAAACATTTTAAACTAAAAAGTAATAAAAATACCATATATCAAAACTTGTGGGATATATACAAGGCTATGGGCTACATATTGGGAAATATCAGGTTTTAGTTTAGTAAAGGGATATAGATGTATGGTTCCCAGGGTCAGATAATTCCAAGGAGCCAAAGGATGTTATTTCCATATATTGTTTCCTAATAGAGCCTATGAGGGGAAGGGTTAGGAGGGTGTCAAAAAGAGAAAAACAAGAACATTTACTCACTTAACATTTATCTACTAACACCGTTTTCTCTGTCACTTCTTATAATATCAAAGAGATATAGCCAGTAGCAAAGACTCAATCTGAGACAGCCTCCCGGTTGTCTGGTGAACCAATTAAAATACACATCTTTTACTTTTGGTCATTTGATTTAATTATTATCTAATTCCTAGTAAACTTCAAAAAGCAAGTTACAGAGGACTATTTCTACAAGGCAAAAAAAAAATTTTAATCATCTGCTGTGATTTTTATGTCTAGTACTGTTTACTGACCGCATCACTAGAGGCAGGTACAGACAAAGAAGCTGAATTGGGTATTGAGTGCCAACTCATCGTATCCATTGGACTGGGGCTAGAGTGAGATAAATGAGGCATCTAGATGCCAAATTTTAGGAGGCACCCACTCTCAGGGTGGTGCAAGTGCCCCTGAGTGAGCCCTGGACTACATTGTGTACCCTATGTGTCTCATTTCTTCAATCTAGTTTCATCCCTGAAATCCACCACTGTAAGAGGATGCCAGGGGCTGGATTTAGAACAGATTCAAATAGTATATCTAGGACATAACATGAGAATTACTAAAACTGTAAATATTGTGTGTGAGGGTGGATAGGGGACACTTTCCTACGTGTTCAGTAATCTGCATGATTGTTCGATATGTTTATATGGGGAAGGTTCTGACCACTTCAGTCAGTGTCATGAAACAATTCAGGCTGCGTGTCGCAGAAGCTACTGATGACCTGCATCTCATCACCTCAGCCTGCGACTTCAGGTGAAGTGACGGTGGATAATGCCATGGGATCGCAGATTCACTTAAATCTGTATGTTTCCCACCTCCAATATGTACTGCTCCACTTCTTCACCCAGGACTTCCAGGAGCCAATTAGTGTGTCTCTCTCATGTTGATGTTTCTCTCTCTGTGTGTCTCTCGCTTCCCTTCCACTCTCTCTAAAAATCAATGGAAAAAATATCCTTGGGTAAGGAGTAACAACAACAAAAAATTCCAGTTCTGTGAAGAACATTTATTTCCTTCCTTCCTCATCACAGCTGTCACTCCAATGAAGGTAACAAATTGTAGAACCTTTCTGGTATTTCTCAACTCTCTTGAGAAATAGTGAAGAAAATATGTCTTTTTCTTTTTTTTAAATTCTTATTTTCTTTTATATAAATCATTATATATAAAATTCTGGTTATAGCTGGAAATTTATCTGAAGAAACCTGAAACACTGATTCAAAAGAATATATGCACCCTTATGTTCACTGTAGCATTATTTACAATAACCAAGATTTGGAAGCAGCCCAAGTGTCCATCAGTAAACTTGTGCATAAAACAGCCATGGTACATTTACACAATGAAATACTACTTGGCCGTAAAAAGGAAGAAAAATTTACCCTTTGTGACTGCATGGATGGCCCTGAAGAACATTCTGCTAAGTGAAATAAACTAGGCAGAGAAAGCAAGTACCATATGATTTCATTTATATGTGGAATCTAATGAACAAACTGAACTAACAAGCAAAATAAAGACAGATGTGTAGATAGAGAGCAGGCAGATAGCTCTGGTGGTAGGGGTGGGGGAGAGGTTGTTGTGGGGGTGAAGGGATTGAGAAAAACAGAATAATTCATGGACATGGACAATAATGTGGTGACTATGGGGGGTAGCTAGGAAAAGGTTGGTGATAAATTAGAAATTACTAAAACAGTGTAAATATAGTGTGTGAGGGTGGGTAGGGGACACTTTCCCAAGTGTTCAGTAATGGGGGATAAATGTTGATGAAAAAATAAAAAGTGGTAATGGGAAAAATACAAATAAACTCATTAAAATATGTGGATTCTTTCATTACATAAAGCAAGTTATTAAAACTCCGTATGCCTTAATTTCCTCACCTAGAAAAATTAGTCTGAAATTAGAATATATTTGATACACATCTTTCTAGGATTAAAAAAGAGTCCAAGTAAAGCATTTGGTCAATTATACATTATTAAATAATTATTATTTTATCTCTCATTACTTTCCTTTTCACTCATTACACTCCAGCCATAATGACCTTCTTCCTGTTCCTAAGTGCACTCGATTCTTTCATGGTCCTATATGCCTGGAATATTCTCTACCTTCTCACAACCTACATCCTCATTGGTTGTAGGCTAACTCGTGTTCATCTTTCATAGATATATGAACTAACAAGCAAAATAAAGACAGATGTGTAGATAGAGAGCAGGCAGATAGCTCTGGTGGTAGGGGTGGGGGAGAGGTTGTTGTGGGGGTGAAGGGATTGTCAATATATATATTGATTTCAGAGGGGAAGGGAGAGGGAGAGAGAGATAGAAACATCAATGCTGAGAGAGAATCATTGATCATCTGCCTCCTGCACACCCACACTGGGGATTGAGCCCACAACCTGGGCATGTGCCTTTGGCCGGAATCGAACCTGGGACCCTTCAGTCCACAGGCCGACGCTCTGTCCACTGAGCCAAACCAGCTAGGGCTCATGTTCATCTTTAACTAACCTTAATCTATACCCACCATGAAAGACTCTTATTCTTCCCCTTACTTTTCCTGTAACACTTACTACAACTGCAATTTAAAAACTATTTTATCATGTTTTCTGATTGTCACCCTGTTCTCCATCATTTATATGGAGGGAGGAACCTTGTCCAGTACATCCCTGTGTCTCATATAACATCTGGAATACATTAGTTGCACACAAATAGGCACTGTATAGACACACTGTTTCTGTCCCCATTTTATTTGAGGCTGCATAATGCCTAGAAAAAAGTAACAGGTTGCAAGTCCACCTTTCAATGTGATTTCCTAGACCACCAAAACAGGAACTGGCAAAGGGAGCAGCCAAAAAGACCAATTTGTGACCCTTGCCCAACAGCCATATGAAAAGCCCCAATGGGATACTCAAGAGAATCAAACACAGGAAAGAGTTCTTCTCTCTCACCTTTGACCTATAGGAGCTTCAAGAACAGCCCCCCACACACACACCCTCAGAATGATTACTATGTGTTCCCTAGAGTTGAGGGAACATAAGACTGTGAGAAATTGAATCATAAGCACCTGGCTGTGTTGGCAGTGAGGAATGAATGACTTTTCCTCGCCAGGCTGGAATCATTTTACATTCTTTGCAAATGGACTTCCTGAAATGATGATGTGATCCTAACAAAAGGGGTAGACCCTGTCCTGGCCTGTGTGGCTCAGTTGTTTGGGCTTACTCCCACGCACCAGGAAGTTACTTGTTTGATTCTGGTCAGGGCACTTGCCCTGGTTGTGGCTTGATCCCCAGTAGGGGGCGTACAGGAGGCGGCCGATCCATTTTATGCTCTCACACAGATCTTTCTCTCCCTTCCTCCCTCTCCTTTCTTCTCCTCTCTCTAAAAGAAGGGGGGAAAGTCAATAAACTATTCTTTTAAAAAAGGGGCAGAGGTAGATCCTTCTCGTATGGGGCAAGATGCCCAGCCGGAAGAGATGAATAATTCATATCACAAGAAATTTACAAGGTGGACGTTCCCAGTGGAGATGCCTGCAGAAGCAATGAAAGTGTTCCATGAGACAATTACAGCGGGACTTCTCTCTCACACACACATCTTCTTCCTGCTCTTGTCTAATCTCTGATCCTGGGGCAGACAGATGCCTGATGATATGGTGAGAGGGGGAAAGAGGAAAGAGGAAAAGCTAAAATGGAAACCTCCCTTTCACCCTGCAGCTTCCAGCCTGAAGCAGATCCAAGCTCAGGAAACAATAATTTCCTATTACGTTTAGAATACTAATTTCACATTGGAGTGAAAACAATAATTATCCAATAAGACTTTTTTTATGGTTGAAAATGCCAAGAGGACTTAAATTATATAAAAATGACTAGAAAAGTCACAAAGCCATCTCAAAATTTCACTCCAGAGATGAGAAAGAATAAGCCCAACAGAGTGGGTTTGAATAGACAGTCATAATGGGGTAGAAGGAGAAAAATTATTTTCTATGGAGTTTCTATGAAGTTACACTCTCTAGACATGTATTCTTTCAATATAATGGTTACTTTCAAATGAATGAAAAAATGAGCATATATAGTCCTATTACTAATGTTCATTTTAACAATTTACTGATGAATAGAGTTACTGCATAGCATTTTAAATGACAGTCAGCTTTTCCTTTGTGATTTCAAATTATGCATAAAATTAAATAAATGGATTTTTCTTATGTTATAAAATATAATAACTACTGGCTATATTTACTGCATTAATGACACTGAAAATTTGCAAAGCATGAAAATGTCTGTTTGTAAACAGAATTAATAACTTGACCAACTTTTTTCTAGTTTTATTATCCAGGGCATACTACATAGATCTAAAAAACTACTCCAGCCGTCATTAAAGTTTTAAACAGTTCTGAAATAGCAATACCCAGCACATGGCTTAAATATTTTATGCAACATCTTTAATCACCTCGTTATAATTTACAGCATAGATTGTAAACTCATTGCAGATGTGGATTATTAATATGTAATATTATCTTTTTATAAATATGTCATAGATGCATTTAAATCCTTTGCTTGAAGGTAAACACTAGAGTTTGTTTTATGACTGCTATACACATTATAATTTTATTTTAAACTTGTGTTTCACACTTACTGTGGCAACTGCACTTTGGATAATACAGATAATTTCTCTGTGGTATTTATTAGGACTGTTCACAAATATTTAAGTTTTCCTTATAGATATGTGGCAAGATTTTTTTAAGTAAATCTATAGTGTTGAAAGTATTATATATGTCCCTTTTTTCCCCTCATTGCCCTCTCGCAACCCCAAGGTTCACCACCTACTGTCTGTGTCCGTGGGCTATGCATATGCACATATGAGTTCCTTGGTTGATCTCTTCCCCCTCTCCAGCCTCCCTTAACTTCCCTCTGAGGTTTGACAGTCTGTTCAATGTTTCTATGTCTCTGGGTCTATTTTTGTTCATAGAATATGTGGCAAGACTTTATTTTCTTGCTCCCTTTGAGAATAAGCATGGTTCTCCGACTAAAGATATACAAGTGCAACTAATGTGTCACCTCCAGAGGAAAGTGTTAAGAGCCTCAGTGAACTTCCCTGGGTCTAGGAAACATGTATCAAGATGCAACTCTTTCAACCCGAGGCCCTGCCTTAGCACCCATGCCCACCCACGGTAGCCATGGGCCATGAGTGAGAAATAAATGTTCTTACACTCAGACACAACAATTTGGGAATTATTTATTCCTACAGCACAACCTAGACCAAGAGATGGCAACATTTTCCTGTAAAGGGCCAGATAATAAGTATTTTATCCTGAGTTGCTTCTCCTGAGTTGCTTAAAAGAATTTAGATAAAGGACCCACTCCAGGAAAGTGGCTATCATTATAAATTACTACAGTTTAATAGGAACTAGATGTGATAGACATGGAAGAACTAGCAAGGCCTATTAGATCAAAACCTTCTCCGTGTCCCATGGTAAAAGATGGGCCCAGCAAACATCTGTTTACCAAACATCTGCTTCCCCATCTCCAAGTGACTTGTCTTCCTCCCCTTGGAAGTTCAAATGACTACAGCACCTCCCTTCACCTTGGCTCAAGATGACATACAACCTTCAACTGCCCAGTTTGTCCTTGGGCCCCATATTCTTATAGAACCCCCTTTATGTACATATGTAACTCAACTTGGTTATTTTCTCCTGTTATTCTATCTCATGTCAATTTTATCATTCAACCAGCCAGAAGAACTAAGAAAAGAGGAACAATCCCCCTCCCCCATCTCCCACAAGGACTCTGTCATAACTACTCAATTCTTCACTGTAATGAAAAAGTAGCCATTGCGGGGGGGAGGCGATGAGGGGGGAAGAGGATAGGTAAAGAAATAGGTGTGGCTATGTACCAATAAAACTTTATTTACAAAAAGAGCTAGTGTTGGTGAGTCAATTTGGTCTGTGGGGCCCTAGTTTTCCAATCCCTGGTCTTCCCTGACTGATATAGTCTGACAATGGACTCATAGGAAATACATGAAGGTGCACTTAAAATCACGTATTTTTTACTGATTACCCTAATTTTTTTTATATCTTGGAATTTAAACTAGTACTCTCAAAGAAGTTTTCAGATTCTTTGTTATTTTATCTTTCCACGGATTTTCTAAATATTATTAGATCTGTATTTAAGTTAAACAAAAAAGTGTTTCTATACCCTTGAGTTAAAATATTCAAATATTTCTCCTTTTTCTTGGGCTAACCACATTATTTGGCAAGGCTTGGAAAACATTGTTTTATATTTCAATTATTTAATTATAAGAAAATTGACCATTGCAATATGTCAGCCTTCATAGTAGGACAGAGATACTGATATGGTGGAAATTTTTTCCTTCTACCCCTCTAAATTATTTGGCTAGTCTAAGAATCAAATTAACATAAGACAGATTAACAGGAGAAAAATAAATTTAATTATGTATATACAGGGACCCTGTGAGAATATAAGGCCTAAGGGCAAGTCAAGCACTTGAGACTTACATGCCATTTTGAGCTAAGGAATAGAATAGGAGTTTGGGGCTTCAAAGTGGAGGAGGACAATAAGAAGAACAGAAATTTGGTAATTAGATGTTTGCCCTGCCATAGAAATACGTCATTCAGATAAAGAGTTATCTCTGGTAATAGCTCTCTGAATCTGCTAGGTTTTGATTGCCTTCAACTCAAAATAGTCCACGTGCCAAAACCCCTTCAATACAAGTACACATTTACCTAAATAAAATTAGCAGAAAGTATTTCTCAAGCCAAGTTTTTTTCCCTAAAACTCAATGGTGTTATATAGAGAATATATGTTAAAGAATCCATATTCACATTTATACATATTATTCACACACAAACACAGGTTATCTACAGTAAAAATGGTTGAAAAAAAATAAATGTTTGAGAAATAATCATTTCTCTCCAAGGGAACTATATCCTGTGAGTTCAATCAATAAAATCTAAAACTCTCTTATTCCTTGTGACTTACATTGATTTTTATTTTAATAAAATGTATTTGTAGCCCTCATTCTTTTTTCTCAGAGTAACTTCATCAAGATTTAAAGCAAATGAAGTAAAAATGTTGAAATGTATGTGAAGTATTTGAACATTAGTGTAATAAGTAACCTTATATTTCAACGATCGTACCACTTTTGGGCTGTCAGCTACTATACCTGAAAAGAAGTCATTAAGTTTCATCTATGCAATTCAATGAATGGATTTTTGACAAGGAAAATTGTAATAATTCTTTTGAATCCATTACTTTTTTTTGTTCACGTAAAAGTCTTTCAAACTTGGGATTATTAGTATAGTAGATTGCTATACTTCTAAAAGCATGATAATTGGCTGACCTACAAGAATACTCACTTAATTAAAAATTTCTCTATTCATAAGTGATTTAAAAAATTAGGTCAAATTATAGACTAAATGCTTCCTAAAGTCCTTAATTTTCATCCTGGTAGATGTGAAAAGATGTTAACAAAAGCAATTTACAGAATTGAACTTGCTTCTTTGAGTGTGTGTATGAGTGAGTGTATGAGTGTGTGTGTGTGTGTGTGTGTGTGTGTGTGTATGTAAATATAAACCTCTAACTATGTAAAATATGAATTTGCTCTAATTTTCTAGGTTCATCCTAAGGGAAATATTTAGAGTATGGTATTAAACCCATCAACATTGTGGGTTTTAATGAAAATATTGCCCAGCCTTTCATGCACTGTTCTAAATAATTAAAGATTTAAAAATTCCTGGTTTGGTTTTTTACCATGTAGATACATTTATTCCACTCATTAGTGGAACATCATATAACATAGCCCAAATTAACCAAATGCAAAGAATGTCATCCCAGCAGGAGCCCTGGCACATGAAATGGATTTCTATCACGGAATTTTTGTGAGAGCTCATTTGGGTGCTCTCAATATGCTGTGGTAGTTACATTTATGTGCCCAATCTCTGGCTTAATCTTATGATTTTTCTCCACCACAGGCTTAAAAGACCTTACAAATAAGTAAAGTGTGTGGATGGCTGCTGTTTTGTTTTGTTTTCTTTTGATACTTTTCCCCTACAGGCTTGATTTGTAATTAAAATAAAGTTACTTACAGGGAGATCTTGAAATCCCCATTCTCTTATATTTTAGCAAAATCTTAAAATTCCTTATTACTCAAACTTAGACGAATATGTCTCCTTTATAAAAGCTATCAATGCATTTAAAACGTAGTCTTTAAGGTAGAAAAGATAATATAAAAAAAAACGATATATGGTATTCATTTTTAAGCTACATATTTGGAAAAGGAAGCAGAATATTCCCACACTCCCACATCTTTCTTTTGTCATTAGTTTGAGATTGTTTTTAAGGTGATGACTTAGGTCATTTGGGTGAGTTACTCAGTTTTACTGAATATTCCCATGCACACAGGAGGTATACATGGCACTAAACTTCTGTTTTCTTCTGTTTAATCTGTCTTTTATTATTAAGAACCTAGAATGGTAGAGGGTACATTATCTTTCTTTTCCTAGAGTTCAAATCCATATAGTATCTGTATAAACTATACCATAAAAATAAGAAAATTAGTCTCCCTATACTTCCTTTTATTTTTCCTCCTAAAATTTCCTGTTTTATTAATTATACTAGAGGCCCGGTGCACAAAATCGTGAACTGGAGGGAGTCCCTCAACACAGCCTGAGCCCTCTCACAGTCCGGGACTCCTCAGGGGATGTCTGCCTGCCGGCTTAGGCCCGCTCCAGGACCCCTCACTCCTTACTGCTCACCTGCAGCGGAGGTGGGAGAGGCTCTGGCCACCGCTGCTGCGCTTGCCAGCTGTAAGCCCAGCTTCTGGCTGAGCAGCGCTCCCCCTGTGGGAGTGCACTGACCACCAGGGGGCAGTTCCTGCATTGAGCATCTGCACCCTGGTGGTCAGTGCACATCATAGCAACCAGTCATTCCATTGTTAGGTTGACTTGCATATTAGGGTTTGAAAAGTTTCTACTGCCTACAGACATCATAGCAATCATACTGTCATAGTGCAACACAGTACTCACATGCTGGTGTTGATGCTGGTTTAGATAAACCTACTGCACTGTCAGTCATGTAAAAGAATAGCACATACAATTATGTATAGTGCATAATCCTATATAATAAAAACCTAATATGCAAATTGCTCTCTTGACCAAAAGTTCGACTGCTCGCTATGACATGCGCTGACCACCAGGGGGCAGCATGCAACATGGCGGGCATCAGCCATGTGGCCCTGGCAGCGGGCGACAGTGGAGACGCTGCCAACCCCAATGGGCCCCGATGAGAGTGGGACCATGGTGGGATGGTGGAGCAGGTGAGCGGGTGGCACCAACCAAGGAGGCTGAGAGCGGGGCCCGATTGCCCCGACAATTACCCCGCAGATGGCAACCAGCAGCAGCGGTGAGGGGGCAGGGCTGCCACCCAGCTCCCAGGTGCTGAGGGAGCCAGGCAGGGGCCCGATGACTCAGGCAGAGGGGGCGTGCAGGGGCCCGGGGGCCCAGGTGCTGCCCAGGGCCCAGAGGTCAGCTAGAACCTGCCCTTCCATGACAGACGCTCGCACATCAGGCCTCTAGTACTTGATAATGATAGTAAACAACTGTGTGACTGGTGTCTGTATTTTCTGTCCTATACTTTTATACTTTTATCATTATTTTAGAGTATACTCTTTCTACTTACTAAAACAAAAAGTTTGTTGTAAAACAGCGTGCTGCATTACACTGGCAGCAGCCTCATATATTTCGTGGTAACTGCATCTTTTTTCATTTTTTTTGCAGAATCAAACAATGGTTTTATTTTTATTAAGTCATTTTTCCTTTTAATGAACATACAGCATTTCTGTACTGAAACTTTACAAATTGTATCACGTACAATGCACCCTGTCAATTCACACACATACCTTTCCTTTGCCTTTCCCCTTCCACCCATGCCCAACATAAATCTCATACTCAAAATAGACAAAATAAGCACACAAAATGATGGTAACCCAAAACTTTTGTTGAAATTATGCATAAGAGAAGGGTTGGAATTGTTGTATGAGATGTAGGGATTCAGAAGGAGTCACCCCAAGATATGCCTCTGTGGTATGAGAATTGTTTTATGCTAAAGGCAACGGAGACCCTGTGGGCTTAAAGGAAACTTGTGCTGCCACCCTCCCCTTAATTACCTAGAATTTAAATTAGGGGACTTTCCCATAATCAGAGATTATCAGAGATAACCTTTATGACCTATCTATATGGCAGAGCAAACTAATAATTACTGAACATCTGCTCTTATCACCCTGTAATGACCTTCCTACCCTTGGAAGCCCCAAGATGCCTTACCCCATCCTTAGCTCAGAATGCCATACATACCTCCTTTTAACCCTCTGTCCCAAACCTTGACTCTCTCGTTTGTGGGGTTCCCATACATAGGTACGTAATTAAATGCGGTTAGTTTCTCTTATCTCTCTCATGTAAATTTAATTATTAGACCAGGAAAAAAAACCTTAAATTGCAGAAGAAAATTTCTTCCTCATACAAAGAGCAAATGAATAAGAATACATTGAGAAAACTGGATAAAATATATTTTTGATATTTTTAATTTTCCTTCTCATCTTAAGATTATTTAAAATCTATTATGTTCATAAATTCTTTTGATAAGGCATATGCTCACTGCTTAGAATGTAACAGTCCTTCTTTCCATGTTTAGCTCCCAATTTCTATATTATATGAACATTCATTTTGGCGGTTTTCACACAATATGCAGACAGAATAGAAAATATACTAGCTCTGTATGGGCAATTTAACAGCAAATAACCACTGTAAACAGGTAGGAATTATTTAAATAACAATTTGTCTATTTTAATCATATTATGACATAAAGCCATATATTAATCATTCACTGTCATATTAAATAAGTATATTTTGATTATACTGTATTCCTATAAATTTTGTCGTTTCTTGCTTAGTGTCACCATAAGAAACAACCAAATCTGCAAAGAATTTTTATAAGAGTTTATTTGAGCCAAAACTAAGGACAATGCCAGGAAGCAAGATCTCAAATGCTATGGGGAATGACAGTTTGCAGTTTATTTTATTAATCTGGAATTTAAAAATAAAATAAGGAAGATAATATGGAGGTGGGAGAAAGAAAGGTGGGGACTGATCATAGGACAGTGCTCTCTTGAGGGTGATCATGCCTTCAAGGAGTCTGGAAAAGATTACTTGTTTCAAAGGTATGTTAACCTAGATGCACAAGAACAATGGTAGGGTTGGCTTAAAAACCTTCCAGTAAATAAGTTATCAGCCTGGCCTTGGCTCATGCTACTCAGTGGTTAGAGCGTTGGCCCACACACTGAAGGTGTTGGGTTCGACCTCCAGTTAAGAGCATGTACCTGAGTTGTAGGTTTGATCCCTGGCCCCAATTGGGGTGCATTCGCGAGGTAGCCAATCAATATGTCTCTCTCACATTGATGTTTCTCTCTCTCCCTCCCTTCTTCCCTCAATCCCTTCCATTCTCTTTAAAAATCAATGGGAAAAATATCCTTGGGCAAAGATTAACAAAACAAAAAAGAAGAAGTTATCAGCCTGGAGCATGAATAACCACCATGACTGGCCCAATTAGGAATTTATGATCAGATCACCATGTGAGGTTACTTTCATTTCAGTTAGATTTATTACAGAGCCCCTCTTTCATCCACAATAGATAGGAAAAAATAATGAAAGCGGGACAAAAACCTAATAAACCTAATAAATTATGACTCATAACCAGAAATGTAAATATATTGCTTAGGAAAATTTGCTTTGAACAAAGTCTCATTTCATACTTTGATATTTTCACACTAAAAACATTAAATATTTAGACCTTGCTTCTACCACTGACACACATCCTCATATTTTTTGATCCACAGCTATAATTGTCTTTAACCACTGCCCTAGCACTGACTGCTGGAAGAACATCGAGTTCATCTCCTCATTGCCCAAGATTTCCTGGTCACCATGTTGTAACTCATTCTGTTCCTACTACACTATTTCTTCTCCTACCTATTATTCCTGCTAGGTAGGGTAGATAACTATTAGGGTAGGGGGATAGGAGGGGGGGAGGGGGAGTTTATCTCACCCACTGAACAAGAAAGTCAGCAGTCTTGGAACTTGCCAAGATATAATTGCCAAATGTTCTCATACATTCTGGGAAAAGATGGACCTTGTAAAAGAAGGACCTTTAAATCTAGGCTAGTGCTCAAGATATCTGACAGGGGACCTTGAAACCTACAAGAGGAAAATGTATGAAACCCTTGAACCCCCACCAGGTGGGGCACTCAGACTAGCTGAGTTGCCTGCTTGTGCTCTGTGACAAATAAATAAATAAATATATATATTTCAGAGAGGAAAGGAGAGGGAGCGAGAGATAGAAACATCAATGATGAGAGAGAACCATTGATTGGCTGCCTCCTGCATGCCCCACCACTAGGGATTGAGCCTGAAACCTGGGCATGCACCCTGAACAGTGGGAATCAAACCGAGACCTCTTGGTTCATAGGTCTATGCTCAACCACTGAGCTACACCAGCCAAGTGTATTCTTAATATATTTGCTTGCTTTGATTCCTTATTAAACTTGCTTGCTTGGTTTGCTTTGACACTGCTTTCTGTCACTCATCTGAATTCTTTCTCCTGACCATGACAAGAGCCAAGGAGGGGAGAGCCCCCTCTGACTTGGGCGCTCTTTGATAATGGGGAGGAAACTGGTCTTGCAAGGCATGTCAGGCCATAAAAACTGTGAACAATGTACTTCCCGGGGGGGAGGGGGGAGAAGGTCGTTATTGCTGGCCCCAGGACAGATCATCGGATATGGCCTGGGGACCCCCAACACCTGGGGGCCTTCCTGTAAGCCCACAAAAGGGGGCAGAACCATATCTGCAAGACAAAGACCCCAGAAGGTTATAAAAACTGAAGCCCTCTGTGTGTTACTCACTCTGATTTGGAAATTATTCCCAGAGTCCATTAGTGTTAATAAAGGGGGTCCCTCCCTTTCTCTAGGAAGCGTGCTTGGTATTTCTTTGGTCTTCTGCAACAGTAACACTACTACTACTGTTACCAACTTCATTTATGAGTTCAGCCAAAGTTGTTCAGTTAAAAAAAATGGAATAGAAACCAAATCATAGTGGGTGGGAGCTAGAGCAAAAACTGAGAAAATAATGAGCATAAGTAAAATTAATTATTTTGAGATGATTGGCTGAAAAAGGAAGTCATATAATGAGGGAGTAAGTCTGATACCTGTGAAGTTGACTTATTATTTTAAAAAGTAAGATACTGGAACATGTTTAAAAATGAGAAAGAGCTTCTTGCAAAAGGGAGGCTGAACCTATAGTAAAGAGACAGGAGCCCTAGCCAGTTTTCTCAATGGTTAGAGCATTGGCTCTCGGACTGAAGGGTCCTGGGTTCACCAATGCAGGAGGCAACCAATTGATGTCTCTCTCTCACATCAATATTTCTCCCTCTCTGTTTCTCTCCCTCCCTTCCACTCTCTCTAAAATCAATGGAAAAAATATCATTGACTGCGGATTAACGAGAGAGAGAGAGAGAGAGAGAGAGAGAGAGAGAGAGAGAGAAAAGAAAAGAGAAGAGTACAAGAGTACAGCAAAATGTATGCATCCTGAAAAGGCAAGAAGAAATTGGACCCAGAACTCTGGAGGAGGAATTATCATTAAAGAAAGGTGAAAGTTCTTTGGTTTTCCTGGGGGTGGGTTGGGGAGGGGGGGAAGATCAATGCAAATGTGGGCAAATCTCTAGTTTGCCCAGGGTGAATGGATGCATTTTCTGAGGAGGTTATGTTACCTGCTAAACATGATGAGGAGAAGGCGGTGCTTAGGGTGTTGAAGGAGGGCGTAAAAGGTACACACTGACCATAAAGGAGAGCATAAGAGATATCCCGCCAGAAAAATGTAGGAAATAACCGAGCAGCATTAAAAACCCATGTGAATGCAGTGATTCCAAAATAATAATGGTTCTGTGGATGAAAAGGGGCTTCTATGGAAAGTGGCCTCACAGGGTGATCGGATCATAAATTCCTAACTGGGGAGGTCATGGTGGGTAGTCATACCCCAGGCATATAACTCTTTTAGGAAAAGATTTATTTTTGTCTTAAGCAAGCTCTGCCCATTGTTCTTGTTCATGTAGGTTAATACACTTTTGAAAAAAGCATGAACAGCCTCAAGAGAGCACATAATCTTGTTGGCTATTCTGTAATCCAATCCTGGCCTTGCTTCCTCCCACCTTTATTTAATCTTCCTTACATTCCCTCCTTAATTTCAAATTTATAAAAGAAACTGCAAAACTGTCATTTTCTGGAGCATTTGGGATATTGCTTCTTGGCAATTGTCATCAGTTTTGGCTCAAACAAACTCTTATAAAAATTCTCTACAGATTTAGACCTTTCTTGCATCCACAGTACTGTTCAAGAGGAAAAAACCACAGGCCCAAAATAGCAGCAGTCGGCTTGAAAGCCCACGATACCAAACCTAGATTTAATACCTGGTCTAACTGTAATTTTAACCTTTCCAAGAAACATAATCAACCATCCTGGAATTTTCTGGTCAGGCACCAGTAAGGTAATCTCTCTAGTGGGCCCTCTTCAGCCTCCACAGGAAGAGGAGGCAATCTGTATGACGAAAACCTTCCCCTCCTCATCCTCCACTGAAAAGATGTCCCCACAGGAAAATAATCCTTTCTTTTCTTTTGCTAACAGCTCACTGGCCACGCCCTTCCTATAAAAACCTTCCATTTTATACAGCCCCTCAGAATACCCTTCTAGCTGCTAGATGGTTTGCAGTCTGATGTCTGAATAGCTTAATAAAACCAATTAGATCTCCCATGTGCCCTCTGGTAATACTCAGATGTTCTCAGTAATACTCATGTCCTCAATGGTACCTGCACTGTTAATCATATGCATAATGAGTTTTGCAAGGTGTGAAAAAAGAACAAATGAATATATCCTATATAATAAAAGGGTAATATGCAAATTGAACTTAACAGCAGAATGACTGGGAATGACTGGTCACTATGACACACACTGACCACGAGGGGGCAGAAGCTCAATGCAGGTGGTCAGTGCGCTCCCACAGGGGGAGCTCTGCTCAGCCACAAGCCAGGCTGACGGCTGCCAGTACAGCGGTGGTTGTGGGAGCCTCTCCCGCCTCCTCAGCAGCGCAAAGGATGTCCGACTACGGCTTAGGCCTGCTCCCCGCTGGCAAGTGGACATCCCCCGAGGGCTGCCGGGCTGCCAGAGGGATGGCTGACTACCAGCTTAGGCCCAATCCCCCAGGGAGGAGGCCTACGCCAGCAGGTTGACATCCTCTGAGGGGTCCCAGACTGCGAGAGGGCGCAGACCGGGCTGAGGGACCCTCCTGAGTGCATAAATTTTTGTGCACCGGGCCTCTAGTGTGTGTGTGTGTGTGTGTGTGTGTGGGTACACACACACACAGGACTGTTGCAATGACAAAGTCTAAAATCTCAGTTGAATAATAAGGAAGAATAAAGAAATGCGTGGACAAAGCACAGAGATTGTAGGAGAGTAGAATCTGTCACCCAAAAGTATGTCTCTTCAGCATAAATTCTTTAGATTAAAAATTCTTTAAGAACAGGCTTTTTCATATTCTGTAGTATATAGCTAGACATACAGCATCTTTTCAGTCTCGCTAATAATGAAATCACACCACAGGAAAAGTGAGCCTGGGTCCCGGCAACCCGAACTTGTTAGTGAAGTGAAGCTGCCACATCACTTTTCAAGAATGTGCTCAGCATAATGGCATAGTGACTGTTGAACTGATACTTAGACATTTATAACACCGGCCAAAGGAAAAAAAAAAACCCACCTATAACAATTATTTTAGGCGGGTTAAATGGAAGAAACAGCGGACATGGAAGAAACTCTGAAAACCAACTAGAAATGGCCCTTTGTCCTAGTAAAGGACATTTCTATTTGTCAGGGAAATCTTCCTGTGTAAGTTGTTTCTCTCTAGTACCAGGAAAAGGGGGGTGACCTTATCTCTAGAAACTCTCATCAGGGGAGAAAGCAAGGACTTAAGTCTGCATAGCAACCTTTCCCCTGTTTACTGTGCTTTTCCTGGTAACCTCCCATAACCGACTCCCCACCCCCAACATCATCTTTCGTCTTTAGCTGAAGGTGGTATTTAAGGTGATGGCTTCTACCATTTTGGCAAGTTACTCAAGTGTTCCTGGGTCTCTCCCATGTTTACAAGAGGTATAAATGTTTTTAAACTCGAATTTGTTTTTCTCTTGCTAATCTGTCTCATGTCTATTTGATTATTAGACCAGCTGGAAGAACTTCGAAGGCTAAAAGGAAACTGCCCCCACTAACAAGATTGAAGAGGTGGATATAGTTAAAGTTGTAGATTAATTCATCCCTGGCTTCCTTTACTAAGCAGGAGACTAGATTTTCCATAAAGAATCAGATCAGGGATATAATATAATTTGAACCATCTTTCAAGATATAGGCTATCCCTTTTAATATGTGAAATGTTTTTGCTTGAGAATCAAATTCACAAGTTCACACCAAAGTCTGCATTTGTTTTTGTAAGAAGGAGGCATGGAAGAAGTGTTTTTAAAATTTACTGAAATGCATACTCTCAAATGCACATCCCCTAAACAAAGGCATCCAGCTATTTGCTGAAGTAATTGCTAGTTCAAGTTGGGTGGCCTTAAGCTTTTCATCTGAAAGTTCCAACTAGCTCTGATTCTGTACATCAAATAACATTTGGTGTGGGTATATATACACACATATATGGATAACCAATTAACATTATATATGAAGCCACAATAGTATGCATTCCTTTATAATGAAAGGCACAATTCACTGTTTTAAAAAAGAACAAAAATAAACAAACACAATAAAGACCCTTATCCTCAAGTTTAACTTTCTTGTGTAATTTGACAAAGGTCCAATTTATTTTTTTTTTTTGTTCCTAAATTCCCCTGGGCTTCTTAAATAAAGTTAATAGTAGTTTTTGAAAATGTGATTACGTTCCCTCACAGGTAGTACATGATGGAAGAAATAGCAAATGGAGGTGGTACCATTGTGCTGATGAACAGATAATAAAAACATTTCAAATTGTTTTAATGGCTTAATAAACTTATTTTTCTAAAATAACTAAAATTTATTCTAAATGAATTATATTGACTTGGTTGGGAAGAGGAGCTGAGATGAAATGGTAAGGAAAAAAGTAATTACTCGGTATGTCATGGATCTAATTTACCTCTTATTTTTGTCTATCAGATTCTCCCTATTCAAGTAAATATCTGTAAGGCAGGCAAAAGAATTCAACCTACAGAGTGGGTTTTTGTGTTTGTTTGTTTTTGTCTTCTACAAACAGAATGTCTTTGCCCATTAATTCCTGAATTGATGTCTATAATCCTGGAGTTTGCCAAGATTGCAATACAGAACAAATAAATGAAATCTTGGATTTACATAAAAATATTTGTTAGGCCAGTTAGTTTTTCTAGAACCTCTTCACATCTGACAGCGTTCAGCAAATAGATTATGCCTCTGTTCAGTGAACTGGTCTCCACTTAATGATCTGTTTATTTAATGGAAGACTATTGTTCTTCCTAGGAAATGTGATATATCAAAATAATATTTGTTGAGACTAGCAAAGCACTTACCCTCAGTGGACATTAGCCAGTTCGCAGTAATGCGTGCAATAGGAGAAAACAGATACACCACATACTCAGACCTTGGGAGAGTCTCTGGTTCAACCCCTTAGTTTTATGTAGGAAGAAATTGAAACCTAGTAGAAGTGGCCTGAGGAGAGAGCAGACTTTCATTCAAACGAACCAATCTCTCTTCTGGCTTTTCCTGGGCTTGTATCCTTATCTATCTATCTTTTCCCCAATTCTGTCGTCCCCCCACTTATGGTCACCATTTGGGCTTTTAGTGCACATCCACTTTGTGAAAGGACTCTGCCATGCCATTCCACCCTCCCCCACGCCCCTCTGACCCCCCATCCCTACCACCCACCTCCCAACCCCTCACTTTAGAAAGGTGGACTCCTGGAGTTGATTGTAAAGCATCTTTCCTGCCTACTCGGATGCCCAGAGTGACTGTCTTTTCCCAGTTAATCTGGCTGGTTCCGTTTGTCCCCTTCCTTTTGTTAACTAGCTGCCTACACTAACAATATGTTGTAGAGGGCGAACTTCACAGGGAAGAGCTGTGAAATATTTATGACTATAACCTTTGTACATTGCTTCATCAACTTTGGATACAAAATGAGGTCTCATTTTACATAATATTGCGATTAAAAGACCTCAGACACCATCCTAGATAAATTTTGGTTCTTCCTATTCTTATCTTTCCTGTGATGCATTGAACAGTCACCTGGGAGCACTTACTAAGTCCTGGTCACTGTCAATATGCAGAGAGAAGACCAAATTACTCAGTCCATCCACCAGAGTCCCATATGTTGGTACTGTTGACAATGTGGCTTGCCGCATGGCGTCACTGTTGAAAGCAGTAGCTGCCCATAGCCGATTTTCTTGCCTACTGCTGGCAATATCCAGGCACATTCTACCAAAATATATCACTGAAGCAATCTGATACAGTTTCTGCTCTCTACTGACAGATCTCGGGTCACCTGAGCATAATTCACAACCAAAACCAAAGTCCAGCAAAATCCTTTCCACTGAAAAGACAGCTGGTGACTGAGAAACACACCATGACACTCTATAGCAGTAGATTCTCACTGTGTAGTTTTCAGAGATGCAGTCGGCAAAGCCTCTTGAGCCGGGGCTGATATAACTTGGACCCTTCCACCAACATTACGGGCCAAAACTGCTAATATTTGGGCTCTTTCAGTTTACTCATGACCTGTCCATAGAGTTACTGTGAGTAGGACAGGCAGAGTCTTAATTCCAAGCTCATGGCATGTCTGGAAGTAGCATTTCTACAACGTAAGCCAGGCCATCAGTCCAGGTGCCTCACTCCTGTCCTCTCAAAGGCCCACCCCAATACTGACTCACTTTTCATTGAGCCACAATTCTCCCTTCTCCTTCCCATGTTATTTCTCTGTTTTAGTTCATTTTAAAATACTTTAATTTATAAATAACCCCAAGATGGTATTCTTTTAATTTTGAAATTAATTTAAAAATAGCCCCAAGATAGTTTTTGGGGGTTTGTTTCTGGTTTTTGTTTTATGAAATTATTTTAATTTGCCCATACCATTTCCTTTCCTACTGGATCATTCATAATACTATACAAATATAATATTCCAGTAATTATTTTCTCTTGCTCCTATAGCCCCCTTCATTTACATATCAATTTGTTGGTTCTCCTTATGACAGAAAATGATTGTGGATTCTCAAAGTTTCCAAGCAGTCTTCTCTAAGGTGGCTTAAGGTCTATATCACTGAAGGGGAAAATAAGATATCTGGGGGGTTAGCTGTTTGAATCTGTACCAGTAACCTGCATTCTGACGCACACTCTTGCTAGGGATAATTAACTCCATTCTTATCTGTGATGCCTGGCCTGCCTTGTAGAACCTGTTTCCCTGAATACTCCCATTTTACAGAGGCCATAAACCATGAACCATATACTAGCACAACCCCTTGAGGGGGTTGGGAGCACTGTTGCCAGACAGGCCTCTGAGTGTAATCTCACTTCCCCCATCCCAACTCATGGCGGGCTGCAAAGCCCTCGAAAAGTCCGGAAGCCTGATCCATATTTTGGGGACAAAGAAACTAAAGGGTATAAAGGGAAAGCTTGGTCCATATTCATCAGTCAGTATTTGGAGACTGACTCCTCTGAGTCATGGCAGTAGTGCATCTGCAAATAAAGGCTACTTTTCTGAATATCCTTTGAGTGCCCAGCTGATTAATGCTCCCGTGCTGCCTGGCAGCTTATGTGCAACATCACTATAGGTTTCTAAGTGGCTGCCATTTTTTTAAAAAAATGTTTTCATTGATTTTAGAGAGACAGTAAAGGAGAGAGAGAAAGAGAGAGAGAATAACATCAATGTGTGAGAGAAAGACATTAGTTGGTTGGTTCCGTATATGCCCCAACTGGAAATCAAACCTGCAACCCCTGTGGTGTACAGGATGATGCTCCAATCAACTGAACCACCCAGCCAGGGCTAAGGGGTTGCCATTTTTAACAGCAATTTTGTTTTCCTTTTAAAAAGAGAAGAAAATATAATTCAATCTGTTAGCATCTGTGCTATGAAAATAAAGTAAGAAATTCATATCAGATAATTTATCTCATATGAGTCTGTTCACAAATATGTTTAGGTTATTTATCTCTGATATATTTCCTTGGAAATAAAATGAGCACAGAGATACACTATATCTACCTTTAACACCACCCATTCAACTCCAAGCTCTTTTGCTTTCTTCAGTCAAAATTAACTAATATTTATTATAAACCTACTACATGTTTGACCTTATGATGCCCCCAAATGATACAAAAATAGAAAGACAGCCTCAGCCCTGAAAGTTCTCATGGTCTAGACAAAAACAGACATGCAAATCACATGTATAACAAGTAAGATACAAAGTATTATAGGAACAGGGAGCTGATAATTACAGGATAAACAGGCATTGGTCAGGAGAGATAGTTGAGAAGGGATATTACAAGAAAAGAAAAGAGCATTTGCAAATGCAAATAAAAGGGTAGGACTGGAATGACCAGGAAATCTTGAGCAGAAACGTATGGACCACATCTTGACAGTGTTCTATATTATTATGCTAGTTTTGATTTTATCTCGTAGGGCGGTCATTCACAAATGGACAAAGGCTCTGGGGAGAAAACAGGAGAATCACATGGGAATCCTTTTCCAAAATACACATGGTTACCATATGTGTTTTGAAAAATGTCTCAGATGATTGATACAGCATCTCCTCCCTTCAACCTAATTTGAAAAATCACTACAGTGGATTATGAACATCCACTGAATTCTGAGCAAGAAAATGATTAAAGAGATTGCCTGATATTCAGAGTGTAAGACCTCCTTGGATATTGGGTATCACTTCTTGCCCAATTTCTACCTTTTAACTGTATTTAGCACTTTGGCCAATCCCCACTCTTCCATAACACATTACACAGTAATGCAAATATTTTTCAGAAAATTTCATAAGGAAGTGCAGAAAATAATTTGACGCATACAATAGAAACAACAAAGAATTCACATTAGATGTCTGTGTTCCTCTCCACTGCCATTTTCTCACTCTTTACTTTTCCCCCCCTATTTTCTAAAAAATCCCTTTTATCATCCTGAACAATTTTTACCCTCAACTTGTGTACCCCATTCAGAGACACAAAAACCCTACAGTCATGTATTTTTCTTCAATTATTTCCCTTCTTAGCCTCACCCCTCCATTTCTAAGTAGTCTACAACTTATTCAATCTTTTAATAGATAACAGGTTCTAATTGTGGAAATATTTTCCTATGATATATATATATATATATATATATATATATATATATATCAGCATAATCATTAATATTTTTAAACATTTCTTGAGTTCCTACTATGTGCCAGCTACTATCTAATTATATCTTAATTCACAGCTACTACCTAATTATATGTTGTAATCACTAGTTCTCCAAATCGTAAGAATGTTCTCATAACAGTGAAAGATAATCATAAAAATACAGCCCTGGCCAGTTTGGCTCAGAGGATAGAGCATCAACCCATGGACCGAAGGATCCTGGGTTCAATTCTGGGCAAGACCACATGCCTCAGTTGCAGGCTGATCCCCAACCCTGGTTGGGGTGCGTGCCAGAGGCAACTAATTGATGTGTCTCTCTCTCTCACATAGATGCTTCTCTCCCTCTATCTCTACCTTGTCCTTCCACTCTCTCTAAAAATCAATGGAAAAATATCCTCTGGTGAGGATTAAAAAAACAAAAAAAAATTTTTTTAATTATGGAAGAACTATTGTGTGCTTCTGAAAAAGCTTTTTCAAAGGATAGCCTTGCCCCTTGCATAGTTTTTTTAAATGAAAATGTTGAGACTTCCATTGTCTCCTACACTCCTGCCTAGAGATAGAGAAATGAAATTGGTATCTTTCCTGCCCTTCCGTCATAAAATAGCAGATCTCCCCTTTAATTATATACAGGCTTTCCATCAGTTTTTAAAGGAATAATTTCATCCCTTTCTACATACAGAAAACTTATCCAAAAAAAAAATCAACAAGTGTAGTACATGAATAAGCACAGCAAAACAAAGGCATTTATCTAGGTGTAAGTACCTTCTCAATCAAGGGTAGGTGGTTGAAATTCTCCTCGTGTCCTGTTTTCAAAATGTTGCACTGCTGTTTTTAAAACTAATTTGGTGAGCCTCAGTATAGGACATAGAAACTGCATTTACTCTGAACTGCTTCCTGGAAAAATTGTTTTAGCCCTCCAACAATAAGAAATTACAGGAGGACATTGAATTACTCCCCACTCAAATCTAATGCTCCAGGTTGGAATGTTTTCCTAAGAAATGTACTAATCTGAAGAATTCCATGTTAATATCTCCTCTTTATCAAGTCAAGTATTTGAATAATACATCAAAACTACCTCTAAGAAAAAGCATGCTGTTCTAAAAAAACTCCTTTTAGACGAAGAATACTTGCATGTAGTTGTATATTTTTGTCACAGGATTCAACTGTTTGAAGATAGCAGCTATGATTAATAGGCAACAATTTCAGAAAAAATGGTTTATTTAAAACTAGATTTTTATGCTAGATCTTTTTGTTTTTGTTAAAATATTACACAGATTAAGATATTATAATAATTTAATCATATCCAACAAACAAAGACAGTAGAGAAAAGAAGCTAGGCATTTTCATCAACACACCTTCCCATCCATTACAGACTTTCCCACATTCAGTCAGCTGGTGTATGTATAGTGGGGGTTGAAAGACCGTATTTAAAATTCATTATAAATAAAAAACCTGGCTGCACATGTGAATTGCTTTATTTAATACCACAAACTCTTTTATTTATTTTTTTATTTTTTTATTTTTTTATTTATTTTTTGTATTTCAGAGAGGAAGGGAGAGGGAGAGATTGAAACACTAATGATGAGAGAATCATTGATTGGCTGCCTCCTGACACTGGGGATTGAGCCTACAACCCTGGCATATGCCCTGACTGGGAATCCAACTGTGACCTCCTGGTTCCATAGGTCGACGCTCAACCACTGAGCCACACCTGCTGGGCAATACCACAAACTCTTATCTTTATCAATGAAATAAGCACATAGTATATGTAAGGTGACACAACTTAAAGGATGCCCAGTTAAATTTTAATTCAGATAAACAACAGAACAAATTTTAGTATAAGTGTACTCCAATGAAACATTTGGGACATAATTTTTTTTTTAATATTTGCTGCAGCCTGTATTTTTCTGGCACATCTAAGTATATGAATAAAGCATTTTGTCTTTCAAGAAAAATAATTGGATCAAATGCAAACCTTATGCTGCTTTGATGTTTGCTGAGTCACTTCTAAATTGAAGGCCCATCCCACTCACATCCTGGCATAAGGTGTTTATAATTAATTTTTAAAGTTTAGACCTAGAGATCTGAGTGTTCTCAAGGTTCATGGAATCTGAGCAACCAGGATACCACAGACTTCTATATCGGTTTTAAACTCAAAACATTGACTAAGCAGGAGAATCTGGTAGTTCTAATCTCATGGTCTGTACTCTGTTATGATTACTCATTACCACATTCCCGGTGAGTGCTACTGGAGACAGTTCCGTTTAAACAGCAGTGTTGAATTAATTTATCAAGTTTTCCAAACCCGCATAGCACACTGTCACTTACACAGCTGATCATACTTTATTCTGCCCTTAGCACAGCCCATTCTGCTTCTTGCTCCTGTGACACCTTCCCCTTGCCCGTATGCCTAGTCAAATGCTATGCTGAGCTACAATGGTTTTCCCTCTTCTGAGTTCTTCGAACACTTTATCACATAATCAAATAAAGATTAAATACTTGTGAAGGTATGCGTATATCTGGATGTATATACATGCACACACAACTGCCACATTCTGCTAAAATCATTTAATATCCCCTCTTATTTTTCTCCCACTTGGGTGGTTTGCAGAGAGAGTATCTATCAAGTGTCTGTGAGCTTTAAAAAATCAAGAAGCAAAGGAAAGGGGATATTATAAGGTGCCGTGAATTATATCCGGGTCCCCCGTGAGGTTCCTTGAGAAATATATCTAAAAAAACTAGTGTTTTTTTGTTTATTTGTTTTTTGTTTTTTTATTACAGTACTATTCCAAGATTATACCAAATAGGGGCCCACATCTATAAAATTACATTGAGTTAACATCCTAATAATAACTAAAAGATACACAGTCCTGATGTATCTTATGGGTAAGGTACTATCCTAAGTGGTCTACATGTTCAATCTCACTTAATATTCAAGAAATTGGATGAAGTCCTTGCAACCACAAAACCAGCTCAAACTAGCTCTAACCTGTTTCTAGCAAGATGCTAAGTTGCTTTTCAGAGACAACAGACCAAAATCCCAAGTCATTCAACCAAAGCATAAGCAGAGGAGACAATTTTGACCTCCAGTTGCACTGGAACCAAGTCTTGCTCCACCCCGCAAGGAAACAAAGGACTGGCCTGGGATGTGACTGGAATTTGAATACTAGAACCCGTTGTCCAGAAAGATCCAGCGCTGAAGCCCCTTACGTTATCTTATGGCCAAGTTCCAAAGCTCTCCAATCAAAACCGCTCCTGCCAGCACTTCTGCATTAGCCTAATCCCCCTAAAACTCCGAGCCCTGCATTGGGCACACACATTTGGGGCTTGCCTCCTGACTCTTTGCCGGCTGACTTCACAATAAAGCCTTTTCTTTTCTCAAAGCCGATGTCATAGTATTGGCTCCTGTGTACATCAGGCAGTGAGCCCTTGCTGGGTAACTTACTTTCTATCTTCGTTTTACAAATGAGGAAAATTTGGTTCAAAGAGGTGTCATAAATTTCCCATAATCACATAGCTCTTCAGATTAATACAGGTGAAATACAAAGAGTTTACTATAATCCGGGCACTGAGATATATCCAAGGTGTCAAAACAGAAGAAGGAGAAGAAAGAAAAGGAAAAGGAGGGGCAGTAGAGAAGTCCAGGGAAAAGAAAAGGGGGGAGAAGAGTAGGGAGAAAAGAACAGAAAGAGGAAAAGGAAGAAGAGAGGGTCCTTGGCCTTCTATTCTATTAGGGATTCTATTAGGGATTCTCTATATATAATATATATGTTATATATATTATATATATATTTGTGTGTGTTTCTGTGTGTGAATATATATATATATATATAAATCTGTTTATATATTTATTTATATATGCAAATAAATAAAGTCATATACATAATCCTATATAATAAAAGTCTGATATGCAAATGGACTGCACAGCAGAATGACCAGTCGCTATGGTGTGCACTGACAACCAGGGAGCAGATGCTCAATGCAGGAGCTGCCCCCAGCCCACAGGCCCCAGGCCAGCCAAGGCAGGTGCCTGCAGAGGGAGGCAACTGGCGGTGGCAGCCGGGGGTGGGCCAGTGAGCGGGTGGCACCAGGCCAGCCAAGGCAGGTGCCAGTGGGGGCCCCTTCCATTGCCCCGCTGGTCGCCCCACAGTATGGCCCTGATTGCCAGCCAGGCCTAGGGACCCTACCTGTGCACGACTTCCGTGCACTGGGCCTCTAGCACTGTATTAATATCATAAGTAAAGAAAAAAAATAATAAATTCTATGGGACATGAGAAGGGAGATCAGGAGCAAAGATATATTCACAAGGGTGTCACAAAACAAGAATTGAAGAAGAATTTCCTAATATACTTAATATAGAAGCTGGAAAGCATCAGTGCCCATATGAAGGTTTGTAATTGTGAAACCAAATAATGTGTTGATGACACTATAAGTCCAGTAAGGTGAAGCTAAAACAATCAAGAAGGACCTCACATGCAGATAAAGGGTCTTGCATTGTAGCATGGATGGGATTAGGAATGTAATACCTCATTATTCAACAATAAGTCTAAATGCCTCCATATAAAGTCCAAGCTCCCAAGACTGATAATCAAAGCTTTGAAAAAAACTGGCCCAGATTTCCCTTTAAAACTTTATCTTCAAGCACTTCTATAAATAGGTCTCTCCAAATATATGTCTATTCATTCTTTCGGAAAATATGCCTGTATGCATTTGGCTGTCACTTTTTAATACAGACGTAGAACACACACACAAGATTTCTCCATTAAAGCCCAGCTTAAATTCATCTTTCTCTACTTCTCCATTATTCAATTACTAATGAGTAGTCCATTAAAACATGGTTTCAACAACTAATACCAGAATTTTTTTTTTTTTTTTAGGAAAGTAATTATCTATGTAAAGAAATGACCTTAATGAGCTGCTTGGCAGTGGAAGATTAAACTCTTAGTGCACATTTTGGAAGATAAAGAGACAAAAATCTTACTTGCTCCTCAGGTTCTACTTCCTTAGTGCCCTCTCCCCCAAACTTGTCATGTATTCCTCCCATGTGCTCAAGAATATTCTAAGCTCCCCTTGGCTAACATTCGTCCACTGTATGTAATGGCCAGTTAACTGTGCAATCACACTCCCCACAAATAGTGAGACAGGGACTCTTTGAGGACAGGAACTATACAATAATTACCACTGTTCCTATAGTGCCTGGAACATAGTAGGTCTTAAAAGATGCTCCGTGGTCCTGCCAGAGTGGCTCAGTTGGCTGAGCATCTTCCCATGCACCAGAAGGTTCTAATCAGGGAGTGTATGAAAGGCAACTGGTGGATGTTTCTCTCTCACATCAATGTTTCTCTCTCTCTTTCTAATCATTTCCTCAGTTGAGGATTTTTTTTAAAAAAAGATGCTCTGTGAATGAATGAACAAAAGGACAGGCAACAGTTTCATAGTTATACCTACTAGAATAGTGAAGGATCAATAATTCCTTGATAACAACATAGTAACTTGAAAATAATAATAGAGCTTAGAAAATTAATTAACATACTTTCTTAGACAAGTCATATGTCAGATAAATATCGTATTACCAACCCAAGTCATGTCACAAAGCAGAATTAATGACCTCAGTTGACATAAATAGGTCATGAAGGCAAATTAACTTTGAATCACTGTGGTTGCTAGTGACTGGACTGGGACTGTCTATAAAGTTCTACCTGGGGCAATAAGGTGCAAAGGATGTCACCAATTGGCCTTTAGGTAGCAGAGGAATAAGCAGATGTAGACTGTGTTCTGAACTTCAAGTGACACTGGGGACCCACAGAGATCAGTAATTGTCAGGCAGAAAGTTAAAAGTACTGAGAGAAATATTCCCTTGTCTCTTTAAGATTTGCATCAACACAGCCAGAGTCCCAGTCCTGCTACATGAATGTGATAATTATTTCTAATGATCTGTAAATAATAAAAGCAATCAAGGTTAACTATGTTTTAATTTTTAAACTAAATCTATTAACCCTTACTGAACTTTAGATTTTCATTGCCTTCATTTATAAAATTATTCATTCAGTCATTCTTTTTTTTTTTAAATCCAATGTGTATTGAGTAACTATTATGCACCAGGCACTAAGCGCTGGGAGTATGATGGCAAACAACACATACTTGGTTCCTGCCCTCACCAAGCTTATAATCTAGCAGGAAGGACAGACACTGAACAAGTAATTGAAAAAATGTGATAATTCTGAAGGAGTAGTACAGACAGCTTGGAGAGTTTAGAGTACTGTGCTCTAATACAACATTTAATTATAATTTTTGAGGAACCAAATGGGATGAATTACTTTGGGAAACTCAGGCAGTCCACCCAAGAGAAGTTGAAGGAAGCTATGCTAAATACATGTTATCTGCAAATCCTAGAGTTTAAGGGTAAAAAATTTAAAAAAAAAATTATCCTCATATGGATAATTTAGCTTCAGGATGTTTAGGAGAAAGGGGACAATTGGGTCAACTACTAAAGCTTCAAACCCTTATTTTATACCTAAAGAGAATTAAGACTCACTGTGGTCATACAAGGGGCCCAGGATTACATAACTCATAAGTAGTGCAGCTAAAACTCACTTCCAAGTGTTAATTAAGGCCTCAAAAGAGCACTCCCTGTATATTACACAACTGAGAGGAAAGGAAAGACAGGTTAGTCACCCAATACCACCTTAGTTTATATCTCGTGATCATTTTTTAAAATCATTATTATTTTTGTAGGGGCTTGGGCATGGTTATAGGTTTTCAGAATCTGGGGAATGGAGGTGAGAATATAGACGTTCCAAAAAAGGGGACTCTGAGAATATGGAAAGGAAAGAAGCCCCATGTATGAAAATACTGTCGACTGGTGGAGAGAAATCCCTGTATTTCAGACAGAAGCTCTTCCAGCTCCTCTGACCGGTGGTGACACGGAGGGTTGACAGGAAGAAAGAATGGAAGATCGCAAGCTCCCTCATCATTTCTACCAGACCTCTTCAGTATCCTTTCACATGGACTGCTGAGTTTCTCAGTCTTAGGTCAAGTGCGACTAAATATATATTTAGAATGATTTACCTTTTTAAAAAAACTCTAGCATAAAATCTAAACAGGAACCTACTCTTTGTTACTCAAAAGCATTTTTGAAGACATCTCTGGCACTATTCCCTGCCTCTCACACATGTCCACCTCCATGGCCTCTTCCGGACACCCCTCTTTAGGAATTCTGGAGCACTGGTGCCTGCACCGGGGTGTGAGTTAGCTCAGGGATGACCTATGTCATCATTTACCTTGTATTCTGCACCAATGGAGGCCTTCCTTTGATTGACTCATGCAGTCACTGGCTGCTTAATTCTTCACCCTGGATGACCCCCATTTATGACCCAGACTCTACTTCCTGGCAACAAAAGAAAACAAAGGATTAGCAGCTTAAAGAAGAGGTTTGCTTTGATGGCTTAATGTCGGAGGTGGTGTTCAATGCATGGGCAGTAGGGAAGTTTGGGGTCTTTTGTTCCTTGGTTTAATGTTTAACCTTCCCTTAATATCTCTTTTTTTACTGGGCTTTAAACTTTTCCCTTTGATCTTCTTGCTTCTTTTTTAGAGCTGAGGTGCCAGCTTCTGCCCACCCACCCAATTCACACTCCTCTCAGCAACTCCTCAGTACTGTCACCTCTTCAGCAAGGGACCCCCTCCCCAGATTGTCACCTTCCTGATTCACACCTCCAACATGCATCCCCACTTCTCAGTACTTGTGAGGGCTTTGTTTCAGGGAGAGGGCCATGCTTTTGTGAAGTTTCTCCCCAAAGCACACTTTACCACCCATCTTTCATTCCATACATCTTTCATCCAATACAAATTTAGGTGAGAAAATCATATGAAGCCTCCGTTTTAGGTACTTTGAGGAAATAACTAAGTTATTTCAGACCATAGAGCATTATCTGGTTCTCTGAAGCAAAACTGGGTACAAACTCCATCTTCATGGATGGCTAACTTGTTTTTTCACAAAGCATTTTCACAGACGTTATTTATAACCCTGTGACACAGGCAGGCCAGAGAAGAAAAGGAAGCTGACACTTGGAACAGTTGAGTGACTTACCAAGGCTAAGGCTGATATCCCTACATCAATTATTTAAAAAATGAAACATAGCACCCTGGCCGGTTGCTCAATGGTTAGAGCGTCGGTCAAGGACTGAAGGGTCAAGGGTGTGTACCTTGGGTGCAGGTTCCCCAACCCCAGTTGATGTGTCTCTCTCACATCGGTGTTTCTCCCTCCCTCCCTCCCGCTCTTACCTCCCTTCCACTCTCTCTAAAAATCATGGAGGGAAAACATATCCTCAGGTGATGATTAAAAAAAAAAAAGAAATATGGCAAAGCCAACTGGTAAACAGCTACTGACTTGAGACTCCTAAGTGTCACCGTCACCTACTGCCCTCCGTCCTCCCCTGGGATGCTCCAATCCTTGCACAAAACCTGGCAATATAGGGTGGCCATCCTACATTATGGTCAACAGTTAGTTCTGATTGTGAACACCCAGTATCTATGATGCTAACTGTCCAGTGTCAATCTAGGACCACTTTAAGCTAAATTTTCAGCTTTTGGGGCAGAGGGGGCAGGATCCTGTGAGAAGTGTAAATTCCAGCTGCAAATCAGTGTGAATGCAAACTTCTAATTAGGAGTATTTTTTTTAAAAAAAACATCTCCCCCTGCTCACAGCAAGAGTCAAGGTTGGCATAGACAAGCATGCCCAGGCCTTCTGCTGGTTATGGCTTTTTGTTCCTTAAAATTATGTCATTCTTTGGTGTCCACATGTCATTCGAGATTCACCTTGCTATCTCCCACTCTACGTGGACCCTCAGCTTTCTCTCCTGTCATCCATTAATATGTGCCTATTACAACTCGCTAGACTACCAGTGATGAGAGCTGCTCACAGGCTAATGTCAAGTCTAGCACATGCTAACACATCTGAACTTGAACATTTCTGGCCTCTGATTATTTCCTTTACTTTACTGTTAGCTCAGCCAGGCTTTTAATAAGATTTAAGATTTAATCCAGCATATGTCAGGTGTTCGATATGAAGAAGGAGTTCTCTGAATAGCTGGTTCTCCGTAATGCCAGAAACAGAAGTCTTTGACCCATAATTTTTCATTTTGTCCTTTCCTGGCTGCCAGACATGCCATATGCAAGTCTCAAGGAAAAAATGAACTTGCAAAATTGGCACAGAAAAGTCGAGTTACATTCCATGACAGTGCGTGGAAAACGGACCCTGGGGTGCATGGATGCAGGGGAGGCTGTGAAGTCACTGAAATTGCTATCATCTGGAAAAGATGATGTGGTCATCAGCCAGACACACGGTTTAGGCAAAGGAAAGTTTACACATTTATTAACTAAGATTTTCTTTAGAAAGAGAGGGGACTCTTTTACTTTATTTATGTATTTATTTATTTTTAAAGTTAGAGCAGCAGCTGCCATGGCAATTCTAGTCAAAGTACATTGCAGGGAGCTGGGACGGTGGTGGGCCTCAAGCCAAAATAGACTGGGAACCACTACTATAGGGGGAAATGCTAAATCTCATTTGGAAGCCTGAGACAGTTAGATTTTCCCCTTTGTGCCAGGGAATACGTGTTCCCCCAGGAGCTGAAAGAGACGTTCCCTCCAGCTCTGTCCACAGTCACCTTTTGGGGCAGATTTATTCTCAGCCGCAGGGAAAGCTCCAACTCCAGCCCCAGCCCTAGCCCCAGCCCCAGCCCCAGCCCCAGCCCCAGCTGCAAGGTATTCTATTTGCCTGCCTGCTGGGAGATTTGTTTGTTAAAGCAGAATTTCATGCTCCAAATGAGTAGGGAAATCTCCTAAGGATTGGGGTAAAGCAGTGATATCTAGAAACCACCTCAATCAACAGGTATATATAAAATATATTGGAGAAGATAAATACCAAGTAATTAATTATAGGATAGCAATTACACCAAAAAATCAACTGTAGCCCTGGCTGGTGTTGCTCAGTAGTTACAACGTCAGCCTGAGCACAGAAGGGTTGAGAGTTGTATTCCGGCCAAGGGCATGGCCCCAGTTGGGGCAAATGCGTGGGAGACAACCAATCTATGAGTCTTTCTCACATAGATGTTTCTCTCTCTCTCTTTTCTTTCTTTCTTTCTCTCTCTCTCTCTCTCTCTCTCTCTCTCTCCCCCCACACTTCCCTCCCTTCCACTCTCTAAAAATTGAGAAAATTATCCTCACGTGAGTACTAACAACAACAACAACAAAAAATCAGCTGTGAAACAAATACCACATTTAGATACTATTGCATGTTAAAATTCCTCTCAGGCACAAAGGAAAAAAAAAAGGCTAATAAAGCTCCATTACAGGAAGAATTCTAGTCCATCAGAGAGATAAATTCATAGCAATTAATTCATCCAAAAAATATTTATTGATCAACTACTATGTATCAGTCACTGTTCTAACAAATTCATGAGTGGACAAAACACAAATTTCTAGAGTTGGTAATATATTCCAATACATGTCTGTGAATTTCTAATCATTTTTCTGCCCCTTCCCTTTGTGGATTTCTCAGAGCTTTGCCGTTCCCTATCCTGGATATATGCATGCCCTTGTGAATTCTGCAGCCAAGAATAATTTCTGGAGGGTCTCACTCTACAAGTAACTAGACGGAGGAGGAAGGCCTTTATCCAGCTGGCATGGCTTTAGTGCCTGTGAGCTTACGTTCTCCCAAAAAAAGATGATTCAGGATAACGATTCCGGCACATTATCTCATTAGGCCTCCTGATACTAAATGAAGAAGGCAGTTGAAAAATAACACTCCATTTCACAAGAGAGAAATCTGGGGCATGGAGAGGTTAAATAACTTCTCTAAATCAAACAGCCAGCAATCGGGCCTGGGACAAGGATGAAGATCTTTAAAATTCACATCACATTTTCCATGCCTTACATCGCCATGAGTTTAGATTAAGTTAAAAGAATTCTGGCAATAATCAAGGATATACAAAGAGGAAATACAGAAATATTGGAGTTGCTATTTCAGAATGTTGCTAAAATTTGGATATTGTCAACACTAATCCAAGATACAAAAAAATTAATGGTTCACTTGGAAATGTGTCTGAAATTAATTCTTTTCTTCAATCAGAGAAAGCTGTAAGAGTATATCTAAAAATGTTTATGTTCCAGCTGCCACTTTTTCTCCTGATACTGATAATACAGCAAGAAACAAAACTCCCAGAAAGTATTTCACAATATTATGTTGCTATCTCAGCTTTTAAAACCCAAACTTGGAAAATAAAATGCATAAAGGAAAAGGCAGAGGGAAACACATTTGTAAATAACCTGGAAACATGAAGAAAAAAGATCAAGCTGAAACGGGATATCCAGCTGTGTAAACACATTTCGATACTTTTAAAAATCTCAAATTGATGGTATTCATAAGGCCTTCCCAGTGCCAAATCATATACTTCACATTAATTCTTCTGTGAATCCACATCCTTCCCACACAGCATCAGTCTAAGCTGTCTATTTCAGATGGAAACACTTGAATTCCATGAATGTTTTTGCTTAATCAAGTGAACAGTGTAAACTGTTGTTCTTGGTCAGACACTCTACTCTTAAATAAAAATAAGATTTCTGAAGATGAAAGATTTGAGGTGCAGGTGCTAAATATTTGCAAATACTTTCATTACTCCCAGAGATCTGAATTACAAGTGAAGGAGTTTCCGAAAAAGAGTGCTGAATTCCACTATTTGAAGGGAGAATGATTTTCTATCAGAAAAATAAAATAAAATTACTAGAACAGACTTCCCAGAAGACTTCCTTAATGCACTGAAAGTCAGTAAGGGATCTAGCCTAGCCACATGTTGAAATTCTTCTTTCAGTTAAATGAAAGTAGTGGGAAGGAGAACCCACATGGTGTGTGGCACTGTAACAGGGGTTAATGTAAACCTTCATTTGCAACCTTCAGAACAAGGTTGGAAATACCCATTTTAATGAAATTGATTATAAGGCAGAATCCAACACCTCTCTCACTCCAACACCCTCATTTGGTCAACAGGGACTTGCCAAATGGATACTAATCCATCAAACCCAGCGGAAAAGTCTTATTTGTAAATTGCAAAAAATGTTAATCAGTTGGTCAGAACTGCACCACAGGTGAAGTGACCATGTTTATTTATTACAAATGCTGTGACTATCACGCTTTTATTTTACCTGCTAAGGATGGAAGACTTCCCCTCTCATGAGCCATTAAATCCACGCTGGCACATTAAACAAATGTACTCTATAAAAGTAACCATTTTCTTGACCACACAAAGGTAGCATTCTAAGATCTAACATAAAAACGCACAGTACTTAGTTAAATTTGGATTTCCAATAAACAATGAATAATTTTTTTAGTACTATTCATTGTTTATTGGAAATCCAAATTTAAGCATGTGTACTGTATTTTATCTGACAACATGCTCAAGGCACCATAGGAACCAGTACTTATGGCTATAGAGAATGTGCGGCACTGGGCTGAATGTATTCATCCCCAAATTGTATTTTCTTAAGTTGATGAAAACTCAACTTTCCTCCTTGTTTTCTTTAGATTTGTGATCAAGGTGGAGTGTAGGATGATTTAGGTGACTGCCATTTGACAAGTATAGTGAATACTTTTTTAAAAGTTCAATTTTTTTAAATTAAGGATGAAGCTACATTTCTTCTAAACTGTTAAGTCTTTTTAAATACAGCTTTAAGGCTAATTTAAGACTATTATTTTACAAAAAAGGATAGTGTTAATGAAATCTATTATCTTCTAAAAGGCATAAAAAAGATTTATTAAAATTTTTGAAAAAATAAAAAAAGCATGGGCAATAGGGTAGGGAAGATCTGCAGGGAGTGGGTAGAGGCTGGGGGGATGGTAAACAGGGGGGTAGGAGGGGGGATGGGAGATATCTGTAATACTATCAACAATAAAAAAATATATTTTAAAAATGCAAAATAAAAACAGAGGGCAAGAATATTTATAATGTGTTGGTATTGATCAAATAAAATCTAGAAGTTTATGCCAGCTCTAAGGGGCAGACGATTATTGAAAATAAGGTTAGTTGCATTTGTTTATACAAGATTTTGCCACGTTATGTATAGGTGGGCCCTTGAACAATGCCAGGGTTTGGGTGGCTGACCCCCTCTCCCCCACTGTTGAAAACCCGCTTATAACTTTTGACTCCTACAAAATTTAACTACATTTGGCCCTTCAAATTGGAGGATGCAACCAACTACAATTTCCCATCTGTGATTGAAATCCACGGTTGGGAAACAGAGGTTGGAAATGCAAAAACATTCTTTTACACCTGCAGTTGGTTGAATTCATGGATGTAAAACTCTCAGATGCAAAGGGGCCAACTGTTTTTATTGAAAAAAATCCACATGTAAGTGAACCCAAGCTGCTCAACCTCATATTGTTCACAGGTAAACTGTATTCCTTTCTTTCTTTCTTAAATATATATATTTTCATTGATTTTAGAGAGGAAAGGAAAGGGAGAGAGAGAGAGATAGAAACATCAATGAGGGCAATCACATAGGCATCAACTCTCCCACACACGCAGGTTGCTCAACCATGCACGTAACTTGGTTTAAAAAAAATCAAGGCCTAGGCTTTTAGACATAGTCACATATAATTTAAATTGTGGTGATGATTTCTGTCTGATAATGTGAGTTAGACTAAGTAGATGATTAGGTAAAGCCTTTTCCAATTACAGTTTTGTAATGAATATATAAATAGTGAACTTAATCAGTGGAACCCATTACATTTTAATGGGGCGTTTTCTCTGCTTATAAAACAATGAGCAAACTGATGTAACAAACAAACTCCAGAAGACATCCCCAAGATAGTGGTATAGGAAACTCCAGCCTCCCTCTCCCTACAAAAATAAACATGTAGACAGCTATCCAAGAAGGAGAACAGCTCTGGGAGAGCTCAGGAGTCCGCTTCAGAAATGTCCACCACACAGCAGAACACAACACCTGAGAACAACCGCGCAAAAAGAGAAGGAAGAACTTCACTTCCCCTGCCCCGTGCCCCCAGGCCAGCGCTGCTCAGGGCCAAGAGGGAGCTTCCCAGCTAGAAAGGGTTTCCTTCCCTGGGAAAGCCACAGCCGGTGAACGAAGCCTTTCAGGACCAGCTTCGGGCTTGGTGTCACCGCCTCGGGGACCAGTACAGCTGAGCCTTATACAGACAGACAGACAGACAGACAGCCGGGGACAAGATGGAGAGAGTAGGGCTCCAGGGTGGGCCACACACAGGCAGGGACCGCGCTTCCCTCACCTGCTCTGCAACGACCCAGCCGCCTTCATCACAGCAGCAACCAATGGTGCCAGCACAGCCGTCCAGGCCCGGGTGCGGACCTGCGTCTTGCTCACTCCCACAGAGGCCAGCCGTCTGAGTCTTTCCCAGCTTCCTCCTCTGCCCCCACCCCGGGCGCGGGGTCCACACCGCAGGCGGGACCTGGCTTCTGCGGCTGCGCAAATGCTAGATACCCCCGCCTAGAACTGCGCGGCTGTCCCCCCCATCATCGCTGCGCGCATGCCCATGGCTAAGACCTCTAACGGTGCCCTAGGGCGCCATCGCTTGTCCAGCGCCATACTTGGGTTGTGCAACCATGTGCGAGCGCTTCCGAGGCGAGACTCTGCAACTACAAGAGTGCACCCCAACAGCCAAGGCTCCCACAGCTGCTTGCTGGCCCAGTTCCTTCCTGTCTCCTGATACTGGCCTATTCCGCTGGGCTCACCTGCCGCAACAGCATCCCGCTGTGCACCTGCAACCCTCAAGTTGCAGCCCAGCAATGAGACCCCACGACCATGCACATGGCCCATGGGGAGACACTGTGGCCACAGGAGTGCATTCTGACAGCCAGAGCCCTCATAGCTACTAGCGTAGCCTCATTTGGCCCTGACCTAGTTGCTGGTCCTGCTGGTAAGCCACTACTGTGTCTGCCACTGGCCTCTGCCATTACACAAGTACCTCCAGGTGCTCCTCAAAGCTGAGTGTGTGCATACCGCCAGTTCTGACCCATGATTAAGTGGGATATATGTATCCCTGAAATGCAAGGATGTTTCTACATCCACACACCAATAACTACTATATACCACATTCAGATAACAGAAGACAAAAATCGTATTGTTTCAGATGCAGGAAAAGCATCTTACAAAATTCAACATCCTTTCAAGATAAAAACTCTCAATAAATTGGCTATAGAAGTAACATATCCAACAAAATAAAGACCGTATATGACAATCCACAGCTAACTTCATACCCTAACAGTGAAAGTATTGGAACCCTCTGACTCCAAAAGCCCGAGGGAGTAAACACCCAACTATTCTGCTTCCTTAAAAAAAATAGCAAATTGATGTCCACAGCCTCCTGTATAAGTTTCTGTGAATTTTCATAAGGAACGTCTTTTGTAATATAATAATAATAATAATACAAATTTTTAGATATTACTACACACTTTTCACCATCCTCCCCAACATCTCCTCCATCTTCTACTTCTTCTTTTTCTTTTTTTTTATCAGTGAGGAAGGGAGAGGGAGAGAAAGGTAGAAACATCAATGATGAAAGAAAATCATTGCTCGGCTGCCTCCCTACTCGAAATGGAGCCCACAATCCGGACATGTGCCCTTGATTGGATTCGAACCTGGGACCCTTCAGTCTGCAGCTCTATCCACTGAGCCAAACCAGATAGGGGCTCCATCTTCTACTTCTAGCACCAAGTTGTCTTTGAATATTAATGACAGCAATTTATAAACTTTGTATTTTAACATTGCAAAATTTAGCTCAAGCTTATCCATCATGTTTTCCCTGCATATTACTCTCTTTCCCCCAATAACTTGCTTAGTAATGGGCTTTTTTCACACAATGACATGCTCAACTCCCAGAGGAGATAACCCTGTTATAAAACACCCCCTAACACTTTAGGAAATAGAATAGGATAGTGAGCAAAACAATAACCAGGAGTGTAGGCAGCTGATTGGTGGCCATGTTTCTGCCTCTAACTACATATTTGACTTTGAATAAGTTAATTGAACGCTCTAGTTTACCAGGATTTGTTCCCTGTTATAGCTTTTCTCCATGAAACAAGAGAGTTCTTGTCTTTTACAAGTTTCCTTTACAAAGTGACAACTGATTGGTAGATCCAGTTCCTCACCGATTTATCTTTCCCCTGTAAAATGTATAATTATCAATGACTATAAATCAAATAAGAAACATTAAACATATGTAATTAAGCTTCTTTTCTATGAAATGATTTAAATACAAAATAAAAGTATGAGGGAAATTTAAAAATTAGTTGAAAATATTTGTAAAAATATTATATTTTCTAATAAGTTGTAGTTTACCAATTTTCAAAAGCAGTTCTCATTTTCAAATTTGTAGATACAAACTGCTCAGTGAGGAAAAATTCCAAGGTTGATTAAAAAACAACAAAATTAATTTTTATGGCTAATGTATCATTCAGTTCAAATGCAATTGGTTTTTAAACTACACCATGAATTGGTCTTGCTGCTTTAAAATTCAAATTATTATGCTATTTAATTTTTTTAAGCAATCTTTATTAATTTCAAAAACTCAAGATCACTGACTCATTCAAAGTATTTTTAAATCCATACATTTTAAAGCTCATATTTAACTTCTTAAAATATTCTCTGTGGTATAATCTCCAGAAATAATTCAGATCCCTTTTCTACTTTAGTAAATGGGTCTGTTATTCCATATGTCACCATACAGATGACAGAAATGTAAAGACGAATAAAACATAGTGCCTGACTTAAGGAGTTTACAATCAAGTGGGGGGAAATACGCAAACAAACAGTGAAAACTCAGAAGACTTAATGAACAAACAATAACAATTAAGAAGACGTAATTCATTTAATAAGTATTTATTGACCACTTAGCATTTGCCACTCACTGTTTTAAGTGCTAAAGAAATAGCAGTGAATACAATCAAACAAACAAACACCAAGCAACACCAACAAAATCCTCTGCCCTCACAGAGCTTACATTATCACCAAGAGAGAGAGAGAAACAACAACAAAAAAAGTAAAAGACACCATATGTCAAATGTTGGCAAATGCGGTAGAGTCTAACAAAACAGAAAAGTGGGCATGGAGCTTTGGGAGTGTCAAGGAAAGCAATGAAAGCGTCACATTTGCACAAAGACCTGAAATGAGCAGGGAACCAGCAAAGGCAATGACCCTGAGGCAGACGCATTCCTGGTTTGAAGAAAAGGCTTATGTGGCTGGAGTGGGTTGAGCAAAAGGGGAGATTAGCAAGAGATGAAGCCAGTGAAGTAATGGGGGTTCATAGCAAAGGTTCCTTTGGGTGATGGAAAATGTATTAGCTATCTATTGCTGCATAAAAAAATTATCCCAATACTTAGCAGCTTAACCAATAAATATGTATTATCTCACACAGATTCTGTGGGTCAGATATCCAAGAGTTTTTTAGCTGAGTGTTCAGGTTCTCTCAAGAAGCTGCAGTCAGATGTCTGAAGGGACTACAGTCATCTGAAGCATTGACTGGGACTGGAGGATCCATTCCCAGGTTGGCTCACTCACATGCCTGGCAGCATTGCTGGCTGTTGTTAGAGGCCTAGTTTCTCACCACATGGACCTCTCCATAGGGATGCTTGAGCGTCCTTACAAGGCAGCTGTTCTTCCCGGCGAGAGAGAGAGAGAGAAAGAGAGAGCATGATCTATGAGAGAGCAAACCAGAAGCCACTGGGTCTTTTCTGAGCTGCTCTCAGAAGTCACACAATGTCACTTGTACAATGTCCTGTTGGTTATATAGTTCAATACTATTCACTGTGGGAGGAAACTACACAAGGACATATTATATACCAGGAGACAAGAATCATGGGGGCCATATTGTAGGCTGCTACGTCAATAAAAAATTGGGATTCATTCTGAATGAGATACATGTTTTCAGAAGATTTTGAGCATGGTGTTGATGTAACTTAAGTTTTGAAAGGATTTCAATAGCTTCTGGGTTGAGAATGGATGGTAATGGGGTAACGATAGAACCCAAGAGGTCAGTTAGGGGGCTTTTACAATCATATATGCAAGATGGCAGATTAGATGGTAATAGGGATTAAAGGGTTGGAAATAATAAGGTAAGCTCATATTTGGAATCTGGAGATGTTTTGAAGATCTTATAGGATTTGCTGATGAATTTTATGTGGACTATTTTAAAAAAATAAAAAAGGAGTCAAGATGAAGCAAGATTTTTAACCAGAAGTATATTCGGTGCAATAGGAATACTTATTTGGTATTTCAATTGGTATTTCTGGAATACAGAGGCTAACTACTCAGTCTAGGGAAGTCAGAAAAGTCCTCCAGGAAGATAACTCTAAACTTAATGGATTAAAAAGTTAAGAGACAAGCACTAAAGGCAGAAATAAACAAAACAATACAAAAAGCCAGCATGAATAATGGCAAAGAAGGGGAAAATCTTATGTGGCGTTCATGCCAAGAAACAAAGTCATTCTGTGCTGCTGGGGTGCCTATTATAAGCCACTTGGGTGGAGGACACTTTGATATAAAGTATATCTTTTCCATTAGTGCAATTAACAAATCTTTTATTTATTACACACCTACTAGGCATTCTACTAGCCACTGAGAATACAATGATAAACAAGTGTTTTGGTTCTGCACTCATGGAGATGACAGTCTAATGTCAGAGAAAGAGTTTATTTCTTTTTTTGCTGCAAAAAGCTTTATTGTTTCTACTGGGTCCCATGCATGGGAAAGGGCTTCAGGGTGGATAAAAGAATGGCTAGTAGTTTCAGGGAGAGGCGCAGGCAAAAGCCAGACACTAGGGGGATGTAGAGGGGCCCCTCAAAGGCCCCTAGGCTCCATAGGCTCCTAGTCGCACTGGAGCAGTGGTTCTCAACCTTCTGGCCCTTTAAATACAGTTCTTCATGTTGTGACCCCAACCATAAAATTATTTTTGTTGCTACTTCATAACTGTAATGTTGCTACTGTTATGAATCGTAATGTAAATATCTGATATGCAGGATGGTCTTAGGTGACCCCTGTGAAAGGGTCGTTCAACTGCCAAAGGGGTCGCGACCCACAGGTTGAGAACCGCTGCACTGGATGGTGACCCTTTCAAAGAGATACTCGCCCAGCCCAGCCTGGGGGACGCCAGCCTGCAGAGGTGAGTCAGGTGTAGACCATCTTCTTGATGAGTTTTACCTCCTCACCCCGGAAGTGGTTCTCCAGGAAGTCACAGAGCTGAGGGTCTGCGCGGGTAGAACCGGGACCTGCAGCTCCACAAGGGCCTGGTTCAGGTTCCTCTCCAAGGCCAGGGCGGCCTCCATGGCACCCTGAGTTTTGCCCACTCATCCTGGGAAGGCTTCTGCATGCCCTGGAAGATGCCACTGCACTGTTTTTGCAACTTTCAGAGACGCTCAGGGCCCTGGCGCTCAGCGCCCTCGTGCTTCTTCTCCGCCAACTCGAGGAAGAAGGGGCCCCGTCCTCCAGAGCCACTTCGTCCCAGTGGGAATAGAAGCCCAGAGAGAGGTAGGTGTGGGGCCCGCAGATGCAGGCTGCCAGGCGCTTGACCGTAGCGTCCACCTCGGTGGAACAATTCTGGCAAATTAGGGAGCTTGTGGTTGTTCGGCAATCAGGAGTTAAGGTAGAAAACAAACAGGTGTGTTGGCTGGTCTCGGAGGTGGTGCTGAAGGTGGTGACTGGATAGGACGCAGGAGGGTGGTCGGAGGCTGGAAGAAGGGGTGTCCCTGAGTCTGTTCCATTCAAACACTGTTAAGCAAGAGACAGATACGCAAGGGACACTGTCCAGAGAAAAGACTTGAAATGAATAATAAAAAATGTAAAATTGCACATGTGATCACTGCTTCAAAGGCCGGAAGCATGGTGTCATTAAAATAAATAACAGGACAAAGGAACATCATGAAAGACATGAGGGAACTGTTGTTCCTGAGGAAGTGATGCCTAGACTGAAATTTAAAGAAAGATACGGAGATGGGGAAACCAAAAATTGTGAGTGGTGCAAGGAAAAGCGTTTGAAAATGAGAGGACAGCGTATGCAATGTCTTGTACTAGATGAGACTATGGAATGTTTGTGGAAGAAAGAAGGTCCAGAGGATGAAAGGGAGGGGTAGAAGGATGGAACAAGAGGAGGTTGAGGAGGAAGTTAGGGGCCACACCATCTCAGGCACAGAAGGCTATGCTAAAGCTTTCGTCTGTATTTTAAGGGACACAGGAGGGCAAAGAAAGCATTTTGACAAAGAGGAGTAGGAGTGGAGGGTGGGGGGAAGGCATGATAAGACTGGCTTTTTAAAGAAACTGGTTGTCTATGGAAAACAGAATGTAAAAGGGCTAGAGAAGATGTGGGAAGACTAGTTAGGAGACCTAGTGAAGCTGAGGTTATTTCTAAATAAGGTGCTGGCAGTAGAGATGAGGTGATTCGAGGTCATCAGAAGCTACTTCAAAGGTTTAAAAAAAAATAGGAAAGGAGATTTAGATATTAGCAGTGGTGGCTCCAGAATTTCTTTAAAAATACTTAATTTTTTTAAAGTTAAAAATATGGATGGAAAGAACTTCTCTTAAAAATATTTTTGCTTAGCCAGAATACCATTTGTAATTCGGCGGTGTACTTATACAAGTGTATGATTTGGGAAAGTGATTAAGAACCTTACTGGGAGGTTAAATCACACTCAATGTTTGATAAAATGTCACTACTTAACACCACAATTCTGACAAACAAACTCCATTCACACTGAAAAGAAAGCAAAAGGACCTGTGCTTTAAGGCTGGGTTGTGTGATATATGTCTCATCCATACGTAAACCTGATGCAACTGATCTACTTTCGATAAATCACTGTTTCCTTACATATCCAATAATAGAAATAGATTTATATTACTTCACCCACAGCTTCCCTTAGCCATTATTGGGCATGTTGGGAGAGGTAGTTATTGATATTCCAAATAAAATCCGGGACCACAGTCAGAATATATAATTCATTAATTTGGGTGTTGCAAAACTTTTGAACTGCTCATTTTCTCTTGTCACTTGCTGCTACGGATCTGTAGCCCTGGGGCCCTTCCCACTTGGGGATTGTCATCTCTTGTAACTTGGAGTGATATGTAAAAGCCACCTAGTTAGAGCAAAATGCTAGCACAGATTAATATAACTCTGGCAGGAAAAAAAGTATTATTTGTCATTAATAGAAATCATTTGATATGTTTCCTTCTACCTGACAAGAAAGGGAGATCCTGGAGAATATGTTCTTTGCTGGTTGCTTGCTTTATCAATTGATGGGCACGGGGCTGCAAGACAAAAAGAGCTGATGAAATTAAATTATCCTACATAAGGAAAAGGGAGGCATGAAAGACATACCACCAGAGATAAAAAGACTCTCAGAGACTGTGTGTATAAAATGGAGGGTCAAAAGAGGCCAAAGCTGAGATGTGGCTTTGAAAGGAAAACACACTGAGAAGGAACATTTTGGAATTAAGGCTGTATGCCCGGTGTGTAAAGCCTCCTTGGTCTCTTCTACAACTTCTTCAGTAAAATATTTAACTCTAACGAATGCCTTTTGGTACTATTTTTTGGGGGAGTGGGGAGGGGGATAAAATGTTGGTTCTTGCTCCAAGCAAGTCTTGCACAGGCAAGAATAGCCTGGAGCCTTTCCTGGGTCCCGCCTACATTTGAGATCATCTCTTTATCTGATGAAGAAAACCATTTCCTATTTCCCTATGTCTCTGTAGATAGTGGATTCTTTTGACCTATTGGTTTTCCTCAGTTCTTGATTCCAGGTACCCTTCTGCCTCAGTTTCCCTATCGTCCCACTCGTACTCCCTCCCAATAGCCATGCTCCTCTCGTTTCCTCACCTAACTCCTTGGTATTCCCATTTTCTCCTTCCAAAATGCCTACTCAACTCTTTCTCATCTATACCTTGTCCTAATGAGGCTGTTTGCAATTCCCTAAGGCTTTCTGGCTCTTTGTAATCTGCAAGCCTACTCCTGTTTATGTCTCAGGGGCAGACCTAGTCATAGTCAAAGGAACTTGCAATATATATATATATATATATATACACACACACACACACACATACATACACACACACACAATAGTACCATCATAATTGTATTTTATACATCATTATTATTATACTTCTATTATCTATCATTATTATAGATAACCTATGTCAGGCTCTTATTATGTTGGGCACTATGCTAAATAATCTGCAAACTGTCTGTTACTTAATTCTTAATATAACTCTAGGAGATTAGTATCGATAGTACTATTTGTGCATAAGGAAACCAAAGCCCAAAGTGGTGAAGTCATTTGCCCAAACTTACAAAGCAGATGCAGTATTCCAACCCAGGCATGATGATGCCAGACTACAGTTAACCAGTATCAAATACTAATCATAATTATCCATCTTTAAAGTTCAGAAGTTCTAAAAAATATTTTATTCATATACAAAAATATTTAAAAAGTTGCTTATTTCTTGTTTTAATAAGGTACAAGAGAGATTATACGTACAGGATTGGAGGTACTTGGGGTAGCGTAAAAAAAGAATTTCTCAATAAACTGAAAAACAAGCTTACATATCACTTTTGTGAGAAAATCAAAAAAGCTAACACTTAACCACATGGGTAAAGTGTAAAAAGTTAAAAGCAGATATTCATAATTCAGATTGTCAGCTTTCAGAAATTTCATTTTAAACTGGGTATTGTAAACTATACTGTGATGTCTAGCAAGAACATTAAAAAAAAAAAAAAAAAAAAAAGTTTGATGGCCAGGGAAAAAGTAAAGTAAATTTTGAGTATAGTCAGCAGAATGGGGGAAACTAGGATCAGGAAAAAAAAAAAAAAAGAGGAGGGGAGGAAGAATTTATCTTGCAGCTTTTAAGTCCAGGGAAGCCTGGGGAAAGTGGTTGTGAAAACATTATTAATAGTGACAAATTGACATCATTGATTATGAAATTAATGGCAGTAGGAAAAGCCTGTCTCTGAGCTTTTATCCCAAGATTTCAAATGTTTTAAAAGAGTCCCATGGTCAATTCTTTCCAGAGAGACTGATAAATTGAACATAATAAAAGCACAGATCAAGACCCTGTCAGCCAACATTCTGGGATCATTATGTTTTCCCCGAATGATGACCCCTCTACCATGCTAGCAGCCTAAAGGCTGACAGGCACAAAATATTACGCTGCCTCTAATGATCCCACAGATGATGCGACTCAGCTTCCAACCTACCTTCCCAGTGACTTCCTGGGCAAAGAGAAAGTTAGCTTGACAATAAATAACCCATTTGCCCATAGTTAGGGAGGGCTACTTGACAACCAAATGAATAGAGCCCATTTTGAAAATAGAGGAAAAATTACCCTTCACCGAGAACAGACTGATAAATGAGACGCTTACACCGGTCTCAGTTAACCATTTTAAAAAGTAGGAACAGCCTGGATAGATCAGTCGGTGGTTAGACGTAATCTCCAAAACATCTGTAGTGTCAGGCTCTGAAAATCCATAGGGCACTGGCAAAGAAAAGGGTAAGGAGAGACACACATGGCCTAACAGAAAAGCTGTTAGTGGGGGCTCTGAGCATCATTGTACATTGGGATGATATAATTTCCCTTGGTTTTCCAAACCAGCATAAAACCACTTGGCTAAGTAAATAAAGTTCAAAGACTAAGATCTCTCTCTCTTTTTAAACCTCAGTTACACATGATCAAGGGAGTAGTGCAGAACTTGAAACTCAGGTTAACCCACTGTTGTTCCTTATCAAATCGAGTCTTGACAATCCTTAAGCCACCCAGCTAGGAAGAATAAAATGGTTGGGGAAACACTGGGATTGTTTTGAGGAAGGGAGAAAACCCAGTTTAGAAGCGGGAAAGTCTGTGGCTAATAAACTCGAACAATGAATATTTTGCAATGAAAAGTCAGTTTAGTAAAATTTCAATTCAACCCTCATGTTTGGAACAGGATAGAAACCTTTATTATGGGATTTCTGCATATCAGGAGCGATTTCCAAGCACTGAGCTCAATCTTTCCCCTATAAAACATCAAAATAGGTTCAGCGTGCCTGGAAGTCTCTGAATGTATGCCTCAATGATTTGACCTTCTGACATGGACAAAGAATACTCTATCCAACAGTATGGTGATAACCCTATACTCTATATGAAAAAAAATCCATAATTCTCTTGAAGAGATAAAAAAATGAATATATATTGAATTAAGGACATAACAACCCCTCCCCCCACAATAGCAAAGGATTTTGTAATGAGGCAATGGTGAATAATATAGTTTTTAACAAAGATGATGAGAATCATTATCACTAACAAATAATGCAAGGCAAAAAAAAAAAAAGGATTAGGAAAATTGTTTAAAATCTTCCCCCTCTGCCCCTCCAACCATTTTTCAAACACTCACACACCACCACCATCCAAATTCATGATTCAAGATAACTGGAAAGCAAAACTATGAGCCTTTGGGCAAAGGGAATAAAGAGAAAATGTTAAAATAAGAAAAAGATCTGATTCTTATACACTATTGATGAGAATATAAATTGAAATAGACTTTCTGGAGGGCAATTTGACAGTATGAAAATTTAAAATGCATTTATTCCTTGACCCCAAAATTCTACTTCTAGGATTCTAATCTAGATAATATTTGCAGGTATGCATAAAGACAGAACAAATGTTCATTATCTATTGTTTATTAAGCAGAAAAATTGGAATCAAACTAAATGTCTATCAATAGAGTAGTAGTTAAATTATGATAAATTATTATAATAGAATACTGTGAAAAGATTAAAGTGAACAAGGAAGAGTTGTATATTTTATTATTTGACTATTTCCAATGCATATTATTAAATAGAAAAGGAAAATGGAGAGATAGATGGATATCATAGTATGATTAAAATGATCTGTTTACACTTACATGTACATTACATGCATGTAAATCCACTTACACAAGTGTGTGAATGTGTTATCAGAGGTCACCTCTGGAGAGGAAAGTGGGTTTCTGGGAGAAAGATAAAATGGTATTTATTTACTTATTTATTTTATAAATGCCTATACCATTTAAACATTTTAAAACGAGTGCACTAAAAAGGAAAACATTTTCAAATTTAAAAAATAAATATTATTATTTAAAAAGAGAACAGGGTCTCTACTAAGGATAGACAAGAGTGTGCAGAGGTATCAATCAGCACTCAGGTCCCTGTGGGGTGTATCATGTCTATCACCATCCAAGGTGACTGCTTTGTCTATTGTTTTTTTCTGGGACCCAGTCTGACGAAGGCAAATCATATATCCATGCCCAAGTATTCCTTCTTTTCTTCCTTCTAGTGCTGTCTGCTCTCTGTTCTTCCAGTTAGGACCAGAAACTTAAACAACTTAAATACCTTTCTCTATTAAAAACCCTTATTCACCCCAGCTGGGACAGATCAGCCTCAGAAGTTGCTCTCTACCCTCATTGCACTTCCTTCATTTAGGAAAGCATCATCATGTGCCAAAGTTATGTGTCTTCAAACCAACTTTACACTCCCTACCCTTATATCTCTACCTACCATTTTTTTTTTCATATTTTGCCTGTGGAGTTATTGTTCTAGATCATTAATCCCGTTATCAGCTTTCTCTTTAATCTCAGGATACATCCTTAACTTGTTGAAGAGGTATTTAAAGCTGTTTATGATCTGACTCACCCTGCCCACTTCTCTCCTCTCTGGTGGTTCTTGAATAATGACTTCATTCTGCAGTAATACAGTTCCTCACTGCTCTCCAATGTTCTAAGCTATCCCTGCTTTGCAAATATTGCAGCCTCTGCGTGAAGCTCTGGTGCCTTCCTAGGGAACTCCTACTTATAAGAATCAGCTCAAGACTTTCACCATTGCAATCACTGGTGCTCTTATGCTATTATAGGTGTACCTTTAAAACTTTAGGTTTCTCACTGTCTTCATTCATCACACAGACACAAATTATAATTGCTATTTTATTTATCTGCCTTTCCCATAAAGCATGTGCTCCTTGAAAATGAAGGTTGAAAAAAGAATTTTGTGTACTATATTCTTATTCCTAGCTCAATATCTGGTACAGATAGGTGTTTGAGAAATTTGTGTTAAAAAAACTTACCTTCAGTACAACTGAGGAGTAACAGGTGTAGGTAACTGTTTTGTGTGGCTCCTGCTTGACATGCCTTTAAAATCAATGTGCTTACCCAGGATAGGGAAGTGGGTTTTTGGAGAGGATTGAAGGTGACTGACATAAAGTCCTGATCTGATCTCAGGCCCTTTGGAGCAGTGACCTCTTCCACTTCCTCCAGGTGAAGCTGAAACCTAAATGGGCCTGCCTGGGTGAATTTGACTTCAGGAATGACCCCTACTTAGAGACACTGGCACTGGACCTCCATTCTCCTGGGTAACTAAAGCAGTGCCAGTGAGTTGTGAACTTTTCCCTCTTGGTTGGACCAGGCAGCCTCTAGAACAGGGGTCCTCAAACTATGGCCTGCAGGCCACATGCAAATACAAATATTGTATTTGTTCCCGTTTTGTTTTTTACTTCAAAATAAGATATGTGCAGTGTGCATAGGAATTTGTTCATAGTTTTTTTTAAAACTATAGTCCGGCCCTCCAATGGTATGAGGGACAGTGAACTAGCCCCTTGTTTAAAAAGTTTGAGGACCCCTGCTCTAGAGCAAGCATGTCACACTCAAAGGCTAACATGGGCCAGATAAACAAGGTTTAAGTTTATGTGGGCCACAAAAAAACCAAAAGCTTCAATTTTTATAGAAATGTAGGTTTATTTCAGTAGAGACATGCTGAATACAAAGGGCTGAAATAAATGAGTATTTGTTAACATAAAATAATAGGACATTTTAATAAAAATTAATATTTTTCTTGAACATTAACTTACCAGGCACCAGATAAGTGTAACGCAAATAAACCTATTTTTTTTGTTCTCCAAAAGCAAAATATTTCCTGTTGCATACACCAAACAAGTCAGCACAAGACTAATGACATGGCAGTCGGCTGCCAAAATATTCGCTGCCAGTATTAGTGGAGCAAAATGGTGCGCTTGCATTTAAGGCGTTTAAGGGAAATGAATGCAACACAATTACAGTAATCAGTAATTAGCGAACATTGTAGTTCCTTATTAATAATTATTATAACAGGATATTATAAAAGTTAAGTTATGAAATTTTTACTAAAACGTTTCTTACATACCGTTATATTGGCTGGTCTGCAAAAATATTCATTGTGGACCACATGTGGCCCGTGGGCTATGAGTTTGACATGCTTGCTCTAGAACAGCCGTGGGCAAACTACGGCCCACGGGCTGGATCCGCCCGTTTGAAATGAATAAAACTAAAAAAAAAAAGACCGTACCCTTTTATGTAATGATGTTTACTTTGAATTTATATTAGTTCACACAAACACTCCATCCATGCTTTTGTTCCTGCCCTCCGGTCCAGTTTAAGAACCCATTGTGGCCCTCGAGTCAAAAAGTTTGCCCACCCCTGCTCTAGAAACTGGAAAAGGCAAGGAAACAGATTGTCCCCTAGAACCTCTAGGAACAAGGTAGCCAAGCTGACACCTTGATTTTAGCCCCCAAGACCCATTTCAGAGCTCCAGAATTGTAAGAGAATACATTTGTGTTGTTTTAAGTCACTACATTTATAGTAATTTGTTAAAGCAACAAGAGGAAACTAGTAATACACCTGGTATATTGATTAGGAACAATATTCAGTGATTAGTCACAGAAATCTGGATACAGTCAATTAAACACATAAGCAATGTTGCAGCTAATATTAAAAACATCTGAGGTTAGGTAGCTCAGAGCTCTAATGGTGCCTCCTTAAAGTCATCAGGGACCCAGGTTCCCCCTCACGTTTATTCTGCCTCCTGTAACTTCTATGTAATCACAAGTTGCTCAAGTTTCAGATATTGCCTTCACATTTTAGACGGCAGAAAAAATAAAGAGAGGAAGAAAGTCTCACTCTCATAGTTTGAGAGTTTCTAAGGCTGTCCCACAAAAACTATTTACCCACCGTCTCATTGGTCAGCATGCAATCACATGGCCAAACCTAGCTTCATATAAGTTTAGAATGCAGTTTTCCAAATGGACCCATTGCCCAGCTTTCCAGAACTACAGATTCATATACTCAGCCTCTGAGTTAGTATTTCTGTCTGGATGCCTAATAGGTATCTAATTTAATATCAACCTGTTCAAAACAAAATTATTTTTTCATGTTAAAGCAACTCCTCCTACAATCTTCCCCATCTCAAAAAACAAAAAACAAAACACACACAAACAAAAAGCAAGCTCAACATTACAAGAATTATTCAAAACTAGAAACCTTAGAATTATCTTGAAACCTCTGTTAAATGTCACCTTTTCAGTGATGCCTTTTCTTGACTATTTAAAACAGCAATCTCCACTTCCTAGGATTTCCTACCCCTTTCTCTAATTTATTTTCCTTCACAGCTATTATTACCATCTGACATATTTTATATTTTGCTAATTTATTTATCTCTTTTCTTGCTCCTATAAAATAAGCTCCAAGAGGGCAGAGATTGTTATTTGCTTTGTTCTCTTGCCTATCCTTGATGTCTAGCACAGTGCCTGGCTCCTTGTAGGCCATTGTTATGCACACAAAGTGGGGAGGTGTATATTGGAAGCCAATCAGCAATCTCTGCTTAGATTTTTATTCAACTGTTGCAGTCACATGGCCACACCTAGTACAAGTAACACCACGAGTGCTTTGTTTTGTTTTCAGTCTCCTCCAGTGATTTTCATATGCAGATTTGAGAACACATTTCAAGTGTTGAAAACAATGGGTATTGTTTTCCATTCAACAATATCAACATCAGAAGAGTTGCTGATTCATTCCTAGTGTTTGCCTTATTCTCTCTGTAGAGAATCTTCTGGGTAGCAAAACTAAATGAGGCTGGAAATAAAAGTTGGGGATGGAGGTGGGTCCTGTTGAAAGCTCTTTAAATGAATGTCATGAACTTGAATCAATTCCGTAAACACTTAACTAAAGATATGATTTATGATGAGATGTGATAACAACCTCATGATATTTCTGTTTTATCTTCTCTTTTATGCCAAATTAGGCATAAAATATCAAGATATTTGGCATAAAAGAGAAGATAGAAGCAGAAATATCATGAGAATATTTCTTGGAAAGCATGCTGATCTTATTTTAATTCAGTCACTCTTTTGATCTATTTTTATCCATCAAATTCATACTATTCTGGGTTTTTAGAACTTATGTTTTGGAGAAAGAGTTAAGGAAGTAGTTTAAGAGACCAGGTGCTATGATCTTGGGGCCCATATAGTCTGCTCTTTCACAACATGAGCATTCTGTGTTGACTTGTATGACTTTTTAAAAAATATAATTTTTCTCACCTTTGACATCCTAAAAATGGTAAATCAGAGAAAATGATCTATCATTCTTGAAATATGACATAGGTATAGGAAACATTTTCTTCGCTAGCTTTCTTAATATTTAAATTTTAAAATTATTTCTTAGATTACAGGGAACACAGCATATTATTTTAGTCTTTAAATCTTGTCTACTGAATAGAATTAAATTGATTTGGTACCAAGAAGTTCCTGTCATGAATAATAGTTATGAATTTCAGTTTACAAAATCAGACAACATATTTTTTGTGGGGTGGTGGGGGGGCAGTCTGATATGAAGTCCCATTTTGCTGGCAAAGTAGAAACTTAGTTATTTTTTAGTTTCTTTTTCTCAGCAGTCTTTTAAGTTTTGAGACATTTGATTGGGAGAGGTCTCAAGCTCCCAAGATATGTAGATCACAGTTTTTGAAGATATGCCCTAATGGCTCTGCACTGCTGCCTCCAGCCCTGCTGGAGTATGAAAATATCTGAGAAGCTGTTCAAATGGCCCTTTGCCTAGATATACCACAGCTCCAAGCCCTTTATGAGGTCTTAGCACTGTCCCAGACTCCACTTGGCTCCCTCGTACAGGATTCCTCCCTCCAGGTTCCTCTGATTTTCTGCTTCTCAGTATCTTTGCTCTATCTCTCTTCTATCCAAAGGCAGAAAAAGCCATTCCTTGGCTTGCTTCAAAGGCATCAAGCAAAATCTCCTTAATGGATTGACACATTTGGAAACCAAAAGCCCTGAAAACATTCTTTTTCCTACTTTCTGACACATTGCTTTCCTTCCTTAAGGCAATGAGTTCATTATCTGCTTAAAGGGAAGAAAGTGAAAAAAGAAGTATAGGAGTTGGGAAAAACCTTTATATTAAAAAAAGTTATCCTACTTTAAGAGAAGATGGTGAAGTTTCAAATAAAATACTTTTTTTCTACATGAGATAGACTGTAAAGTGTTTTCAGCACTGGTTTTGCATCTACCTGTGGTTTAACCATGTGTTTTGTTATTGTATTTCATTGACCTACACTTACCCCTATTTGAAATTCAGGACCTACTATAAGAATTTAATAACAATTTGTCAAACTGGAATGTAAAATCAGTTTTGTATAGTCTAAAAACAAAAAAGCAAAGAAGAGAAATATAAGTAAAGCTGAAAAATCCAGATGTGATAACAGATGGGTAAATTGTGTTAAATTTATACCTAATTCTCAATTATTTAGTGAGTAACTGTGTTATTCAATTGGGAATTCAAGTTATCAGGGGAATGGTGCCATTTCCATATAATATAAACTAGTCTGAAAAGACATAAACATCTACTAAGAATTAGCAGAGATGAGTCACCATTTCCTAAATTGGTTTTGATCAGAGATGGCAGATGTGTAGAACAATAAGGATTTCATAGTGAAACAAGTTTTGAGAAATACTGCATATCGCACCTTGGCAACTTAAAGTGCATATTAGCATATCTAAAGCCTCTGAGGAGTTCTGCAGAAAAGGAAGCTGTTTCACTTTGCTTAACTTAGCATTTTTCAAACTTACTTGAGCATACTCCACACACACACACACACACACACACACACACACATAGTATTCCTATTATCATCTAATGGAACAAAAACATTCTTTCTTAAAGAAAAACAACAACAGCAACCTTTGGGATTAATTTTAATTTCATAGCTCTTCTATTTTTTTCTTAACTGTTCTTTGGTAACTCATCTTTTACCACAGAATGAAACCTTATTCATTTTATTAGGACACTAATGGTTAAATATTTGATGAAGAAGTGCAGTGCAAATATTGGCTTAAATGCTTGTCATTAAAATTTTATGTATATATTTATTTAGCTATTATCTTTCCTATTCCTGCCTTCTGGTTTCTTTCTATGTATTTAGAATTAGTACACCTTTTAACCTTTTCTTTTTCCTTTCTTTCCTTCCCCCACCCTTTCTCTTGATATTCATTGGCAAAGAAAATACCATTTTACTAAGAAAACTTTGTAATTTTCAAATATTGTTTAGATAGTTGATCAAGCTTTAGAAGAGACTACAAGAGAAAGCCCTACTTTGTTTAGTTTCTTTAAAAATCCTCACCCGAGGATGTATTTTTATCAATTTGAGAGAGAGAGAAGTGTGTGTGTGTGTGTGTGTGTGTGTGAGAGAGAGAGAGAGAGAGAGAGAGAGAGAAAGAGAGAGAGAGATGAGAGAGAAACATCGATTGGTTGCCTTCTTTAAGTGCCCCGACTGAGAACAAACATGCAACGTAGCTATGAACCTTGACTGGGAATCAAACTGGCAACCTTTTGTTGCATGGGATGACACTCCAACCAACTGAACCACCCAGCCAGGGCTGTTTAGTTTTAAACATAATATTATAGAAGCCATAAATGATCATGCATTTTTTTCCAGAATCCTGGTCAAAGAGGCCAGAAGGAAAAGAAAATCCTCATAACAGTGGGCCCCCTTTAGTCATTCCCATTTTATTGACAGGCAGGTGCCTGGGTTTACCTTAGGTACAGACAAACAGCCAATTCCTTCCCAGTTAGAGTAATTTTCTGCTTCTCGGCTCTCCACTTTGGCTTCTGGAGAAGTGAGTTCCTTCACACTCTCCCCCATGAAGTAAAGAGAATCCATCTAATTGGTGAGAACCTGATATCCAATGGGACAAGTCCCAGGTGTGGGTAACTTTTTCCCAGCTACAGGAAGCATGATTGGCTTTCTGTCTCCGGGACCACATGTGTCTTGCATTTCCATCCTCCCTAAGTAGACAGGTATCTGTCAAACGTTGATGGGTACCAGAATCATTTGGAAGACTTAATACAACAGATTGGGGGCCTCATCCCCAGAATTTCTGACTCAGTAGTTTGGGGATAGGGTCCAAGAATTTGCATTTCTAACAGGTTCCCAAGTAATGTTGATATTGTGGTTCTTGGACCACACTTTGAGAACCGCTGTGCCACACAAAACATAAGAGTCCTTTTTCCATCAGTTATCCAGGTCTCCACCATCTCTGTTCCAGCTTCTCCTCCTCTAGCTGGGCAGGTGATACGGGTCTCTTATTTATTGTGCAGGTGATTTTAATTCAAGGGGAAGCTAATTGCATCATTTCCTTTTATGCCTAAGCCATTTTCCCTCCACATAGGGGTGAAGAGTGAAGTTTGTTCTTTAAATGGTAAAACGTATGCTTTCCCACCATTTGGCTCATTGTGACTTTTTTCACAACTGGTTAAACTCATAGGACAGGTGGAACAAGTGGTTTTAAATCGCCCTCTAGATCTCCTCCCAGTCCCACTTTTCCTCTTTACGTTTTTAAGCAACAGGTTTTCTCTTGCCCTGGTTCTCAGAGATGTTACGTGTTGTCATCTTTCTGCATCTGTAGTTTTCTTAAGAATTCGAGCTTTTTGTACTAGAACGTCCTTGTATCAATGTAAGATATTCCATGTCTGTGTTCCTGTGGAAAGAGCTTTCAGGAGCCTTTTTTACAGATGGGGCAGTGGCAGGTGTTTTTATATCCATATAGAACGTACAGTTCACGGCCACTGATCCATGACACCAGCATGCACATTCATCACAGAATATGCATTTAGTGTAAGGAGATGTTTTTTGGCCAATTCCCTGATCTCCAAGCAAAATAATCATTTTTCTCATATTGTAAAACAAAAAATAGGAATGATAATTTAAAGAATAAGAAAGGAAAAAGCAAAACCTGTATTTTTTTTCTTTTCTTTAAGTTGAGCCATATTTGACATATAACATTGTATTACTTTTAGGTGTACAACATAAGGATTTGATATATGCATATATTAGAAAATGATTACCAGAGTAAGTTTAGCTAATATCCATCACCACACATAATTACAAAATGTGTGTGTGTTTTGTGATGATAATTTTTAAGATCTACTCTTTTAGCAACTTGCAAATATACAATACATGATTGTTAACTATAGTCACCATGCTGTTCATTGTATCCTCAGGACTTATTTAACTTACAACAGAAAGTTTGTACCTTTTGACCACCTTTCACCCATTATATTTGCTGAAATATGTGGAATATCACAAAGACTGCCCATGTACCAATGAATCCTGTTCAATAAGATACTGTTGTTATCATTTTTCATGTGGTAATTATAACTGGAATGATGTTAAAGACTTTGCTAACATTGAGATGGATGTAGTGAAATTTTATATAGAGAGACATTCATTGCATTATTACATAAATGAAAGCTGAAATGTCTTAGTTTTTACACATAATAAATATGCATAAGTATTTTTTGATCAAACTAATTATGGTCCAGTGTTGTGTAGGAGAGGGCTGAAACTCGGAGAAGACTAAGTAAGCTGTGCTAATAGGAGGAATTCTTGTGGTCGACGTATTTTGTTAACCAAAATGACCTTTGAGACTGTTTTCAGGCATTATTTTGATTGTATCACCTAGCAACATCTAAAAAGACACTTAAAGACCATCAATAGACAGTATGTATGGCTACATATGTACCTCTAGCCCAGTCGTGGTACCATTAATTTTATATTTCTGAGTTATTTTCATTCTGCAGTTTTTGGCCCATTTAGAAAACGTCTAATGAATTCAATCACACCCCTAAGCCATTGATTCCACTGCCCTTTACCTTAAATGCATTGATCCCATTTCCATCTTCCTTCTGGGGTGGGGAGCGACAATATTGCCCTCAAGGTGGTGAAGATTGACTATTTCGGGATGAAAAACCATAGCTATTAAAATGGTATGGCCCTCCAAAGCTTGCAGGAGAAACACAGATAAATAACTGCGGTGTTAAACTTTTATGAGGTGGCAGGAATTAGAAAAGAAAAATATCCAAAAAGACTCCTTAGACTGCATCCAAATGATGAAGAAAAAAAAGGCCAGGAAACACTTCTAATATAGTAGCCCCCCACCATCCATAGTTTTGCTTTCTTAGGTTTTAGTTACCTGAGATCAACTGATCAACTGCAGTCTGAAAGTATTAAATGGAAAATCCCAGAAATGAAGAATTCGTAGGTTTTAAAATGTGTTCCATTCTGAGTAGTGTGATGAAATCTGTGCTGTCTCATTCTGTCCTACTCTGGACCTGACTCATCCCTTTGCCCAGCGTATCCAGGCTGTGTACCCTCTCTGTCTCGCCAGAGGTTGAGAAAGTCAAATTCCATCATCACTGAGATTTCCTCCTTCCTGTTTCGGCCCCTGGAAGCCTTGTGCAATCTAGGATTTTCAGGGAGGTCCCCTGCACTGCTCAGGGTCCAAGCCCTTGTTATCTCTGAACATTGGGCAGCTCCACCAAATAAACAAGCAAATAAATAAAAGGCTTGTTCAATTCCCAAATACTTAGCATTAATTCTGTCAGCTGTGTAGAAAGTCTCTCTAGCATTTGCCACAATCCTGAGTGACGAGTTGCATGTGTTACATTTAACAGCGAACCTGTGAGGACCGCGGAAACCCATTCTGTTCTGGTCCCCACTGTCCCTCCAAGCACTCAGCACAGTATCTGTTTACCCTTGTTGAATGTACAAATGAATTTTAAAAATGACCATTGTTTTGCAAGAAGGAATTATAATCAAAGTATCCTACTAAAAGAGGTTACACTTGACGGAAGTAAGGTAATAACCCTCTGGATTACCTCCCCATCATCTTTTCCTGCTCAGATTAGTGGGTTTCAAGCAGACTTAGAGTCCGAAAATCATTTAGCTTGACATGAAATTGGAGTCACCTAATTTCACACTTCATGCATTTGCTCTTCACTTAGTTTTTAATAATAACCTGCTTCAGGTCCTGTTCTAAGGGATTTGTATAAAAACACTTTGGTATATGAGATAGGTACAATTATTACGGTAATTATTAGTGCCTTCTCACTGGGCAGTACAGTCTCCCTCTTGTGCACCTGGTAAGACCTTGGAGCCACATCTGGCCAGTGATTTCTGAGGGGGAGACGACCTTTCTGAGCTCTTTCCCCTCTGGGATGGTGACTGCCCACATTCCAGAGCTGACTACTGTGTCTTCCTTAGTCTACCTGAGTTTGATGCGAAGCAGAGCCCCCAGCTGATCTGAGATGAGCATGTAGTGTTAGCAAGAAATAATCCTCCAGCCCTAGCCGGTTTGGCTCAGCGGATAGGTTGGCGGACTGAAGGGTCCTGGGTTTGATTCTGGTCAAGGGCACGTACCTTGGTTGCAGACTCTTCCCCAGCCCAGGCTCTGGTTGGGGGGCATGCAGAAGGCAGCCAATCAATGTGTTTCTCTCACATCGATGTTTCTCTCTGTCTTTTCCTCTCTCTTCCTCTCTCTCTCTAAAAATCAATGGAAAAATATCCTGGGGTAAGGATTAAAAATAAAAACATAATCCTCTGTTGCTTTATAAAATTCAGTTGTGTGGGTTTTTACTGTAGCACAATCCAGATCAGCATACCAGGTCAAGTTAGCATCCCTTATAGATGAGGAATCTGGGGTAGAGAGTGGGCAACTGAACTTTTTCCATCTCATCACCGTGTGTCGTAGCCCCGTGGGATCCCAGTCAGACAATCTGCCCGCAGAAGCTGCACTCGACCCTCTGCTTCCCTGCCCTACATGAACATTAGCCACCCTCCGGCTGTGACACTTTTTCTCACGCACACAGAAACACACAGCTGCATATATTCAAAAGGAGAAGTGGCTAATCATATAAAGAACCTGTTTAATAGGGCCAAACCTCAGAGAACCATTTTTCTCTCCTGGTTGAGTACTCTGTCATTTTAATGGGACAATCATAGTTTCACAAATCATTTAGTTAGGACAATTTCTGGGATAATTACCTTGTCAGTTAAATTTAAAAATATTGAAATTAAGGTTAAAGTTTGAAAATTATTCACAGCTTTTGCTCTCTCCGTGTTTAAAAAAAAAAAAAAACACCCACCAATAATGTCCAGAAATACGCGAGTACTCTGATACTATAAACCTGAGATCAAATGAAGTGTAATCAATTTCTCACAGTGGTTACAAAGGCCCATGAAGAAAAGCAGCTTTCAGCTGACTACGGACGCAGGGGCTTATTATTCTAATTGAAAGTGGCTTCAGTATATTTGCCAAAGTAAATTATTTGAGAAATTAGTAAAAATGATATTATTTTTTTAAAAAAATGACCCTTTTTGACACTTATGACATTAATACACATAAATATAAAGTGCTTCTAATTAATTACTGAGCTTTTTACCATAGAAACAAAGGTCAAGGAAAGATATGAAGCTGCTGTGTGATATTCCCTGCCGTTGACCACATAGCAAGAAAACCCTCTCAGGAAGATGCTGGTGCTGCACCGCCCAAGAGAATAGCACCAACCATGTGTGGTTGTTTAATTGTAATAAAGTAGAATGAGGTGATCAGTTGCTCAGTCATATTAGCCACATTCCATGTGCAGTTCTCCTGCCAGGAGGCAGGCCACCCTGATGACATGAGTGGAAAGGCAGGCAAGTGCCAGATAGTCCAGAGGAGGGAGTTTTCAGCACTCTGTTCAGGGATGTCATGCTAGAGGTCATTTCTGATCTGAGTCTCCACAGTTTAGTCCTGAGAATGATAGCAAATAAATGTGGGAAGAGCCCTGCAATTGGGGCAACATTACAAGTCATGCTATAGACGTGAGAAGTCCTATGTGTTTGTGAAATGAGAGCCAGTGTAGTTTCACCAGGGGGTAATATGGGAGGAGCCGGTAAGATCAAAGAGAGGCAGACATGGAAGGCTTTACAAGGCAAAACACCTTGAGCTTTATTCTGTAAATCAAGCAGAAAACATGGAGGTCTCAAAGCCTGTGAATAACAAGGTCAGTGTTGCCTTAAATGGAGTTCATCTGGCAGCTGTGTGGAAGCTGGGTTCAGGTAGAAGACGATGGATGGTCAGACCCAGAAGGCAGCTGCCCTAACTGGGGTAGAGATGCAGAGTAAGTGACAGAAAAGAAAACTCAGCAAGTAAAATGAACACGGCTTGTTCCAAAACTGGACATGGGGGTGCGAAAGGGGAGATAGTGAGGATGGCTCCCAGGTTTTTATTATGTTGGTGTTATCTACTTACATAGTACCCTAGAGGCCTGGTGCATGAAATCCGTGCATGGGTCGGGTCCCTAGGCCTGGCCGGCAATCAGGGCCAATCAGGTTTCCCACCTCCTCACCACCTCCTCCTTCCCTTGCCTGCGTGCCGCTACTGCGCAGTTCCCCCTGCCTCCCCATCTCTTCATTCCCTCGCTCCCTCAGCGCCTAGCCGCCACCACTGCCAGTCGCCTGCCATGTTCTGTGCTGCCTCCTGGTGGTCAGCACAAATCATAGTGAGTGATCAAATTCCTGGCCTCCTGGTCTCCTGGTCGAACTCACCAGGGGACACTTTGCGTATTAGCATTTTACATATATAAATTATAAGAGAATATCTACACTAATAAAAGACAAACATGCAAATTGACTGTACCTTCACTATGCCTTAAGCCACGCCCACTAGCCAATCAGAGCGACTATATGCAAATTAACCCAACCAAGCTGAAGTGAGCGGGAGGCTTGGTTGCCCCAGCCATGGAAGAAGCCAAGCTTCCTGGCTGGCTGCTGCCTCCTCTCAAGGAAACAAAGTTTCAATTATAGAAGGTAAATAAACCCCAGATACCTGCTTCCAGTCGCCATTGCCACTGAGCTGGAGTGAATAAAAAAAAAAAAAAAGGAAAGGCTGGGAGCTTCGGTAGCCAGGGGGCTTGGTCAGTCTGAAAACAGCCATCAGCCCCTCACCCAGGCTGGCCAGGCACCCCAGTGGGGACCCCTACCCTGAAGGGGGTTTGGGCAGCCTGAAAACAGCCCTCAGCCCCTCACCCAGGCTGGCCAGGCACCCTAGCGGGACCCCCACCCTGATCCAGGACACCCTTCAGGGCAAACCAGCCAGCCCCCACCCGTGCACCAGGCCTCTATTCTATATAATAAAAGGGTAATATGCAAATTGACCCTAACAGCAGAACGACTGGGAATGACTGGTCACTATGACACAGACTGACCACCAGGGGGCAGATGCTCAATGCAGGAGTTGTCCCCTGGTGGTCAGTGCGCTCCCACAGGGGGAGCTCTGCTCAGCCACAAGCCACGCTGACGGCTGCCAGCACAGCGGTGGTGGCGGTAGCCTCTCCTGCCTCCTCAGCACCACTAAGGATGTCCGACTGCAGCTTAGGTCTGCTCCCTGCTGGCAAGTGGACATCCCCTGAGGGCTGCTGGGCCAGCTTGGGCCCGATACCCCAGGGAGCGGGCCTAAGCCAGCAGGTGGACATCCTCTGAGGGGTTCCAGACTGCAAAAGGGCATAGGCCAGGCTGAGGGATCCCCCCGAGTGCACAAATGTTTGTGCACCAGGCCTCTAGTGTGTGTGTATATATCTATTTATAAATAGCTACCACAATACAGATGGTTAATGACTCTTTTTCAACAAAACAATACATTTTGAATGAAAGAAATAGGAAATTCTTAATCTAAAAAATTAAAATATAGCAGAATTTCTCAATTGAAAGTTGCTACCAACCTTCCAGAGGAAGTTCAGGGTGACCTTTTGTTTGAAAAAGTATGCATATTGCCTTAACAACAACAACAAAAAGTCGGTACAGGCACATTAGAGAACTTTCATTGATTCTGATGTAGCTAACTTGTAAGGCCCAGAAATGAATAAACCAAGAACAAACTTGGGTTTGGCAGTTTCACAAGTATGCATTTTAGTGATATAGATTGTCCCTGACATTCCCAGTCCTTGACCCTTCACGATTAAATCAATAAGTATTTATTCAATGACTATTCTGTCTAAAAGAATTTCTGTAGATATTAAATTGAAAAAAAGACAAAATGAACTGACAAGCAAAATAGAGACAGACTCATAGATAAGAGAGCAGGCTGACAGCTGTGGAGTGGATGGGGTTTGAGTTGGGGGGATGGAGGGATTGAGCAAACAAGAAAAAACTCATGGACATGGACAACAGTATGGTGATTGCTGGGGAATGAGGGTGGGGAGCGGTGTCGGAGGGTATAGGGGGACAAATGGTGATAGATGGAGATTTGACTTGGGGTGGTGAACACACAATACAGTGGACAGATGATGTGTTGTCAAATTGTGCACCTGGTTACTTTGTTAACCAGTGTCACCCCAATATGCTTAATAAAAAGAGAAAAGTTAAAAAAAAGAAAAGCAATTTTAAAGACTTTTAATCCCCCCAAATTTCCCAAATATTTCTTTTTATTTTGGTTAAAACCTCTTCCTTTAGTAGACATTTTCAGATTAACAAGTGATTCCATTTAATCAAAAAATGTTGACCAAATGCTCACTTTTACTCAATGTGATGCTAGAAACTAAGAACAAAGTAGAAATATGCTCAATCTTTTCTGATCTTATGCAACGAAGACATTGGAATGTATTTTTTACCTCCTCTTCCCTTCCCTGCCCTCTTCTGGTAGATATAAAAATGTTTTCTGAAATAAACCAAAGGCAAGTAGTTGGAGGATAAATTGTCTGTCATTAGCATCTGTAGCACCAGTCTGTTATTAAGAAAACAATGGCTAGAATAGCAAAGATAGGTATAAATGGTAGTGGGTGGGAGAGTTATTTTGCTATAATTTCCTAAGAGAAATAGCAAAAAAATCCTCTGGCCCAAAGGGGAATTTTTGGTACACTTCTCGATGCTTTGGAAAAGAAGGAAGTTATAGTGATTCATAAAATATTGAGCAAGAACAGAAAAGTTTTGCCTGAATTTCAGAGTCTTCTGTGACCTTTTTGAAACACCACTCACTTTAAAACATAAAAAAATAAATAAGTAAAAGAACTGGAGAGCATTATGCTAAGTGAAATAAGCCAGTCAGAGAAAGACAAATACCACATGATCTCACTCATTTGTGGATTATAGAGAACAACATAGACTGATGAAAAGGGACAGATCCAAAGACTGAGAAACAGCGATCAGGCTATCAATCCCCAGAAGGAAAGTAGGGGAGGGAGGGGGTAAGGGGAAGAGATCAACTGAAGGACTTGTATACACGAATATAAGCCAAACCAATGGACATGGACAACAGGGGGATGGGAGCATGAGTGTGTGGGGGGGGGTGGGGGTGGGGGTGGGGGGGGAGGTTGGGAGTTAATGGGGGGGGAATGAGGACACATTTGTAATACCTTAACTAATAAAAAAGAAGAAAGAAATGTGAAACAAAAAAAAATATTTAAATCCATTGGTTCATAATGATATTAAATTTTTTAAAAATCTAAAAAAAAAAAAAAAAATAGCCCAGCCAGTGTGGTTTGGTGGTTGAGTGTTGACCTATGAACCAGGAGATCACAGTTTGATTGTAGGTCAGGGTACAGGCTCAGGTTGTGGGCTGGATCTCCAGTAGAGCGTGTGCAGAAGGCAGCCTCTCTCCTCATTGATGTTTCTATCTCTCTCTCCCTCTCCCTTCCTCTCTGAAATCAATAAAAGTATTTGTTAAAAACTTCCTATTTATGTTTCCCCAAACATTTACTTTCAATACCCTAATTGTTATCGCTGTATTTTTTCCTTATGAGATTTCTTATAACTGATCATAAGCTAGAAGTAGGAAACGCTCTTGAATTATATTTAACTTGTGGTGAATTTGATTTCAATTATAAGTCTGAAAAGAATATTTATTGTTTTCTGTAAAAAAGTATATTCATTGTGTTTTATATAACTGTAGTTCATAACATAACTCGCAGGAAGAAGTAACTTATTTTTAGAAAATATATACTAGGTAAAATGCAAATATTTTAATTTTTAAAGATTCTTCTGTATTTTACTAAGAATAACCAAATTTGGAAATGGACAACAATAACTGGTTGACCTTTTAAGATCACACTAAGCATGACCTAAAAGATTTATTATTTTAACATTTATTATCACTTTACTTTCCAGAAGAATATAACTATTTATTGTCATTTTACATCTCTATATAGTGACCTTATAGAAAATTACTCAGTTGCAATGATTTTTTTTGTCCAAAAAAAGATGCAAATAATTTCTATACAATAATGAAGATAAACCAAAAATTATGATCATTATTGCCAAATAAGACATGCACCACGTTGTATCTAATTTAGCAATCTTCGGTCAGCATTCATTTTTCAGTCTTCCATAGCTCTTTTTGAACCAGTTTTGTCATATTGCTGGTTCTCTCTTTAATGAATTAATTAAAACTTTTGCATGGGCTCACTATCTCTGTGAGAATTACATATTTTGTTGTTTGTATCATTTTGAGAGATGTTCAATCTAACAATCTAAAAACGAAATAATGATTTAGTTATTTTATTTACCACAAAACCCATTGTGATAAACACCATGCATAAGGATCCCATTTCTGGAAATGTTTGTGGAAGAGACTAAGTTGATTTAGTCATCAGGCGAAAGAGAAAATTAACAGGTGCCTAGAAGGTGCAGAGTTCAGTTCTTTGCATGCAAGAACCTATCCAGAAGCCCTGCAGAACCAGCCAGCCTTGGCTTTTTAGCTTACAGTAAGATTGTGTAGATTGTCCTGGTTGTCTGTTTTTATAAACGTTTCATGTTTGTTAAGTGGTTAAATGGCTGATTGTGTGTAAACTGACTTGCCAAAATGCAAAGTATTACCATGTATTTATTTCTAATAATAAATAGTAAATAAATATGTCTTTAGAGGAAAAATATAGTTTTAAAGAGGAAAATAAAGAATTTCTTTGGTGACTGACTAGATCCTAAACATTCAGTATTAGCATCTCAAATTTTTGAAATGATGGGAGCTATTTATACAACTTTTCCAACAATTTCATAAAAACTGTCCCCCAAATGGAAGTCAGCATGTTAAAACAGTTTTTAAGGTTGTGGCTTAGTTTTAGTTGTTGTTGTATTTCACGTCTTCCTTTCAGACTAAATAAATGAAAAAACATCCAAAGTATTAATGATTATGAAATTTTAATTTATAGTTCCTTATTTAATATAAAAATGATCAATATTCTAAAACCATCATGGATAATGCTGTGTGCCAACAGGCAGTACTCTTTTCTCTGGGTGTCTGTATCTCTAAGAAATACTAAAAACATATTTCCACGTAAAAGAACATCCTATAACTGAAATAGTAGTAACTATCAACAGAGCTGCATATTGGTGTTTGCCTTGTAAAGAACAATTCTTGTTAATTAGAAGACATTTTAGTTTGTTTTTGAAATTAAAGTGGTTGAGGGCAGGAAGGTTAAAAGGAGGGAGTTTTAGTGGCTTCAGTACTTGAGTGGCTGTCATCTGGGAAAGAGACAGTCTGGAGTGCGCCTTGTTAAAATGATGTGTCCATCTTTAAATTGAAGTAACTGAAATGAAAATATATCTACTAAGAGTTAGTCAAGGTATTAAGGTCTTTGATTGGAATCAAAGAAAATGCTCCTGGATGTTTCGTTTGTACCCAACTTTAGTTTCATGAAATAATGTTTCAAGTGGCAAAGAAAAATGGGCATCATCAAGAATCCAGTCTCTTCAGCAGCTAATGACAATCTCTTTCCTTTTGGACATTAAGATGCTGGGAAGGTGATAGTGTTTGAAAGGCATCAGGTGAGAAAGGCTTCACTGCGTGTCCACCTAAGATAGCCAGGAAAGCTTAACGGCCGTCTTTACATATGAGACCATGCAGGAAATCAGGGTAAACTGGCACCAATTCAGAAAGAAAGTTTCCCACTGCATTTGAGAATGCTGAAGTACTAATTGCCATCTGTCAGTCATGCCAGAGTATTTGCCAACCTCCTTCAATTGTGTTTTTCAATAAGGGCACACAATCGTCATTGCCTGTGAGGCGGCTTGCATGTAGGAAGTTGATTACTGGATTACAGAGCAAGACAGCTGCTGCTGGCAAAAACAGAACAACAAAAACCATTGATAAAATATCATTGGCTAACTGCTGGATTACAAGTGAAAAAGCAATACACTGTAGGAAAAAGTAAACCAGTTTCATTCCCTAAAACTATAGGTCTGTAGGTCACTGAAGTTCACTTCATTTGGGTTTTCCATTTTGATTCTTACTTTATGAGCTATCTAAGGCAAGATATCGTTTCTTAAGTGTTTTCTTAGAAGTTACCCTGTTGACTAAAGTTGCACTGTTAACAGATAACCAAAGCCTTTTCACAGAATATATTAGCTCATTTTTAAAAGTCATAGTGCAAATAATAGATAGATTTCCCCTAAAATATTAATAAAATTTTATTAAGAGAATAGAAAGATTTTTTTTGTTAAGGATATTAAAATGAAGAATGAAACAAAATGCAACAAAAGGTTTAGGTAATATTCCGAAATGAGAAAAGATTTATAACTAAGCAACCTTATAACTTAACTGTAAAATCAAGTTTGCTCCAAATTTTAACTCTATTTTGTCTGTTACTACTCTTGCACAATTCTGAGTCCAGAATCAATACTAACAAACATGAATTTATTCACTCAAAAAAAAAAATCAATCGCATTAACAAGGAAAACAGTAAAATCCTGCATTTTATTGGGTGAATCTTCAGGAATTTGTAAGATCCTATCAAGAGAAACTAAGAATGCTACACTTCCTGTGGTGTTCCTTATTAGCATAACAAAGTGCACGTTGTCTTTAAAAAAGATAGTTCTTAAAATGTAAGAAAATGGGAAATAATATTTTTTTAAAAAAATCATTATTGTTGGAAGTATTATATATGTCCACTTTTCCCCCATTGACCTCTCCCAGCCTGCCCCTCGCCCCTACCCCAAGCCTTCACCATCCTATTGTCTGTATACATGGGTTATGCATATATACATACAAGTTCATTGGTTGATCTCTTCCCACCTGCTCACCCTCCCCTGCCTTCCCTCTGAGGTTTGACAGTCTGTTCGATGCTTCTCTGTCTCTGGATCAGTTTTTGTTCATCAGTTTATGTTGTTCATTATATTCCACATGAGTGAGATCATGTGATATTTATCTTTCTCTGACTGGCTTATTTTGCTTAGCATAATGCTCTCCAGGTCCATCCATGCTGTTGCAAATGGTAAGTTTTTTCTTTTTTACAGCTGTGTAGTGTTCCATTGTGTAGATGTACCAACATTTTTTAATCCACTCATCTGCTGATGGGCACTAGGTTGTTTCCAAATCTTAGCTATTGTAAATTGTGCTGCTATGAACATAGGGGTGCATGTGTCCTTTCTGATTGGTGTTTCTGATTTCTTGGGATATATTCCTAGAAGTGGGATCACTGGGTCAAATGGGAATTCCATTTTTAATTTTTTGAGGGAATGCTACACTGTTTTCCACAGAGACTGCACCAGTCTGCATTCCCACCAGCAGTGTACGAGGGTTCCCTTTTCTCTATATCCTCACCAACACTGCTGTTTGTTGGTGATAGTCATTCTGACAGGTGTGAGGTACTACCTCACTGTCCTTTTGATTTGCATCTCTCGGATAATTAGGGACTTTGAGCATTTTTCATATGTCTCTTAGCCTTCTGTATGTCCACTTTGGAGAAGTGTCTATTTAGGTCCTTGGCCCATTTTTAAATTGTATTATTTATCTTCCTTTTGTTAAGTTGTATGAGTTCCCTATAAATTTCGGAGATTAACCTCTTACCGGATGTATCATTGGCAAATATGTTCTCCTATGCAGTGGGCTTTCTTGTTATTTTGTTGATGTTTTCTTTTGCTGTGCAGAAGCTTTTTATGTTGATGTATTTTTGAATTGACTAAACAAAAAGAATATGTTGGGGAATATTTTTTCAGAATAAATTATTTTCTTTTACAATTGCATGTTTTTCTTAAAAAAGAAATCTTTATTGTTTAGAGTATTACAGATGTCCCTCTTTTTTCCCCACCATTGCCCTCCTCCACCCGGTTCCCACCCTGTCCCAGGCCTTTACCACCCTATTGTCTGTGTCCAAAGGTAATGCATATATGCATATATGATCCTTGGTTAATCTCTTCCCAACCCCCCTACTCTCCTTCCTTCTGAGATTCGTCAGCCTATTCCATGTTTCCATGCCTCTGATTCTTTTTTATTCATCAGTTTATTTTGTTCTTTAGATATCTTGTTCATTTATTTTTATTTTTAGATTCAATTATTGATAGATATGTATTTATTGCCATTTTATTGTTCATATTTTTTATCTTTTTCTTCTTCTTCTTCCTCTTCTTAAAGAATACCCTTTAACATTTCATGTGATACTAGTTTGGTGGTGATGAACTCCTTTAGCTTTTTCTTGTCTCTAAAGATCTTTATCTGACCTTTTATTCTAAACTAGAGGCCCAGTCCACAAAATTTGTGCACGGGTGTGATCCCTAGGCCTGGCCTGTGATCTAAGCGCGAGCAACTGGCGTGTAAGGGCAGGGCCCAGGTAGCACCTGGGACACCAGGCCCCCGAATGCCCCCCTCTGCCTGAGTCACAGCACCCGAGTCCCCATGTGGAGATCCAGTGAGTGCAGCTGGATGCCACGGGCCGTGGCTGCAGCGTGGGCCTCTGGGCCACCCAGCAGCACTGCACAGAAGCTGGATGGGCAGCATACTCTCTCCCAGCTGGCCTCACAGACCAGCTCCTGTGTGAACCCACTGGGAGCCCAACTGGCCCCTGCAGTCCTGGCGGTTGCAGCCTGACTCACCTGGAAGAGGCTGCATGGCTGCGGGGTGGGCTCCTCATGGGCACCTGGCATCTGAGCACAGGGGCTTCCCTGGCACGTGAACCCTGGCATCCTGGGGGAGAGTAGCAGGAGGAGTGAGAACAAGCTTGGTGGGCACCCTGCATTTTCACCACACCTTCGTCCTCATAACCCCTGCTCCCACGTAGCCGGCGAGAATTGCAGCACCCTGCCCAGGTGTCGCGGGAGGCTGGTTGCTGCCACCCATCCCCAGTTCCCCATCCCAGCCCGGGGCCCAGCCCTGATCGGGAGATCAGGGCCTGCTGGCTGGGGGGTGGGACCAACTGCCACCACGGGACCTGCCGGTTGGGGAAAGGGACCCAGGAGGTTGGCCACCAGCTCTGAGGAGGGAGCCAGCTCTCAGTCCCCCTGGGAAAGGGGCTGCATCCACTGCCACCCCCAACCCCCAGTTCCCTGTCCCAGCCGGGTCCCTGCCCCAATCGGGCAATGAGGGACTTCTGGCTGTGGGGAGGGACTGGGAGTTTGGCCAGCAAGGTCCATCCGGTGATTGGGGCCTGTGGGCCAGAAGCCCGTTGCAGAAAAATTTGTGCACTTGGGAGGGTCCCTCAGTCCAGCCTCTTGCAGTCTGGGACCCCTTGGGGGATGTCCACCTGCTGGCTTAGGCCCGCTCCCCAGGGGATTGGGCCTAAGCTGGCAGTCAGACATCCCTCTGGCAGCCCGGGAGCCCTCAGGGGATGTCCACTTGCCAGCAGGGAGCAGGCCTAAGCTGCAGTCGGACATCCTTAGCACTGATGAGGAGGCGGGAGAGGCTCCCACCACCATCTCTGTGCTGGCAGCCGTCAGCCTGGCTTGTGGCTGAGCAGAGCTCCCCCTGTGGGAGTGCACTGACCACCAGGGGACAGCTCCTACATTGAGCATCTGCCCCCTGGTGGTCAGTGTGTGTCATAGTGACCAGTCATTCCCAGTGGTTCTGCTGTTAGGGTCAATTTGCATATTACCTTTTTATTATATAGAATAGAGGCCTGGTGCACGGGTGGGGGCTGGCTGGTTTGCCCTGAAGGATGTCCTGGACCAGGGTAGGGGTCCTGCTGGGGTGCCTGACCAGCCTAGGTGAGGGGTTGAGGGCCATTTTCAGGCTAGCCACACTCCCTTCAGGGTGGGGGTCCCCACTGGGGTACCTGGCCAGCCTGGGTGAGGGGCTGATGGCCGTTTTCAGGTTGGCCATGCCCCCCCCCCCCCCCCCCCCCCCCGGCAACCCAAGCTCCCAGCCTCTCCTTTTTTTCTTTCTTTTTTTTTTCTGGGATTTATTTATCTTCTATAATTGAAACTTTGTAGCCTTGAGTGGAGCCGAAGGCCAACCAGGGCAGGCGGGAAGCTTGGCTTCCTCCATCACCAGGGACAACCCAAACCTCCTGCTCATTCCAGCTCTGTGGCCGCCGCCATCTTAGTTGGGTTAATTTGCATACTTGCTCCTAATTGGCTGGTGGGCATGGCTGGTTGGCGTGGCTTGAGTGTAGCGGAGGGACGATTAATTTGCATGTTTCTCTTTTATTATATTGTTTGGCACTCTCTGTGCTTCCTGGACTTGTAAGTCTCTTTCAGCAGGTAGGGGAAGTTTTCTGTCATTATTTCTTCAAATATCTTGCTCTCTCTCTTCTTCTGGCACTCTCATAATGTGAATGTTGGTATGCTTAAAGTTGTCCCAGAGGCTCCTTACACTATCTTCATAGTTTTGGATTCTTTTTTCTTTTGCTCTCCTGATTGAATGTTTTTTGCTTTCTCATATTTCAAATTGTTGATTTGATTCTTGGACTCCTCTACTCTACTGTTGAATTGCTGTAAATTATTCTTTATTTCAGTTAGTGTATGATTAATTTCTGACTTGTCCTTTTTCATGTCTTTGACATTCTCACTAAGATCTTTGAAAGTCTCACTAAGTCCCTTGAAGCTCTCATGAAGATCCTTAAGTAACCTGTAACCATGGTTTTGAACTCTATAACCAGTAGTTTTCTTTCTTCCATTTATTTAATTTGTGAAATGTTTCTTTGTTGCCACATTTTGGCGGCTTCCCTGTGTTTGTTTCTATGTATTAGGTATAGATGCTATGTTTTCTGGAGTTGATAGTAGCCATGTGTAGTAGGTGTCCTGTAGGGCCCAGTGGCTCGGCCTCTCAGTCACCTGAGTTGGTACTCTAGGTCAGCGGTCACCAACTGGTGGTCGGTGGACCACTGGTGGTCCGTGAGGTCCAAAAGGTTGTTGACCACTGCTCTAGGTGCACCCCTGTGTGGGCTGTGTGCACAGTCTTGTTGTAGTTGAGCCTTGATTGCTGTTGGTGTCACTGGGAGGAATTGGCTGTGAGGACCAGATGTGAGTACAGTGGGAGAGTTGCTGTGCAGGAGACACCCCTATGGAGCAGGACTTGCTTTAGTAGGGCTTTGGTGCTTATTGAGTCTGCCCCTTGAGTGTGTCGCTTCTGGATGTGTAGAGTTGTAGCTTAGTATGGTCTAAGCCAGCCATGGGCAAACTATGGCCCGCGGGCCGGATCCGGCCCGTTTGAAATGAATAAAACTAAAAAAAAAAAAGACTGTACCCTTTTATGTAATGATGTTTACTTTGAATTTATATTAGTTCACACAAACACTCCATCCATGCTTTTGTTCCGGCCCTCCGGTCCAGTTTAAGAACCCATTGTGGCCCTCGAGTCAAAAAGTTTGCCCACCCCTGGAAGCTGTCCACTAGGTGCACTGGCTCTAGGGCCTCCAGGGAGGTGCAAAGTCAGCCACTGCCTGGGGCCACCTGACAGGAGCTACAGGGAAATTTGCAGATACCTTCTATTTGTATTGGGTTTGGAAGTGCCCAGGCAAGGTCCAGCTGTGAAGTGAACAATGTGGCAGGCTGGTGCTAGTGCCACATTGTGAGCCTTTTATTGATAGGTTTGGGGTATGCTGACATCAGCTACAGAGTGAGAGATTTTAACAAAGTCTAAAGTCTGAGTCAGGACAGGCCATTCATATAGAAAAGCTGCTGCAAAGAGCTTGGATGGGGCTGCAAATTGGATAGGGTGGGGTCTCAGGAAATCACCAGGGTGGAGCAAACAGTGTGCTCCAGGCTGTTGGAGACTCATATATGGCTGCCATTCAGCCCTGCGACAGGGGAGGTCCCAGCACAGGTACAATGACCCCTGAAGGTACCCCTGTCTGGAGAAAGCTGTCCCTGAGTTCCTGCCCTGGTACCAGACAATCCAGTTCCTCCCAGTATGTGTCTGTGTCCTCCAATGCCTCCTGGTGCTGGAGGTTATAGGGGTCGAGTAAGTTTGTGTCCCTTTAAGCGGGACACCTAGATCGCTGGCTGGTTTTTACAGCCCAAAGTTATGGGGACTTCTCTTCCCATCTCTGTAAGCCTGGGCTGAGGGGTCTGGTGTGGGGCTGGGACCCCTTGCTCCTCAGGCGGCCTCTGCAGGGAAGATCTCACTCTGGATTAAAAAAATGGCCCACGTGGATGCCAGTCCAGCCTGTTCCACACCTCCACCTCTCCTACCAGTTTCAACATGCTTTCTTCTTTACTTCTCTAGTTGTAGGACTTCCATTAAGCCAGCTTTCAGGTGGTTCTGAATGATGGTTGTTTTGTATTTTAGTTGTAATTTTGATGTGGTTGTGGGAGGCAGCAACTACCAGCTTTACCTATGCTGCCATCTTGGTTTGCTACAGAATCAGTTTTTAAAGGGCGATTCAAATACCAGCTTTAGTCAAGTGAGTTTTCTGACTTTATCCAAACACCCAAATGCATTGAGATATAACATAACCATATTGGCTTATTTAATGTGTGAATTGTCTTGTGTCTGATGGAGTGCCTTGGAGAGTTCTAAATGGAGTAATAAGCAACACAGTAGTGCCTCAAGACAAACATTTCATCCAGAAAATAGAGCTTTTGGGGATTCTGCCATCTCATCCACATGTACCAACATCTATGTCTACACAGTCTTCTTTGCCAACTATGACTATGAATGAATGTGAACTATTCATTTCTTTTTTTAAAGTCATCCTCTCCCCATGGGCATAAGAGCCTATTTTCTTTCACCTACTCACCTATTAATACACATCACCCCAGCTATTTTCTCCTCTCTCCTTTAAGATGAATAAATAAAGCCCTTTCTACTGCATCATCCTCTGTAGAAAAGGAACATTATTTCTCCCATTCTAAAACAAAATGGAATAAAAATGCCCAGTTGATTCAACATCTTGTGCCAGTTATCACCCCTTTTCTTCTGATCCCTTCACAGCAAAGCTCCACAAATTGTTTCTATACTTAGTTCTCCAAACCTCTCTTCCTATTCCCTCTTAAATTTATTCTAACATGCTTCCATACCCATCTCACCAACGAAACTGCTCTTGTCAAGGCATTGCTGACCAGGGCCAGCTTCATGGACTTGCAACCTGTGTAGTCACACAGGGCACTGAACTTCATTTCATCCTCTGCTGTTACCATCCTGAAGCTCACACTTTTTGAACAAGGGGCCCTGAATGTTCAGTTTGTTCTGAGCAATGTAAATTATATAGGCCACCCTGTCGTTGACCATTTTGTTAAAGCCAATGACCAATCCTCTGCATTTATCCTACTTGACCTAGCAGCAGCATGTTCTAAGGTCAATCACTCTCTGTCATGATATTTGTTTTCCTTGGTTTCCACGATGCCTTACCCTCTTGTATTTCCTACCTCACAGGCCCTGTGTACTTGGTTTTTGTTGCTCATGTCTCCTCATTTCCCTGAATTCAAATATTGGGCCAATTTTCTTCTCTAACTCTGCACGCCCTAGATTATCTCAGCCAGTCTCATGATTTTAAATATCATCTATATGCTAATGCTATCCAACTCCCGACTCCGGACTCCTAGATCTAAGGGTCTATTTGACCTTTTCATTTGGATCTTAAAGGTAGCGTGTCCAAAATTTAACTCCTTTGCTTCCCCACTCCAAACCTGATCCATTTAGTCTATTCTTCCAGTTGCTCAGACCAAAAATCTTGGAATAATGTTTTACTCTTCTCTCTCTCACCTTATATTCAGGCTATATAGTTTGTTGTATTTTCAAAATGATCCCTGGGATTTTAACTGCTCTTCTGCACTTCTCATCTCTTGTAGAGATTACTAAATTAGTGTTCAACCTGGTGTCCTTGCTTCTACCCTTCTATCACCTCCTATGATTTATTCCAAATATAGAGAATTACCCCACTAACGCATAAATCAAATACTTCCCCACTCCAGACAGAATAAGACACAATCCTCAAAAGCGCCTACAATGTCCTGAATGATCTGGTTTCCTCCCACCTCGATGCTTTAGTCGCTGAGTGAGTTTCTCAATACTCTTCTCTTGGTTTACCATGTCTCAGCGACATTGGCCTCCTTGCTGTTTCTCAAACTTACCACTTCTATCCTCTCACCTCAGGGCCTTTGTACCAGCTGTTCACTTAGCCAGTCCCTCCTTTAAGTCTTGGCTCAAATGAGCACTGTACTGTTCAGCCTATTGAATGACACCCATCCTCCCCTTAACTCTGCTTATTTTTTTCCCCAAAGCATTTTTCATCATCTAACATGAAATGTTATTCATATATTTGTTTATTGTATATGTATATTTATTGTCTATCTGCCTTCTAAATAACAGGAGATTGGGTCTGCTTTCTTTTTTTTTTAATATATTTTTTATTGATTTCAGAGAGGAAGGGAGAGGGAAAGAGAAACAGAAACATCAATGATGAGAGAGAATCATTGATTGGCTGCCTCCTGCATGCCCCCACTGGGGATTGAGCCCACAACCCAGGCATGTGCCCTTGATGGTAATCGAACAGGGGACCCTTCAGTCCGAAGGTCTATGCTCTATCCACTAAGCTAAACCTATGAGGGCAGGTCTGCTTTCTTTCATTGAGATAGTCCTAGGGCAGTGATGGCGAACCTTTTGAGCTCTGCGTGTCAGCATTTTGAAAAACCCTAACTTAACTCTGGTGCTGTGTCACATATAGAAATTTTTTGATATTTGCAACCATAGTAAAACAAAGACTTATATTTTTGATATTTATTTTATATATTTAAATGCCATTTAACAAAGAAAAATCAACCAAAAAAATGAGTTCGCATGTCACCTCTGACAGGCGTGTCATGGGTTCGCCATCATTGTCCTAGGGCCTGGAACTAGGTGAAGGCTCAATTAGTATTTGTGGAATAAATGCACAAAGATTGGGCTTGTACTGCATGCCACCACCAAGAATAAAATAATGGCAAAAACAATTTCACTAGAGAAAAAAAAATCAAGGCAACTGTAAAAAATAAAATTATAGAAACAAACCATCATAATGATATCAAATAGAGCTTTGTAGGACACATGTTTCTTGGGTAATAGTATATGCTTTTTGCAAAGAAAATATGTAAGGAAATTGAAGCTTGGAAAGAAAATACTGTTGGATGTATATTACACACACACACACAAAAAACTGACTAATGTGTAAACATGATGAGGGCAGACATTGCTTTCATGTAAGAGGTGGTACATAGTCTAAGAAAAAGTCAGTGATGTATTAGTGGGTTTTCAGTTCCTAAACATTCCTGGGAAATTGCTTTCAGTTTGCCACTTATGCAGTTTTAACATGGAAATTTACCTTCTATTTATGGAAATAATTAAAAAGTGTGATTATATTTTCTAATAACTTTGGCTATCCCAGTCTCTACTGCTTACCTAAAGAAAAAAGTTAATATTCATTGTTCATTGTTGTTATTGAGCAGCAAGTTGAGAGAATAGGTTGTTACCTCATTTAATATATTCTATATAAGTATTGCAATATTTATGAATGGTAACTTGCAGATTACTGACACTCTGAATATCTTGAAGAGTATTATAAAACTAGCAATACAATTTCATTATAAAAATTACTTATTTCTATTTTAAAACATTTTTTTTAGAGAGAGGAAGGGAGAGGGAAAGAAACATCAACGATAAGAGAATCATTGACCAGCTGCCTCCTGCATCCCCCTCACTGGGGATCAAGCCCACAACCTGGGCATGTGCCCTGACAGGAATTGAACCGGGGACCTCTTGATTCATGGAGTCACTGAGCCATACCGGCAGGGCCACCGTGCTTTCGGGCTTTCTGGCAGAGCTGGAGGCACACTGGGACCCGAGACAAAACCCAGAGGAACCACAGCTAACCTCAGCCCTTTGCCAGTTTCCTCCCTGCCAGTTACCAGAGTTCACTATTGTTCCAGCTCCAGGGGTCACACTCTGCCAGTCTATGGGTGGAATTTATTCTTAACAAGTGTTTTGTTTGGCTCGCAGTATTTTTTTTTTTAAGGCAGACACTGACAGTAAAAATTAGATTCCATATAAAATTCCCTTTGTCCAGTTTTTCTTGAAAACTGAAAATCTGGGAACACAAGTCAGCTTGGCAATAGTCTTGGAGCCAAGGAAAGGCTACCTTTACACAGCCCTCCAGCTCCCAATGTCTCCACCCAGCTGGCTTCACCCAAACAGGCCACATGCCTGCTCCTTTGTTCAACTGAGTTTCTGAATCCTGCTCTACCCACAGAGCCAGGAGGCTGAAAGGTGAGGGAGGGGTGACAGGGCAGACTCACTCTTCTCTCCCCTCCAACAATGGTTAATAGCCGTTGGCCACAGATGTCTCCTTCAATGGGATTCTGAGAGTCCTGGGTGAGAACAAAGTTTATTCAATTTTATCTGAAAAGTGGTCCCTGGTACAAGAATCACATATTTTATATAAGGGGGTGGGGGGTGGGGGCAGAAATCATATTAAATGGTATTACCATACTCTTATCTCAAGAATGTTGCCTCCAGCTTTCAAACAAGCTTATTACCATTACGGAAGCCCCTCAAAGCCTCCATTCTGCTGTTTTCAAAACAAGGTTAGAGGAGAAAAAGCTAGAAAAAATAAATACAAGATTTGTTAATTTAGGTTCACAAAAATGAGAAGTGGATATTGTGCAAGGAGGGTAGATACTAATTAATTTGAAATTTTAGAAACAACTATTCTGAAGCAATGAGTTATTTATATATGTTATGTCCTAAACTTTTTGTGTTTTTCCTACTGCCTAAAAACACTTGGGTGAGTCTTCTCAGGTCCTTTCCTATCTGGATTTCTTCTGCCTCTTCCCTCTTTCATAATCACCCTCAGGAAACCTCCTCTGATTCATTTTAAGCAAACAAACAAGGCCTTGTAATATATTAATATAAACTCCTTGAAATGACTTATCAGGATCTTTACATCGTATTCATATGGGTATATTAAATTGAATCGAGGTTAAACTTCAATAGCTGGAGTTTTTACATATTGTAACAATCATTGCCCAACACTCAATACTTGATACTCAATAAATGTTTTTGAAATAAACACAAGTTTTATTGTTAATCTTCCTAAAAAACTAGTATATATTTTTTTACAAAAAATCTATCAATAAGAGATTGATTGGTGATAGGAAAAAAAAAAGCAAAACAAAAAGTTGATAGAATCCAGACTTTTTTCAATCGTAGTCATATTTCTTCAGTGGTGATTTGATTTCACCATCTCAATTCTTCAGAGCCTGTCTATATGTTACAATGGTGTGTATTTCCTATTGCCACATAGATGAAAAGGAATCCACATAAACCATACCAACACCATTATGTATAACTGGTGGTAAAACTTTATTATTCAAGTTTAGATGTAACAGACATCTTTGCTGCCTGAAGATTGTTTGCATAAGAAATACACCAAGAACATGTTTGTGAGTAGAAATGAACATGCACTATGAAAACAAAATTAAATAAAACAAAAAAAAATTCCATGTGTTGTAAGAACAGAACTATTATAGCCAACATTCTAATATTCAAATCAGGACTACAAATTGAATTTATTCTTAGCAACATGAAATCATTCCATAAGAAAGACATTTTCTGCTGGTGAATATTGCTATAAGTTAATTTTACATTGGCATTTTGAGATGTTTCCCATCCCATCCCACCCCCCCCAAGTTATCCATGTTGTCAAATTGTCTACCCGAAGGAATTTGGCATTTCTTATTGTGATATCTGCCTTGGTAGCCATTAAAAAAACTATTGTTTTATCAGCCTTGTAATAGTTTTGCCTCTTCATAGCCAACACTATAGGCTGTCTAGTTATGGTATTTACAGCTCATCTCTAACACAAATGACCCCAATCTTTCCTGGCCCTTGGGAATTGAGAGTTTAAATAAGCCCCTTGGCCATATAATAATACTTGGCACTCCCATGGTGCCTTTCAACCAAGGATCTCAAAGTGCTTTACAAACAAGTACTACATTACCATTATTATTATTATTAATATTATTATTAATATATATTTTTTTCCATTTTACAGGTGAGGAACCTGAGGCACAAAAAGAAAAAGTGATTTGCTGCAGGTCATATAATGAAGAGAAAACCAGGGGTAAAATCAGAATACAGTTTTGGGACTTGAAGGACCGTTTTCTCTGGTGAGTAACATTTCCATGTCAAGTTACTCTTGCTCTTCTCTGGTGCAGGATGGAGTGAAGCTCACAGCTCTACCTTTCCTTTCAAGAGAACAACACATGAGCATACGTTATCCAGTTTCTGTGTGTGGATCAATGTTGAATTTCACATTTTCTTCATCCCTGACTTGACACGCTTTTGCCCTAGTATCTTCTGGAGGTCCTAATTACTGCAATTAACCATGGATACTTTCTAAACAATTGCACCGCTATCAGGAACACGTGAGTCCACTGTCTAGGAAACAGTAATTGGAAAACCAAAAGGAAGTGCTCTTCAAAGAAGCCACGCCTTCTGCCCTTGGCCAAGTCTTTCTTTGGAAAAAGAACACAGCCCTTCAAGGTCTTGATGCATGTCTTCCTATTCTCCTCTCAATGCATAGTTGCCTGCTGATAGAATTCCACCTACTTGTACCTACCTTTGGTTAGCATATTTAGTTTCATATTCGGGTTGAATTTTGTTTTCTCCTGTGATCTAGGAGGATAAGCTTTTACCTACTTGTTCATCAAAAACATCTTGTGTTTTCTGTCATGGCCCTCAACCTAAAGACAGGAAGCTGTGAGTTCAGGTAAACTTCAGGCAGAAGGCTGGCAGGCAGCCCAGAAGCTTCCACCGATGGATGGCAGACATTCCCCCACCAGAGCTGGGTTAATGTTCACTAACTAAACAGGCACAGGCAGTCCAGAGGTCTCAAGACACGTCACCTGGTGATGTTTTACAGCCTCACAGCAGGAGGCTAATAATGATTTTAATAGCAGTATTGATACTCTTAAATTTATTAAGAACAATGTCTATCCTCAGGCATTTAAAAATATATATATACATTTACTGTTTTTGGAGCTGTATTTGCATTGGATCATAATAGATTATGTGCACATGTGCAACCATAATGTGCTACCACAGGCTTCAACAAAGAGCTGTTAATGATAATCACTTTTTTCTTCTTCTCATTAATATTATCTTAGAAAAGAATCACCATGCTTGTTTTCTAAAATCTACCTTTACTAAAAGAGAACAGTTTAGAACAAAACATCACTATCTTCAAAGTTGATTTTTTTTTAAAAAGAACATCTCAATATGTCACGTGGAAAGAAGGGCACACTCTTTCCCTTTTGAACTACAGAGTTAACATGTGAACGTTTAGGCTCCATCCTTTTCTCACCACATAGAGTCGTGTAGTGTCTCGCAATCCACAACCTTGTGAGGTGGGCTGGTTCTTTATGATTTTTCAATCCCCAACAACAACGTGATTATGGGTGAGAGGTGAAGAGAGAAAGAATGAGAATGTATGAGCTGGTCCTGGCCTAAAGTCGAATATAGACAAGGGATTTTAAGAGACGGATGGTGTTTAAATGGCATACAATTTTAGCTGGCGTATAGTTTTCATCAGAGTTTGGGAAGCCTTTTCCAAGAGGGGAAGATTCTTAAATCTTCTTGAAAGTCCTCAAAAGAAATTAAGTACCTAAATAGCTCATTGAAAAATCACAACTTAAGACAAAATGACATCTTAAAACCAAATAAAGTAAAAAAAATAACAACCAATCATTTTTGTAATCTATTTTGAAAGATGGAAGAAAGGCTCTCATTAATAAAAAAAAAAAATAAGGGGTATTTTAGTGTCATGATAGATTTTCATTTTTTTAGAAAAGGTCAACCTCTTCTCCATCAAAATATGAAACACAACAAAAACAAAAATGAAAAAAATCAAGAATAAAGAAGTAAGAGCTAGCATGTCAATGCTGGCCAAGAATATTCTACCAAAAGTGGATTGACTATAAATAGTCCAAGAATAGTGATATGTATTTTCCAATGCTAAACGTTACTACCAACCTGTCTGAGGAAAAAGAAAATCACATGAAAATAAAAAGACATAGATGCCAAAAGTGAACAACCTATTTGTGTCTGACACTGAAGAAACTGCTGATGGAGCCGTTTTACCCTAACAGTCATACCTGTATAACTGTCCAACTTAACCAAACTTCTGGTGTTTTGCTGATTTGAGCAGTCCACATACAATGTTGCTTGAGGTTTGCCAGAGTGCACTCGGTTACCAGTCTTTCCATTAAGAAAACTACATGCGGTGTTATTGTTTGGGAAATCTCTTTTTTAGGTCTTTGCTTGCCACCTCCCAAGTCTGCCTGTACAACTGAGATGCATTCATTCAATTCCTAAGAAAGATAAATTACATCATTTGGATGTCAGAGCTCCTCATTCCATTTCTTGATTTCAGTTTATGTGAATATTAGAGCTACGCAATAGGTGAGATCAGAATGGAGCCCTTTAAAAATGAAACTGAAGCAGAAGGCTTAGTCCTGATTTCTTTCTTTCTGTGTCTCTGTCTCTCTCTTTTTACATGAAAACAAAAATGCAAGAATGGAAATGACAACACAACATCAGAAAGACATGTTTAACTTCATTCACTACAACAGTCACGAACTGGTTGAACTCAACCTGCCACCCAACTCTAAAAACCCAAGACCTGGCATTGAGAAAAAGAAACAAAACCCAAAACAAAACAGAACAAAACAATACAAAGCAACTGCGAATTAATGTAAAAAACGGAGTGCAAATGCGACTACAAGAATGCAATAAAAACATCAGTGCTGCAGGTTCCAGCAGCACTCATCAAAATAATTTCTGAAATGTTTCATCTGAAACATAGACAAAGCAATAAAAAGAGGATATACGTTTATCATTTTAAGCATAACAATGTGAGTTAAGAGCTTAAAAATTAAAAAAAAAAAAGTACTTGGAATGAATAGTGCTACCCTTTTTTTTTTTTCCTAAGTAGGCATAAAAATATTTCCATTTCCTTCTTGTTTTCCATACCATTATATCAAGAACTTTCATTTGTTTCATGTTACCGTTTACAATTTTAATGCGCACGCACATACACACACACACACACACACACACACACACAAAAAGATATCTACCGCAATAGAAATAGTTGCTTCATTACCTTGTTTGCTACATTTGCAAATGTAAACAGCTAGGCAGAGCCAGAACTGACTCTAATGCATGATGGAATATCTTTGTTGCATACGTACACTGTAGAAAATAATTATTCAATATGTCAGGCACCATTATTTGAAATGTAATACATTAATATTTACTAGAAAAATAAGTTTTTTTTTTCCTATTTGTTCTCCCAACTTCTTTAATGAAATAAGTTAATCTGACAGTGCATCCAGTAGCTTGTAATATCTTCTACATCTCTGTGGCAAAAAATAAACTACTGGTTGGGACAATATAATGCAAATTATTAAAGTCAGTCCTTGTACATACATCCTTGTAGCAAGCATTGAGGCTCGACTAACAGCACCTTTAACCAATTATTTAATGTTCAGTTATTTAGCCCTATTTCCCTGAGCAGTTATGCTGAGGAGCTTTCCCTTCATGGATAGTTTTACAAAGCCTTAAGTATTAAAAGAAATATGAAGACATACTTCTAAGAATCCTATCCTATTTAATGCTACTTAACTAAACCTGTATAAATCTAATGAAGGAATTGATTGGTACACACACCGTCAGTCTGTGGTAACGTGACCTTAGACACTGCCTGACCACAAAGTTTGGAAATTATATTTAACCAAAAGAAAATAAATAAATACAGCAGGTTACCTTGTGGAGAAATACCGTGTGTTCTAAACGAATTAAGCCCATGGCCTGAACTTTTGTATCCATCTAGTCTTTTGAAGTGAGGGGATCCCTTTAGTTATCATGTGCCAAGTGAGATTAGTGACCAAGAGGAGGCCTCAAAAAACAAATCCACACTAGTTCATCGCGTACAAGAGAGAAATATCTGGCTACAATGAAAATTACTACATAAGCACTGAGGACATTGGTTTTAAAAATGCATATATATTTGGACAAAATGAACCTAAATGGCAAACAAAAGGACTACTTTCAAAAGGCGTATTCGAACATCTAAAGGACAAAAATATCAAGAGAGGGTGTGCAATGTGTATGTACAGGCAGGGCTGGCCAAAAGCATCGTGCCACCGGCTGTCACATTCTTGCCAATCTCTCACCAAGCCTCACCGCAGCTCACATTTCTAGGTCTAATTCTGACACATGGTCAATGAGAGGAGACTGATCTAAGAGGGCGCCATTTTCCTTTCAAAGCCCCGGAGATTAGATTTTTTTCCTGCTCCGCCTAGGATTTCATGATACTTCTAAATTTAGGCAACATTTTATGGGTTTTTGAATACATGGGCCAATGGCCAGCCCAACACTGCTTTAGACTCATGGTATGTAAACCCTTTCAAATTCCAGACAGCTCTGATCTCTTTCTTTACAAACCTAATAATTATAGTCTGGTGGTACTTCTTATGGATCATTGCCACAGTACACATTCACCAAGATGATTTTGACCTACGAGGTTCTAGAACGTGACTATTTACCATCTTCCTTTCTTTTTTTTCTCACTGACCATTAGTCTCACTTTTTAATCTTGGTAACCTACTCATCAAAAGAAAGAATCATAAGAGAAGGGAATTTCATGTTGGATAAGGCAGGCTCTATGAAGTATTTTTTTAATAGGTCTTCATAAGACATTACAAGCTATTGAATTCCCATCAAGAAAACCTATTTCTATTTAATTGTGCTAAGTGCTAAGGTTTTACTCTTTAGGTTTTCCATTTTTTTCTGCTTGTGCATTGTTCCTATGCAGGCCTCTCTGGATATGAGTTGTGAAGTCATATTTGTCCGTGCAAAGATGCTGGCATATGCTGCACTGGAATGGTCCACTGTCACCATGGCAACTCATATGCAAAGCATACATCACGTCATCCAGAAAGACAATGCCGCAGTGCACACATTTTGTTGAAAGTTCATCTTGAGTACTTCTATCAACTTTCTCTGTTTTTACTACATTCAAGGGACCTTCATTTTTTACATTTGACGGTGCCTTCGTTTTCTCCTTGGAGGCACCGTTTGCAGTCGGCCCAGGTCTGGAATGCTTGATCGCCAAATCTAGAGGAATGTCATTGTCTGATCCAACAGTTGAAAAATGAGGAGGCAGATTGAAGGTGGGATAAGGCACATAGTTTTGGCAAGGATTTGGTAGGCCAGGCACATGACTCAAGTAGTGCGGATTCCCAGGAACGGAGAGCTTATATTTACTCCAGAACCGCAGCCAATCAGCTTCACTCTGGAAGTCATTATGTACAAAGGGGAGTCCAAAAAGGGGGTACTGGTACTTTTCGATGGGGCTGCCTGGTGGTGAGTAATTTGGGTGTTTTGCAGGTCTCATGTACTTTTCTATGGGGCTGCCTCTCTCAGAACTTCCTTTCCCTTCCGATACAGATGAACTATTTCCTGGGTCTCCAGTACTTTCCTGAGGGCTTTTTATCTGAATGTGCAAAGGTTGCATCCTTTTGTGAATATCCAGAGATGGGCTGACCAGGACTGGCTGCTGAGCAGAATGGCTTTTAGTCAATGAACTCTGGGCTTCGTATTTACTCAGGCTCGGGAGTGGAATTTCTCTCTGGTGACTTTCCGTTAAATGATCTTCTGACCTCCTCTCTAAGGGGCTTCCGTTAACTTGCTCCTCACTGCCACCCCTCTGCTGTTTGTTGAGCTGCTCAGCCTGAAGTGCCTCTGGGTTAAGGCGCTTTCTTGTTCTTCTCCTAATAATCTGCTCACCGTTGTTTTGTTTAATGATGTTTAAAGGCCTGGGAGTCTGCAGAGAACGAACACACAATACATAAAAGGAAAACATAAAAAAAACCCACCACCATTAAAATGCATTAACAATTCCTCACAAATAGAAACCATGCTTAAGTTCAAAGCAAGGATAGGCTTTATGTTATAGATTTACTAAATCTCCTCCTTTTGCCCTAAGCAGGACCACAGGAAGAAACCAAAGTGCCTTTTTTTTTAAGCCTAATTAAATCATGCCCATCTTTGCAGGGAGGAATGAAAACTTTCATCTACTTAAAAACAGCTTTCCAAACTCAATGGATTTTGGAATTGCATCATTGAGTGATAAAACCATGTAGAAAGTTACTTGAAGAAATGTGATTTTTCTGAACTATTTCTCAACCTTTTGAGTCATGCACTAAGATGTCAACATCATAACATGGGCGATAGGTTTTGATAAAAACTGTGGAAAAATTATGCATTGCCACAGTCTGAATTGTGTCCTCCCCCAAATTCATGTGTTGAATCTCAAACCACTAATGTGACTGTATCTGGAAGGTGTATGATCTTTAGGAGTTAAATACGGTTAAGTGAGGACACAGTTAGAAAGTGGCTTTCTGCAAGCCAGGAGAGGCACTCTCACCACAACCCCCATGTGGCGCTCAGGTCTGACTCCCAACCTCCAGAACTGTGGGAAAATATATTTGTTGCTTAAGTCACCCTATCTGTGGTGTATTGTTATGGCAGCCAGAGCTGACTACTACATACATTCTTCTAAATAACTGCAAACGTGAATATAAAATATTAAATATCAGAGCACACAAAACATCAAACTGACAGAATCATGAGGAAGGGTATCGGGTAATCAGAGCCATATCAGTGGGAGTTCTTTTTTTTAACCTCTCACTTGTATTTCTGTTCTTTTAATAATATTTTATATGCAGTAGGGAAGATTGTACTTATTACAGGTGAAGCATTTGTTTTATGTTGAAAATCTAAATTCATTTGTAGCTTTAGTTCAAATATCCAATCTCTCATTCTAACTCCACTACTCTGTACTTAAATTGAATGCTGAATTTTAGGAGCTTGAGTATTTTATTTGGCTTAAGCATTATATGATTGTTATTTATGCATATGTGCAACAGGTATTTATATTTATGACTAAAATCCACAGATAAGGCTATAACTTGTAGTAAGAGCTCTAACTTCGATTAATAAAAATAAATTTAATAAATTAATGCATATTTACAGATTAAAAATTTAGATGAACTTTTAATAGGCTAAAATCTGATTTTTCCAAAAGCTTACTGAAAACAGGAACTAATTTCCACATAAAATACAAATATATACAATAAGTAATTTGAGGATTATTCCTAGAAAAGATGAATCTTAATGCAAAAGAGTAACTTTTATACATTAAACAAAACATAAATATAAATCCTTTATGGACTATTCCTAGTGTTGTGAAGGTATTTTGAAGGGAAGATAACATACTTGTTCCTGACAATTCAATTACTGGTTTCAGAATGAATATGACACATCCCTTAGATATGCCATGTTCATTGATTTTGTTCAGAATTTCATATTTGTGTTATGAAAATATGCAGCATTTAATCTATGTTTTATAAAGAATCCTGAAATTTGCACTAATACCTTTTTTAAACTTTCATTAAATGTGAGCATCACCTTTATGTGTTTAAATACATGATTTAAAAAAACTCCAAACTAAAAACATCTCGTCTCTGGAGAGATGAATATTAAAATAACTGTAAAAAGAAGAATTTAGTTTATATCACAGTTGTTAAATTATCATAAGCTGGAAGGCAGTGGCTTAATTAATTCCTGGCCTATGATTGGCCAGAGTTCAATGAAAATCATTAATGCCAGTACTCATTATATGGAAGCTTATTGCTGTGCTTAAATGGCGAAGGTTAAAAGAAAAGTAAGTTGGTGTGGTGGTGGGAATAAGTCTTTCTCTTAGCTTAAGGTTTTTACTTACAGCTTACCACTAATTAGTATTGTTGGCAGCATCCATTTTTTAAAGAGTGCTTCCAATGGCCCATTTATGAGGACGTGTTGTCTAAAAGTGTATTCCCTGTTGCTGTAACCTATTCATTGGCTGTGCTAAGAGCCACGGTGAAATGCCAAACACAGAGAAATAGACTTCGGTTTATTAAATAGAGAATTCAGATTTTTAAAGGCAGCTCTTGTCAGCAGATAAACTTTCTAAACTAAAGTAAAAAAATCCTTCGGGAAGTCAAATGCATATACAGATGGGGGAATTTGTAAGTGTAAATTTTATTATAGGATCCTCACTAAAATCTGGGAAGTAATTTCTTCCCAGTAAGCCACAGAAAGAAGCCAGTGAGAGATCTGAAAACACAAGGCACCATTTATTTGCACCTTACTCTACTCTGATGTGTGCTCTTTGGGCCCGCAGATACCTCATCTAAATACACATTAAATGGACTGCACAGATTCACCTGGTATCTTCGGGTTCTAGTTCAGAGCCTCTCTTCTCAATGTGCCCAACCTCCAGCCCCCAAAGCAGCCAAGATGACACTTGCAAATTCCAAAGGTAAGCTAGAAAATAAGCATTCTTTCCCTGAACTCTCTTTTATGCTGGCCCTGGGAGAGTCCTCTTTAAAAAAGTAACTTGTCATGTGTTTTTGAACTTTTAAGAAGGTTGTCTTTCTACCTAAATTAAGTTCACCAAATTCTGATAACCATTAGTTCAAGTACCTGTTAGGTGAAATTCCAAGAAATCAATCCTCCCCCCCCCTTTTTTATATCAAAAGAAGCATAAGGTATTACTAACATCTCAAACGTATCTCCCCATAACATCTAAGGCCATTTCGCCATAAATCACAAGTGCATTCCAAGGGACTGTATTAAACTGCGGGGGGCAGGGGAGGCACTGCCAGCCAGGGAATGGTCCTCGTCACACTACACACCAGGCTGCTTTCTGAAGCTTTTCCTGACAGTCTAATAAGTCCTTACCGAGTGAAGCTTCTGGTAGAGGCCACACGCGTTGCACACATATCCGCCATTTGCATTCTTTCGCCAGAGAGAGGTCTTTGTGGTCAGGCAATTGGCACAGAAAACACCCGAGCCTCTACGCCTCTGAAACAGGGGGAAAAAAAAACACAAGGTCAGAGGTGAGTCACATGATCACTGGAGTTAGACCAAATCAACCCAGGAGTTTTGTCTTCAGACTAGCAACAATGACAGTATAAAACCACACTGCCCATAATGAGGTCAGGTTCAATTGTGTTTAATAGGCACCACTGATTTTCATTATAATTAACCCTACAATGATGGATGAGGTGTGCGCAACACCAAAGGCTTTTCACAGAAACAGCTTTAACTTTTTGAACTTTGGGTTTTGTGCCATTAATGATGGCTCCTAGAGGCTGAACCTGAAAATATACCTTTGAAAAAAAAAGTGTCAAAACAAAAAGTCAAAAGACAGAACACGGCAAGATGTTTAATATACTTTGGAAGAGGAGGAGCCCATGCCACCTGAGCTTTAAAATCCGGTCAAGCTTGGAATAAATGCACCATGTAAACCATTTAAAATCATACCCGGCCGGTATCTTTCTCTATGTCATTCCTGTAACATGCGTTTAAGAGAATATAAGACATTCAATTCAGGTCTTCGGGGTGTAATGGTAAAGTCTGAAAGAGAACACCCTCTATTTCCCAAAGCCGAGAGGACCAGCAGAAACGTCAGGCGGCTAGAAGGACAGTATTACTCATGAGGACCCCGATTGGGTACCTGCTTAAGCCAGACAACATAGTCCCGTCAATGGCTATATAATTCTTTTATTTGACCCAGACTTGGAAATCACAAGCATTTCCGAGCACAAATTGATGTTAGTGGGCTGAAGTCTGTAATCACCAGATTCAGAAATAATCTAAGGATACTTAAAAGTAGATAATTAGTATTGATTGTTCCATTCTTGCTATCAAGTAATGATCCCATTAAATGTCCCACTGAAACAAAAGTCAGGCTGTGTTTGTAGGCGCAAATACTAACAGGCAGGAAATGGAGTTCTTTCGCTGCAAAAAAATGGACAGCCTGCCTTGCAGCTCGGCTCGCCTGTCTCTAGGAAGCAAAGCCTTTCATGATAAAATATGCACGGTAGATAAGGAGTGGAAAAGGTCTTGCTGCAACCCAATTTTCTTATAAATTTAAAATTAAGAGCAGTGTAAGTCAAAATTTCAGGGATTCATAAAATTTGGGCAATTTATTTAACTTGAGTCCATACTGTAGACGAGTGGTATCTCTGCCAAGAAAATACAATGGTTATAATTGTACTCTGATACATTTCAAATGGAAAGCTTTCTGCAGACATAATTTTGGCTTCAAGACTGGAACACTTTCTTGGCATTGAAAGGGCATTTGATTCATCGGGTGTTTCACAATGTATCACTAAAAAGACCTGGTGAGCAGCCAGTTCCCTATAGGGTAATTTTTCCATCCAGATGCAAGTGCTATCAGAGGCCCTCGTCAGCTAAACTAATTATGATCTTGCAATTGCTGATGCCTGCTCACTCTACCATTCGACATCCTCCATTAATCATCAATACAAGGAAAATGAATGAAACGTAAAGAAATGAGGGCCGGTAAGCTGCGCAGCTATAAAAATCTGAAATGAGAGCAATAATTTAACAAGATTGGGGAATGTTTTTAGTGAGCGCAAAGTCAGGCTAACAATTGCCCTTTTCAACCAAGAACACGATTTCATTAGTGTAGCAGGTTGTGCTACTTTAGGTGATGTAATAAAAGCTAGATTTTTCACAAAGATCATCTCTGTCTCCCCTTCCCCTTCCCTCCCCAAGTGGGGACCAGGAACGTACTGCAAGTTTCTAAATCCCAGTAAGAGCCACAGCAAACACTAGGTGTCAGTCCACTAGTCCCAGCAGCGACCTACTGTAAAAGTAGAGACTGCTGCCCCCTGGGAAAAAAATCAATGAACTACTAGAGGTTGTATTTATTAAACACTCCCAGGCCCCCTTTATCCGAAGTAACTTGGGGAGCCTCGTTAGGTCATAATTGTGAAATTTCCCTGGGGCCATGCTGTCTTTTTCCTAGATCTAAACACTAACATGTTTGGCAAATAAAACACCAACTTGATTCACATAAAGGCGATGTTAATGTCCATTTGGAAACTAAACCACATATATGGCAGAGGCTCAAATTTGAATGTGTAACCAACCATCCACTCCAGCCTGCTTTTCTTTCCTTCTGCCCTGGGTGCTTGACACAGCTTGCCAAAGTGGGTGTAATCCTGGTTTCAGAAAGCGTTTCAATCCTTGCCCAATTTTGTGCTTAATTCTCTTGCAAAGAAAATGCCCTTCATTAGGTAGAGAGAAAATCCTGAAATTATAGCCCTGGTTTCCACAGGCATAGGTTACTTTAAGCAGCACTTATGCTCCATTAAAGGCTGGTATGTTTTAGGTAAACCATATATCTTAATGTAAATACTCCAGGGGAACTCTGGATTCACTTTCTCAGTGTCAGTGTGGCCGGGAGGTTGGTCATCAGATTTAGGAGTCAGACTACTTGTATTCAAGACACGCTTCTGCATTTTGCTGGGTGCAACTTCGGGCAAGTTACTTAATCTCGCAATGCTTAAAAGTATGAACTGCTGAGAATATTAACGTGGGCTAATGGATGCAATGAAAGCAGTGCCAGGGATGTAGTAAATGCTCAGTAAGTTAGCCATTCGTCAAGGGGATCCAACTGTATTTCTTTGGTGAGAGAAACACATATTTTGTTAGTTTTGTTTTATCTCCTGGTTCTACTTATTGAACATTTTATATATGCCTAGTACATATAGTTGGATATTATCAAGTGTATTTCATTTGTGCCAATCTTATCACATCTGAGAATGGAAAGTTGAGTCAGAGTGAAATATCTAGGTGTTCACACCTAGAATTCGATAGGAGCGTGCTTGTGTGGGGGTAGAGAGTGGGAGGTAGGTGAGAAACGTTTCACCCATTAAGTTACCGCCCATCTAAACAAATTTATCACTTTGGTAGGCACTGCGAGCAGCAGAGAAGGGGGGAGACGTGAATAATGCCCTCAGCTGTGACCACAGGATCACAAAACTTGGTGCTTACTCTCCTGAGGCAGAGGGAAAGCTGCACTCGTATAGATCACAGAACTGTGCCACATCTCTCTACACTGCAGCAGAGATGAGAGCCCTGACTAGGTCGCACTGTGTAGTGTAACCTGGCTGCACACAGGAAGGCATTTCTTTCGAAGTTACCAACATCCTTAGCCCAGTCGAGCGCAGAGAAGCAGTCGGTTGGCAAAGGAAGGCAGGACAGAAGTTTCTCTGCCCTGCTTCTTAAAACGAAGCCTGACCTTGTTACGGCACGGAGGACCTTATTTCATTCATAGATTATCATGCAGGACAGAGCTTTGAAATATTTCGTCATTCTCCTTTCCAACATCCCACACTTATTTTTGAGAAATCATGTCTCCTAACAATCATCACATACTCTAAGTAGTTAGTACCTAGGACAGTGTTCAGTCTCATGCAGTTCAACACTAAGGAAGTTGAAGATCATCTCTCCAGGTGTTATTTTTATCATTAGCAGATACTCCTCTATTTTGGAGGGGGGAGTTTAAAAAAGTAATATCCCTTTTAAATGGAGCCCCGTCATTTGGCTAAATTTATGTCCAGGAGGGCAGAGATGGCTAACGATGTAGAAAAAAAAAATCAAGAGGATCACTTTTCCAATCCTACATCCCACACTTATTTTTGAGAAACAGGTGAAGCGGGTACTTGCTAGGTCCCTAGGATACCAGGTCAGCTACAAAGAAGCTCCAACTCTCCCTTGTAAACATCATTCTAGCCTCACATTGCCGATGGTTCTGTATGTGCATGTTTAAATACTACTACAAGTGCTTTTCCTGTTCCTACAAGCTGGTTTAAGAGTCACTCATAATTTGTAAAGCCATGACCTTGTGGTGGAGGGTCAATCCCATCATAAGGCTGGAAGCACTTCTGGGAGAGGACATGATGGGAGTAAGCAGCTGAGGCACACCTGAGAGGCATGCCTAGCCCGGTGCTTACTCTCCTGAGGCAGAGGGAAAGCTGCCCCCGTACGGATCCAAAGCAACACGAACTCACAGCGTCCCCTGCCTCTGGCCTTCTCTAATGTACCATGTGGGGTCCACAAGGGTGAGGGAAGGTTGGCTGAAAACCCAAATCTATACGAAAGTCCCCTCAACTGAAGATTTCTACAGAGAAAAATTCCAGAATCAACAATTCGATAAACTTTTTTTTTTTCAATTTGAAGTTTTAATAGTGTGTCTACTAACTGTTAGGTCATGTTTTTGTTGCCTCCATGTTATTTCTGTTGGCAGGTTAAATTTCCCACATGGAAAGGGAGGACGGTGGTAGGAGCAGTTAATTGTAAGGGATTTGGAAGCCAGGGCAGTGTTGGGCCTAGCAAGTGCTGTTCAGTGACCATTACTGAGAATTCTTTGGATCACTTGTTTTCCGTCTACATTTCAGATGTGTTATGACCGCAATACTGATTTTTACAACAGCAATAGGTGATGAATTTGGACAATCACCCATGCCAGGATTTGAAATAGAGAATGATGGGCACACCCATCTTTTATTATAAATACACTTTAAATCCAACATAATTTATTTCCCTGCTGTGGAGTGCACCAAGGAGTATAATGAGTAAATAACTATCTTAAAAAATTTAGTCTTTAGGTGCACAGCTAACCACTGTATGGTATCACTATTGTTAGATTTTTTTTTCTCAAAGCTTCTGACTCGAGTTTTCTATTCGGGAACTCAAATTACTCATTCATGTGTCACTCTGGGTTGAGCCTTGGCACATGTGCTGGTAAATCCAGGCATGACTTCAGCCAAAAAAAGAAAAAAAAAAAAAAAGAAAAAATTAAGTATTAAAAATTAGGTTCAGCTGTTTTTATTGCTTATTTTGCTATTTGAAGATTAGTCAGAAACAAACATTTTAAGGTTTTCAAATTTCATTATTAACAAAAAACTGATTTATTTTTACTAATAAAACAGTAAATTTGATTATTCATTCAAGTGGCTTAACATTTAGAGTCATGAATGTTCATCTCCAAAATATTAAACGTCTCCATTGGCGAAGGAATTTTGCAGAAATGATCCTTTAAAATAATTTTCTATGAGTAGGAACCATACTGAAACCATGTAATCACATAACAAGCCTTGATAGGCAGATTACTTACTCACATTTTTATGGTTTTATATCTTAGCCCTTTAAAATTGAGTCAGTCTGAAATTTGATATGTATGCTGTTAATCTGGATGTACATCAACTATTTTAACTCTTTAGATAGCCTCTGTGTTTATTTGATTACATCAAGAATCCTTTGTGAACTTCATTTTACAGATAGAATTGTAGGAATGACAGAATCTTCAGGAATAATTCTGCAGTTCATAAAATAACAGCAGTAACTGTAATTCAGTTCAGTTCTGGGAATAGTTACTGGATGTCCACCATGTGCCTGGCACTGTGCTAGAAGCAGGGGTTACAGTGATGTATACAGCAGACAAGGTCTGTTCTCAGAGTTTCCAATATAATCAACTAAAAACACACTAAGTGTGAAGTTAACATGATATAAACTGAGATTGTTCACTAAGATTGACAGTTTAATTCATGTAAATTATATGGAAACTTTTCTGAAGACACCAAAGTATTTCCCATGAATAAATCTCATTTAAAGGACGAATGTTTTATCTAATAATCAAAAGGCTCACTCTCTGTTGCTCCTTTATAAGTATGGGAAATAAGCGAATTATTTTGGAAACAAGTTGACACTTGCTTAGCCCCATCAGTATTACTGTCCTGTCAATAATATTGCTTTGTTGACTACCAAAAGTGTTGATATAGTTAAATAATGTGTTAATTACTATCATGTATATAGTAACCATCCAGTAACTATTGAATAAATGATGAATATTATTTTAGTCATTATCACTATTATTCACCACTAAAGAAACAGAGAAGGCTATATCCATCTCCCAGTTCTCCCAATATATAGTTAATCAGCTATTGACTACATATCAGTAGACCCTAAAGAATACATAGAAAGTAGCATTAAAAACAAAAATAGATGGTTGCTTGAAATGTACACCTTTAAATTAATAGAATTTTATCAGAAGCACAGACTGGCCAATATTTTAGCAAGATTAGGGGGAAGAACTCTGCCAGCAGAAAACAATAGTTTCCAATATCTTGGCTGGCTTTTGTTCTAAATAAGATTGTGAAGAATCCATTGAAATGGGCAAGTTTCTGCCTGCCTTGAAACAGCCCTCTTTGCCCTCAGATTTCTTGCCAGACAACTAAAGAGACTCTACAAGGTTCAGCCAAGCACCGATCGTATAATCATCTATCTCAGAGTTTAGAAACAAAACCTGTTTATCTTGATCATTAAATTCACTTCCTCAACACATCAACAATGATAATGGAGACCAATGTAAACACAACTGACATCCCTGGCTAGGAGCAATGGAACAACTTCTGTTTCAGGACATGAGGCAATGCACGCTCCAGTAATCATAACTTGTACCCAGGTACCAATGTGCCTAAGACTTATTCCACTGATGCATCAGTACACAAGAGTTGCCCAATATATCAGGAAATGCTAGCGTGCGAACCACATTATTAGCTCCATTTCTTCTGAGATGTAATCGGTGACTCTTGGAGTGGGACAACAGAAAAATCAAGATTTCGCAGTTAACCTACACTTCCAATTATTCATATGGATTCTTCAAGTCTGCAGAACTTAGAAATTTATCACAAAGATAAAGAACCCGTTATAGGTCTAAAGCAGGGGTCCTCAAACTTTTTAAACAGGGGGCCAGTTCACTGTCCCTCAGACCGTTGGAGGGCCGGACTATAGTTTAAAAAAACACTATGAACAAATTCCTATGCACACAGCGGCGGCAAAAACACCCGGCGGGCCGGATAAAGGTTTTCGGCGGGCCGCGTGTGGCCCGCGGGCCATAGTTTGAGGACCCCTGGTCTAAAGGGTCACATCTCCATCCTTTTGATTTACCTCATATATTTGGTAACAAGCAAACCAAACATGCAACGTCATACAAAAACTCCATAACAGACAAGACTAGAAAAACACAGATCTTTGCAGTTCTAATCCACGCTGTTTCTAAAATAATATTATGCCTTTACAGTGATACATATGTGGACAGCTAAAAATATGGCTCAAAATTTATGTCTGCACTGTCTTTTTTTTCATTCCACGTGAAAGTCATTATTGTCAAAAGAACTACTCAAGTCTCTTACTGAATCAGTTTCTGCCACTAAGGATCCATTTTCACCTTCAGCTATAACAATGGTTGGAAAGTTGCTCTATAGGGACTTTCTTTTATGGCAGTGCCAAAATCTGACACTAAAAAGGAAAGAAAAAAGCCTTTTGGAAGCATAGTTAAACAATTTTAGTACCTCTTAAGTAAACTTCAGCATGGGAATATAAGATTTGATTCTGTTCTAATAAATTTATTGCACATTTTATTTAAACAATGTATTTAGAAAACACTTATTATGGGAATTCTCGTTACAAGAAACAAACATTGTGGTAATAAAATAGAGAGGCTTGTTCTAGAAAAAAACCTAAAGTCCAAAGGGCTTAGCTTCTAAACACTTCATTAAAAATAACTATATTTGTCTTTTTAATTAAGGGTTGCCTTTATAATAGATAATAATGATGATGGTTATTTTGAAAGAAACAGAAAATACCAAATAATCAGTAATTCTTTTCATATCAGCTAACAGATAATGTAACCATCCTCAAGGTATTAACATATACACCAATGATTTCTTTACATATACACCAATGGTTTCTAACATTCTTGAGAATCATAACTTCTTTTGATAAAATTTATGACACTCTTCCAGAAAATAAAATATTTTTCAAGTAATTTCAGGCTGTTCAAAAGAATGTCCTTCACAAAATGTATCCAAAGATTTTGAATGGCTCTGAGTGCCCCTGGATCCCAAAGTTAAGAATCCCTTACATATATTATCCTACTTTAGATTCAAAATGAATCATTAGATATTACTGTCCCACTTATATTGATGAGGTAAAACACTGAGAATGATTCTTTGACTTACCTAGTATCAAAAAGATATCCTAGTAGTCTCTAAGTCTAGGCAAAAACACAGGACTATATTCTAAACACCATTTATGAATCAATGGTCTGGTATAATTTTCATGTTTGACTACTTTTTACTTTTTCTTTTTTAATAATCACCAGCATACATCTCATATTTATCAAGTAGTTATTATGTGCAGGAAAATATACCATAGGCTTAGTTTCATTATCTGACATCTTCAAAATGATCCTGAGAGGCAGGTATCATCATTATCATTATTAGTATCATTATTACCTCCACTTTACAGATGAGAAACCTGAGGCCTAGAAACATTTTTCAATTGCTAACTAGTAGGGCTAAGATGCCAAACCAGGGCTTCTCTCTGGCAGAACCACAGTTCTTAACCATGTTTCAGGCTCTATTACTAAAGAGGCAATTGGGGAATTTTAACCAAAAATATTTCACCATTACATGGCTTTGAAGGTCCCTTATCTCTTCAAGCCACCCTACAACAGCTGATCAAAATTATGCAAGTTTTGAGGTACCAGAAAGAAATGACTCATCCTTGATCAGATATGGCAACGATCTGTTTTGAGGTTGACAGATACAGTCATAGCCAGAGGAACACAGCGTTTGGCGGATGGAGAGGTAGTGGTGGGGAAGGGAGTGGGTGCAGGACACATGTTTTGATCCAGCTGTCTCAAGGAAGAAAAAAAAATGTATGTGAAATAACCCTCTGCTGAAAAGCAGAAATTAGTGATACCATTGACTTAGCCCCAACTAAAGCCAGTTGCAGGGGAGGGCAGCTTCGAGGGAGGGCAGCTTCGAGCGAGAGCCTCTGGCTTTTGCATTCGCCTTGGCCAGACATGGGGCAGGAAAAAGGGCGCTGGGGTTTCGACAAGTTCTACAAGCACACAGGTTCAGGTAACAATTTACTAGATTTACTTTACATATTTGTATGTTCCCTGACAGAGACCTCTTGCAATGTGTGATGTCAATATTATTCAAGGCAAAACATTGCCAATCTCAAAAATAAGGTATTTTTACCCAAATCCTCAGATTGGGATATTGTGAATATATTTATATTTTCCCTAAAACGTTTCCCCCCATTACTATATATAAAAATATATACTACTCATCTACTTATGGAGTTGACTTGGACATTTGTCATGTGAGATATAGTTTCCATTTCATTATGGAACAGCAAAGACCAAAGTATTCTTCACTCTAAACACTTCTTACAAGCTGAGAGGATACAGTACAGATTGGATGGGAAAACACAGCATGTAGTCTGCTCAGCAGAAAGATGGTAATTGCAGCTTTTTTCCACTTAAACAACAACAATAAAAAACGTATGGGACTATAGAGTTAACTATACTGAAGTTCAAAACACGTAAGAATCATGTTAAGAGACTGCAAAGGTATCAACAAGAGACCCTGATACCAAAGACACAGTTCACATTGAACACCTGTCAAGTCTATATCGGGAACACTTCTCATAGCGTCTCACCTTCTATGACTATACAGGGGGGTAGGGGTGGGGGAATCGTGAGGGAAATGAACTTGAATTTCATTTAATTTTGAATCTATAAAAAATTCTTTTAAAATGTTATCTCATTTTTATTCAACTTTGTATTTCCTTTAGGACACATAAAATTGTAGGTATTTAAATATTCCTTTCCAATAGTTAAAATTAGTGCCTAGTAGTTATGTCATTGTTTAAATGGAAGATGTGTCTTTAAATAAGAACTCAGTGTGCGCTACAGGTAAAAGCCAAACACGGGCAGATAATTTCATTACAGAGGTACTGTGAAGACAGGAAAATCTCAGCTGATCTTTAAAGTTTTAATAACGTTATTTCAAAAAGACAACTTGGACTTACGAATTTCCTTAACGATAATGATGTAATTTTGTAATAACTGAAATCATTCATGGGAACACGGCTTCTTCAATAGCTCACACAGTCAATTACACAGGAAAGTACTGTACTCAGCTGTCCCCCTGCCGTCCAGCCCCCTTTCAAAGAGCTCACGTACACGACTTCCTTTTCCATTACCAACTTGTCTGCAGTACCATCTGTAAAAACGAACGCATACCTTGTGCGGCCAGTGTTTGCTTCTGCACATCCATTAGTGGGACTGGCTGCAGCTGCTCAAGAAGAAAGCAATGATTGTCTTTCCTTCTATATATATGCATATATTCCCCTCCAGTGCCACCCTATCAGCAAGGCAGTACATCGTCTGGGTAGGGAACTGCACTTAATAACCTTACTCCAGCCCAGTTTTCTGTGTGATCTGGAGTTTGTTAATCACACGGTATCACATACCAGAGCAAGAACTACCTCACTGCATCAAGCACTCCCGAGACGACCTTGCAGTTCCCCCTACCAAAAGGAACAGTTAAAATCATTTTGTTCTTTGATAATTTGTGCATTGAACAACAAAATCAGGAAACCATCACTGAGGCCTGGCAGCAAGCACATCCCGAGATACAAAACTCCTGGTGAGAGGAACTTTCTTTCATGAGAGGGGCTCTGAAAACATAATGCAGCAACTAACTTTTCTCACATTTATTTCCCCCTCCTCATGGTTATGTTGTCTAGAGTCTAGACCAAGATTATTAAACTGTTCACAATTTCTGCAGAAGATGCAAATAGACTAAAACAAGAAATTACCCCAAATTAATTTTTAAGTGATTTGCCGAAAAGAAATAACATTTCTCCCTATTGTGAAGTAATATGAATTAAAAAAGCAAAACACCACCAATTACCAAGCTGTCAAAATAAAAACATTTTTTTAAAAGATTCACAGAGAAGCAAATTTAAATTTAAAACACATGAAAGAAAAAAAAAGAGATCTCTCTAAAATGATTTCGTTATTTTCCTGTGCTATTCCACATTTACAAATTTACCCAAATACAGGGTGTCCCCAAAAATGTACCAAGTGTAACAGCTGATAGCTCAATTTGAAAATGAAGTGTATTTTAATAAACACTGCCTTCATAATTATTCAAAGTGTGTACTAGTATACACATTTTTGGGGGGAACACCCTGAATATCAAAACTATTCTTCACAAGAGGTACTTTCTTGTTAGTGTGCAAGCTTCGCTTTGGAACATTAGAATGCCAATTCTGCCTTAGCTTTTCACTTACTACTGAATCATCCATTAGCTCTGCTTTCTCAACATTTAGGTATGGGGTGGGGGGTAGAGGGCTGGATTGCAATTGCTTACATATGCAAGTCACTCCCAGAGAATCAGAGACTTCTGAAGGAAGGGCCATTAAAAAAAAAATCTTTGTATTATCAGTGCACTGCATATATAGTAGACATTTAATGACAAATTAACCGAATTGACTGCTATCATAAGAGGATTCTGCTAATTTCAATAAAAAAGACATTCTGTTAAAATATGTGTGTGTGTGTGTACACATACATATATACTGTGATTGAAGGATTATACTTTAAGTGCAGCTTTATCCATAAAATATAAATGGCAGGCATTGTCACAGAAAAAAGGACTCAGATTGAAAACAGTTTCACTTTTGTGAAATGGAGAAGAAATTTAATCAATTCTGTACCATATTTAGACTCTATATTATATGACAGGAGAAAAGGAGGAGAAAGCTTCGTTTGCTTGAGTTTCTGAGCAATTTGCAGAACTAGCAGAAGTGGCATATGTTGTGTATTTGTGTATGTATGTATATGTATACCTACACAAATGAATCCATTGATATATTTCGGCACTAACAAAACGAATCCATTGAAATATTTCACCACTAATATGTTAGTGAGATTTCCCTAGTTGCTTTTATTTTCATTAAGGCAATATTATATTTTATAAGTTGGGGGTGTGTGCTAAAATACTAACAATGTTGTTAGATTAAAGGGAAAAAAATTCTATGAGTTTTCTGGATCACTGAGTATAACAATAATCAACTACACGTACAAAAGACTGAAAAGAAACGAAGCAATAAGAGAACCTAGAAGAGTATCCTATGTGGCAGCCTAATAATTATTGCTTTTAGTGGGTGGAAAATAAGACATAAACATTTTGTGATTCATTTTTATTACTATGTTAGAATTCTTTCAATTCACATACACATCAATTAAATGTAATAGTAATTATATACGGGCGACTTCTGACTGCCATGCTTGATGTGGATCAAGCATTTGCTGCCATTAAATTCTTAATTTCAGAAGATACTGAGTATCAATAGATATTAGATTTTAGAAGATATTGAATAACTGAATAAGCATTTGACATTTATATAATTCAACATCTACAGCTACATATTTATGCTCATATGCACACAACGCATGCAAAATGCCCCATATTTTATTTTTACAACATGAAAATAAGTATAGTGACCCTAAAACACTCACATATATGATTGTCTTAAAGTACGTCATATCATTTATGCATATACAACTATAAGTATCGCTCTCCTATCACCTCTCTCTTGATTTCTCTCTCCTTTCTTTTCTATGTTCCAAAAAACCTTTAAGTATGTCATTACCTGAACCAGTTTGGTAGCAAATTATTCACATTCATAAGATTCATGAGTTTATGAAAGAAGCATAATTCTCATCTCAAAAGCTAAGTGAAAAAACTGGGGACTTAATCAGTGGCCATTAGGTTTTTCCAACAGAAAGGAATGCTTTGCAACAACTTCCCTTGACATTTACTGCATATTCTAGGTGCAGGTACTTTTCTTCTTTTCATATGATGTGATCATGTAGATTACATCCCTTATCATAAGCATGACAAAGGATATTTAATTAGTAGATTACACAAGACTTAGAAAACTTTGCACAAGAATTAATTTTCGATGCTGGCTATAATTTATATACCTAAGCAATCATTTGTAATTTGACATCCTCTCTCTCTCTCTCTCTCTCTCTCTCTATACACACACACACACACACACACACACATTCACATGCACACAAATGTACATTTGAAAATATGTGCATATACATGCCTATCTCCTTTCAAAAAAGAAAATGGCTTCAAGGTCCTCCAGTTTATAATTAAAAAAAATCAAGGGTTAATAATCTTGTACTTTAACATGTCTGCTTTTAAGAAACAGAAAGTTACACTTCTCCCCCATGTTAAATGGGTATATATAACTAGAAGATAAAGTATCTCTGATGAAAAGGTAGATGTAAAAAGTGTAATGACATAATAGATGGATCTAACTTAAGAAACCAGCAGGTAGCATTTCATGAAGAATAAATAATTTATGTATGATTAAAAACACATTTGAAGATATTACATGCCCTCAAAATTTGTGTACTCTGAAGGAAAAGGTAAGTGGCTAGATCTGGCTCGCCATCCTTCTTTTTCTAGCAATTTTCCAAAATTGTTTTTGCATTAACTACACACACACACACACACACACACACCAACACACACACACAGTTTTTCCCTTTGGCAAAATAAAAATGGAAATAGCCATCTTCCTTTAAATTCATCCAAAATGAAGGCAATAATTCAAAAATAAACAGAATGGACTGATTGGTACCAGACTAAAATTCAAAGAAATTCACCTTTACAAAAAAAATGTTAAAGTGTGCCCTAAACATAAAAGTCCTAACTTTAAAAAAAGAAGAAAATCGCCATTAGCAGAGATTTAGCTAATTAGTCCATCTAATTCGGGCCTTTTATGTTGTAGGTTTACAAATTTCAGAAAATGACCAAATTATTCCACTTACATCATTAAGTTGACCCCTTCCAGGATTTGACCCTCCTAATAGATTTATTTTATAAGATATGACATCTTGAACAGCTGTGCTATTCTTTCTTGAACTTGACTTTTTTTTTAAAGCATGAAAATAGACTGATTTTACTAAGCATGGGTTTTCTTTGGTAACAGTGGGGGATGGGGGGATCAGAAATGAAAAAAGAATTCGAGTTCCTATCTGAGGGAGTCATTTTGACATGCAGAGAACACTGAAGTATTACAAACATTTGTGACCAGTTAAAGGCATGATGTAGAAAGAATCTGGAAATACCACCATGCACTGAGTTCATTCATCTAAGGAGGTATGATTATTGAAAATGGAGAAGCAATTCCTTTGAATGTTCTGATCAAATCCCCACCAGTGAGTGGATGCCACTGTATGCTCACTGCAGACTGCGGGGTGTTTAAAGTCTGGTTACTCAGGCTCCCTCCAGGTTTTTACTTTTTAAAACGAAATATAAATCAGGATTAAGTTAGACAATTTCAGGGAAATGTTTTTCTAAATTTCTTCCAGGGCAAAAAAAAAAAAAAGATTTTTAGTCTATGCTAAAAATACCTCTAAATCTATTATATTTAATGTAGCAGCTAAATAAGTATTAGATTTAACTGAACTACTGGTCTTACTCAGAATTATCTTCATGATAAAAAGCAACACTAGACTTAGATGAAGTAGGAAGAGGGAATAGCAAATGTTTAACAGTCATGACTTCTACCCCTACTCAATTCTGAATCAAGTTTAAGCTTGTAGAGATAGTTACGCTAAGTGTTGTTTTTCTACGTTGGCTCTACATGGCATCTTGATTTAAAATTCAAGAAAGTACTTCAGACAAATAATAAATTGTAGCACAGTATTAAAGGCACACAAGGAAAGCTCTTCCTAATTTCAATTACACTGTTGATACATTAATTATCTGTTTATCTGATAGCTGCTTCTAATAGGTCGGCCATTGTCTAACACATCCCAAGTGCACTGTTCTTTTTTACAAGAGGTAAAGGCATTTGAGAAAAAAAAAATCAGACAACTCTTTCCAGTGTCTCAGGGATAATTGTTACCTTTCTCCTTTTCAACTTTAAAAGAAGACAGTGTCTATTTTGCTCAAGGCAGTTGTTTAAGGCTCCTGATGTCAGAATCTTTTCAACTTGCGTAGATTTAGGATTATTTAAAAATGATTACTGTATAACTCTAAGCTTTCTATTGCTGTTAATAATTAAGTGTGCAGAATGTCCATATACAACCTGGTAATTAACCCAGGAACTATGCATTCCCACTCACCTTTGTCTGTATACACACCCACAGATATATTTTACATAGATGATTCTAAATGGTTTATTTTAATATAAGAGAAAATTTTAGACAAAACCATGATGGGGAATATAATATTGGTATCCTGAGGTATAATAATATTATAAAAATATTTGATCTATTATAATTCTGAAATTCATATCTCAAAGCAAATTCTGAAAACAATATCCACTTACAAAAGAGGGACTTGTGGAAGCTGACCTATTCTTTTACTTTATTTTACTATGCAATATGCTATTATAATAAAACCCTTGATTATTAGCAGAGAGGTTTTGCTTTAATAATCTATAAAAATCATTTACATTAAACTACTGGAACACAGACAATATCTTTATGTTTAGTTTTAAAAAACTGCCTTAATCACTTAATTAAGATCTATAAAATTTAAAGGATTATTTGGAAAATATATTTTTCAGTTCATAGTTTAAATGATTGGACATGCTTCTTTATTAGATGAATATATAATTTTTAACTTGGCAATATTGGTATAATTTTTCCATTAGAAATCTATTAATATTCATTTTTTGTCTGAGCCATGAACATTGGTTTCCTTTAGTGTCCTTCTAAGTTGATTTAGATTTTCCCTAGCAACCAATGCACACTGTGTTCTCCACCCCTTTCTTTCTTTGAATGTTTATTACCTGGTGAAATCTTCTTGGCTTGCAGAAGTAGCAGACAGGAAAGGAAAAAAAAAAACTTACAACCTGAATGCCTGATATTTAATCAATAAAGGAAGGACTTTCTCCTTTAGAATTCATGTTTGATAAACTTGGCCTCTTTTCCTCTGTTAGGATCCAAAACGAAAACTCTGCTTCCCACGAACTCAAAAAGCTCAAGACACCACAGCACACTGAAGAGCAAAACAAACACGCTCTTATTCCCTTATTGAGTACAGATCATTCACCTATTGTTTTCAATACAACTACTAATCACTTTCTACTGTACAAAGATGACAAGGTCCCTGAGTCTAAACTCATACGTCCACTTCTGAAGTTTCTCAGGGGTAGATATTCATAATATTCATGATACTGGTTTTTTCAGTGACAGAAGATCTACATTTCTGGAGAGCCCACCTCATTTCTGGAAAAAAGGCATAACTTGTTCAGTCTGCAGCTGACGAATAAGGTGGCAGAACCACCTTGGTGGTACCCAAAGGTGATGTTAAAGCATATAACCAACCAGGACGGTATGGGCATTGACCAAGCAGAAGCAGAACCAGAGCTGGCTGAAGTGCAGGAGTTGAATTCAAGTGACCTTCCCTGAGGCCAAGTGCTGGCCTTCCCTGGGGATGGCGGGGGTTCCAGGGAGTGCTCAGTGTGGACCCAGGCCACCAGGGTATCAACGCCCTGCAGGGGACTCAGGGCTCTCACTGGCTTGCTCCCAGAAGCATCACTTTCACTAAAAATCAGATTTAACTAGCAAATCACTGGTGTGATCTCATGGCTCAAAAACTGGTGCTGATCATGATTCTAAAGACTTACAACAATGTTCTCTGCAAGGTCAGCAAAACCTGAGTAAATTGGCAGCTTCCTCAGGTGGTGGTTTTGAAAGTCTACGTTCACTTGGTATAAGTTCTGGTCTGTTTATTTATAAACATCTTATTACTTTAAATTATCACCTCATGTAAGAAAAGTCCAGTGCCTTTGAAGTGTTTATAATTTTGGAGGGAAGGTAAATATACATAAAGCAATTAAGAACAACGCAAGAAAGTAGACAGGTCTCAATCCTGAGATTTTATGATTCTTATGCTTCTAAATGCTACAACAAACGAGAATCAATCTCTCTCTCTCTCTCTCTCTCTCTCTCTCTCTCTCACACACACACACACACACACACACACACACACAGCTAAGGAACCCATGTAAATAGGTGGTGGGACTTGAATAAGCTCTTAATCATTATTCATCACTACGTCGTCTTGGATTCTTTGTTGTTTGTGGCAGAAAATACAGCCCAAACTAGATTAATATGAGGATAAATCTTCTGACTCATGCAACTGAAAAAACAGGAAAAACTCTGACTTTAGGCACAGTTTAATCAGAATTCAAATGATATCATGAGAGCAGTTTCTCTCCCCGTTTTGGATATGTTTCCTCTGTGCTGTCCACAGTCTTACTCACATAGACCTCCTCCTTGGATGGCAAAATGGCTGTTGCAATCCAGAGCCATATGCTTGAGGCGGAATACACTTACCACGCTCTCCTGATAGCTTAACCCAAAGCCCTCACATGGGGCCTTGTTGGTCAAACTTGGGTCTGTCCCTGTCCCATTATGCCCAGTGGAATAGAAGATGGAATGGGGGATTGGCTTATTAGGTTGGTAGCAACTTCTCTAATGTGAATTACCGATTACCTGGTGATCTTGTCAAAATGCACATTTTTATCTAGGAAGTCTGATCTGGGATCTGCGATTCCACATTTCGAATAAACTCCCAGTGTGAGGAACAAGGATCTAAGGTACACACTGGAGCCCTGAATCTGGGGCAAAATCAGCATCATCTGAATGAGATGAAATAAAAGTGAGGGAGGTGTGGATTCTCAAGAGAAAAATTAGGGACTGTTATCAGAAGTAAGGTATTAAAAACGAGATAAAAATAAAATCAACACATTTCTTCTCTAAGCACACACACAAACTTCTGCGTGTGATCTATCCAGAAGAAAAGCCTTTTAGTAAGTAGAGCATCACATCTGAGCCATCCATCTAGCATCTTCTTTGGTTTGAGTATCCTTGAAAGAGTTCATCATTATCTACACTTCTCATGTAACCGTTTTGACAAAATTGATCCGTGACATTTTCTTTTTTCTACAAAAGTCACACTATGAGGAAGTATAATAGTCACTATACTGCTGAAGAGTCTGTTGAGAAGAACTTGGCAAAACCTTACTGGCACAAAAAACGAGGATACCTCCATGGCAGGTGCCATAGTCAACTATTTCAGATGCAATCAATGCCATTTCCTTAGTTCACAATGAATATACAGGATCTGTCTGGAAGGCTCACAATAGAAGCCTGTGCCCAGCTCCCCTGAGAACCCTCCTGAAAGTGTATCTGTACTTGCAAGACCAACAGGGCTTTTCAGTTGTTATAATGACAACAAAGGTGACATCAGATTTTTTTTTTCTGAATGAATATATTTACTATCCAGTGCCAAATATCAAAAAGTATTAATGGGACAATAACTGTGCCCATTGGCACATACGTCAGAAAAGTAAATGTGACAGGAAGTATCATACTTATGCTCTAGAAAAGCTGAATAACTACATGAACAAAAGAAAAGACCTTCTTCATATGAGGAATCTAAATGGATTGGTAATATTCTCGCTCTATGTCTAGCCTGAGCTCATATTTAGGTTCTAAGTATTACATTAGATACTATCAATTTCAACTTTTGGTCTCTTCACATCCTTCAGGAGTTGGAATATACTTTTTTGTTTGAATGGGCATGTCTCTAGTTTGTCTGGATTGTGATTCTGAGTCAGAGGACACAAGACTACTTTTTATATCCTAAGTCAAAGAAAAGCTATGGATTCCATTTCCCCCTATAAACTGAAAGCATCTTAATATTTAGCAAGTCAATTTTATGTACTTCATGAGGGTATTAAGGCAAAATTACTAAAATCTGGCATATTTTACCCACATTTAAATGAAAGCAAGTCAATATCTAAGGAGGTACAAGAATCTAAAGAAAAAAATTGAAACAGTTCAAGGCTCACTTACTGCTCAAAGCATGCAAATCTAACACCAAGACGTCTTACAGGCACAGGATTGCATAAGCATCAAGGCCAGGGTACACTAAATGTGACAACTGGATGATATTTATCTGTTATTCATGTGCTCATGCATTCGTATTTCATACCATTCATTGAGTATCTGCCCTGTGCTCAGTGCCATGCTGGAGGGTATGGACACATAGTCATAAAAGACATAACCAATGCTCACCAGAGATCAGGGAATCCATATAAACAAATAACTGAGGCGTGCTCTAAGAAAACTACTTTCTAGGTTCTGCTTCAGCAAGAAAAAAAGTGGCTAATTATTCTGAAGGGTCATGACTATCATGTGGGTAGACAGTGTTGCACTGTGCCAGTCGCCTAATGGGTGTTCACTAAAATGAGTTTCTTCTCTCCCTCTTTATGCATTTATATTAAGGGGGCAGGACAGAGAGTGTAAATAATAACTGCTCTCCTTGGTCTCTTCCAACTTTAGTATTTCCAGAATACTTCATTCTTTTTCTAGATGATCTAGAGTCCCTTCAGTGTGGCTCTTCCTAAGCCTTAGGAGTACCCTAATTAAGTTAATAACAATGTACCTACCTATATAGTTTAAGTTTAAAAAATTTGGCTCTCAAAAGGAATTTCAATCGTTGTACTGTTGATATTTGGCTCTGTTGACTAATGAGTTTGCCGACCCCTGACCTAGAGCAACCTCATTGACTCACATTTCCTCTCTCCCTTCTTCCCTCCTCGTTTCTTTGTTTTGTCCACTTATAATTTCCAGATTATTCAAGTTCCAGGCATTATACACCGGTGGTTCCAAGAAAAACTGTTTTTGACGAAAAAAACCCCAAAACAAACAAATACTCCAAGACCATCTTATGCAATTATTAAAACACCATCCAAATACGTACACAATGACTGCGGACTGATCCAACCTAACAGGATTTGTCTTCATAAAATACAAAGGGATAGGATGAGCTAATGTTGATTTCACTCACTGAACAGGTATGTGTTGATTAGTTAGTCAAATGCCCATCACTTTCTAGGTTTGTCTTTTGTTGTCTGAGGGGAGGGAGTCAATGGTCTCAAATGCATATGGAGATAGTATTTAAAAGTGTTTCTTTTGCCAAGCACCTGAAGTTAGGGTATAGATGATTATAGTACAGACATGCATTCCTTACTGGCCTCAGTCATGCATTTTCTACAAACTCGGACCGGGTCCATTCACCCGTGGGACATGGGGAGCAGGCCGTGAGCCTCTCAGGATGGTAGTGTTGTGATATTCATTTGCTGGCATAGCCTAGTGACAAGCGCAGGAAACTGGGAGTTGGGAGACCCACATTCTAGACTGGTTTGACCTGGGACTATTTTTTTGACTGAAGTTATTATTCTCTTGCACCTTTTTTTTTTTTTTTAAGAAAAGGAGACACATGATCTCCGCACTACTACTTCCAGTGATGCTAATAAGATAAGAAAAAATTAGAACACGTGAATGATGTTCAAAAACCATGTTACAAAGTCAAGAGATTTTCAAGAGCGTCACATGGACAGAAACAGAACTTGTTAAAATGGCAAAGATGAATACAGCAAAGACGTGATCGGGTCATTAGTTTCCAATTGGCCTGTAAGTTATTTTCCGTACCATTTTCTAGGACAGATTTGGTGAACTGGGTCATGTTCTAAAGGTCTTAACAAAGTTTGTTTTTAAAGTAAATCGCTGTGGCTCAGTGGTTGAGCATTGTGGTTCGATTCCTGGTCAGGTCACATCCCTGGGATGTGGGCTTGCCCCCTCCCCGCCCCGCCCCCTCCACAGTGTGGGGCGTGCAGGAGGCAACCGATCAATGATTCTCTCTCATCACTGATGTTTCTATCTCTCTCTCCCTCTCCCTTCCTCTCTGAAATAAAACTATATTAGAAAATAAATGGCTGTTAGAATTGAAATTTATTTCAATAACAAAAACGTTATATTTAAAGAGCATAGATTTTCCTCACTAGCCATGGGGGACATTCTGTACCCTGTTTACTTTATTATTAGCACTCTGTAGCTAACAAGCAAGTTTTAAACACCACTCGGCAGCAGCTGTATAACTAAACCTTCCAACCGCTGGTCCCTTCTGCTGAATGTCCAGAAATGCAATGTTATGACATGTAAGAACATCCACCCGAACTTCCTTTAAACTGAGAAAGCTCAAGCCGGTAGAAAGGGAGGAATGACGAGGAATGCCGGCCCTGACTGTGTACAGTATCTCCCTCTGATTAGAGCCCGTGGCACACGCGCAGAGAGGCCAACAGCTGTTTCCCGTCTTTTCATCCCCTTCTCCCATTAATGTTAGTTCAGTCGTGTTATGGGCTGCACTTTAGATCTAAAAAGAAACAGTTCGTTTTATTTGAATGCTTCAATGATTAATGACCCTCCAGCGTAGTAGTCTTCTCATAATTGCCGCAGAGTAAACTGCCCTCTATTTTCGAAACCCAGACCTCTGTGCACCATGACGAGCAAATGATAGCTCGGGCATTGACCACGATGTGGGAAGTCCATTTTAAAAAAAAATATATATGCATCCATTCCCTATGATCCTATGAGGACAATGTCTTAAATGTTTATGCCAAATAAAAGGCAACCAATTTTGATTCTGGGAAAGATCAAGGTATTGCCCACTGTTCATTGGTGCAGGGCTAGTATGTGCCTGAGAAGCAGGAGATAAAAGGAGAGAGAGAGAGGCTCAAGTCAGTAGGAAGGAATGTTCTTCAAAAGAAGGACATTCTTGCATTTCATCCCCGAGCAGAGCAGCGCACAGCTGTCCACCGTCGGGGAAGGAAGTAGTTATGTGCCCCTATCATGTAATCAAGAAAAGGTGCCTGTAAGTTGTAACAGGACCACGTTGAGTCTCTCACTCCTCTATTCCACACAGCTACATCCCGTGAGAGCAGGTCTACATTAAAACACAGAACTCCACGTAATACAGATGTTTACATTTTTATAACAGAAAAAGACAGGGTGCTTTCTAAGTCTTATATTTAGTTGGTATTGCTCTCCTAACTTTGTTCCTTTTTGGAAAATCAAGGAATAGATTCTAAGGCGTTGCTGCAGATTACCTTCAGCCTGACATATGAAGATAATGGGCAATAACAGAATGAAAATGGACATTGTCAAACCACAGGGCCTGAGAGTTACCTAGAGGGTGCTGTCAGTTTGTTTTCTGGCTAAAATGTTTTCTGACTTTGTCTGGGCCAATTTTGGGCCACACTGAATGTTAAATAAACTATTATTTAATCAAACACAGGCATATTAGTCTCACTCCTGCTGACAACTTCAATTAGAATATTTTTGCTTTGTTAAAAAAAAAACCCTCATGGTCTTTAAACTGTTAAGGCCTCTGCACAACATCTGGTAACAATTTTTGATATACCCAACCATCAAACTTCTATCTCCATGAAGTGGTTTATTCAAGATTTGTTTTAATTAGGCCGCCTTTCTAGCTTCACAGGGCTTTCGAAAGGCAGCATCACTCAGATGTTTAAGCTGTAAACTTACTGCAAAGTTCAGAGGCTGTAATTAGAGCTTCACCAAGGTAGACTATTGCTGTGAGTAGCTAGATATCTAGGTTAACTCGGTAGCCTGTTAACAAGGACAGTAAAACTATTTCTAATTTTAGCACATGGGTTTTTAATTTTATAAAAGCTCTCTAACACCTTCCCCTCCCTGCTAGTGTTCACATCAAAAGCAGTTTGGGTCCAACCTTTCCACGGAAACCCACACCCCAAATGCATGTTTCTATACTTGGGCGGCCCAGTTCAGTTCTCAAGTCTTCTATTTAAAGAAGTGCAACTTCGAGAAACATCACTGTGAAGACAAGATCACCTCGAATAGATTTACTTGAGTGGCAAATATTTTTAAAAACCTACTTGGAGATTTGTTTGAATAAAGCATTTTCCCCTCTATTAACCAGAGCATTCTGTAAGCTGCTGTGTTAGTGAGAAATTACACTTACCTTGGATGTTTGTTTTTAATATATTTGCCTTGAAGAAACCTTTGGGAGTATAAAAATCTCCACTCATTTATTTGCATCACAGGCACAGATTAAAGGCAAAAGTAATGTGGAAACTTAAACTATTTATTTTATGAGGTAACTATTTTAAAATCCGCTGGGAAAATAATGAAAAATGGCCTCATTATCCCTCTTCTTTGGTGAATCAGGCTTCATTCTACGCAAATAAGTCTCCCAAAAAAGTGTGCGTGTTTATGTGTGTGTGTGTGTTGAGGATCATGGTAGCTTTTCACAAGTGTTTGATGTTACTTCCTTTAAAGCACTAGCACAACTTTATGACTTCTTATTATTAAACTTCATGAATGCAAAGCCTAGGAATGGACCCACAGGATCACTAATATTTGAACCTCTGTGGGTAAAACTGAGTAAAAACCATGGCAATGAAGTTCATTATTTAGTCTGCCTGGTGCAACGTCTGTGGCTATTTGGAAACACGTGGAGGATGGATGTCAAATGTTCTGTTTAGATTCCCTGGTTCTATACAAAATCAAACCCGCTGTGTGGGTGGCAGTGGAGGCAGCACCAAACGATTTTGCCTATTGGTTTTCTGAAGTAAAAAAATAAATCAATCTGATTTTCTATTTTTGTTTGTAACATGTGAGCGAAAAGTACGTTTACATTTTCACCTAAAACTGAAACTGTGGTGAGATCTATATTTGACAATTTTATAATTCCGTTCATGGCAAGAAATAGGGGGCTTCATGAATATATATGCAATGTAGGTAAGAGTTGCAAAGGTTTTTATTGAAAATCAGAATTATCTTCTCGGTTAACACAGGGCAGCTGGTGTGTGCTTTTTGTTTGTTTGCTTGCTTTGGAGGCGGTGGGGGTGAGAGGTAAATCATACAGTGTAGGACAACAGGAAAACCTGGATTTGTTGTCAACAGTTATAAATTGGTGATCACAAATAAAATCCCCTGCCTTTGTCTAGGTTTTCCTGGCACTTGTAAAATCCAGTATGGCGAGGTGCCTTTTCATCGCTTTGTCAGACAGCACAGGTGGTGGTGGTAGCCTTTTTCAGAAGGTGTACTTGCCTCTCCACCCCAGGGCCTCTGAGCTGGGGCCTTTACACAACCTGCGTGGCTCCTACAAGGATTTCAATTGCCATGATAACTTTCAAGTCCTTTGATATGATTTATCCTAGTCCTTTTCTGAGTTGCGGGTCTCTGACACTAGCTCACTGAGTGACCTTGGGCAAGCTGCTTATGCTCACTTTGATACAATTGCCGAATGAGTTAATTCAGTGCTCAATGAAAGTGCTCAATAAATGTTGATTATAGTTCCCATTTCAATCCTCAGTCCTTTCCTCAAAACGAATGTAGCCATCTCCTATCTCCTAATGGGCTGACACCAGCATTTGCATGAATGTCTAAAATGCATCTCCATGCCTAATGTATCTACAGTGTCTTCAAAAAGAGATCTAAAATACCGGCCTCCCATCTCCCTGAACATTTAAAGTTCCTCATCATTTAGAGAACAGCGTGGGCTAGTGCTCCCCTTCCAACCCCATCTGGTCAGCTTATCATCCATCAACTCCCTCCACCACCACCCTCTGCTCCACCCACATGGGGCCACATGCCATTCACTTGGACGCTGTACATGTCAGCCTTTATTTTCTCCGACGGACACTGTGCTTTCTTACTACCTTGTTCAGTGTCCAACACAGTACCTGCAACGGAGCAGGTGCTTAACACATTTTTGTTGAATGTGTGAACGAATGAAGAATGTAATCAACTGCTTTAAATCCTTCCTACCCATCTTCTTAGGTCCAGATCAAACCAGCTCTTCTATCTGCTTTTCCAAGAACTCTCTAAAATTTGGTTTCTAACACTTCTTCTAAGGAAGCTCCATGTAACTTGCTTTATTCCTCCCGTGCTGTCAAAGTCTACCACATCAGCTAAATAAACATTTTATTCCTCTTTCTACTTTTCCCTTCTGCAACATTCCCCAAACCTCCCTTCAATGAGTCTTGTTGAACTACTTCCCTATTCTCATCATGTATCTGAAATCAGATTCCTCTGAAAGTTGGTCCAGAGATGTTGGAACTAAATTGCACCAAAATTACTCCCTCACTTAAGGAAACAACCAAAAAAGCCTACGAAGAATCAAATAGCTTGTTACCGTATTAGACTGTGAATTCTAGAGGCAGGAAACTATGACTTTTAATCGGCCAGCAAAACTTAGAATTAGAAGAATTCAATGGCTCAAATTATAAACTTAAGAACACGAGGCCATGAATTTAACCTAAAGATAGTTTTCTTTCAAAATATTGCTTGAACAAAAGGTGAAAAATCAGTATCAAGAGATGAAGTTACCCAAGAAAAATTACTAAGATAATAATACGTTATTGCTATATTGCCATTGCAAATTTAAGAAATGTATCTATGAATATTAATGCCTGACGGCTCTAATATAAAAAGCAGCCTTTTACTCATGGATACATTTATAAAAAGATGAAAGATATATGATGCATATATTTATCATGATTGTTTTCCCACTTAGTAAATATAATTATTTCCTACAGAATTATTTTTCTTTCAAACACTGATTAATTTTAAGTTCTGAATTGGAATAAAAGTACTGTAAAATAATGATTTGGCCTGCACACATTTGGATTTTGTAATAGGTCGGGTGTAGGTATATGGGTTGCAGGTTGCTTTGATTTTGCAAAGTGTTCCTTTAGAGAGTTCATACAAAATGTAAGGATGTGTGGAATGCGAATGTTTAAAATACTAGGCAAGCGTTTGCACGCTATCTGAGAGACTTCATTTACATAAGAAGCAATGTGCCATTCATACATTACCAGTGTATGTGTATTACTCTGCTTCTCCCATAAGAAAAGGCTTTGTTTCCTATCAGACCAAAAAAAAAAAGGCTGCTTTCCCCTAATCTCACACTTTTCACCTGCACCAGCTGCTTCCAATTACCTGCTTCCACCTGCAGGACCTGGTCTAGCTGTACTGAGATTGGTTCCTGTTTCACAAACAAGCAGGGAAGTGACCTGGGCCTGAGGCAGAAGGCTGCTTCAGTTAGGAGCAAGAATCTTGCATCAATTTAGTTTCCTGTTTTTCCTCCTCTGAATTTCTTGGTTCCTCACCCCTGGCGTGATTTCTGATCACTCCTATTTTTTTAGTTTCTAATGTGTGTGCATCCTCCCAATTTCAGTCCCAGTCTGCATTCTCTATCCACGGCCATTCTAGAATCCCCAAATGCTAGAACTAATTTATAGGTGAACATGCATCTAGCAAGGTTATGGGAATTACAAAAGCTCATTCTGTCAAAGACAGAATTACAGATGGGACCTTACACGGTTGCCATTTTATCGAGTTCAACCTAATAGAATGCAGTTTCTGAGATTACCAATTCAAGCCTCCTCTCTACTCTTACTGCTTAGCCTTGCTCTGACATTCTGATATTTGGGATGGCAAATCTCTTGATCTAGAATAGTGCTTCTTAAAGTGTGGTCCACGCATCACTGGCATCACACTCATCCAGGAGTACTTGCTTAAAAATGTGGGGTTTCTTCTGTCCCACTTAAGACTCACTGAATCAGAATCACCAGTTGTGAGAGCCACTAATCTGTACTTTTAGCAAGATATCCCAGTGATTCTCAAAGCACTTCAAGCTTGAGTCACTTAGTCTTTTAGCTCTACTTGGACTGTGACCTTCTGAGTTAAGCTACAAGTTATTTACCAAATTACTTACTACACCTTTGCCCCATACTTGCATCCAAGTATCTTAGTCCTGTGAGTATCACAACATGAGACAACTTGGAGTTTCCCTGATTTGCTACTGAATTAGTGCTTTCATATGTAGAAAAATTGTTTATCAATTTAAACTGATTTTCTGCCTATATGTTGTTCTGGGTTTACTTGACCTTTTTCATTAATTTTACCAAAAAAAAATATATGGATGCCTCCTTTATGACTTTAAGAAGCTCATAGGCCAATGAACTTTTGAATGAAAGACATAACAAATAAAATTATAATAACATTGCTAAAAGTAATAAAACATTATGCTCATGTGTAATGTGAGCACAAACAATTACCAATCAAACCCAGTTTGGGTTCCTATTGGATTAAACAAACCCTTTTTAACTTTATTGTAATCTATTCTAATAAAAATGTAATATGCTAATTAGACTGGACATCCTTCTGGACGAAGCCCGGGCTGCAAGGGAAGCCCGGGTCCTGGGTGCCAGAGGGAAGCCAGTGCCAGCAGCTGGGGGAAGTAAGGCCTACCCTTGCACAAATTTCATGCATCAGACCTCTAGTCTTAAACAATTCCATGTTTCTTTGGGCAAGGGTGGTGTTGTTAAAATTACAATTATACTTTAGAAATAATGTGATGTTATTAGAATGCCATATTTTATATTATCTCAGAAGAAATGTCACTAGCACTATTCAGAAATGATTCACCAGGTTTTTAAAAAAGTATTTTAACTGTTAACTTTTGCAATTAAATACTTAAGAACAAACAACACTTACGTTCAATGTCACCTACTGTGAAATCACTGTGTGGGGATGTTAGTCCATTCGTTGACTTTCCTAATTGTTGTCAAAGTTAAAATGTATTAAACCTTTGAAAATATAAACTAAAATGCCTGAACTTTCTAAATCACATAAAAGAGAATACATTTGATGCCTGCTTTGTAAGCCTCTGATGTCTTTTCCTTTCAAGTACACAAATTACTGACTAGCCATGATGATTAACATAAAAGAACCAAGGAAAATGCTGTTCACTTTCCAAAGAAGATATATAGGCTCATCATAATAAAGCACAATTAATTTTCATTTATGTAAATGAAACAACAACAATGCTAGTAAGAACCATCTTAGCCATGCTCCAAATCTGGATTTCAAGACTTGTCCCAATAGAAAGCAGGTTCACAGATTTTTCAGTAGTATATTTTATTCTTTCCTCCCAACCACACTGCTCCTATTGCTTCAGACATTTTCATTATTCTTGTGATGTCTGAGAAATGACAAAATTAGAGAAGAGGAATCTGATAAAGATAAAGCATGGCACAAAAGCTATATGGATAATTGCCTTCACAAATCTAGCTCGGCTCTCCTCTCTCCTAATTAGCCTCATTACCATACTTTAAGACAGACTAGCAGTCACTCCAGACCCAGTTCTTCTCTGTCAGAACGAGTGCTGACAGCCAAATGGACAACATATGGAGAAGTCCCCTCTTCCCGGCCCTTCTTCCATGCGCAAGGCCAGAGAAAGGTTCCTCAAAATCCAGGCTCAAAGAGATGTCTCTCCATCAGGGGCAGAACAATGACCTTAAATACCTCTCCACACCCTCAACTCATCACAATTTGGAGAGTTTAGGTCCTGCACTTACTACATGAGTGTTGGCCATTTTCTAAAAGAATGTAAAGCATATAAGCGCATTCATTTGCTGGACAACTTCATCTTTTTGGACCTCTTCACCATTAAACAATTAAAATGAAACTCTAAGGCTTGGATACCCCATATGTTAATTTGCCCCTGACGTAACTGTGCTTGCTCCTAAAATTCTTTCTTAGAGACTAAATATAAGAACTTTGTTGATCACAATTTGAAAGTAAATTTTAAATATTAATTTTAAGATGTCAAGTAACCCTTGAATATAACATAATGGTCAACATCAACTCATCTCCTGGCAAAAAGAACAATATGAAATACATTAAAAAAAAACACATTTGATGACAGGTTGAGTTTTTCCCCATAAGCTTTACCACATACATTCTACTATGGTTATTTCTTATAAACTTACTTTCTATAAGATAAATTTTGATAAAACTTAAAAGGCATGTTCATTCAACCTATAGGAGAAGGCAATTATATTTGATTACATTAGTCATAATACTTAAGCTATTATTAATTTCCCCCTTTCTAAAGAAATGAAATAAAAATGTTTTAATTAGTTTACACACTTTAACTATTCAGTACTTCTATATGTCCTTTCTAGGTCTATTTGTTTATACAACCACATGTACCTTTCTTTTTCCTGATCACTTTTCCAGGTCTCCAAAGGAAATTTGTGCTAGATTTCACTTTGCTTTTGCACTGCAAAACCTATGACGCAATCTCAATGGCAACAAAATGAGGAAAATGGATTTTCTGCATTTTGCAGTTTGGGGAAACCAACAGTCTATTCAGCATGACTGAAAAATACCCTGAAGGCCAATATTTACTAAGCATGGCGCACACACTGGAGCCTTGTTAAAAATCCACAACAAATCTCTCATTGCAAACAAATCCAAAGGCTTCAGAGCTTCTGCCACTGTCTGAGTCATGTGGATTCTGACAGCAGAAAGCTGCTTGCTTACCCTCCGGCAGCTAGCTAGTGGTCTGCTGGCCCCACACCAAGACGGTATGATTTCCAGTCTGTGTTCTTTGCTACATATTCCTTTGGTAACAAACTACCAGAGAGGAAGAGCATACTATTAAGGTGAGGTTTTCTCATCTGCCTGCTTAATATTCCAAGGAAATTGGTAAACACCAACTAGCTGTTTAATTTGACCATTCCAATAAAGGCATACATACTGAATGCCGATTCCCAGCAGATTGCTGGAGGAAAAATAATGGTCAAAACAGCATTCCCAAATAACAGGAAATACTTGGAGCTTCACACATAACACTTTAAAATGCATGTGGCCTTCACTCAAAGATGCCAAAGCAATATGCGATTTAGAGAACACACACACACACACACACACACACACACACACGGAGGAGGGGAAAAAAGTGAGGGAATTTCTTGTGTGAAAACACAGAGACTAGAGCACCGTGATGAATGAGACACAGGCATGTAGTGAGCAGAGGCACGAGGCTGTGTGCTAAGGAGAACGCTAAGTGTGATTCCAACGGTTTCTTTAAAAATTGGATTATAAGTTTAGTGGGTTAGTTCTAAAATCTATTCTGTGCACCCACCTCTATAGTCTGAGAAACATCTGTTCTGACCAGGACGGGGAGTCCAAGATGGAATTCCAAACCCAGAGTGATCAGATGATCAGTATTCAGATCCCATGTCCACAGGAGCTGCTCCGAAGGGCACAGGCCTCGCCGACCCTCTCCAATGCTTTGAACATGCTTTTCATTTTCCACGCTATTTAACTTCCAAATGCCTGGCATTCCATTTCCAAAAATTAGATAATACAGTGAAGCGCCACTGATTTCGTGAGGAGCCCTTCAACAAAATCACTACCGAATGCTCTGCCTCTTTTAAACATAACGTTTAACCATGACCGTGAAGAGACCGTCCACACGCGGCTCTTTTCTACCTTCGATTTGATAACGTTTAGAATCTTGCGGCCCGGAGGATCTCTGTCAGGAACTTCTTTCTTCCCCAGAGTTATGACCTGTAACTCACATGTCACCTGTGCATCCCCGAACACCCATTACACATGAAAACGCAGGGCAGTGAAAAGTGGCTGTGCACACATGTGCCTTATTCGTGCCTCCCCCGCAATAAAAACAAATTAACAGCAGAGCCCTGGGACGGTTCCTTAGTGTTCACACCTTACAAAAATTTCATAGATCCATAACACATCCTTTGGGGGAACACAGCGAGTTATACATGTTCAAAACCAGATGAAAACCCACCAAAACAAGACAGCCGTCAGAATCCTTAGGGCACATTCCAGACGAAGCTCTTCCTATTACCCCAAAAGTATATGAAAGTGTGGTGTGAATCGACAATGGATGACTATTAATCAGCGTCCGGAATAAGCACTCTCAGCATCTCGAAAATCCCTCCTCCTGCCAATTCTTTTTCACAGATCTGCTTTATGCTTTACTTACAAGGATTATATGATGCAATATAATTAATTACCCACGGGAGTTAAAAACTACACTGACGTGAACTGATATATTTGTTTGTGCAGTGCTCCAGGTCAGCGATGTTCTACAGGCAAACTTTGGCAGGCTGCTCATTCACAAAGTGACCCCAACTCCTTCTGAATAGCTTAAAATCCAATTTTGGTTACGTGCACAGGTAAATGCATTCTCGTTTACTCCTCCTTTCTCACTCATCCCAAATTCATTCTTTTTTCATCGGTGCGTTCATTCTATGTACCAGACATTGTACTAGATGCCCCATCTTGCAATCTAAATGCTATTCTAAATGACGAAAGGGGGTAGAAGGAGGAAGAGTGGCCCATCTCAGGCACTGATACCACATGCCAGACAAGGATGGAACTGATGAACACATGAAAGACACAGGCAGCAAAAAAGGCAACCACTTTCGACAATAAACACTGATCGTTTCAGGGAAGTCCCTCCAGAGTTGCTGCTTCCTGATTGATGTAATCCTAACCACAGCCTGTGGTCCAAAAATTGCCAATCAATCATGTATACATTACAGGGAAAATTGGGTTAACATGTCTTCATGCTGGTGCTTCAATGATGTTCCTGTTCAAAGCTGGCTCGAGATACCCTTCGCAGAACACCAGCCTGCTGGTGTATTGTTCGTTTGTTTTCACCTCACCATTTTGTTATGATGTATAGGCAACGAGCCTCATGTGGCCTTTCTAATCTGAAAATGAGCCAAGAGAAAGAACGTGCTCAGAAGTGTTGAAAGAAAGGCCCATTCTGTGCCCAGGGAACTGCATCTAATACAGGAAATGAACACAAGTTTGCTGTAAGCTGTCCAGCCTCTGAATCAGCTGTTCCCCGCTCAGCGTCCCTCTCCCTCCCCCCACTCCCAGCTCTAAAACCAAGAGCTAAAACACCAATATTAAAGTTTTGAAAAATGTGTTTTCTTCCTCTTCTCCCATGTTCTCTCAAAGCTGTGTAAATCTAACTTGAAGGGTAAGCGGCTTTATTTTAACAAGTGTGAGTTATCAGAGTTCGCATATCAAATTAAACCCAATGAATTCTGGACTTGTTTTAAATTTCAAGCCAGAGGCCCTAACTCCCTGCATTTCACTTGGCGGCTGGCCAGACTTAGTAATAAAGTGCTAAGCAGAAGACAGGAAATACTAGAGAAGTCGAACAATGTTATGACAATGTTTATAACTTTTACAGTCAGGCCTGGCTGAACATCTGCACAACATCAGACTCTGGTCAGACCCGCAGAGAGGAAACCATTCCTTAGCTGGCAGCGTTTTGCTCCAGCCAGATGTTATCACTTTACTGGTATCTTTTCACCAAGCAAAAAAACATATATATTATATATTATATATTTACATTTCTGAGAAGGAAATGGGGGAGGGGGCTTCCTCTTTTATAGAAATGGTACCACAAATTAATTTTACCCCATAATTGATTTATTCTGACAGATCCAAGACAGTTTACAGACAATGGCATCTTTCCCTTTGATGTGATAACGTTCAAACTGCATTTTTTTTTTTTTTTTTTTTTTTTTTTTTGTAGAGAGGGAAAAAGCCTTGTTTGATGCCGTGAACTGAAATACAAAGGAACTTCCCAGGACCACGGCCTTGGCATGCTTGGATGAGGCTCAGAGGCCTGTAAAATTAGGCAGTCACCTGACAAGTATTTATATAAATGAAATGATATTAGTGGCATTTCCTTGAACACAGATGGAACATAAGAATTTATCATTTTAGTTGAAACTGAGGGAATGAAGGCCTCTTAAACCTAAATCATTTCAAGAGCTTGACATATAAAATGTCGTATCACCATTAATAACACTCCAGATATGTCAGTGTGGAAACACATTTTTAATAAAAGTAGGCTAACCTAAAAGGAAACAAAACCAAAAAAGCTCAGTGGGTGTTTGGAACATAGTATTAGCAATCATGTAACTTTCACATCCTTCACCTACGATTCCTAACCCTAACGATGGATGCAGTCACATCAGTTCAGTGTGAACTGGCACAACACAAAAACAAAATCAACCTAATAAAAAGTCCCTTCACCATTTCGGATCTGTTTCTCAATGTTGCTAACAGAAACATCTGTGTGTGTGTGTGTGTGTGTGTGTGTGTTTGCGTGTGTACATAGCTCAATGAACCTGTCCTACACCTGCCTTCAGACAATTCATCATGTGACTTAGATGAAGTTAAAAGCTGGTTCAAAATGTGACACACATTGTTGGTTTGGCGTCCTGGGAAAGCCACATCAACTCTATCAACAATAACTAAGAGAGATGTTAAAATGAACATGGTTTTCAAAACACCTGCAAGAAGTCATGTACCTACTGCAGCGTCAATTACAAAAGACTGCCAATTTCTAAGCAACCCGAGCTATAAACAGGGAATTGATTTAGATGAATTTGACTAGATAATACTCGAAATTGCTGTTTGCTCTGGGATTCATTTTCCTGTGATACATACATTTGGCCCTACCCAAGTCAACACACTTGAAGCCCGGGAATGAGAGTATTCTTTATTTGCAAGGGAATTTATTCACTTGGCCATTCAACTTGAGTTAAACTGAACTAGGGTGTACAATCCAATCCAGTGGTTCCCAAACTCCTCTTTGTTAGTTTCACCTTGGTTACTTTCAAAAGTAAATAAATGCGGGATGCCACCCCCAGGTCAGGACTTTTATGATTGTATCCTGGAATCTATGGGATGTTGGGGTCTCCTTACCTACTTTTAAACCCTTCACCCCCACAATTCTGCAGTGTATGGGCACGCTGGGCTGAGATATAACACACTGCAGGTCTGTCAGGCTGGTCAGTGCCTGTCATGCTGCTATTCAATACTTTGAATATCGCCCTGGATACAACCATTCAAATTGGCTGGCCTAAGAAAATTCAAATGGTTTTCTAGTAATGTTTCAAATTACTCCACTTCTACTACTGTACTTCCATGCTATGATTGTCTGTTAGGTTTTTCAAGTTTTTTGGCTTTTATGCAAAGTAAGCTCCACTGTGCATAAGTTGTTTTGACATATTTAATTCCACAAGAGAATTCTAACCACCAGTTCTTTCATCAGCACTCACACTACTGCAATGATAGAATGCTGTTACTTAATATTTTTCTCAGAGCCCAAGATACCAATACTTGATTAATTTCAATCTGATGTAGTCAACAGTGATATTATTATTACCACTGTACTTTGATGGGTTGAATTATTTGTAAATCATGTAACACTCATAATTAACTCTATGGGTTAGAAGCTTGCTGAGTTAAATTTTGTCACTTTCATGATACTCACAGGATTAATTAAAATGCAGAATATTTTCAAAGAAGACTTCTATAAAATGTAGTATCAGGACATTAAAAGTCCTTGCTTTCGAAAAATTGTTATAATGCATGTAAAGTAAATCATAATACAAACAGTCCACCTTAAAACTCTGCATACTTTAAAAAACTTATTCCATTCCCCCAACTTCTCATAATAATCCATTACCAGATTGTTGGTAAAGATGTGAAGTCTCTGTACACTTTAGGCTTCCAGCTAGTGTGTGGATTTTGTTTTTCTTTTTAAGAACGCTTATAATCTTGATCAAATTAAACAACATCATTTGCTCCAAGTTCTTTGTGATTTTAAAGGGCTTGAGGATTTGTTTCTAGCTTAAATGATGAAAAAGGTCTGTTGGTATTTTCACATTACTTTTCTTGGACTTTAAAGCATACACTATTCCTTATGGTTGTTCTCACTGCCCAGTTCTACAAAAACCTAATTTACTAGGCACAAGTAAGTGGCTATAAAATCTTAGGTGGTAGCAACCAATGCCTGCATCCTGGCTTAATTTCACGAGATGGGCTCCTCTGTAAGACATTTTATTCAGGTGACCTGCAAGGTTACGATTTAGTAACAGGCCATTCATGTTTTTAACATTTAACAGATTTAGCATATATGAACCAATAATCGAAGCTTATGAGTTCATGCTAATTTCTAGCTTATATACATGCTTTCTGTGGTTATCAAGCTTTTAATATCAGCGAAACCATTTTTTAAGCCTTGTATGGGTGTTCAATATCTATACTTAAGTACAAGTGAAGGTGCTTGGCGGGGGGGCGGGGGGGGGGGGGTTCTGATGGCATTCTCAGGGCTCCACCAGGCTCATGCCATTAAGAAGATTTGGGGAATCCTGGCTGAACACCAATGCTTTATTGACAAACTGAAATAGGTGAAACTAAACTAATTTTCCAGATTTTGAAACAGAGCTGAGAGAATCGAGAATACACCTAGTAAGCTTCAAATCTGGGTATTTTTTTCTTTTTCCTCCAAAGCCAGAATTTTTTTTTTTCCTATGCCATCTGCCTTCTTTTTTAAAAAGGAAAGTACTTTCAAGTTCACAATTTATAATAGATGGATAATGTATTTTTATAAATAATTGCAATTTTTGGATTAAAATTAGGCAACCTGTGATGAACCCATCTATTTTATTGTAGTGAAGCTTGGATTATGGTTTAACTTCTTGGGGTGCCCCTCCACTATAGAATTTTAGCCCCTTTCTTGATGATTCAGATTTTATATCACTTTGTGTTCCTAGTGTTTCTAAATTCTTATTCTGATCTGAAACTTGATTGTATTCTAAATATTTAATTAACCTACAAGATATTGTTAACTTCTGAAATGCATTTCCTACATTGTATTTTAAAGGACTCATGTTAATGATAGTTGGGGATTAAGAAACAAACAAAATATTTTAGCAAGAAAGTGAATTTTACATCTAGTCCAAACTAATCACCATGGCAAAGGTCATTTTAAGGTTTATACGTCGAAAAATTGTCTGGAATATTTCCCTTTATATTTAGGCACAAGCAAATCATAGAGAAATAATCAGAAAATATATGGATCCTCTACTTTATCTCCCAAGAAAAAGCAAAGGAACATGCATTGACACACTTCTTTCCTCTTTGATACAATAAAATCTTCCCCATCTTAGATCATTTGGGTTTTAATTTATTTAAAAATTTGCTAAGAGAATGACTTACCAAAATCTTAATAAGAAAGTACATGCAAATATGTTTTTTCAAGAAGTGTTCAATTCAAACCAGTGCAGTCAGCATCAAATAGTAATAAGCAAACTTATTTGTTCATTTAATAAGTGTTTATTGAGGATCTAGGAGCTGTCCTCTAAGCTGGGAACAAAGTGTGGAATAAATCAGACAAAAATTCTTGCTTTTGTTCTACTGGGGAAGAAAATGCACTATTCATTGGCTATGGAGAAAACAGAAAAGCATAAAACATCATTGTCCTAAAAGAGCCACAAAGAGAGAAAGCCCAGTGTACGCCCAAAACAGTACTGATGCAAAAAAGAGGAAGTGGTTCATTTAGACTGATTAAATTATAGTAGTTTTACTTTAAAAGGCAAAGACTTGAGGTTAATAGAGATATTAAAATATAAAGGTAGCTTTCCTTTAAAGTTTAAAAAGCATAAACAAAAACAAAAATGCCACTGAGGCTGGCTCAGATTCAACCTTTCTGAAGATGGAAATGGTTGAGTAGTGTTCTAGGTTGCCCAATACGAGTTTAGTAATGGCCAAGGCTGGAAGATCACACCCATAGGAGAAAGAGGGGGAAGAGTGCAGAAAGGCTTCGTGAGAGAGTTGGTTTCAATTACTTCAAGCAAGGAGAAGAATTAAGGAGTCAGGAGGCTGGGTATAATGTAATCCTGTTTGTGTGCTAGGCACATACATTTGTGGGAAGTATGGACTATGAATCGGAGAAGTAAAACTTGCAGTCCTTTAGGATGCTGATGAGGTCCTGATGATTAAGCAGCAACAATGAGACAACAGAAAGGAGGGGTTAAATTCAAGAAAAAAATTGGCACTACATGAGGTCACATGACTTTCCGGTTCCTTTTCAGCCCTTGTGTTCAATGACTGGATGTGAGGAAATGGAAGGGAGGCAAGGATGAGGTTCTCCGGGGAAATGATTTGGTAGCTAACAGAATGTCTCACAGGAGGTTGTGCTCTTAGATTGTTTATAGAGCTCCAAAAATAGAAGCACTATTGAGTTGCTCAGAAAACCCTATTTTGTAAATGAAATATTTGTATTTACATTTCCCTTAAACAAGTATTTAGTCTAATTTAAAAGAGATGCCATCAAAGTAGTATTCTTAATACACATAAAATATACTAAATATATCACTAACAATTTGAAGTGACCAGCTGAACCAAATGGGCAAAATCCAATCCAAGTGCCCAGTTGCTGTTTGTCATTGAGTGAATTTAGTGGGGCTTGCCTGTTAACAGATGGGGTTGGATACATCATATTGATGGACCCTTCATTCCCAATAGGCTATGATTCTACTAAATAATGTTCTAATACTTCAATCAAAATTTTAACAATACACTGGTAGAAAAATCAATCAGATACCACCAAGAAAACGAGTAGTAATTTACCGGCATTTACTGAGGCAGCTGGTGTGATACCCAGCACCAGAGAAACAGATAAAAACTTCCTTGTTAGAGGAATTGTTTTGAAATATCAAAGTATTGATTAATTATGATAGACATCTATAATTCTATGTTCAATTAAAATCATTTGTGGAGAACTGAAAACTATTTGCCATTAAAAATTAAATAAATCCTTTCTTAAAATACAGTAAAAGCTAAAACCATTGAATTATTAAGGCCAGTTTTTTAAAAAACATAAACTTGTTAATGGAGATTTGTACTTTTCCAATGTATATATTAATTCAAGCTAATTATTCAAAAATAAAAACAAATGTTGGTGTTACCCAAAGAGTAGATAAAATTAATTTGTGATGAATAGTAAATACACAAATAGTTACTAGGCTAAGATTCTAAAGATAATCTTAAATATGCCTTATTTTCATTTTACCTTACTTACATTTCTTTCTCCCTGGTAAAAAAATAAAACTATAGAGCAATGTAAGGTAAAATACCAGCATATCTGAATTTTGAAAAGGAAAAAAACTTAAAACACTCTAGGAAGAGGAGTTAGATATATTCCATAAAAACTTAAAATGGAAGAACCTTCAAAGTTACTGTGAATGAAAGCAATTAATTAATTTGTTGATTTTTGGTCTTCCAAATGGATTTTAATTCATTATAATGCTATTAGTCAAAATAATTACTTACCCGTTAATGGCATTGATTCACAGCTAAAAAAATAAATTTTGTTCACAAGCTTTTCAAATTTAAAAATTTAAATTTTTTTCTTCTCTAACAAATTCATATTTGAGGACAGCTTGCATTGTGTGTTTCCCAAAGTTCCAGTGGGTGATATTTCTAAGATAGCTGCCCATTTACCTAGGTTTTGAGCTACTCTTCAAATAGGATCTACACGCCCTGAATCACATCAGATTAAGAGAAGTGTGTAATTTTCTTAGGTTTGTAGAATGAATGACAAAGTTAGATGAGAAAGCAAGTGAGATGATAAAGTTATGATCCCCAAAGACTAGTAGACTACTGACTTAGTGATCTTTTAAGTGGAAGTGTCGGCCTGAATTTCTGAATTGTGAGCAGGAGTTCAGATGTGCAGAGTTCTCATTGATTTTAATGGGGTTATAGTATGAAATCCCTATATACTTCTTTGTTTCCCATATGTAAAGTGTAATCAAATTAAGACTATTGAAGTTATCCACATGTCTCTGAAGCTAGGATTTTGTCAGCATATTGAGTTATACAAATGGATATCCACGTCTTTTCTGCAGACCAGTTGAGTTAGTGAAAATTGTGCAAAAAGGTAGTCAATCATGTATAGACTTTTTATACATGATAGTTATGTAATATAGAGTTATGAATGCAATACATATGCAATATCTATTTCAAAAACACAATGGTCCATTCTTGTCAAGGACAACATTAGCTACCTATTAATAACTGGATTTTAAAAAATAAAAAGTAACTGGATTTTTAAAAATTATCAGAAAGTATTGAGCAGGGAGGGACCTCTGTCTCTTTCATTTACTGATGTATCCTCAGTGTCCCAAAACATGGTAGGTGTCCAATAAATATTTGATAAATGAATAAATTTCCACTAACTCATTTTAAATACAATCACCTGATCAGTTAAATTTATGATTGCAAATTAAAAAAAATAATTTACCTTTTCTGAAAAAAGTACTATTTTAGTTTATCCAGCATATAAAATCAGACACACACACACACCATACAGATTCAAAACAGAATTATTATCTCATTGAAAATGCAATGAAAAGTCCATCATATTTGATTAAGGTTAATATTTAAACCTTAACTTCAAGTTTTTCTGGAGTTAAAACCAAAACTCAGGTATATTTTCTATATAACCCTAGGGTTTATAAAATTTTTACATTATAGGTACATACTTTTCTCTTTATTTTATTTTCATATAATAAATGCATTAAAATTACATTTAATAGGGCAAGAACATTATTTTAGAGCAAAATTTTACTACTAGATTGCAGAGGCACCATGTTGGTGAGGGAATCACAAAAGGAACCACTCATATGAGCTAGAAACTTCAGAGTTTTTTTCCTTAGAGATAAGTCAAGTGTTAACCCTTAAAGCCCAAACCATGATATACATTTTCTGCAAGCCTCAAAACTGCTTTTATTCAGATAAATATTTAAGAAGTACGTTGGATAACTAATCTCTCCATCCCCCCTTCTGAACCCTTTGTAGGATATATTCATTGAAACAACAACCAACCATTTATTGATCACCTCTTACACAGGGAGGTTTACAGTTGTTTGTATGGAAAATAATACAAGAATTAGTAAGTAATAATACAAGAATAAACTCCTTGTTTTGCACACTCACAATTCTAAACCTACTTTGCCACATCCTGCATTCTAAGCCCTGGGCATATGCATACAAGAGATAGTGCCTGACTTAAATGAACATATCTTGTAGTTAAAGCCGAGTTATGTAACCCATCATTAAAATATGGCCAAATAACTATAGCTATAGAAATTTTTCCAGGCCCTACAATAGCATAGAGGTTAACAGTTTTGCCTGAGAGCTTCAATGAAGGTTTCACAGTCTCACAAACATCTCAGAGTGACAAGGTTGAATAATTAATTAGTCCTGAAAGATTTCTCTCTGCTTGCTATAAAATAATAAAAATCTGGAAATTATAGGTAGTAATAGATCATACAATAATATTTATTAAGAACTCTTTATGTACAAAGTACCATGCTTAATGCTTTATATGTATTGAGGATAGACAGATGACAGAGATAGATAGATAGATAGATAGATAGACAGACAGATAGCTATAGACCATCAATTAAATCTTTTGTTAAGGCAATTAATAGTTTTTACTATAATTATTTGTTTACCTAGATCCTTTGCCTCTAAAGACCATGAATCCCTTGCGGACACATTCATCTATGTGTCCCCAGTAACACTTAAGGTTCCTTCCCCAAGGTAGGCATTCCATAAAGGTTTCTTGAACTAATGAACACCTGAACCAACTCTCTCTGTAGAATCTCTCAAGTCAACATTTCAATGCCTCAAATGTTTTCAATCTAGTAGGTTTATAAAGGAGTTTTGAGTTAAAAATGTTATGAGGTCTCCCCTCTCAGTTCCATATTGAGTAACTGATTTTTGTAAACCTCAGTTATAAGGGTAAAAAAAATATGATTTTATTTTATGATTTCAGCCTGTCATTAAAAGCTGTCTGAACATCCTTTATTCTTGAAACCATCAGCTCTGGAGTCATAAAATATATATATTTTAATATATATTTTATTGATTTTTTACAGAGAGGAAGGGAGAGAGATAGAGAGTTAGCAACATCGATGAGAGAGAAACATTGATCAGCTGCCTCCTGCACACACCCTACTGGAGATGTGCCGGCAACCAAGGTACATGCCCTTGACCGGAATCGAACCTGGGAACTTTCGGTCCGCAGGCCAACACTCTATCCACTGAGCCAAACCGGTTACGGCCATAAAATATTTTTAATGACCTATAGGCCCAGATCTATTTATATTCCTTAACATTTTTCTTTAATTAGGAATTATTTTCAGCATACAAAGAGGAAAATGAAATAATGAAAGCACTCTCCAGCAAATTCCAACCTTAAAGCAAACAAACAACTCAAGCACAAACAAAACAAATGGATAACCAATGGAATGAAAGCCTCCTGTTTACCTCTTTCCAGTATCTTCCTTCTCTATTCTTTTTTAAAATTTATTTTTTAATTTATTTTTTAAAGTTTTACATATGTCTCCTTTTTCCCCGATTACCCCTCCCCCCAGACATTCCCACCCCGGGCAAGCTCCCACAACCCCGGTGTCTGTGTCCATTGGTTATGCTAATATGCATGCATACAAGTCCTTTGGTTGCTCTCTAACCCTCCCAAAATCCACCTCCCCTGCCATTTGTCTCTGGATCTATTCTTGTTCATCAAATTATGTTGAATATTATATCCCATATGTGAGTAAGATCATGTGATATTTATCTTTCTCCGACTGCCTTATTTCGCTTAGCATAATGTTCTCCAGTTCCATCCATGCTGTTGCAAATGGTAAAAGTCCCTTCTTTTTTATAGCAGCATAGTATTCCACTGTGTAGATGTACCACAGCTTTTTAATCCACTCATCTGCTGATGGGCACTTAGGTTGTTTCCAAATCTTAGCTATGGTGAATTGTGCTGCTATGAACATAGGGGTGCATCTATCCTTCTGATTGGTGTTTCTGGTTTCTTGGGATATAGTCCTAGAAGTGGGATGATGGGTCAAATGGAAGTTCCATTTTTAACTTTTTGAAGAAACTTCATATTGTTTTTCCACAGTGGCTGTACCAGTCTGCATTCCCACTAGCAGTGCACAAGGGTTCCTTTTTCTCCACACCTTGCCAGCACTTGTCGTTTGTTGATTTCCTTCTCTATTCTTTCCATGGAGGTAACAACTACCCTAAATTTATCTTTTATTTTTAAGACATGTTTTTTATTGATTTCAGAAAGAGGAAGGGCAAGAGGGAGAGAGAAATAGAAACATCAATGATGAGAGAGAATCACCCACTGGCTACCTCCTGCACTCTCCCTACTGGGCACACCCTGGCATGTGTCCTGACCAGGAATCGAACTGTGAACTCATTCATGGGTCGACTCTCAACCACTGAGCCACACTAGCTGGGCTATTATCCTAAATTTAATGTAGTGTATCTTTCCTGTACCCAAAGAGCAAAACCAACAGGAAGAACTGAATGAAATTCATGCTGAGGGTATGGTATTCTGAAGAAATATAACCTCACTTTCAAAGTCAACAATGCCCACAAATGACCTCCAAGGAACAAGACAGTTCCCCAACAAAGCCAGTGCCTACAGAGGATGGCCAAGAGATCTTTGCAGACCATCTAGGAGCTGCTGGTGCAGAAGTCATTGTGAGCAGTAATGACCCCTTCATACGATGGCTTAATTTTATAGACCAAGGACTTATAGTGTAGGAAGGGGCACAAACTGGACTTGGAACTATTGCTGCTGTACTGTGACCTTCACAAACTACTTCACCTTCCCATACATCAGGCATCTCATCTATAAAGTAAATTGACAATGGTTTCTACCACATAGAGCTGTTCAGATTAAGTGAATGAATGCATGACAATAAATGTTAATTTTTATTAAATACTAAGTCCACAAACAAAATTTTTCAAAAGAAAGAGTTATTTTTATCATCTCCAGAAATCAATCCGAGGCATGCACCTTGGAAAAGAAAGCACACTTTTGGAATGTACTAATTACAACCCATATGTTGTAGAACTCATATGGTGTTGGCAGTGAAAACCAAAAGCCAGGTGACGCAGCTTCTAGTCTTTGTTCGTGCATGCAATACCCTTCCTGGGCAACATTCTGTCTGTAGTAGGCCCTGGGGATACAGCATGAGGAAGCCAGACAGGAAACTGCCCAAAAGTCATACAGTAAGCTCACAACTGCATCAAAATTTGACTAAATGTAGGGTCCTTCTTTTGCCAACACAAAATGGTTAACTTCTTTGAATCACAACTTTCTCATCCATAAAAATAAGAGCAGTGACACCTGCTCTGTTCTTCATGTTGCTGCGAGATTTCTAGAACCCAGCTTCGTAAAAGCTAAACACTGTCTGAATAAAAGTGCTTTAAGGTATTGACACATGGTGCTGAGATACGTTCACTTAGAACTGTTCCTGAGTCTATCCAGGCAGGGAATGAATCATGGGAGCCACGTGACACAAATCTTAGGTAGAAATCTATGCAATGACCACAATTTCCCTCACGTGGACTGAACATAAGCTCCCACCAACAATGGCTGGATATAAAATTAAATTTAGTAGAACCAAATTGAAAACCAAGTAAAAGAAGTGTTCTTTTCTGAGAAATTTAACTACTTTATCTACAGAGGAAGAGTGAAATGAAAAGTAATGTGTGGTTTTTTTTTTTTGCCACCCTCCTCATAAATTCTGGCTAAATTCCTAGACACAACAATGACAGAATTCACGTAAATACTCCTAACCTTAGAAGTCAGATTTGGGGACCTCATGGAGTGATGCAAGCGAGTTTGGCCAGCTGCTGACCACACTCAGTGCATGAAATCAAATATCCATCGCTAGGCTGGCCAACCGGGAAGCTCTCACTAGAAGAACTAACTGTTTTTTGCTAAAAGACCAGGCTATTTAAAGTCTTTCATCAATTTAAGGCTATCAATTATTCAAAACCATTTACTTTTAAAGCAATTTTAAATTGTAACACACCTTAATAAACAGAGAATATTCCTCACCTCAAACACTAAATTTCAGTTTTCCTTATTTTAGAAACAGAGTCCCTTAGGTAGAAATGTAGTATTGATGATAGCTTACAAAGTACATGTTTTAGATTTTGTTCCAAAGCTAATATTTTAATAAAATATATAATAAAATACAACAATGAAATAAATTACATCCATCTTTCTATAAATTAGTTTATAGCTTGATGTTAAGTACCCCTCTCCCCAATTTGGCATCTTAAATATTGAAATTGCTTGCACATGTTCAATACTTTGCCTCCTTACTTTTGTGTAGTTGGTGCCTGAGAGCTGTTTCTTAGGAAAAGCAAAATAACCTAATAGATGTCCTGATATATTTTTTTTGTACTTCAGAGTCAGTTAACTCATTAATTTTCAGTTAACAAAATGGTAAAAGCCTAGCATGGGATTTCCTACCTTTAAATAAACTCTTTGTTTTTTTTTTGCATGATATCAACATATTATATCATATCATCCAAATGCTCCGTTCACCTTGGCAATCAATTTAACTACAGTGATATTATTTCCTGGCTTTGGCTCTATACAAAATGCTAGGATGTTGGGTCCAAGGTCCCATAACCTGCTTATCATTGGGTAGAGAATAGTAGAATCTCTCTCCAATGATGGCTTTATATCAAAGCTGCAATATAATCACACACAAACTACTAGGGACCCATTTGAACTTTGATAGAGTAGCTCATTATTTGTGCTTGTCTGACAAGAGCACAATATTTTCAGTAATACTTGATATGATATAAAAGGATAGGTTTGAGAAATTAGCATTACAAATGTCACATTTACTTCCAGCAGGAAATGTGCAACAGTATGTGACAATACTGAATAAAATGTTGAAACATGTTTTCCTTTTGTTTTACTTTACTCATTTTTGTAATACAACACTGGTTACTGGAAAATGCCTTACAGCTTTATTCAAAACACATGTTCAAAGATTTGAATGAAAAAACTTTGACTCTCTCTGGAACATCTAACCGATATATCATTTGTGTGCTTTAAATTTTTCCTTACTGTCAGGAACACTTTTATGTCTTTAAGATTTATTTAAACTAGTTTATTATATAATGAAGCTTGTCAGATCATAAGAACAAAGTCAAACAAGATGTGCTATATCAAAGTATAACATTTAACATATAGATTTAAGTATACATATCAAGTACAATGCAATCAAGCAAAGTTTAATCTGAAAATGCAAATGTTTCAGATTATTAAAGCCACATCTGTCCTTTGAAGCACAATTTAGACTGTTTATCAAAAAGCTATGTGTAATTATTCTCTCCCACCCTAGACTTTGTAACAACAGATTTCTTTCCTTAAGAACTTTTCAATTTCACTTTAGAGTTGAGGTTTTAAAGACTAAACCACCAAAGAATATAAGATCACAAATGGAAAATTAAAAATTTTTACAATGTGTCCTATAATAATTGCACTGTTTTGCTGGTAAATCGGGATAATATTTCAAAAGGCATTTTTCTCAGGGTTTAAGAAAAATGCTAAATGCTTTTGGGAATCAATTCAACATAGTCCAAGCATCAAAAATGTGTGCTTAAATACATTATTAAAATTTCAATATAAAGTTTTATACATTTGGCTTTCTCTGCCGTGGCCAAGAGAAACCATCAAAAGCAGGAGTTTATTTAGTTAGTAAAGCGTGATTCTGAAGCACAAGGGAACTATGACAGAGCTTTGAATTTTATGTCCTTGAAGTTCTCAAATCTTAAATTTATACCAAAAATAAAATGTCTGTTGTATTCTCTTATATACATCTATTGACCTAATACATATGGGCTTTAGATATTATATACAAAATTTATAAATACATATAAATATATACAAATATATTTATATGCATATATAAAATACATATAAAATATGTACTTATATATACATACATATATATTTATATATACACATTGAATAATATATATAAAAGAGAAAAGATACATAAACTGTCCTCAGTAATATTATGAAGTTTGAACATCTGGGAATGAAATGAGTTGATGCAACATTATTATAGAGCAGAGCTGATGTCTGTGCAAAGGCATGATCTTTTATTGCACACATAAGAACGGAATATGACATAGAAGCTTTGGACTCACTTACAAAATCTACTTAAACGGGACTCATTTTATTTTAAATTATAAAGGCTTACATCTATTATAGTCATTATAAAAAAGCAATAATTTATAAAGTAAATTGGGAGTCACGGATACCTATTACAGTAAACTTGAAATTTAAATATGTATCTTAAAACTGAAAAAAAATAATTGAGATGTTTACTTCAGTCAAAAGTGGAGATTCACTGGTGTGGCTCGAGGTTGTAAGGTTGTCTCTCTAAATGAAGGTCATTACAATCACACAGCATAAACTCTTGCTTATGCCTTCAAATACCACCCCGAACTCCCAAACTGCTAACACCATAAACTTTCTATACATTATCCCCTTGACATTTTAGGTTTAATTTACAAATTACAACCTGGCTGCAGTAATCAACAGGGAACAGAGGGCAAGTGGTGGCTATAGGAACTTATGCTTGACTTCTTACATTTTTAAAAATTAGATTTATTTATACCTCTGTGACTCCAGAGGCAAAGCAAAGAGAAATAGTAGATGATGGTGCTGCTTTTATTTGATTTTAAAAAGGGAAATGGTGTCAGTAGTTTGACTGAAAGGTTAAAGGGCAAACATAATTCTGTAATATTGCAAACTGTCATAATATATTCGGAAAAGGGAACCGTTGACAAAGGCAATACAGGCGAGTGCTTTATTTCCTTTCCCTAAATGTTTAGAGAGTTTGAGAATTTTCCTGAAACCTGAAAGTAAACTCTTCAAAGTTATGAAGGGTTCTTCTAATGAAACACGAACTAGTTTCAACATGAGAAACAATTAAGTATTCCAAAGAGCTTACGTCCCAGGAAACAGTTGAAATCACAGAACCCTTTCAGACAGAGACGGGCCATGGCTCTAGCATGGCCAGCAACGGAGTGGCCAGGGGAAGGAGGAAGTGCCATGAAAGGCAGGCCGTGGGCCCAGGCAGGGCTGAATTCACTGGCATTTTAGGAGGGACTGCTCTTTTCACTCCCCTCCCATTTCGCAAATGCCCGGAGGCATTCCTGCAGAGGCACATCTTTGCAAATTCTAAAAATAAAGTCATAAAGTTTGACTCCTCAACTTTCACAATATTTTGACAGATTTCTTCCAACTTTAATCCTTTCTGTAAATGGTGCTATGATTTGCATTATGTTACATTGCTTCATTTCACCATAAAAAAAGTCCGTCTCTAGAGAACTGCTCTGCGATTATGCGCTCCTTTAATAGGGCTCCCCTCAGAATTGAATAAAAAAGAATTCTCTCATTGTAATCTTATCCTGCAGTGGTAAGAGCTCACCATAGACCTGTATGGGAAGCCAGTTTTGAATTTTCTTAAAGAAATTTTGAATGATAGTCCCATAACAGGTTCTCATTTCTCCCCCAAATCATTTACATAAAGGAAATGACCAGAACTGATTTATTTCAACTTTGGAGGAGCTATGAAAGCAAAAATTCACATTCAATGTTACTTGATTCCCTCATATAAAGTGGTACTGTCTTCTCCTTCCCCTCTGTTTTTTTAAAAAAACAGTTCTCGAGTGTGGCGGGCCAATTGGCAAGTACAGCCGTTATGGTGAAACCTGTCAGGTGACAATAACTCCAGAAAAGCGGACTTGCTAGGAAATAAGTGATACAGAGAAGTGAATGGAGGAACCTCTAGAAAGGAAGGAATCTGGCTTTTTTTAAAAAATTCAAAAAATTCAATATTCCTAATTGGTCTGTTATGCACAAATGAAGCCAGTTTGTTCGGAACTATTTTATGATCTAACTGATATCTGTGTATCTGAGAGGCAGTACAGAGAGTAAGGGACATTTAAAAAAGCAAAGGAGGGATACGTTAGGGAAGTATAGCATTGAAAATGATGTGAACAGATAGGAAAGGGGGTAGAATGGGGTGTGATAGCTGGCAAGCCTGAAGGTCACACAGAGGAATGAGACCGACTTCAACAGGATCAGAAGCCAGCTGAGACATCCAATTCCCTATCACTCCTTTTATCGCGCTCCGTATATAAAGCCAGCATTTAGCACATCCAAACCTCTCTGTCACCTAAGCAAGGGTGTCATCATTTTTCCCCAGGCTGATCAGAACTGAGGTTCTGCCTCTGACTGAGGAAACATCCCCATAACCTTGTGTGTAACAGAGATGTGATTCAAGGTAGTCCCGCTATCCGACATAAATAAGAATGAATGAGCCGTCCTCATCCCGTGGCTGACCGTCTAGAGCTTCCTTGCCTACAGAAAATTCCCCATGAAGATTCAGCACGACTCCTTGTTTTCAAACACTTCACTGATGAGAAGTGACAAACGAGAGCGCTGTTTTTGTTTCTGAGTTTTAATTTCCCAAATACTAATGCCACAGTGATTTATAAAACTGTAACTCAAGATCCATCTATGTATTTGTTCAGTTCATGTTTTTAAATAGTCAACTTTCAATTATCTTCAAAGGATCAGATACCCTGCAGTTTATTTCTGACAAATCATCCGTTTTATTGTTTCTGACATTGTTACGGACTCCGCTTAATTGAACGTTTATTTACATAAACGGGATATTTGCTTAATGTAATCCAGGATTTTAAGAGGGAGGAATGCTTTAGGAATAAAAGTAATTTCCCTTGCACAAATGAACAAGCAAATAGTCCTTCTGCATAAATGCTGACTCCCAGAAAAAAAAAGTGGAAGTAGCGATAAAATTGATTAAAAGGAGAGGGTAGAAAAAGTAGGCAGTGTCGCCGGCCTTTCATGAGCCACAGATTAACTGTGTGGTTACTGTGTCTGAGTTATGAAGAATTTTCCTATTAGAGATACTCTCCAAAGAATAATAAAAGACCCTAGCCAGAGCTAAATACAAATGATTTGGGGGAAAAGTTTCAGACTTCTCAAGAGCACAAAAAACCCTGAAGAGTAAGACACAGCGGCCTCCTTGCTAGCCCTTCAGTTTGAGAAGCGCATGTGTACTGATGCCACCCCTCCCCAAGCATACACAACGCAGGGAGCAATTAGGACTTACAGAACTCATGATACATGTTGAAAAATGAATACACATAGTCTATTAATGGTTTTCTTAAAAGTCATCAAATTTTAATTCACACACACAAATGCGCGCACACACACACACACACACACACACACACTGAACCAAACAACACTCCCAATTGACAAGATAAAACAGTGCGACGTGGCCCAAGATTCTTATTCGCAGTTGCATAACAGACTCCTTGATCTGCAATATGCTTGGCAAGCAATTGCAAGAACAGATATTGTGCAAGTTACAATTTAACTAGAAAGTCATTAGCTGGTGCTAAGAAGACAGTGCCTGGTGTTGTCTTCAGTAAATTGGCTGATTTGAGAAAAAGAGTTTCTAGCTCTGCCCATACTGTCCAAATGAGTAGAAGCCACAATTATATTATCACCTCTCTTCCAAAGAACATCAATGGGTTACACTCAGGGTTTAAAAAAATTCACCACCACACCACATCAATGCTACCCACTGGCTGCAGTCCTAGTGCAGTTCCTTTGAAAGCTTCTGGAAATATACATTTCTCAACTTCACAAAAGGCTATTATTGAAACCAGATTAGAATATTTCCATGTCCACCCTTGTATATGCTTTGGTCGTTGATAGCTTAATTCTCTCTATGATTAGGCGACAAGGACAGGATTTTAAAAGACAATGTTTCTTTACACTCTTTGCTTCCCTAGCCACAAAGAATACTAACTTCAAGAACTTTCTAAGGATTTCTCATTCATGCATTCTCCTTTTTCTTTTTCTAGCAGCATTATTAGGGTTTCTACTCATAGAGTGGAACGCTCTATGGATCAGCAATCTCAAATCACACTTGATTTAAATTCAATGTCCTTTCCAATATTTGACTAAGATGTTGAAATGAGAAATAATGCCATGCAACAATTAAAATAATACTATGCAAGATCTGATCACTACCCAAATTTGAAACTATGGAATCCTGTTTACTTATTCTTATGTTGCATTTATTTAAACATTTTAATGCCTGCTTTCATACGTTAAGAATACAATTATACACGTTGGCATACAATTCCATAGAAGATTGTCTAACGATAGCCTTATCTACGAATGCTAGGTATATAATATGGACAGAACAACAAGCACTGGTATGGTATTTTAATCAGGTATTTTAATCTTTCTATTAAATATGAGAGCATTATATACGAAATCATTTAAGAAAGACTGTAAACAACTGTAAGCAAGTGACAATAGGTAGCTGCCAAATTAAAGCTAATAGGTAACATATCTATGGCTCTTATTCTCTATGTCAAAGATGTGAAAATGCATTAAATTTTATTACTCTGCATTTTGGGAAAGCTTCTTTCATTTTGTATTTTAGATTTCACAGATATTATGCATTCCATCAGATAACACTGATCTTTAGCCAGGTCGTAACTTTTCAGTTTATTTCTGGGCATAGAGTCTTTGTTTAAATGTGGGCAGCAGTTGTCTCCATAACATAATTCTCTGCTCCTATGATTAATGCAAAAATCACACAAAGAGGTGGCTGGCTTGTGCCATGGTCAGGGAGCACCAATGTATTTTTTTGCAGAGCACAATGCAACCTCACTGGGAGGCAGGCCAATCAAGTTTCAACTCGTATCTACTTCATCCTCAGTTCTGGAGGGCATGCACTATACATCATCTCCCTCCGCGTTCCTGAGGATCTTTCCTCAGATATTTAGAACAGAGGGGAAAGAAAGCAAAGTGTCCTTAATTAAAGCGTTCAAGATAATACCTGACCTTTCACTCGTGTTGACCAAATGGTTTGTGCTTTTTTCAGTCACTGCCATCTATCATTCTTAATTAGCATCTACCCTATAAAACTGCTCACTTCTGAAGTATATTAATTACTGTTTTATGACTTTGGCTCCTATTATCCTATCGGTACAGCAACAACTATAAAAAGCGTGGCATTTCCCAGCACAGAGGGGCAGTATATGTTGTGTGTGATTCATGCAAGTTGCATTAATATTTTAGAGGAGTGGTCTGGAATAAGCTGTGCATTCTGACTTCATACCCGGAGGAGATGCTTCAAGGGTCCATACTAGAAATAAGTCTTTCTGAGAGAGACAAGGAAGCAAAAACGTTTTGCTATGGGAATTTCAAAATCATTTACGTCATGAGTGGCGAATCCAAGCAATAAAGGAAGATGCCAGGTTTAGATGAAATATTCTGTTCTATAAATGTTGTAACCATGGTGGAAAAGGGAAGTTCCATTCTGTGATATATGAGCATAAAGCAGAAAACAGAGAGCTGTTACAGGGTTAGCTTCTAAATAAAGTTAAATTAATTTCATGATTTGGTCATGTGGAGTCATGTAAATAACAGAGTCTTCTGCAATATTTACTGAAAATTGTTCAGTATAGAGTGTCAAGGGTTTACTATTACAAGATCATATTAAAATTCTGGGGGCCTTGAGGAAATGAATATAACCTCCCTTCAAAAGAAAAAAAAAAGATAGAAAAGAAAAAAAAAATCACTTGGAAAACTTTAAATTACTAAATCTTCCCAGCAGTAATTCACAAAATGTATGAAAGACACAAATCTTTGGAGAGACTACAGTTTATTCCTTTCACTGTACAATCATATGACAGAAAGGACCTCAGCAGATCTGTTTCTCGACTTTGTTCAGGACCATCAGTAAATCCACTGAAGCATGACAAGACTATGGGATGGATGGATGGGAGAAAAGGATGAAGGGAGGGATTTCTAGAACAGGGAAGCCTACAGCACTCCCCAAAGGCTCTGGCTAGTGCTTGATAACTATTACAGAACCAGCTTGTGTCCTTCTCAGACTGCACCTTCCATCCTTCTCTGGTTCCATGTTCAGTGAGAAGAGAGAACAGCTCCTTACTCTCCCCTCAGAGCTCTGAAACGTATCTTTATTTAAAAGTGGTTCATGAATGAGCAGAAATGAGTAATAATCTAATGCACAATGGTATTGCAAACTAATCAGCATCTACATTTCACCTATCAAAATATTAAGAGATTTAAAGTACTCTCTCAAGTAGTTTACTGATGGAAAGTCAATGCAAATTTTCAATTTCAAGTAAAGGGTAGTTAAAGAAGTAAAAAAAAAAAATTGAGGGAAGGAGATTATAATAAAAGTCATGCATGTGGATTTAGTACTGAATTTAAGAGACCAGTGATACAAATTCTGTTTGCCCACAGGCTGTAAAGGTAGCAGGCCATCGTGGTATAGGCTTTTTTGATCACTAAGAAGAAAGAAAGAAAAAATAAAGATAATGGCTTCGCATTTTCAAAAGGAAATTAAAATTAAGCGAAGAATGAACTTGCTTTATTCCTGAACTTAACTATGGAAAGGTAAAGCCAGTAATATTTTACTGCAGAATTTTTAAAACTCTAAGTGCATAAAATAGAGGATTAAGTGAAAAAACAGGTTCATAAAGAATGCATAAATGGAATTTAAAAGAGTGCCATAACAAAAGCATTATTTTATGAACTTTTCTTGTCATGAAACACAAACTTAGCTATATACTGGTTATAAAGTTAGCATGCATATGAATAACTTCTAGAGATGATGGCAATAAATATTATTTTTTGTTTGCTTCTGTTCATTATAAAGAAAATGCGTGTGTACGTGTACACACACACACACACACACATTCTTCTTTACTTCCTTCACATTTTCCTTCCTTGTGAAATCTGAATCATGTTCCCTTTGCAATCAGTTGGTACCAATTCGAAATTCTTCTTGGAAACTATCATAACTGCATAAGCACCTTTTATATACTGCACACAAAACAAGCTCCAATAAGGTTCAGAACGTGGTAATATAGTGAAGATGTATTTTTTAAAGCAAATATTATTCCAAGATTGTTGTCCCCAGTTTAAATATTTACCAATAGTCGTACGTTTTATCAGTGCTATCTCAAAAATTATCATTTAATATGAGGAGTATACCTTATAAATAAAGCACACTGATGATACTCCACTGAATGCTCTGGGCTGTCAACCACTATTCAAAGACTAGTCACCAATCTCACTCTTATGTGGAAGGGGTTTCACATATACCCCCCTTTCACATTTACAACTTATGATGTGCTCTAGCTCACAGTTCAATAAAGTTGAAACATGGAGAGTTAAAAAAAAATCCAGAAGAATGAAATAAAACGAAAAAAAAATTGTACATCTTTAATTATAAAATATGCTTTACTACAAAATGATGTTCAGAAAAAATATTTTTGTTTAAGCCCAAGAAATATGCATACGCTGTTGAACCCAATTCATAAGCAACGACAAAACAATTGATGGCAATACTGAACTCAAATTGGGACTAGTAATTAACACAATAAAATTTCAGAACAGGAATTATTTCCCTAGGAAGCATAGCAGGCTCCTGCTACTGAAGTTTGGCCAACTAATCAACCTCCTATTCAATATATAGCCTGTGGTTCCTCTTTTGCTTCAAAGCATCTATTTTTGAAGAAAATCATATTGTAACAAACAAGTAATTCTAATGAAAAGTGCAAGGAAGAACGAGGCAGAAGTTTCTGCCTAACCAGCAAGCAGCCGCTCTGGATTTATACGGACTTTGCAATTTCAGGTCTTCAATATTTGCACAAAATTATGGATTTTCATAAATGTTTGAGCGTAAAAAGGACCAACACGATCAAGCAAAAGAGAACCATGGAAACATAGGGAGCCGCAGCTCATACAATGTGCCCTTGATTTCCATCCAAAATCTTGACAAGGAAAAAAGAGTATCACCTTCTCTTTTTGAAAACTGCCCTCAATATAAAGTTCAAAAACCACTTGTCATAGTTATAGGCTTACTTTTTCTCTAGCTAATATTGCAAATAAAATAGTTCCTTCACATGCCAGCATTTTTCAAAATCAGAACAATAATTACTCGGTATACCATTATCAGAAATCGCATCTTAAAGTAACCTGACATTTTCAAGTTTCTGTTATAGAAACACAGTAATAAACTGAGATTCGTTAGAACAGTTTCCTCAGCATCCATATTCTATCATAAACTTAAAAAGTGAAAAAACACTAGAATGGATCATGAGAGAAATGTGACAAAGAAACAGCAGGGTTCTATTTATCCCTCCCAGATATGGAATTAGAAACAAAATAGTAATTAATGTGTAAGAAAGCATAACACTTAGAAGATTAATACAGTTATTACAAACAACTGTTATAGAAAAAAGTGACAAGAGCACTAAGAAATATATTTTCTGAGCATAAAATAGAGAGTGTACAGTGGCCACCATTGTGATGTTCAGATGGCCTATGCATCATTAACTGGACCAGTGGGGTTCCCCTACATCTTGTGGGGTCCACCAGTGTCTAGAACTGCTCTTGTATCGTTGGCTTCTATGGGAAGGTTCTGGAAGCTTTTCTTAACTATTATCTCAGGATTTCTTCACAGCTGATTAGAAACCCTAACAGAAGACGGATTTGGGATCTCTGTCATGGAGATGAATTTGCAACCTCCAATACGATTCAATGTTGTAGAGACCGTCATCTTCTCCGGCTTAGACCCCCAATTTTGGAACCAAGTTACATGTATTGAGTGTGAAATGACCACTGTCATCTCCTACAGTTCAGAGTTAGGCAGTAGTAAGTTCCACTTGAACTTGGCCTCTTGTTTTCATCTCTGTATTGTATACGCAAGAGGCTGTCAGATCTTACTGTACAGTCTTTTTTCAATCCACATTTTTTCCTCATCTAACATCCTCTCATGCCAATAAACAAAGAACAATCGCCAGGGTCTTTTTTTTCATGTGTGTATAGTTATCTCTGTCATGGTATAAATGGTGTGTTTAGCAAAGTCCATGCTAACCCATGTTTCAATTGTTTCCAATCTTCCTCCCTCTCTCCCTCACTCCCCTTTCTCCTTTCCTTCCTCTAATTCAAACAATATGCAATGAGCACCCATGTGTTATTTCTTCTGACTAAATTACTAGAACGGAACCTACTAGAATCCTAGTACAGTATGCCGATTTAAAATTCTGCTACGTATTATCAAATGGACCTCCAAAAATACAGCAATTTATATAATCAAAGTACTCATTAGCACATGCCCATGCAATCCTGTTTCATTTTCATTCTAATGTATATTCCTTTTATCAATAATGAGGTTAAAACTCACTTAATATGCTCATTAGTCACCTGTATTTCTTCCTTTTTAAAATTTTATTGACTCATTTTTAGTGCCATATGTCCATTTTTCAGGAAAAAAATGTTTCTTTTTTTTTTCTGTTATTAAAGCGTAGTTTTTTTTTTGTTTTTTTATTTTATTTTATTTTATTTTTTTATTTTATTATTATTTTTATTTTTCGCTAAAAGTATTACAAAGGGTATTACATAAGTGTCCTTTTTTCGCCCCCACCCTTTGAAAAAAATGTTTCAAACACATTGTAAACTAAAGCATAAAGAGTAGAAATACTACTAGGCCTTTAACATTGTTTGCTCTCTATATCCTTGTAGATTTTCAACATGAGCACAAAGGATGTGACACAAAAGTCTACTTTCAAAAATGTCACTCAGCTAACTTTTAGGAAACAATGTTTGTGGGGAGAAAATAATAAATCAGGCACAAGTTCCTGACTTGAGTTTATATTTTCAAGTGACCTAGGAAGGCATTTTAAAAACAATTAAGAAATTTTACACAGTTAACAGATTTATTATTTAAAATAATAAAATCTCATCAATTCAACAAATACTATTTGAGCACTTACTCGTATGTTGTTAATCTTGCCCTTATGTAACTTACAGTCTAGTGTAGAAGGCACACAGGAAGATATAACTATAATTCAGGTGAGAAAAACACTAAGTTCCATTAAATATTCCTTTGCATTAGAAAGGGACCATAGAGGAAAATCATGTCTGGCCTGGAGCTGACATCTACAAGCAATATGCAGTGGTCTGCATAGTGGAAAAAAAAAAGAAAAGAAAAGAAAATCAAGAAAAAAAAATCTCCTTTTCCTGCTGAAATGTTTATGACCTAATTCAAAGAATGGAGGTGGTCACTGTAAAACCAAAACCGAATACTCTGTCAATTTCTTAAAGAATTTGATCTTTGGTAAAATTTCATACCTAAGTATACCCTCTTGTATATGCATTTCTCTATATTTTGACATCACAAATTTATTTAATGACTTCCCAACTCACTGACAACTAGGATATTCATATAAATATCCAACAGAATAAATGGGTAGCAAAGAAAAGCTCTCATATTAACAAGCAATAAACTTGTCATGGATTTTGCTTTTAAAAAATAATTGAAACCAGAAAATGAACAACAGAAGCGTGCCATAAGCTCCAAATATATTTCTCAGAAGATTCACCCCAGAACATTTGATCACAGCATCCAGCAAGCCCTTCGTGCTGAGTGCAGAAAGGACTAGGTAACGCGTCAGTGCCCAGAGAGAGTGGTGGTTTTTCACTCACCAGTGAAGTAGAGGTTAGAAACACGTGAGAGGTAGGAGCAGGGTTCATAAGAATATAGTTTTATTCACGTCTATACATGCAGATCGCATAGCATTTGCTTCCATTTGCTTCATATCTATGATGCAGTTTAAGGGAGTGTAGGAGTTTTCTTGTGTTCGTACTGAAGATGACCTTGGCAGACCATCATGGGCACAAATCCCAATTCCATTTATTAGCCTGTGATCTTGAAGATTCACCGAGCTGCTTTGCTTAATCTATAGCTTTTAAGAGGAAGATTAAATGAAATACTATACAAAACACTTAGCAAAGTGCCTAGCATAAAGGAAGCGCTCAATAAGTGGTAGCTATTATTATTAAGAAGTTGAAACATTACGTAAAGAGCTCAATATTAAAAAAGGCTATCAGAGTGTCTATGTTCTTTTATAGAATTTATTTTTTAAAAAGGTCAGATCATAGATTAGGCTTGAGAATGGCTAATTTCAACATAGAGGGACCAATATTTCAGGCACAGAAACTTGATGCCTTCTTAGGGATGTTGAGTTTTTATCTGGAAAGAGATTGATTTTACCCTCCTCCTTTTGTTTCATTTTCTTCCTTTATTCTACCTAATGCTATCATAGCTCGGAAATCTATCTGGAACAGGGCATCAAATTGACAAACACAATGTGTAAACTCACATCAGAAGGTGAATGTATGGAAAAGATGCATATATTATTCTTAGAAAAAAATTATATATACATACATATCAATTTTTTAATTCCTTTCACTAACAAGTTTTCAAAATAGAAGGCCTCTTTGAAAAAATTCCTTTCCATAAGTGATAATGCTTGAGTGTGATGAACCTCTTCTGAAGTGTCAATCTAGCATAATTAGTTAACAGGACTTGCCGTTGTGTAATTTTTTCCAGCTAACGATTTCATTCAATATGAACACTGAATGTAGGTGCATGTCAGCCATTAAAAGAGGTTGATGGAATTATTCACATTGGTTAGAAAAGAGATTTACTACAAAATATTTAAAAATATTTTAGAATGAAATATTAAATGCTATGCACCTTTTGATCATCACAAAGAGAAAGTATTCGCTGAAATTCATCATTTGTAATATGTTATCCGCTTCTTCCTTCCTGTTAATATGCTGTTGGTATTTTTCTAAGTGACCATCCTTTTTTCCAAGTAACAGTAAACAGCTCACAGTATTGTTTACCAATCCTTCATTTTACCCCAAACAGTCCTCTGACCTTAACCAACCTCACCATTCTCTCACAGTCCCAATACTGAGTCATTATATTACTTATTTGCCCTTAAAAATCAGAAGATCTAGGATGTGCTGGAAGTAAAGTGATAATGTTTCATAATTCAAACACTAGAGAGCCTCATCTAACTGTTCCAGAGCATCAAAGAACTAGGGCATAAAAACTATTATGAGAACGCTATTCATTCCAAAATCCGAGCAACTCTTCACTGTTTAAAGAAGCTCCCGCCGGCTCATCACAAATAAAGAGGGTGACTATTTGCGGAACAGAAACTGCCTATGTTTAGAACTGCTTTCAGGAACTCAGTGGAAACCTGGATACATATATCTGCTGAGAAAAATCTTTTTTTTTCCCCCCTTCTGAGTTTTTTCTAAAAATCTCAGAATAGGTCAAATATCAAACTTCTGGCTTAAGGCTTCGACTAAGAAAAAATTCTGCTGAGAGAGAAACACATGAGAAAAGGTGCTGCAGAAGGCTCTGTGGTGAACACAGACATGAAAGACAGTCCTTGGGAAACTTCAGTGGGATCAGGAAGAAAACATAATGATACCAATAAACAGAATACTGTACAGCGCAGAATGGTACAGTGTTTGTCGTATGTGTCACAGAATGCTAAGGAAGAACACAGGAGGCAAAGAGTCCTTGAGAGAAAGATTGAGTATACTGGTAAATAAGGGGCTCAGTCTGGACCCCAAACTGATGTATTTCACTGGGTTATTCCCTATGTCAGCTTTGCTGCATAACAGCTTTAAAAGAAAGCTGTTCAACGGGAATAAACAATCATTTCAAATGAGGGCAAATAAAGGTATGCATGTTTAGACAGTTACAGTCCTAGCTAGTCACATTTTGGTTATGCATAAGATGAAACGTAGCCCACACAGGCAAATCGATTCCAATGAATCATAATTGAACTTGCAGGTCAATTCTGACTTTGCAAAATCTTATGGTAATAAGTAATTAATTAATTTTGCACTTTAAAAAGCAGTTTTCCTTGCTTCAATTACTAAGACTACCTGAAATACTGAATGCAAAAAAACCCCAAAACAACTATGTGTTAAATCATGAGTAATGGCTACATCTTCTCTTGCAAACATCATGTTAATAGGCCAGCATACCCCTCCTGGGAACTTGCAAGTCAGAACAGAATAAACATGGCCTTTAAGTATTTTTTTTAAACCCCAAGAGAGTTGGGATACAAAATTTAATAGTAGGAGGAAGTCCCTAAGGCAAGGTACCTCCTTTGAATCCTTTTTGGTTCCTTTCATCAAAGATCAAATCTTGAGACACTATGAAAACAGCTTCAGTTGACCATCAACACAGTTCCAGCAGCATGGGAAACAAAAATATCACTTCAATAGCCACAATCCATATCCCCTGGGCATTTCAGATAAAAGAACCCCACCTTCATGGCAACTAAAATGAATAAAAAGTCATGGCAAAACCCAGAAAGAAGAACAATGTAATTATTTCCATGTGATCAATGTAACTTGTTACATGACTTACTTTTTTTTTTTGTAATAAGCAGTTGTAATATGGCATTTTTATACGCTGAGTGGCCAGATTATTATGACCACCCCATCAGTACAATGAAGTTAATTAGTTATGCAAATAATAATAATAATAATAATAAAACCTTGAGAGTATTTGCTTAGGAAGTTTTCAATATTCAGTATTTTTGGAAGTGTCAATGAAGTACTGATGGGGTGGTCATAATAATTTGGCCGGTCATAATAATCCGGCCACTCAGTGTATGTACACTGTTTAAGGTTCTTGCATTTTATATGCATACTAGAGGCCCGATGCACGAAATTCATGCAAGAGTAGGCCTTCGTCCCCCGGCTGCCGACACCAGCTTCTCTCTGGCACCCAGGACTCGGGCTTCCCTCTGGCTGTCGGCAGGCACACGGGACCCAGGCTTCCGTCGCAGCCCCAGCTTCGTCCGGAAGGTCATCTGGATTGATGCCGGGTCTAATTAGCATATTATGCTTTTATTATTATAGATATTTTGTATTTTGTTTGAGTTGGTCTTGCCCTCTTTGGGGCAGAGGCCATGTCTTATTCATTCTTATAGTTTTAATACCTGACACAGACCCTAGCACAGAATAAATACCCAGTAACTGTTTGCTAATGAATGAAGAGACTACTATCAACAGAGACATGGATATGATGATGACTATAAAAAAGAGGAAGTAGGAAACAGTAAGTATTGGTGAGCAGAATGTCCTAGACATCATGTTAGGTACTTAATGCCTTTTTATTTAATTCTAAGTATCCCATAATCCTATATAATAAAAGGCTAATATGCAAATAGACCAAATGGTGGAACAACCGAACAACTGAACAGCCAATCACTATGATGTGCGCTGACCACCAGGGGGTGTGCATGGAACATGGTGGGCGTCAGCTGCGGTGGGATGGTGGAGCAGGTGAGCGGGGGCGCCAGACCAAGGCGGGGTGCCGGTCGCTGCCATCGGGGTGAGCCTCTGGTGGATACTGAAAATTCTTTGCTCCTGCGTGCCGCGGTCCTGCCTGGTGCTTACACCTGCTACCGGCGCCAGCCCTGCTCGCATCCACCGCCGGTGCCAGAACAGCTGCTCGCATCCACTGCCGGCACCTGGCGCCAGCCCCATCAGCGGGTGCCTGGTGCGGGTCCTGATTGCTCGGCTTCATCAGCGGGTGCAAGCAGCAACTGTTGGCCCTGTTCACCCCCAAGGGCTTCTCCACCTCCCCCTGCTTCTGAGGAGCGATTGGGGCAGCAGCTGCAGCTCGCACCGGCTGACAGTGCCAGTCCCGCTCGCACCCGCTGCTGGCACCGGCCCCAATAGCTCTGCGCCTTCAGCGGGTGCAAGCGGGGCCGGCACTGTGAGTGCATGGGAGCGGCAACAGCGGGAGTGGGGCTGCTGGCAGACAGGGACCAGGGGCCACGGTGGGAAGGTTTGGGCGGGGGCGCGGAGGATGGACAGAGACCTGCCCCTGTCCCCACTGCAGCATCACGGCCCACAGTTCCTTTCAAGGTGCACGAATTCGTGCACTGGGCCCCTAGTAAAGAAATAATTATCGCCATTTCATAGATGAGATCTAAGCTCAGAGGGGTTAAGTAACTTACCCAAGCTCACACAGCAAGTAAATAGCAGAATCACTATTTATGTTCTGGTGTGTCTGATTCCTAAACCTTGCAGCTGCATATTGTAGGCATAAATTAAAAGGCACTACCTATCTCTTTAAAAAATTTTAAGTCATCTAGAGGTACAGATACATACCAGGCTGCAAATTTCATACTTTTAACAACATAGCAAAGAAATTAACAGTATATTTAGCTCGCAGTGGTCTGTAAAATGAGTGGCCGTTTGAAAGGCATGTCAGTGACATGAACTGGGTTTCCCCTAGACAGCAAACAACTGAGAACAAGAGAGGATATTTGCTGGTTCCAAAAATTATTTTATGGAAAGTCTGTCTAGCTCATAGTTGCTTTGTAAAATATACTCCTCCCCCTTTAATCACTGTAGTAATATAAATCTGGAAAATAATTAACAATTTTTATTGTTATAGAATAGAATGAGATTGTCATAAGTCAAATTTTAGAATTAGAGGTGTTTTTTTCCCCCATTAAAATATACCAACATCTATGCATCGCAAAACAAGGCAGACTACTTTAGAAAGTCTAAACATTCTCCTATTTTTAACACTACTAGTTATGTCATGTTATCACTGGCTTAGTACTAAAATAAGGTTCTGGCAGACGATATAGGTGTAGACAGTAATATGACTTATCCTATATTAATTTTAAATATCTAATATTCAATAGTTAAAGATTTAATAAAAGTTAGATTACTCAAAATATGGAAGCAACCCAAGTGCCCACTAGTAGTGAATAAAAATGCTGTGGTACATTTATACAATGGAATAGCACATGGCCATAAAAAACAAATGAAATTTTACCATTTGTGACAGCATGGATGGACCAAGAGGGTATTATGCTATGTGAAATAACTCAGTCAGAGATAGACCATGGAATCAAAAGAACAAAATAAATGAACAAACAAAATTGAAACAGACTCATAGATAACAGAGAATAGACTGATGGTTGACAGAGGGAAGGGGGGTTTGAGGAATTGGGTAAAAAAAGTGAAGAGATTGAGGAGGACAAATTGGTTAATACAAGATAGTCACAGGATGTACTGGTAAAGTACAGAATAGGGAATGTAGTCAATAATATTGTAGTAGCTATGTAGGGTGCCAGGTATGTACTTGGAAATATCAGGGGAAATACTTTGTAAAATATACGACTGTCGACCACTATGCTGTACACCTAAAACTAATACAAAATAATAAGGAATGTCAACTGTAATAGAGAAATAAAAATTTTTTAAATTTTAAAAAATACATCATAGAGATCTGCAAATTTTATTCTTGTAACACTCACCTGAAAGAAGCAATTCATGAACAAGGTCCCATGATAGAACTACGTAGAGTACCAAGATGTTAAAGACAACTCAATTATTGTCCCTTGAGAAGCAAATAGGAACTAGAAGTCAGTTTTCCTAAATCCTTGTCCTGTTTCCTTTCAGTTCTTTAGTGTTGCTTCCCTGTTTGAGATTTGTTATTTTCTTTGTAACATATTAGAAAAGTATTCTTGAGAATACTTCAACTATCCAGCTTCAACTGAAAAGCTTTACAGATGTATCAGTTCTCCTGGAAATACCTTCTACAATGCCACCTTCAACATTTGGTATTTGAGGGACAATGCTGTATTAGTATTCAATTTTATCTCGCTGACACAGCATGCAAAAACTCCCAGGGTAGTGTTGAGGCAATCCAAGAGAACTTGGAGAAATACTGGTTGAATGAAAAATACACCCTCAATCTGGAAGAAACAGTTGTCCTGAGGGAGCACCTCCAGAACTACATTTCCTTTGGAGACGATGGAACCTGTAACCTTGGAGTAGCAGGATCCTATGAAGGCCCTTCGAGATCCTGGTCTCTGGTGTACAGACACCATCTCGGCTCATTCAACAGCACTGACCTTGGCACTGCTGGGAAGGGATTGTGCAAATGTATGTGAAGTCCCAAATCAGTTGACTTTATTATGATAGGAAGGTTATCTAGGTGGGCCTGACCTAATCACAGGAGTCCCATGAAAATACAGTTTTCTCCAGCTGGTCTCAGAGAGGATGTCAGAGAGATGGGCGCCCCCTGGCCTAGAAGAAAGCAAACATCAATAGAGGCCACTAGGCAAGGCACTGCCCATACAAGCTGCGTGGTTCCTGGAGACCTCAGTCCTACAGTTACAAGGAATTGAATTCTGCCAACAACCACAGCCCTGGCTGACACCCCAATTTCAGCCCAGTGAGACCCTAAGAATATCCAGCCATGCTGTGCCCAGTCTCCTGACCTACAGAAACTGTGTGGGAATATATGTGTCATATCTGAAGCTGCTAAGTGTGTAATCAGTTGCACAGCTATAGGAAACTAATATCCTCCTTTCGTTTTTAAGGTGGACCATGCTTCCTGAATCATTCTACATACAGAAATGTATTTACTACACACCGTCAACTTATATGATCAATACTATATATAGCTACTCTTTAAGGAAATAAAGAACTTTGCCGCAATCCCTCCTACAGTTTACTGTGGCGTTGAGAGAACAAGGCACAGACAGAGGGAACTGCTCTATGATAATCCAAGGAACAATATGAGCCATTAGAAGTTGGAGAGCTAAATTTGGGAAGATGATCCTGGCAGAAACTGCTGGATGGACCAGAGAGAAGAAAGAGAACAGAAGGACCAGGTGGCAGAGTATAGGCAATAAACCAAGAAAGAAAGAAAGGCATTTGATGAGCAGTGGGAATAGGAAAAAAGGAATTAGCCATGGCATATGTGAAGGAAGACTAGATAAAACTGTCATCTTTGTCACACTGTTATATGCTTAGAGGCCCCTGGGAGGGTAGCAGAGTCTTTGCAATTCTCTCATGCAATGAGTGGTCACTGGCCCACCCTAGGTGCTAGGCACTATTGGCAGGTGCTAGAGATAGCAGAGAGCAAAGGAAATTTCAAGTCTTTAAGGAGCGTCCCTTCTGGGAAAGCGCAGAAAGTAAACAAGCAGACAAATAATGTAATTCCAGAAAGCGCTCAGTTTGTATTACTTGTCTCAAATGAAAGAACTACACCTGAATAATAATAAAGAACAGAAGTGTGAGCAGAAAACCTAAACCCTATCTGAAAGTCGAAATGCAGCCAGCAGCTCCAATCTCTCACTGCAGAGCTAGGAACAAGGCACAGAAGTACTGGGAACTCACTCATGGGCCATTGATCCGGAGGATTACAAAGCATGGTTTTCTCAAAACTTAAAAAAAAAAAGATATTGTTTGTTTGTTTGTTTGTTTTTACTGCCTTTGTGAATGTGTAGGGGGAGGATCCTGGTGCTCAGTCAAAACGTTTAGTTTGAGTATCAGACAACCAACCAGTAAACTGGCCATTTTTAAAAGATCCTCTCAGATCTTTCCGACACAACATTTTCTCTTCACATTCAAGGTGATTTTGGAGAATTCATACCCAAAGGCAGAAAATAAGATATATGATAAGGTAAACACTAAATAATTCAGAATTAACATAAGCAGGTCATAAGTAGTTGAGGCTTAGAATAATGAGGATAGGTTATGCATGTTTTGGTACATAAAAATGTTCTGAAAAAATAAACTACATACTCTTTTTGATAGGTCACAATTGCTGCCACCTTTTAAAACATAGGGACAACAGCATGTCCTCTAAAAGAATAAATCTAATGATTTTACACTCCCACCCATCATAATGACTGACACCCTTTGTCTACTGAACATCAATCTACAAGGCTTAGTTTGGCCTTGGTATCCTCCAAATCCCGTCCTTACAGTTGTCTAAACTCAGATCCGTTCCTGGTCTCACGTGAATTACTTCGTACATGCCTTTTCATTTAGGAAGAGATGAGATATATGGGATTCTAGTAAACTGTTAGCGTTTTCATCACAGCATATAAAAACATATTTCATTTCATTTTTGTGTGGCCACATTGCCCATTTTATCCCATCATCCAAAAGCAAAACGAAAACTGTGGCTGAAGCCTAGTCTTAAAAAGCGACAAGCCATTATGGAAAAACAAACTAAAGCTCCCCCTCCCCACCCCCTGCTTTATAGAAAGGATGCAGAATTCTTCCTGCAGCTTTCAATCTTTTCTAATTAAAAGGTTTTATAGCATACCATTGTCAGACAGAATTCAGTTCAACAATTCCATGTTTCTTGGCTTTACTGATAAAGAATTGAGTTTTTAAACATTAATTAAAGAATGTACATTTTGTTTTCATTTATTTGTTTCAAAGATCATGAAATATGATGCTCTGAGGACACATTATGCTCTAATTTCAAAGCAAAGTGTGGCTTCAGGCAGGAAGAAAAAATGTGCCTATGACATTTGAAGAGGAGAGTAAATGTTATCAGAAATATGCTTTATGAGAATCCCCATTAGCATAAATTTGGCTTTTCAACAGAGCGCCTTTAAAGTTACAACTTTAAGTCACATTCAGAATGTATTTTTAAGGATATTTAAAGAACAAGTGTATCATACTTTACCATTCTTTTATATCTTTAGCAATATTCAAATATAAGTCTCTTAATCTATGTTAAGTAATTTTTTTTATTGACTTCAGAGAGGAAGGGAAAGGAGAAAGGGATAGAAACATCAATGATGAGAGAATATCATTGATTGGCTGCCTCCTGCACAGCACCCCACTGGGGATCCAGCCGACAATCCAGGTATGTGCCCTTGACTGGAATCTAACCCGAGACCCTTCAGTCTGCAGGCTGATACTCTATCCACTGAGCCAAACTGGCTAGGGCTTAAGTAATTTTTTAAATATTCATTTTCCTATGCCTGTTTTGTCTCCTTCCATCCTCTGTTATGGAAAAAAAAATGTTACAGTTCCTGCAATTCACCCCTCCCCCTTTTTAACCTAAATATAAATATACTAGAGGCCTGGTGCATGAAATTCGTGCACAGGTAGGGTCCCTAGGCCTGGCCAGCGATCAGGGCCAATTGGGGCCTTCCAGCTGCCGGCTGGGGCCTTCCTACATTGTGCACCACCTCCTGGTGGTCAGCACAAGTCATAGAGAGTGATGGAACTCCCAGTCTCCTGGTCGAACTCCCGAGGGGACAATTTGCATATTAGTCTTTTATATACTAGTATATAGATAAGAAAACAAGAATCAAATAATGTGAATAGATGGAATTTGGCTGATTGTTATCTCTATATTGCTGTCCATTTTATTGTACACTGTATTTTACACAGATTATCAGAGCAAGGTACACACAGAAGTTCCATCAAACAAACTTTCTATCTTACCAAGACAAGGAGATTTTAGTGGGGCTACACCAAGTTTTATAGAGACTTTTAAATGTCTCAATCCTCATAAAGTTCAGAAATGATAATAAGCAGTAAGTGTATAAAATGACCATCAAAAATTTTTCTGAAAGTGAGAATAATTTAAAATAGCTTTATTACAGGAGGATAAAAAGGTATCGTTAATTATGTCATTAAAAATGTTTTCAATTATAATCTGTACTTTAAAATCCGTAAAAAACCTACTATGTACATAGATATGCATGCTAATACAAATTTATGCATGCAAGTATCTTTTTTTCCTAATAGAGCTAGTGAGTAAAAATTTGGAATTCCAGGTATAAATGTGTATTTCCACTAGAAGAGGTTATAAGTTTACTACAACAGTTTTAGTCTTTTATTTCGTATCCTTCCTGAGTCAAATGACTACCTTTCTGCTGTTACTCTTTGTGTTTGCCTGTTATTACTGTTGCCAATAGGCACAGGTTGATCTGCCCAAATGATTCCATTGTCCCAGATCACAGAATTAATCTCATGGAATTTGAAACTGTAATTATCTTCTTAAAAATCTTTCCTCTAAGTTAATATCAAAGACTAGAGAAAAATGTTTTTTCCCAGAATTGTGGGGGTTGGTTCAATATTTTGTAAACTGGAAAGCAATTGTTCCTCTATGCAGATTACACCCCGGGGAGACTGCAGCTCTCTGAAGACAAAACTGGCAGGACCCTCTGTGCTCACAATAACCCAACTCTACCATTTTCTAAACACACAGCATACAGAAACAACTACAAAATCATTTGGGAACATATATTTTACATTCCATTTTTGCAGAAAAAATCTTCAATATTTTACTCAGGATGTCAGTTTATGGTAACAATTCTTCTCTCCCCTCCTGAAGTGCTAACTGGGAGATCCACAGACACCCCAACTTCCTCGATACAACAGACTTTTCCAAAGATGGTTCCAATTTCCTTCCCTCCCTCCCCTTTTTAAAATATATATATTTTTATTGATTTCAGAGAGAAAGGGAGAGGGAGATAGACAGCAATGATGAGAGAGAACCATCCATTGGCTGCCTCCTTCGAGCCCCCTACTGGGGATCGAGCCACAACCTGGGCTGACCTGGAATAGAACCTTGATCTCCTGGTTCACAGGTTGACGTTCAACCCCTGAGCCCTATGCTGACCGGACTTCAATTCCCTTTTTGTAGAGCAATGGCACTCACTATCCTCTTTGATGAAACCTTTGTCTCTCAATTTTAGAATGTCACAGGTAGCTGAAGTTGTCAGATAGTATCTCTAAATAAGGAAGTTATTTCCATTTATTTACATGTGATTTAGATTCTAAGATATACACTGGAAAGAGCACAGGTACAGCCTAGCACACTATAGGTTATTACGCATCTTACTTTGAGGTACTATAGGCTTGCGATGGGCTTAGCTTTGGCTTCAAAAGGAAAGTCCTCACACCAAGTGCTAACAGAAAGGACTCTTGGAAGGCCTGCTGATGCCACCCTCCAGGTTGACAAGAACCCAGTATCAATGAGGTCATTTGAATGATTGCATAATGATAAATATTGGGGTGACAAGTTACCCAAACCTACTACAGGTTGTTATGCCCAGATTTCAAGATTCCCAAGAAGCCACCAGGGAGCCAGCCAGTCCGATGCAAAAGCAAAGAGTCTTTTATTTTAAGCCCGGGCTTAGCTCCTCTACCTTCCTTACTGACGCAGCAGCAGGTGGCAAAGAGAAAGCAGTCTGCTCGAACCAGGGGTTTCATAGAGGGTTGGAGTAGGGGCGGGAGAGGGGGCTGTGCCCCCCGCCGATTGGCCAGGTGCGAGCTGGTGACCCATTACACAGGATGTGGTCATAGCGATGGCGTGCACTTCCCTTGATTACCATTGGTTAGTCCAGAGAAATGGTGGGTGTGGCTAGCAGAGGCTCCTTCCGAGGGGGAGGGAGCCTTCGCTGAGCACATGGTTCCATACAAAATGGAGGTCCCTTAATGGATGGGAAGCCGGCCACTCGGCTCCCATGCAAGGCCTGCCGCCGTGGGCGTCACCGGGAGGCAGGCCGCCCACCACCCCGCCTGGCCCTTGGGTCGCCCGCTGCTCGGCCCGAAAGTGACTCGGAGGCCGAGGAGGGCGGCCCGGGTCCTTCTGGGCTTCCGCAGGCCTGCACCTATCTGGTCAGGCGCTGCCTCGGCCATGGCTGCCCGTCATCCTCCCTGCCGGATGCCTGCGGGGCCACGTGCCCCGCCGGCCCTTTCACAGGTTAGCAGTTAAGAATAAAGCTGAACACAATGTGGAGAATAAATGAAATTCTTGGAAAGTGGATATCTTTGGGATATAGTTATTTTTAGTGCTGTTTCATTCATAAATGAAATATATCCGGAAGTGCCTGATGATTATGAAGGGTTAAGGTCTTTTATTTCAAACCTGTTCTCAACTGGCTTCCAGTATATGCATTTAAAAATTTGAAAAAAAAAAAAAACTACTCAGAGGAGAAAGTATTAGGAGCAGGGTTAGATTAGTGAGGAAATACTTCAGAGATTGTGAATCTTAAAGAAAATACTGATCTTAGGCAGAAAGAAGGGGCAAGGGTGCTCTTGGTAGGGGATTTGGCTAAGCAAAGACCCAGAGGTGAGAATGTTCAAGAAATAAATTTGGGAGTTGTCTGGGACAATCAATCCATTTCTCCTGAGTTCATTGGAGAGGCAGATAAGTTTGCAGTAGTAGTCTGAATATCTGAACAGACTGTCAGGAACAGAAGCCATGAAAGCTGTTTGAACACATACCAATTGTATGTATTGAGTACTGAGCACTGTGCACCACTATAGTTACCATTCTAATTTAATTCAATCCACAAAACTCTCTTGGGCGAAGCTACTGTCATTCTAGTTTATAAATGAGGAAACTGAGACTTAGACAAAATAATTAATTGACCCAAAGTCACATGATAAGTGGCAGAAACATGATTTGAATCTAGGCCTCCCTGAAAAGTAAACCAACAAAACAGTATTGTAAAGGGGGGAAAAATGGAACAAAAGGTTGTTTGATGGATAGGAAGGATAAGATATTTAAAAAAAGAAAGCCTGGTTAAGACTACAAGCTCTCTTTGAAGTACAGAACATTATGGTTGGCTTCTAGGCTGCACTTAAATATCTGTCGACTGGACTATTAGCAGGAGCCTGGGATTGATAACACATTGTCACTTTCCCTTTGAACCTCCCAGGTTTGCACCGGCATCACCATAAAAACAACCACTAGTCTTTACCTTTCACAAATCCTTTCCTGGTTTTAAAAATGAATATCTACTGTATGTCACACCATGTCTACAGCTCACCTTTAAAATATATTGGCAGCTTTGATCTATATTCTTCTATAGAGATTTTTTTTTCAAAAAAGAGACACCTAAGTGATTATACTGTTAGAAAACATACTGGTACAGATCTATCAATTTGAACTTCTGAATATTTATTTTTCTATATTTAAACAAAACACAATATTCGAAGACATGCTATACATGGGTATGTATAACAAAGGTAATTGAAGATTTAAGTGGACGATGTATTAGTTTCCCTAGAGTGCTATAAGCACAGAACTATCCTATTTTAGTGGAAAACACTGACTTACAGCGGAAACTCTAGGTAGTTCTGTAGCCAAAGTGTATTTCACATAAGTTTCACAAGATTCTGTCACAGCTGTGAAAAAATATCTTCGATCATTTCATTAACAAAGCTTGAACTCACGCTGGGGCATCTCATTCTGAAGCACCAGATTTCACAATGGGACTGGGAACTCCAGTGTCCATGGCAACAGTAGCTAATTCTTCTTTCCAATCATGATGGTAACTCTCTCCCATGGCTTGAATCAGTTACAAAACAAAATGCTCTCAAAGACCTTTCTGAGCCAATAGCCTTGCAGCTAATCTGCTAATAGGAAATAATCTGCAGCTAATACACACATTCCAGGGCAGCACTGTGTTTTCTTAATACTTTGTTTCATGGGCGTCTTTCCAAAGAAAGCATGATAAAGAATAAAAAAAAAACAGACATTCATTAAAAATAGCATTATACTACCTGGCCACTATTAAAGCCTACAACTTGCAGCAACTTGCATTACTAGAGTTTGTTAAATAGCAAGCCGAGAGGAGGCAACGTAGCAACAAAGAGAAGGAAAGCAAACTGCTTATGCCAAGAGGGTATAAGAGCTAACTTAAGAGAAGGCATACTTAAAACAACTGGTTTTTACAAACCTTTACAGTGAACATTTTTTTTTTTCCCAATCGCTACTATTTGTAGAATCTGTCAAGGGATGCACTCCAGCAACAAATATTCCAACCGCCTTGTAAAAGCTTTTTTTTGCGGGGGGGGGGGGGGGGGGGTCCCCACTGTGGAATCATGGAAATGGTTTAGCAATGAAATTAGTTTTTCACCTCCAGGGTCAAAGTTTAACCTCTTGAGCAACTATAATGACCTAAATCATTCTAATTACAGAGAAGAAGCAGTCTTCCCCAAAGCCTGATAAAACTTGATGAATCAGCTCCCAAAGCTCAACATTGCTTATTGTTCAGGGGAAGATTTGGATGTTTTGGCTTCAAAGAAAAGAGATGGATAATCATAAAGAAAGATGAAATACCTTTTCAACCCCCTTGGAGTGGAACTTCCTCTTGCTCCGGGTTGGGATGGCTTGACACAGCAGTGTATCTGATTCCGTGGTCCAGACCCTGAAGTCTACCTGGCTCAGAGAGTGTGATGACTTCAGCCTCTATGCTGCAACTCTTCACTTGGGAAGAAGTATGCATTCCTGTTATTTCCTCTAGACATGCTCCCCCTTCCACATTTTATAAAAAGGAAGCAAAATGGAGTAAACAGGAGTAGAGGAGGAAGGAAATCTTTAAAGTTAAAGGAATCACAACACCAAAGGGTATCTGTTCATCCTCTTTAAATCCCTTTTATAATTCTGGTTGCTATGACAACATGATGCAACTCTGTATTACCATGACAATCTGACACAACTTTCAAAAAACAGTAAGCACTGTTTTATTCTGCTGTTCAATCGCTCCCAAGGAAACAAGCTGTTATTTACTTCTGGGATGAAACCTGTCCTATAGTCTAATATATCTTATGTTAGGAAAAAGAAAAGCAAATTATGGCGGAAGCCAGAGGAGAAAAAAAGGTAGGTCTAAATTTACCATGTATTCAATGGGACCTTATTTCCTAATTCCTAAAGAATTTGAAATTGGAATGTTTTCCAGTTGATGAATAGAAACTACTTCTTTGTACAAGAGGGTGACTGCTCATGCAAAATAGGATTGGCTTACCTTTCCAATGTGTTTGGCCATCACCTGTGCAACATGAAATGAAGTCTATGAAAGACTATGGGAAAACCAGAGGACCAGGTTAAACCCAAGTTATGAATTATACTGAGCTAATCACACCGTTCAAACAAAGCTCTTTAGAGTCCACATTTTCAAATGGACTCAGCATGGCATTTCTTGTATTATTAGATATCTTCAAAAGGGGAGTAGTTGGAGTCCCTTATGTCCTTTGTTATGTGATTACTTTCAATTGGTGCTTTGTAGAGAAGTCAATGACCTGATGATATCTTAAGAGTCCTTCCCAACACCACCACCCATCACCTCCTCCCACTGCTTCTCATGGTGCATATACTGAATGAATAGCTATATTTGTTGAGCAACTACAACATGTCAAATCCTGTGTCTGAAAATCCTTATAATAATTATGCAAAAATAGGTGCTATTTTTACTAAGTGGAAAATAAAATTGCAACTTATAAATCTAGGGAACTTTAATAAAACTCAGGCGCTAACTGGCAGAACCATGATTTGAACCCACCTCTTTAGTCTCCAAAGCTCGAGCTCTTTACAACCAATAGGTTGCCTTTCAAAATAAAGAGCATTTTCTAGTTCTTGTTATTATGGCAATCAATAAAGTCTTTTAATATAATGTGCAATTGTTAAATATAAAACAAACAGCCTACCTTTTGATAAGCTTTATTTCCTTTGCAAACAGGTAACTATTTTGCTATAGCAAAATCAATATTAAAAGACAAATAAATCATTGTAGGAAAAATGAAGGTAAAGACTTCAAGTGTAATGAATATCCCATAACAAGTTTGTCTACTTAAAAAATATGATGCAAGCACTTTGTTTTTTCATTCCGAAATACCATGGCTCTATCATTTACTACTAAATAGGTGGGGGGAATCTACTAAATTAAACTTTGCTGTCAGCAATCTTGCTGGTCATTTCAATTCTTATAAAAAACTTAAGCTAGGGTGAAGAAGGGATAATGCCAATGTCATGACCCAAAACAGCAGCAACAACAATCCCGCTGAATTCTGGAATGTTTAAAGTGACTTGCACTACATACAGTGAAACCTTAATAAATATTTTGTTATAACAGCAGTTTCCTGAATTTGTATCTTAATTTTAGAATAAGCTTTTAAATATATAGTTTGTGTGTAAAAATGTGTTTTTACTGTTAAAAATGTATTTTTAAATTGCACCCTAAATTTTGCTGCTTAAAGTTCTAATGCTAAAAAATCACCAAATTTCAATCTTAAAAATACTTTTTTTGTTTCAAGTAGTGTTTCCATAGGTGTAAAACAAGGTAATAAAACTTATAACATTGGAAAATGAAGGTGAAAATTATGGGCCTCAAATATTATCTTCACTTTGCTCATGGAGTTATTTCTCTGAGTGAAACCAGCCATCTAACTCAGTTCTTGTTTTTGTTGTAGAAGACATCCATTCTCCCCCTCCCTACTTATTGTATTTGCAGCTTATAGCAAGTCTAGAGATGGTGGGCTCCAGTGTCCTCAAGTTCTAATTCTTCTGAGAAACACAAGAAATTACATAGAAGAAGGCAGAGAAAGTGAATAAAGGGAAGGGGATAATTCTACCAGTTCTGTTCTGGGAATAACCATGTGGCCTGAACAATAACTCTCCTATTTTATATTGTTCAGTTTCAAAGAAGGACAGACCATCTTGCTCCACTGTTAGCATTATACATAAGAGGTTAAAATTATGTTACATGGATAAGCCTTTGGAAAGGGCATCTATTGGTATTGTAAGTAGGCTTAGGTTTTGATTGTGGGCATACACCAACAGTTATATTCTTGTGATATTAAAATAGTACTTGAATGCAAAGTAAATCACTACTTTTGGAGTGTTTCTAGATGTCAGAGGCACAAAAAGAAGTAGATATGGGAGGGTTAATGGGGGGGATGAGGACACATTTGTAATACCTTAACCAATAAAGAAATTAAATAAAAAATAAGAATAAAGTAAAATGCTTTATTAACCCGAAAAAAAAAAAAAAGAAGTAGATATTCTCAAAGCTGTCAGGGAACCAAGAGCCTGCATGAGCACAATCACTAACTGAGTGTACGCCTCATATAAAACACGATAGGAGACATGGAAATGCTTAAGAGTTGGACCCTGCTTACAAGAAATTCAGAATCTAGGAATTGGAATATTTAGACAATTTTATTTAAAATAAATATGAGTTTTCCTAGACCATATTAATAAAGAATACAAAACAAGCTTTTGGTTGTTTTCATAATGACACACATACATAAGACTGACCAGGGCCAATATCTTTCCTGGGTGTTAATACCAGGCTCCTCTTTGCTTTTCTTTATGTATATTCTACCCTCAAGAAGACACTCTAGCTGTCCAAAGCAAACTTTTCCAGTTTCTTAAAATCTAATTAAGGCATTCAAATTGAGATCTTTTGCAGATCAGGCTTTACCTCTAAACAACAACAAAGAAAAGCAACGAGAAAATAAGAAGAAGCCCTAATCAAAACCATAAGTTAGGGGTGTCTCCTGAAACACACAGTCTTCTTTAGCAATGGAGTCGGTCTGTCTGTGGTGTTTCCATACTATCCTGGGGGCAGATGAAATGCTGCGTTAGTGTACGTGTAGGTTAAAAATAATTTTAATGAGCATAGATTAAGATAAATTAATGTATTTGTTTGCTGCGTCTGAGCGATATAACTGATTAGACGGTATAAAGATATGGTCTAATAACCACTAGATGGAACATGGGGAGCTAGGATCTAATGAGAGGTTATTTGTGATATTGGGTCATGACATGAAGTGCTCTGGGAAAATGCTGGCTTTATTTCTTAAGTTACCTAAACAAGTTCAATGCCATCCTTTTGTATTACAAAACAGTCAGGGTAGGACTTTGTCTAATTAGATGTCTCAGTTACCTACATGTCCATTATTACAAAAGCAGCTAACTAAATGCTTGGCATGTCATAATACATCCTCCCTTGAGCTCCGCAACAATTGTACCTTCAAATAATTTCTGAAGACCCAGAAACACTTTTTTTTTTTAACCTTACTGCCAGTTTATCACTTGATGTGTGGAAAACACAGAGACTGGGCTGTGAGTCATTCAGCTGAACTGAATATAACCACATGAAGAACTTGGTTTTAATGCCAAGACAGTCCGGCCATAGCAGGTGTTCCTGACAAGGACTGAGAACCCCAAATTTGAAGCATATGAACCAAACATACTCCCAGTATATGCATAGACCGCGTTATAGGGTAAGTCCTTTCATTGTTTTTTCTCATGGAGTCAGAGGCTAACTGAGCCTTCTGACCAGTAACTCCTAATTCTGCTGTTCTCTCCTCCCCTGGATTAGGTGACATTCACCCATATCTTCCAGTTGCCATCAAAGTTGGGAGACTACTCTTCAGAAAAAGTACTATAATCCCAAATCATATGTCCTCAAGGTCCCTTCCTTCTCACTTTATACTTTTCAGTTTACTCTTATATTTGTTTACTTATACATTTATTGAATAGCTGAATGCCTGCCCACGTTCCAGGCACTATATTAGCATCCAGGTGTTGAAAGAGATATGATTCTGGCCTCAAGGGATATACCAGCTAGGGGGACATAAACATGCAAGTATCCACAAACTACAGTGGGAGTTTTAAATCCTCAGAAATCTCATCTATGCCCACAGTTTCAACTAATACTTAATTCAAATACCCCTAATTTCTAAATCTAACCTGAACAAAGATATCTCCTGGAGCCACACTCTGACCTAGTTAGCATTTTTTAATAAAATTTTTATTGATTTCAGAGAGAAAGGGAGAGGGAAAGAGAAAGAGAAACATCAATGATAGGAGAGAATCATTGATTGGTTCCTCCTGCACGCCCCCTACTGGGGATTGAGCCCGCAAGCCGGGCACATGCCCTAACCTGGAATCAAACCGTGATCTCCTAGTTCCTGAGCCTTGCCAGCTGGGCACCTGCTTATCATTTTAAAGTGAGGACCCAAACAAGTGAAATTCAAAGAATTCACTAAAAACAAGCACACAATATCATTATTTTCCCCAATGTGATTTCTACCCATCCCCACAAAAGCACCCCGTTCGTTTCTTCTTAGTTCTCTATCTTGGTAAATGGTACAACCTTTCATATTGTCAGCCGGGGCCAGAAGAGGAAGGCATGTTCCCCTTTTCTCAGATGATGTGTCTAATCTTTGCCAACTCTAGGTAACTTAACAATTCCTATTTCTCTGAATCTATTCCATTGCCTTCATTCGGGTCTTCAGTTGGTTTCCTATCTGCACACTGAAATACTGCTCATTCCAGTCCACCTTCCTTACTGCCAGTGGCATAAACTGCCCACAATATAGATCTGGTCTTGTGCTTCCCCTGGTTACATTTTCCAGTGATTCACTCTCAAGCAAAGGTTTTCAAATGTACCTTCTTGGCATTGTAGAGCCAACACCTCCGTCCGAAACAAATTCTCCTGTATGGATTAAAAGTGAGCTACGAATGGAATCAATCTGGAAGAATAAAGGCAGACCCTCAGGGTAAGATCAGTTAAGTCATGACACTCTCCTCTGAGTTATGGTTTTAGTTTTCTGATGCACAGGTGATAAAAAATGGAGAAAGTCAACAGAGAATAGAATCCAGCAGTTTAAAGGAGATGAAAACACTGGTGGTGGCCTGGGCACTAATAAGCCTTAATTTCAAAAACTAGAATAATAAAAGGCTTAATACCTCCAAGTATCAACTCCCTTTCCCTTATCTCTTTGATGCAAGATCTGGGCAAGACACAAGGGCTATGAAAGGAGAAGCCACACGTACAGAAATGTGGACATTTACAGGCTTTACTTGTCAAAGCCCCTGAAGGCTCTCTGATACAATGGCTTACATGGTATCCATTGAAACACCAAAATACAGAACTGAGAAACAATATCTGGGAACAATACACTATTTTTGGCCCAACCAGCATGTGCTGTGTGAGTTCTTTGAGTGCTAAAAAGCCAACTATAGTCACCAAGAAGCAACAGTGAAACTGGTAAAAACAGCAGGTCAATTAATCATACTGAGAATATTTATGAACACACATGGCTGCGTATGGGCACAAATTTTAAAAATGGTATCACAGTCATTAACTATTTCATGAGTAAAACCTATATTAATCATTAGCCATAGTGGATGCAAGTTTTTTTAATAATTTATTTTTATAAACCTTCAATATAAATACCCAGAAATAACCTGGCTTCCTGGATTCATAAGTTAAAATTGAAACCCTACATGATGGTGTTTCTCTCTGTGTGTAAACTATTTTAAGAATGACACTTAAGATACCACACAAATGCAGGGGAATTACTAGGCAAGTCAATTCAATTCAATTCAACCCACCAGTTCAGCGCTATAAAAAACTGCCATCAAATTTAAAAAAACAAAAAGACACAGTATAAAAAAACACACACGTTTAAATCTAATTATGGGTTAGTATAAGGCTCTCTTGATTTATTTTATACATTTTAAGAAAAATATCCTTACAGAAATATTTTAAAATGATTGATAAATCATAATGAAATAATTTAAATATCTTGAAATAGGGAATCTTAGAGCATAAGCCTCCAAATTAAAATATATTGCAAAATTAAGGTGTGTGTGTGCGTTTTTAATTAGATGACAGGGGCAGGTTTCTTGAAGTTCCCTTAGCTATAGAAAGAGTATAATTTGACAAAATAAAGAAGTTAAAAACAACTTGGAAAGAGGCAAGACATACTCACTTACTTAAAATGATGCAAACCTACATAGAATATGCATTTTATCATCATCTTGATTTACGCTGGAAATTTTTCTGGGTTGACAGAAAAGAACAAATATTCCTTTCTTAAGCTGGTAATGTTGTACTTGGTACCACAATCTTATGACTGCAATGAAAACTGTGAGTTTTCCCCTATTTGGTATTATCAGGATGGTGGATAAAAATTATGCACCCTTATTATTATAGGTAAGATAATAGAATGTTTCATTAAATTCTCTCAGAGCTAAGTCTACATAATCCTTGTCCAACCTGCTTCTAGTCTTGTGTTTTTATCTCACACAGGATAACCTCCTTGCATCTCTTTCGTCATTTCTCAAACTTTCTTACTGACAACTAATTACCAGATCCTGTGGATCAATTCCAATACAATGCTCCTACTCCAGAAAGTTGCTAGGTCTTATCTTGACTATTTTAAAAAATATAGTTAATTTGTTTCTGGTCTGTCTTGTGGAAGAAAGGTTACAAGGTCTAACATATCCTAAGACAACGGGAATGAGAGCTAGGCGCAATGGATCGAGAAAGTCTGGCATGTTTGGAGGACTACTATAAGAACAACCGTTGTCCATAATTCTTTAAAAAATTTTTTATCAGCTACTGAATGAGATATGAATGCAACAAGGCCATGAGTTATAACTTTACTATCTTACAAATAAAGGTCAGATTATTTCAGAGAATTCATCCCTTCCACCATTAGCACTTAAAAACAACTTTTAATTAATGTCATTCATTGATTGCTCTCATGAACAAAACCCAATGCACCCAAGTGAGAAGTGGTCCTCTCCCCACCTTTAAATACATTTTTTGGTTTGTTTTTGTTAAGTGGCAGAATAGGCAGCTTTAATAATCTTGTTAAGGGAAATAATTTTCTTAGCATAGGTGGGTATGAGTGATACTGATAACACTGAGTCAGTTTCCATGAAGTGATTATCTGTTAGGCATATTCATTTCTGAAATCCCCCAAAGATCATTGTTTTTGAAATGCATGAACACCCATCTCAAGAATTCATTCTGTAACTAGCTAAGTTAATATTAAAATTACACCGTCAATAAAATGAAAATAAAAATGAGAACTTATTCAGGTGTAAGAAAGCTTCTGACTGTAAATCCCCCACAGAGTAATGTTTTTTTCAAAGTTATAGCAGCCGTGTGAGAGACTTTGGTTGGCATTTTTGTGAGGTACATGATATACACTGTCATATCCAGGTAGAGAGCCACAGTATCTGTTATTCCAGCAAATATATGTTCTACCATATCACACAAGACTCTGTAAATAAAAGTGGAGTAAAAGAAAGTCTTCTTCAGGGTACCCATAGACTTCTCCAAAGATTACTGCCATTATCAATTAGCATTTATGGATGATTTCAATGACAGAATTATACCAAACTAACCAATGTACAAAAGAAAACCCCCAAAACCAAAACACAATAAAGAAGTGTCTTATGAAATATAAAGCTGTCCACACCATGTCTGAAATATAACGAAAACCACGTTTGAGCGTGGTTGCTGTTAGCATGGTTTCACTTATAGTGCAGACAGGATGGTAAATTATCACACATTCCTGTACAGGACTTGGCCTCACTTTGAAATCACGGTGGTAACACTTTTAATATGCAAGAATTCTTACCTGAGGCTAGTCATAAGAGACAGGAAAAGGCACATGTGTGCTGAAATTGTTTTAATGTGTGAAACAACCACACACTTAGCCATTTCTCAAATGTCAATTGCATGTGATGTCTTGATAGTGTACCTTCTATAATAAGTGTTATATGTGATTGCTTTACTTAATGGTCTGAATTTATGAAGCCCACTGGTCTGCCCATTTCTACTCATATATACAAGCATTTTCTCTCACAGCTTTCTCCTAAAATTTTTATGTGTTTACAAATAACAAATAATCCAACTACTTACCAGAGGTATGCATTTGGATCCAATGTCCTTGGACATTGTTCTTGAAAAGTGATCTTGAAAAGCATTTAGCATGAACTTAGGTACTTTGTTTACCAAAGTCTGTCCTAAACACTATGGAGGTAATTTGAAAGATTTTGAAAAACTGGGACTTTTAGACTGAATGCTTGTTTAGACTTAAAAGCTTCCTGATTAACGACAACAACAAAAAAGTGTGTTTAAGTGTTTGAAAATGCTTTCCTCCCCAAATAAACTCCTTAATTTGGAAACTTATATTTCCAAATTAGGTAAAAGGGAGTAAATTACAAGTTATTGGTAAATTATTCAAAAGAAATACAAAGAAAAAAATGCCATAAATGATGTTAATGGTCTAAGTGACCAAAAGGTAACATCAGAAGACTCTGAAAAAATTTCCCTAACATACACATTTTTTCATAAAAATGTACAAATTTGTATGGAAAAAAAATAAAGGAAGGAGATGACTTTCCATATACTGGTTATCAAGAGGCCCACCCAGCAAATTAAGTTCTGAGATGACAAAAGAGAATATGGTAATTCATTGTCAGATATAATTACGAATTGAGAATTACCCCTGGAACTGATTTCATAAATCAAATTTCTCTATCTTAAGTAGAAATCAAATAGTCTTAATGGGGATCATATATTACAGCTTTATAAAAAGACATATTTATGGAACTGTCTTGTTACTCCTGGTATTACATCATCTGGTCCATTATATCTAAAGCATTTAGAGAGCCTTTATTTAAATAACTTTTATTTCATTGGAGGAAAATTAAATACTGGTTTAGACACTTACGTAAATAAGATTACCTAAATTCAAATAAATGAGTCTATATATTTAAAACAATTGGGCAGCAATATTCAATTTTTAAAATTACATTTTGACCATTATAGCTATATTCTTCAAATATTTACTGGGGGTACAGTACAGGTAGTTCCATTTGTAACCAGAAATTAAGGAGGGACACATATTGGTAAAGTGTTTACAATAAACACTTGTCCTGTTTTAAATCTCACAGATTTTTTTCCTCATGACACAAAGGACAGAAATGAAATGGTATTTGGTCATTCTTCAGGTTTGATCTCTCCTCTAATAATTGTAAAGTGTGAGGAGAAAACAGAAAGGTCGCTAGCCTAATTCAGTTTGTAAAAACATTCAAAAAAAATTTTTTTTTAAAAAGAATGATTCAGGTCAAAAATAAAGATGGTTTAGTTTTATCTCTCTTACAGTAAGTAGGAGAAACACCAGCTGAAAACCCATAGACGCTGTGCTCATTGCTATTCACAAAAAAACGGTTCTACTGTCTGTCTGCAAATAAATCTCCTCGGTAAATAGCTCCGAGGTTGAGCTAAAGAATACTGTATGGATCAAAGAAGCCATGTCTTCCTGTGTAAAGTGAAGAGGCCGCAAGCTCACTTGTTTGTCTAAAACAATTAGAGCCAGTATGAAAAGGAGGGGGTCGGCACAAATAAGTTACAGCTGATTTTCCTCGGCGAAATATTTCAGGGGGGTTTCAAATTAATAACCACCCAGGCCCCCAAACAGCCTAATCTTTGTCAATTGGTGCCAAATTATGCAAGGTGCTGCCAATTCTGGTTGTCTAACAAATCAAGACCAGTGTATGTTACTCCTCAGCTCAAGTCTGATTGATTCTGGTCATTATATGGGCTGATCTCATTTTCACACATGGAATCAATATGGGAGCCAGATGTTCATTTACAGAGAAGCATTGAAAGGACTCATCTACACGCAACTTTATCCCGGACCACAGAGCCCACAGACCTATCGCCTTGCCTCACCCAGGCAGGGCTTCACACAGTACAAAACCTATAAAACATTCTGCTAATATTACTGTCAGCTGGACGACTTTTACAGTACTATATAAAGTTGACAGATAATACATGCCAGTCCTAATTTGAGATAGACCTTTTCTTTGGGGACCTCAACCACTGAACAAGCAAACAGATTGAGAAGTAACATTTATTACAACACATAAATCATCTTCTTACAAGTCCTAAAGGTCTGGCCCGAGGGTGAAGGCTCTGCATAGGCCGTGAATCCTAATGCACTGCTTCAGTTACTAAATTGTACTGTCACTCCACTCCTGGGGCGCAGGGAAGGGCTTGCCTAGCTTTACAGAAGCAACTTTTTATCACAATCTTTTTCGTACCTTGTTTCTTGGGGGGGGGGGGGGGGGGGGGAGGGGAGGGGAGGTAATAATTGCCTTCTTGGAATAAAAAAAGCAAACAGTTTCTCTTGAATAGTAATGCCACTTAACATATTTATTTAAATTAAACAGATATGCCCATTATTTCAGCTCATGCAGAAATTTCTGCATGGTTCAGTATCAGAGAAACCTGAGTTGAATACAAAGATTTACAAAGAATTTGTCATTTCAAAGACAAGAAAAGGTATCACGTATCACAAATATAAGGGGATGAACATAGATGGCACAACCTTTATTAATAGATTGACATGGTAAAATATTAATAGAGCATGGTCATACACAGCTTAAAGGATCCCTCCATTCATTGTAGAGCTGACAAATCAAAGTTCTCTATATCTACTGACCCAATACCACCCTCAGCTGATTAATCTAATGTGTTCTCCACGAAGCAGTAAATTCCTCTACTACTTTTTCTATAATATTATTTTGAAAATGCATGGGTTTCCTAACATGGTGAGACCATATTTTGTATCCAGTTGTTTTTTTGTGATTTTTCAACCACCTTGGCCTCAGTGGAGACTTCTAATTGCATTTTAGTCCTGCTCAGACCTACTCTGGATAATCCAAAGGATGTCTGTTTTTCATCAGGTAACGACCATTAAATTTGGCCGCATTTCCTTCTAAATCTTGTTGAATGGCAAATGAAACAGAAGCTAGAAAACTCTTTCTTGTAACTCTGCGATGGTTTCTGAACCTAGACCTTTCTAGAAGTTTAGCTTGATGCTGCAGAACTCTGAGGCCAGAGCCATTTGGAGCGAGTCCCAGTGCTCTCCTCCAACTTCTGGTCTACTTTCCTGGGAGTGTTTATGACCCACGCGTCTTTCGGCGTATCTTGGAAAAACTGGTCACTGTTCATTTATTAAAAACAAAAACACTTTTGAATTGTGAGCGTATGTCTGTGCAGCATTTGGGGCTTTGCTAGTCGTTCTCTTGAACTAAACAAAAATATTGGATGATCAACTATTTTCCCTCACGTCATAAAATTCACTCAAAGACTCTTTATATAGAATAAAAATCCTAGTGTATTAAGTAATAGGAATGCATGTTTCCGGGTAATTTTTATCCTTAATGATGACATCCAAGCAAATGGATGATGTTTTCCCTAAAGCCAAAGTCTCATCATATCTTTAAAGAGATAAAGGAGTTTTTAACAGAACAGGGCTCCCTCCAATGAGAAGGCCTATGACAAACCAATCAACGCTGGAAAAATACATCAGGCTTCCATTTATTCATTTAATTATCATTTACAGAGCACTTGTTAGGTGTCTGTCAGGCATGAGGTTCAGGCTGAGGACACAGAGACAGATAAGACAGAAATCTCTGCAATCAAGAAATTTGTTGCCTAGTGTGGGGAGAGACTCGAAAAATACCCCAGGACCTTGAAATAGCCATGGCCCACAGCAAGGGAAACATATTCTTTTAGGCAAAATATTAAACCTAATCTCTCCAATTCTGTTTTTGGTAGTATTGTCAATTTTTTATGACCTACAGTGTTGTAAATTCTTTCTTCCAGGCTAATTAAAGTTCTTATCAATTCACAAAGAAAAAAAAAAAAACTCCCCAAAAAACAGAACTTTCACTATGAAAGTTTAAAAGAAATTGATCATTTCCCAAAAGAAATGAGTTATAGAAAACAAATAAGGAACCGGTTTTATGTTCCAGTGGGTCCTACTCAACCTGAAGGATTTTTTTTATTCCTGGCAGCCTCTCTTACTCCATTTACAGAACCTCATGGGGCCTGGGATTCTCCATTCACCTGTGTTGAAGCCTTGCCTTTCTCTCCAATGCCATGGCCAACCCTCTCCAGGGGTCCTCAAACTTTTTAAACAGGGGGCCAGTTCACTGTCCCTCAGACCGTTGGAGGGCCGGACTATAGTTTAAAAAAAACTATGAACAAATTCCTATGCACACTGCACATATCTTATTTTGAAGTAAAAAACCAAAATGGGAACAAATACAATATTTGTATTTGCATGTGGCCCGCAAGCCGTAGTTTGAGGACCCCTGCTCTATGCCGTGCCTGTACTATTTGCTATGTGCTATTCCAGGAGGTTTCCAGGGCCCTGCTCCCTCCTTCTCAAATATTGGGGCAGCGTTAATCTGCATGAAACATTTGCAAACATCTTCGCTTACACTGACTAAGCAGTAAAGTTTCCTACATTTCGCCTGATGTGCAAGGTTTCTACCCCTGTAACTTCAACACTATTTCCTTGAGGAAATGATCTAGATCTAAACTGGACTCTGCATCCTCCTCCAAACCCACGCTGTACCCAAGCATCCCACTTATCCTCGTCTTGCCCATCCTTCAGAGCTCAATTCAGTCACATTCTCTCAGACATATCTAGAATCAAGTCTCACTGGGCCATACCTCTTGCTCTTTCTCTGTGTAGATTGGACCTATATGCCATGTAAATACATATACCAAACTTAGCTTATAGATTTTTCCTTTATGATGCATTTTTCAGTGGCTAGAGAGGAACCTTTTAAGGATTCTTAAAACTGCAGTTGTAAACACTGAGCTGAATGATCACTCATGCCAGGGCTCAGGCCATCCCTTCATAATTCAGGCTTTCCTCCACAACTATTAATCCGTTCTTCCTCAGCCATAAATTTTAAACCAGCTATTAATACAACTCAGTACTCTAGGCTCTAAAAAGAATGTTAAACCTCTGGAGATGACACGATTCCTCAACTGTCAATTTCTTATTGAAAGACATTTTCATTAAGATAGAAAAAAATTTGAGTCCTGCTTTAGCTTTGACCTTGGCTGTTCCCAAATGCATTAAACATCTTGCAAATAAGTTCCTTCTTTTACTTCTTACACAACTCAACAAGTCGATTCAGAATTCAACACAGATGTCACATTGCTTTATTTATCAATATTAGATAATTCCTCTTGCCATACTGAAGCATTTTGAGGAAAGCTATCTATCCTTTATCTCCATTCTGAATGTCAAGGTTATCAGAATTAGTTTCAGATACAGATGTCAGAAAGCCTCATTCAATTGAAGAAATAAAAGTAAAGGATTTTAAGGATGCAATCAAGCAATATTCCATCACTAATTCATGCACTTGTCTCAGGGACTACATATTAATCTTAACATAGTTTGTTTTACATTTTTATTTCTTTTCCTTTAAAGTTGTCCCTCATCAAACAGTTTGGTGTTCCTTTTAGAATACTCGTGCAAAACAATATGCATGTCAAGAATTTAAGAAGCATACCTCCTGCCAAATATGAAATGATAGTCTTTCTGGTGGAGGAGAGAAGCCACAAACATGTATCAGGAAAAGCAAGAACTTTGTCTCTTTCAATGTGAATTATCTGCTAGAATAAAATTCATTAGAGGTCTATAAATGTTCTGCAGTACTAACATTCTGTCCTGTTATATTATGTTATATATACAGTGCTGCTTAGAAACCTTTTCCTCAGGAGATAACCAACATGGTATGCAAGCATGTGGTTGGCCTTTGTTTGGCAGTATGTCTTCAATTTTGTTTAGGTCCAGGCAAAATTGACCAGCGCTTCCTGCTGGGTGTCTATTTCATTGTTCTCTCTCTAGCATTGCAGTTCATCTATGGCCAAGGATTCAATCATTTGCTCTTTCCCATGCTGTTCTCCCATCTAAAATTGACTCCTGGTTGCAGTCAAGTACATGTTATCATTCTGGAACCGAGACTTCTGGTTTCAATGGACTGATATCATCACAACAGAGCTGGGACCCCCGCCCCTCCCCAACTGGACATATCTTCGGTTTCCCCAAAGATCAACTCTCCGTTTGGTTTACATGATAAAAGTGAGAAAACAAAGTCTTCTATTTTTAATCCTTCCAAAGATATTCACTTTATGAATTCTACTACAACAAAACTAACTTTCAGAGTAGATCTAAACCACATTTAGCAGTTAAATCACAATGTATATTTAATTCACAAGTTAAATTATATGTGACATCAAAAAGATGGATAAGACAAAGGCTTCTACATACAAACAACACTTGGTGAGGGACAAATGAATTTAATTTTTTTTTTTTTTTACGTTTTATCATATACGAAATTTAACATGCCAAACATAGCTAAAAATGTTTTTGTGTCCTTAGGAAAACTATGACATCATGTCATTGCTGCCATCTCTAAATAATGAAAGGTTACCTTCATTCTCAAAAGGTGGCAAGATTTGTGGCACTCACTAATGGTATGTAAGGATTTCTACTTAAATTTCTATTTTTAGGGGTTTATAAAAGCTATAAAAATTCTAAGCTAAAACTTGCCAAACAAGAATTCAGCATGGCATTTTTTTTAAGCCTAAATTTAAAAACAGTGTGTTCATGTACTTTTTTAAGCATAAGAAGACATAAAAGAGAATTTTTGAGGTTTTAGTTGCCTTTAAAAAAAATCTGCATTCCTCAGGAACTAGTCAGTTTTTGAAAATGGAAATTTAAATTTGGGCCATGTTTCTTCATGAATTCAATATCAATTGAAATAATCTTAAATGGTTCCTATCATGAAGGGAAGAAAGTCATTGTTCTCGGAAGACTGTTTTCAGAAATAATGATATCATCCTTCCCTCCAATATGGATATGAAAGATAGATGTATCACTTTTTTTTTCTTTCTGAGCTAAAAATAGCTATTTTCATGAGTGAAAAAGTTTGATGACTCACCATCCTATTTTTGGTTAGGGAATACTATATTTTCTATCTGCAACCACCAAAAACATATATATGAAAATTTTATTTATTTGCCCTTACTCACCATAGCTTTAGATTTTGTCAAAAATTAATTCCCTTGAATTTTGTGTGCATATGTTAAATTTCACACACACATGCATAGTAAAAGTAGGGTTACTGAATATATGCCTACAAAAATATTTTAAATAAATGTCATAATAAAATTGGTCTAACATTGTATTAAAATGTCTCAATATATATATGAGCATTTTAATTATTGTTTCATTTCAAAAAAATACTCAACTACTCTGTCCCAAATATTGTTATGGGAAATGGGAATGACACACAAATAAAGAATAAAGCGTGTTTCCTGTTTTTAAGATGCCCATAATAGTTGTAAATCTAATGTAAACACATTCTCTTATAGGAATTCCCTATGATTTTTAAATTTTCTTTTTTTGTTTTCTTCAGAAAAGGTGGTCTTCATAGGCCTTTTTTCTCTTACATACTTGAGTTTTAGGACATTTATACAATTATGCAACTTATCACCACAATCTGGTTTCAGAACACTTTCATCACCCCAACCCTTGCCCTCACGCCCACTGTAATCCCGTTAGTGAAACAAGTCAATCCTGCTAATACAGGAGCCCTCCCTGGCTCTTCCCAGCCTGCATCTCCCTTCCCTTTCAAAGGTGTCCCTTCTGAATTTTGGACTCCAACACCTAAATTCCAGGCCTGATTTCTCTAATCATTCCTCTTTTAATGGATCTGTCATGTACCATTCCACAGCTGGATATCACACTCTGCAAGCTGAACCAGAGAGGGCCTGCCTTCAGGTCCCCTGCTGGTCTAGGTGTTCCCTTGGTCAGTCTCCAGTTATCCAAGCCTCAGAGTGTCCCCCTAAGTGCAGTGTCATTTAGGTCACCACTGCCACTTATCTCCTACTTCTACTGGAAACTGGCAGGAAATAAATGCTATGAAGAACTAAACTGGACAGACAGGTCAGTGTCTGAAGAACTGCAAAACAAGAAAAGGTGCTGAACATGGTAAACATACCTCAAAAGCAAAATATTATTATTTTTTTACTTTTTAAAATATATTTTTATTGATTTCAGAGAGGAAGGGAGAGGGAGAGAGAGATAGAAACATCAATGATGAGAGAGAATCATTGATTGGCTGCCTCCTGCACGCCCCCTACTGGGGGATTGAGCCCACAATCCAGGCATGCAGCCTTGACCGCAATCAAACCTGGGACCTTCAGTCCACAGGCCGATGCTCTATCCACTGAGCCAAACCAGCTAGGGCCAAAATATTACTTTGATGTAAAAATCAAACTCAAAATCAGAAAATGTTATCTTTACTACTTCAAGGATCTTCATTGAAAATAAAGGAGTAGGCACAATGCTTATTTACAATTCTCTTTTATCCCATGGTCTACTCCCAAGCTGTTAACATTTTAAATAATTTCTTCTCCATAATTACTTATTTTAAAATTTTGTGTAAGTTATTACACTATCATGATTATATACAACTTATTTGAATTCACCACACTAATGTAATCTTTCATTCATTAAAAAATATAGTCTAATTTTGCAGTTAAATATTACATGCCACAATTCCAAATACATCCCACTGGAGCCTTTCAAATAAATGCAAGCCATATAAAAAGGAGTTCATTAGGCAAAATTACTTCTTAGGATAGAAAATAACTGTGGTCCCAATAATATTTTCCTGTTCAAATGCATGACTTCTACCATCACAAGATCTTTAGTGTCATGTGCCAACTCCAATATAAGACAAACAGGATATATTTTGACAATGTTTTTTTAATGTGTTTCCTGTAGGACAAAGGTGATTAGAGTAAGGCTAGGAGGAACCTCTAGAGGTGATCAAGTACCTACTTGAGATAATAAAGGTGGTACATAAAGAAAATCTATTGGGGAGTCAGAGAAGTAACTTTCAAGGCAATAAAATACACTAGAGAAAATCATAGCTACAATATAAAGACATATCTTCATTGTCTAAATTCCTTCTATTATTCTATGTTGTCCAAATATCACTAAGATCTTGATGTAGTTACCCCTGTGATAGACATGTTATAGAAGTTAAAATGTGATTTTCTCATGATAAAACTCCTCTTTGAGTTTATTCAAATAGATTTAGAAACCTGATGCAGTGATAGTAACAAGCATAGTTAAAAAGTTAGAATTATCCTGGCCTATGTGGCTCAGTGGTTGAGCACTGACCCATGAACCAGGAGGTCACGGTTCAATTCCCAGTCAGGGCATATGCCTGGATTGTGGGCTTGATCCCCAGTGGGGGGGGGGGGGGGGGATTCAGGAGGCAGCCTATGGATGATTCTCTCTCATCATTGATGTTTATCTCTCTCTCCCTCTCCCTTCCCCTCTCTGAAATCAATAAAAACATTTTTTTTTTGTAAAACAGAATTGGCTCACCATTTCAAGGGAAAATAATTTAATAACCTACAGATTACACTAGTTTATGCATTTAGCCATGAAGTATAAGGGAAATCAATGACAAATAATTTATTTTTCTTATGACTTTAAATGTAACCAGTTTGGCATGTAGCATTAGTACTTTGGCATGCAGTCTTAATAAAAATAGACAAATCACTATCTTTTTAATGTAACTGATCTAAATCAAGATACAGTGAATCTTTTAATAAGCTTTAAGTATTTCATATTTATAGCATATAAAATCACATGTTATATAATTATAAGATTCTAAATTCTTCCTTGAATAAAGAACTGGTTTTGATTAATAAATAAATGTCAAAGAGGATTGTTCTTGCTCTTTTACATGAACATTAATGAGGAAATGCCTATTTTATAATACCGAGGACACAAGATCAGGGCAAACTACTAATTGTCGAACATGTACTCTTCTTATCATCCTGCAAGACCATCCTCCCCTCTCAACCCCCTAGGCACCTTTCCACATCCTAAGCTCATAATGTCATATAGCTCTAAAAACTCTTATCAATGGAGAAGTCAAAGACTTAGATCTGCATAACAACCTTACTCTTGTCTTACTGTGCTTTTCCTAGTAACACCCCATAACTAAAGCCTCACCCTAGCAATACCCTCTTTTGTCTTTAGATTATAATGGTATTTAAGGTGGTGGTTGGGCCACTCCCATGTAAACAGGAGGTATACATGTCATTAAACAGAAGGTATACAGGTCATTAAACTTCTGTTTGTTTTTCTGCTGTTAATCTGTTTCTATTACATTGGGGGAGGGTCTCAGCCAAGAACCTGAAAGGATAGAGGAGAAATTATTTGTCCTCCCTTACAACTCCTACCCTGAAATTATTTCATAACTGCATTTCCATTTTTTTATTCAACTGTTAAGAATTAGAGTTAGCCCTAACCGGTTTGGCTCAGTGGATAGAGCGTCGGCCTGTGGACTCAAGGGTCCCAGGTTCGATTCCGGTCAAGGCCATGTACCTTGGTTGCAGGCACATCCCCAGTAGGGAGTGTGCAGGAGACAGCTGACCGATGTTTCTCTCTCATCGATGTTTCTAACTCTCTATCTCTCTCCCTTCCTCTCTGCAAAAAAATCAATAAAATATATTTTTAAAAAAAGAATTAGAGTTAAAAAATTGGAAAACACACACTAAAAGGATTGGTGTTGGAAAAAAAGAGAAGAAAAGACTACAATAAGTAGACTTGACTCAGGTCCTGTATGTATCAGTTGCATAAAATGCTTAAGGGATTCACTTTTTAAATAGTTGTCTGCTGTTATATCCCCCCCCCCTCTTTTGATTGCCTGTTCAATAACCAACTGATCTAAAATCTTCCACTTTATAGTAATCTGAACGCTGAGGAGAAGTTATTCTTTTGTAAGGGATGTTTACATTTATAAGGGAAACCTCCATTTGTAAGGGTGTTTCCCTCTCTACCAGGAGGGGGAGGGAAGGTGCTACTGGCCTCTAGTGGATAGAAGCCAGGGATGCTGCAAAACATCCTCCAATGCTGAGGACAGCATCCTACTACAACGAATTATTTGGTCCAAATGTCAGTAGTGCTGCTGTTGAGAACTCTGTATAATCTAACAATAAAGGACATCAGTAATAATACATATATGCAAAAACAGGATTTAAAAACTTAATCATTACTTCATGTCTTGCTTATGTCTCAAAATAACAATAGTAATTGCAGAGATGCAACGCCCTTGTCCTTGCTCATCATTTTCACACACATTCTATCATTTGATCCTCACAACAAGTTTAAGAGTTAGGCAAAGCATTTATAATTTATCCCATTTTCGCGTGTAGGACACTGAAACTCATCAAAGTTACAGAGTATGAACAAGGTCATCTGAGATTCAGGCTAAAACAGTTATTCTTAATCCCAGTCTAGTGTTTTTTACTTTATGACATTACATCACTAAATTAAACACACACACACACACACGTCTCTCTCTAGAAAGTATTACAATATTTTGGCCACGTGATGAGGTGTTCAAAGGGCATATAGACAAAAATGTGAGAGAAAGGGATCATAGAGGTGGTCAGGAAGGTATCAAACACATGTATCAGATTATTTTTCTAGATGTTTATGATGGTTATGGTATTTATCAACTTTTAAAATTGTCTAATGTGCTGTGATTTCTTTTTTCATTCTAAACAAATATTCATTTTAGCCTAATTGTGTATCCATGATTATGAATTATTTTTCTTAAAGGAGGCCCTCCAAACCGTATAAGCTTTGAGGCCCCCAGAAAATCTAAATCCACCCTTGTAGGTGCTAATCTAAGTGGAGAAGATGGTTAGGAAAATGGGCTTTACTTAAAGTTAAAGGCACTCAATATGGAATAGGTCTGACGATCTGAAAAAATGAAAAATTAAGAGATTAAAAGAGTGGTATTTTCCATGTAGTATGCCAACTTCAAAGTCACATAGAAATTTGAACTTATTTTCAGATAACATCAACAGATACGAATCAAATAGCTGTTCATATACAAGAATATTGTGTAAAGATACGTCAGTCATCGACACTACTGGCCTTCTGTAAGTCAAGATTATGTATCTTGTGTGTCATTGTGTAATATTTTCCTAAAGGGCAGGGACCACTTCAATGTATGTGCTTATATGTGTCCACCATATGGTGAAAATTCCACCAAAATTTCTTTTGATGCATATTTTTAAAGTAATCATTTTCAACTTGTTCTTTCTCTTGCTTTTTTCCCCCTTTTTTGTTTTGTTTTTGATTGTTGTTAGCTTAAAAGTAGAATTTTCATGGGCAGTGAACTTGACAAAGAAAAACTAAAAAGTAATGTGTCATCAAAACTAAACCAAATTTCAGTCATAAAGGCACATATTGTGTAAAACTATGTAGAAACACATCTTTCACATGAATATAACTTCTTAACAATATTCCTAGGGAGGATTTACCCTCATAAATGCTCATTAGAGTAATCCTTTGAACTTAAATTTTTAATTAACTTTGAAATCCACAATGTAAATTTGAAATATGTTGCCTTTAGACATCATGTTCCAATTAAGGGCTTGAAATAAAGTAAAAATCTAATAAAAAGATTCTCTTTCAAGATAATTTACTTAGTGAGTCCAAGTTCATTCCAATAGATGATCATTAGTTCAAAAAGAAAATGAACAGTCACAATTAAAAAACATGTGTATTTTGTTATTTTCAATGTATTTAAATACACAATAGATGTGAAGCCAACCAAAAACAGTAAATATTTTGGCCATGAAGTCTAGTATACATAAAAATATTTTCTATATTATAACTTTAAACTTAAAAGGTTTTACTCTACATTGTACAGACAGCATTTATAATAATGTACAAAGAATTAAAAACTAAAAAAAACAGATATGTGTGTTATTAGAATTCTGTATTTTTAAAAAATATAGATTAAGGAGTGAGGTTCAAAAGAAAAGAAGATCAATTATAATGAATGTAATGTTTTTCTAAAACTTTGAAATATTAAAAGCAATAATCAGAATGTGCTTTTCAAGAAATACTTTTTGTAAAGTTCCTAACTGTATTTTGGCAGCAATTCATGACTTTCTAGTTCCCATTCGATTCCATCTAAAATACGCAATTCAGCAAAAGGGGACACATTTAGATTCTAGATACTGATTCATATACAGACCTCTTCACTGTCAATATAATCATGATGGTGTTGCTAATTCATCAACAGAGAGACAGAAACACTTTAAAAATTCAGCATTGCCCTAGCTGGTTTGGCTCAATGGATAGAGCATCAGCCTGTGGACTGAACGGTCCCAGGTTCGATTCTGGCCAACGGCACATGCCTGGGTTGCGGGCTTGATCCCCAGGAGGGGGCATGCAGGAGGCAGCCAATCAATGATTCTCTCTCATCACTGATGTTTCTATCTCTCTCTCCCTCTCCCTTCTTCTCTAAAATCAATAAAATATATATTTTTTTAAAAAATTCAGCATTGATGTACTAATATGTCCTATGATGGACAGTGTTGATTCAATGGGGTTCTCCATCCTGTTAGCAGTTTCAAGATGATTTTCCTGAAGTTTAAATTCCAGGAATGCTCTGTACATATGCGAGCGCGCGCGCGCGCACACACACACACACACACACACCCCGTTTGAGTGCTAGGAGACCTGGAGAAATTGACTAGGAGCAGAAGTATGGGGAAAAAGAATACAGGATTGGGCATTATCCCCCTCACCTCAGATCATCTGCCTTCTAGCTCTTCTTTGTATAACCAGCTGTATAGATTGTTGATTCTGTTTGAGCCTTTTAACATGTTGGGCAGTTGAATGAGGTAAGTATAGTGTCAGTATAGTCAGTAGTCAAACATTATTTATGTGGGCCTTACAAAACTGAAAACCCAATTTTAACGTGACTATTTTGAAGCTGACATCTAAAATTTGTCTGCATTAGAACTGTTATGAAAAAAAATATTCAAAACTTGGAAATAAGGTAAAATAAAAAGTAGGCAGAATGTTATTTTCATTACATACTGGGGCATTATTTCATGGTTCACAAAAGGATTATTTGATTATCTAGGGAATGAACCTTAATTTGACTTTACTATTTACTAGTAATTAAAAGCTCAGATTCTGTGAAGTTACATGTTAATTTCAGATCGAAAGAAATGATAAGCCCAAAGGTTAGGGTTCCATGGTCCCATTGGATAGTATTAACTGGTTTTTGTCTCTAAGTCACAACGTCCTTCTGGAGGGCCACATAACTCATGTTCCTCAAATTTTCCTTAAAGCAGCTTTGCCATTTTATTGGCTCTCTTGTTAATGAGTCAGAAATACTCTTTAAGATGTTTTTATTCTGTATTTGTCCATGCATGCTTTTTCAACATTTTAAAAATTATTCTTTGATAGTTTTGAAGGTTCCATGAGATACTCAAGCAGACTCACTCTTTCAGAAGTAATTAAGTTAATGATAATCTTTAGATAAGTGGTAAATTTCTAAATAATATAGGGTATTAAACTGATCACCAATCTGTCAAAATTATAGTGATTAAGGCTCACAGTGTTTGGTCCCCATATTGGTGTGAAGATTATGTGCAGAAGCACAGCCCATGTAAGCCAGAATAGAAGATATTTCTTCTTGGTTGTGGTGGTGGGATGGATAACAGAAAAAAGCAACAGGCATACCTTTTTGGGAGTTAATAGGTACAATGGTAATAGCCATTCAGCCTGAATATGTGTTGAATTCTTAAAAACTTTAACTTTTATTTTTGTTAATCCTTTAGTAGTGTGAAAGAGTGGGTACAATCAAAGCTTCTGAATGTAAAAAAAACAAAAGTCCTAATAGTACCAGCTATTCCTTTTATGTTGTCTTCACACTTATTTGCACACTCTAATGCAGAATACATGTGCTGTGATTTATGTGTAGTGTACCCATTATGTTATATGTTAATATCACATTGCTCAAGAATAAAATGATTTAACTAAATTAATGTGATTTTTAAGAATCAATGATTTACTACTCCTATGGATATACACAAGAGAGATTGTGGGAGTTGACCATTACAAGTAGTGACTTGCTTCATTTGAATTTCATAAATTCATACCAAGAGTAACATCTGTGAAAGTCATTCATCTGTTCACAAATATGGGACAACCGCCATTTGCCACGTTTTATCATTTTTCTTTAGCACAGCACAGTTTACTACAATATACTAGTTCATTTTTAAAGTTTATTATAGTTCAACTTTATAAATAGAAATTATGCTCTTTTTGTATGAAAAATAAAATTCAGAAAAGTTATGCTATCTCTGCAGTTGACTTTAAGGCCCTGTCTCTTTTACTACGCTGGGCTAGCGAATCCTAGGAGTCAGGGGATAACAACTGTAAATTCATTCACAAAACAAACTGAATTCTTGTAATGATCCAGGCATTATGCGAGGGTCGTAACACAGGCAACACAGCCTCTGACCGCATGGACCTTGCGGTTACTTTGAATAACATGTTCCTATTAAGGTAACGTTAGCAGAAAAGAGGTTCCATGAAGGTTAAGTGAGTGGTAAACCAAGTTCCACTATGAAAAGGAAGATACAACAGAGGGAGACAACTGATAAAGCAAGATCTCCGAGAAGACGGAAAAAGGTCAACTGATTTAATGGAAAGAAAGGACTTTTAATTTCTGATCTACATCATGATACAAATATCACAGGTATAACCAGCTCATTAGGCAGCATAAGTACTTTGTTTCTCAAAGATGATGAAAAGACTGTGAAATGTGTACTAGTTTGAGACTAATTGAGATTAGAGCTTTAAACCTACCATACTATTTCAATTTGAGCTCAAAGTAGTTGATTAATTCAATAGCACTAGCACATAACAGAAACAGTGGTAATAAAGATTAATTTTCTAGAGCTGTGCTCTCCAGGATGGTAGCTGCTGGCCATTTGTGGCTATTCAAATTTAAAAGAATTAAAATGAAATATAATTAAAAATTATGTTCTTCAATAGCACTAGCCATATTTCAAGTGCATGATGGCCACATGTGACTAGTGGCTACCATATTAGGACAGCGCAGATAAACTGAAGGACTTGTATGCATGCATATGAGCATAACCAATGGACATAAGACACTGGGGGGTAGGGAAGGCCAGGGGATTGTCAAGGGCGGGGGGAAAAAAGGACACATATGTAATACCCTTTGTAATACTTTAAGCAATAAAAAAATTAAAAAAAAAAATGTCCAACATCACAGAAAGTTCTATTGGAGAGTACAGATAAAAGAATCTAAATGTTTTCAATGGACACAGACACTGGGGCGGTGGGGGCTTGCCCGGGGTGGGAATGGCTGGTGGAGCGAGGGGGTCAATTGAGGAAAAAGGAGACATATGTAAAGCTTTAGACAATAAATAATTTTTTTAAAAGAAAAAAAGAATCTAAAGGTTTTAAAATTTAGAGGGGTCCATAGTAGTGGAATTCTATAAAAGACTACTTGTTGGGTATGACTAACAGATAAAACTTAAAAACAACAGCAATGACTATCTATTCAGCAAGGCTTTCATCTCAAGTGGCAATGGTGGCACCTGCAGACAGCACACTGAGAAATAACGCAGAGCAGGACACTATCTGCAAAGACGTACACTGTGCACTCAGGATGGAAAACACCACCAGGCTAAACCAGGCTCCAATGGAAACATGAAAAACACGAAATGTCTGGGCCATTTAGTTTGCATGGATGATAGTAGAGCTAGGTCCTACTTGGGTCTACTTTTCTATAACCTGAAGATGTTTGAACCAGTAGGTACAAGGGAAAAAAAAGTAGCCATGTTATCTGTGAACATCCTAAATCTGTTTTCTCTTTGTCCTATTTCCCAACAACCCACGCCTTCTATAATTTGGACGAAGACAAAAAAGTTAGAAATTGGTTAATAGAGTTAATTTTGAGAGAGCAAAAGAGAGTGGAGAAAGGAATGAGAACATGCCTAAGTACTAGAAATTAAAAAATAATAAAATCACCATTAAAATCACCAATTCATGCCTCACTTAGGAGAGGGCAATAAACTATGTGCTAAAGACAAAACATTAGTTCTAGTACATTAGAAAAGGAATCCCCAGATTGCCCGGCCTTAAATTATGTGGCAAAGAACCAGACTATTTGCTCCTCGTAGCAATAAATTAACTAGTCACATAAGGATTAATTGCAAAACTGACCCTTGAAACACTGCCCAGTAGCCCGATTTTGAACAATAACTCAAATTTGGGCTTCTCCCAAGGAATTTTTAGTGAAGAGAATCCGAATGGTCTAATTAATAGGAGAGATACTGGTGTGAGGCTTCCCCTTATAAAGCTGTTTCCAGCTACCCTACCTATGCTTTAAAGGGTATATTTTCTGTGTTTCTCCCAATGGCCCCTCGCCCTTTGGGAACATAAGAAAACTGTGCATTTTGCTTCCAAGTATCCCAGGGGACCTTTGGTTTAATAATCAACTCGAATTTCCATTTCTCATGGGCTCAAAAGTATGATGAGAAAGTGTCCATTATTAAGTGACAGAAACAGAGATTCCAAGCCTTCATTCTTCTTGCTAATTTTTAGCAGCCATTTAAGCCTTTTACTTTTGTTGTTGTTAATCTTCACCCAAGGATATGTTTAGGAAGAGGGAGGGAGGAAGGGGAGAGAGGAGAGAGGAGACAGGAGACAGGAGAGAGGAGAGAGGAGAGAGGAGAGAGGGAGAGGAGGAGGAGGAGGAGGAGGAGGAAGAGGAGGAGGAGGAGAGAGAGAGAGAGAGAGAGAGAGAGAGAGAGAGAGAGAGGAAAGAAACAATCGGTGGCCTCCGTATGTTGCTTGACAGGGAACTGGGGACTGAACCTACAACCCAGGTAGGTACCCTGACTGAGGATTGAACCTGCAACCTTTTGGTTACAGGCGGACACTCTAACCAACTGAGACACACTGGCCAGGGCAGCCACTTAAATTTTTATTCTGTAGTCCCCAATCTCCCAAGGAAATGTGTGCTCTGCATCAGACTGACATCATTTAGGTAAGTATATCACCATCTACTTTTCAGATATGCAATATTATATTTAATGGAGAAGGTGAAATAATTTAACTCCAGGTGTGTGAGGCTTTGTTCACTATTGAATCAGAAAAAAATGGATGTATAAGGATCACCCATTTCCTGACCACCTAACCAAAAATGCATCCAATTGCCCCACAACTTTCGTTCTGATATAAAAAAAGAAAAAAAGAAAGAAAAATTCAGTGGCAGGCTTGGAACAAAGAGAATAAAAGAAGTTATAATTCCGCTCACTCCTTCACTTCGTTTCTAATGCACTAATGGGTGATTTATAATAAAAATGAAACTGTGAGGTAAAAGTCCTTTTACTAGCTAATTATACCTTCCCTTGAAAATGTTCCTGAGGAGGAAAGTCACCTTAAGAGGGGAAAAAAAACACACCCAGTTAATAGATAAGGAGATATTTTCCTCCCCAAACACTCAGGGTAATTGAGCATTAATAAAAAGAAGCCATTCTGTATTTTATTTCAGCTGACATTACCTTCTTCGAGCTAACGGAGTTGAGATAAGCTGCTCCCTCTATATAAAAACCAAGTGGGCTCTGTTATCCTTTCCCCCGAGTGTCAGAATCTGACTAAGGCACCCGAAGTTAGAGTTTTCCGATTCCTTTACCAGGAAGTAAAGACGACCTTGTGTTGAGCCATCTGAGATTTCACTGGCTAGGTGAAAGTGGGAAATATCAAAGCCTAATGATTTACTTGTTGGTGTAGCCCAAATCAATAGTTTTACATATGCCTGTTCTCAGTCGTTTTCTCTCTGCTTTTAACATTAAGATGTAATCGTTGCAGAAAAAAAAAGTAAATAAATAACCCAAAGAGGCAACATAAAAGTTAGATATGCTCTTCTTTGGGAAAGTAAAACTCAAAGCTAACTTTTATTCAGGTCTATATAACTTGTAAGCTGAGAAATTCAGGTAACAAAACGAGTTATACTAATCTTTTTACATGACTGTAAGCCTCCATGAGTATCTCTTTAGAACAGGATACCGAGTACAATAATAACTAACAGTACTGAGCACTTAGCCTCATCAGACACTGCATTGAATGTGTACCCCAGTCATGGGAGTGAGAGTGGAGAATTATCCACCAAGAGTTCCCACAGCACAAAGTCTGTATTACATTATAGCAAGTCTTTGGTGTATTTATTTATGTTTTTGCGAACAATATCCATGATGTTCACCAGGACAATCGAAAATAAGAGGTTAAGACCAGGTAGTTACTTGATAATACTAGTTTTCAGCATCTGATAAATCAGAATTTAGAAAGCATAGTCCTCAATAACGCACAGGATACAAAGCACACCAAAACAGACATCTAACAGCAACTGACAGGCAAATATAACGATTTTGAATATATGAGATCTTTGAAAAATTAAATCAGCATAGGTAAACTAAATGGACATTTAAATCTAAGAGGGAAAGAGATAAAAGATAATAACAAAAAGTTGAAATTGCTTACATAATTCCTATATTTTCCTCCTAATCTGGAGAAGATTTTTAAAAAATATTTTTTATTGATTTCAAAGAGAGGAAGGGGGGGGAGATAGAGAGAGAGGGGGGAGAGATAGGGAGATAGAAACATCTACGATGAGAGGAAATAAGAGGTACTGCATGTTTGGGAAAAGCATAAGAAAAAGATTATCAAGGTTATTGATACTGAAGAGGTTTAAGAAATTCTGAGGGAAATATTGGAAAAGTCACCAAGTATACTACATAATCCAAAGATTAGATATTCAGGTTCTGGATAATACATCTCTGCACCATGATTTTTTTTCTTAAATAGCTACAATTGGCCCAGTATTTCTAAAACAAATCTGTATGGCCTAGGCCAGTGATGGCGAACCTATGACACGCATGTCAGAGGTGACATGCGAACTCATTTTTTTGGTTGATTTTTCTTTGTTAAATGGCATTTAAATATATAAAATAAATATCAAAAATATAAGTCTTTGTTTTACTACGGTTGCAAATATCAAAAAATTTCTATATGTGTCAGCATTTTGAAAAACCCTAACTTAACTCTGGTGCCCTGTCACATGTAGAAATTTTTTGATATTTGCAACCGTAGTAAAACAAAGACTTATATTTTTGATATTTATTTTATATATTTAAATGCCATTTAACAAAGAAAAATCAACCAAAAAAATGAGTTCGCATGTCAGAGGTGTCATAGGTTCGCCACCACTAGTCTATAACATGAACACAGGATTTTCAAAATGATTTCAGTACAATTTGATTCTATAAATATTGCCTGAGAGACCACTTGAGTCAGGCACTAAGCTTGGCATCAGGAACGCATGGATAGGACACAGTCTCTGCCTTAGAAGCACAGAAACCAGAAGGGTGATGGACCTGTAAGCAACTTATTATTATACTAGAGGCCTGGGGCACAGATTCGTGCACTGGTGGGGTCCCTCGGCCTGGCCTGAGCCCTCTCGCAATCCATGACCCCTCGAGGGATGTCGGACTGCCGGTTTCGGCCCGATCCCTATAGGCCAGGCCAAGGGACCCCACTGGTGCACGAATCTGTGCACCGGGCCGGTTTTGGCCTAATCCCCAAAGGCCAAGGGACCCCACCAGTGTACGAATCCGTGCACCAGGCCTCTAGTATGCATATAAGATCTTTGGTTAATCTCTTCCAGACACTGCTGTCCCCTGAGATTATCAGTCTGTTTCATGTTTCCATGCCTGTGCATTGATCCAGGCATCTATTCTGTTCTTAAATATAAAAGTGGTTACATTTTTTCTTGTCAATTTAAAAGACATTTCAATTTTAAATTTCTTCTGGATATAATATCTTAGCCTGCTCAAGTTGCCATAGAAATTGTCATAGGCTTAAAAAACAATTTTTTTTAATTTTTTTTTTTACAGTTCTGGAGGCTGGCAAGTCCAAAATCAAAGTTCCAGTAGAGTTCAGTTTCTGGTGAGGGCTCTCTTCCCGGCTTGTAGGCAGCTGCCTTCTTGCTATGTGTTCACATAACCTCTCCGTCGTATGCATGTGCGTAGAGAGCAAGCACTCTGATGTTTCTTCTTAAAAGGATATCAATCCCTGTAGACCAGGGCCTCCCCATCATGACCATATCTAACCCTGATTAATTCCCAAATGCCCATCTCCAAATACCATCTTTTTGGGGGTTAGAGCTTCAAAAATATGAATTTTGGAGGGACACATTTAGTCCATTAACATATAGAAAAGACTTCTGAAGATGAAAACATTTTCCATACATGCTTTGCATCATGTAAAGGCAAAAAAGACAATACCCCAAAACTCAATCCACTTTTTGCCTTTTTTTCCCCCCTTTTTGAACATAAAAGTTTGTTAAGCAAATCAACAACAGTGATTTCAGAAAGCATTAAAGATATATGATGCTAACCAACTTAAGACTGAGTCTGAAGGAGGAGAAAAACCTGGAGAAATAACTGTATTATACATTCATGTCTTTCTCAATTACCAATTATAATAATTATTTAGGTAAAATATAAATACTCTCCTTACAGTTAGAAATTCACTAAGAACTTTTCCTACTGCCTCTCATAAAATGAATGTTTTAGGTTTTAGAAGGTGAAGAAAATGTTTTAAAAAATAATATCTAGAATACAAAGTTCACACATGAGAAGTAAGACTTTTGATTCACCTGCTTTGGATATCAGATAATGTCAGTGCTTCAGTTCACCTTAAATAATAATTGTCATTAGAAATTGCAGAATATTACAATCTGAATAATATTTCAAACCCCAAAGTCTCACATTTCATTTTATGAGTGATGGTTACATTGCCCACTATTACACAAATGTGGTCAAGAGTTCTACCATTTCACATCATAACATAATTTCCTAAAATTGAATGCTAAACGAATAAAATTAGATGGCTCTTACTCAAAATATGAAATTATTGAAACAACCAAGGTAAAGCACTGAGGTATCTGTTACTGAAATCTCTCAAATGCATATAGGAACTTAACACAGAAAAAGATCTCTTTCTCTCTCTCTCTCTCTCTCTCTCTATATATATATATATATATATACACATATATATTATATATGTATATAAATTGCCATGTATGTATATATGTGTGTGTGTGTGTATGTGAATGTGTTTGCGTGTGTGTGTGTGTGTTAAATTTCTAAAAGTTTAGCAATTTAACCCTAAACTTTTAAGGCATATTTAAAAAAAAAATTATTCTAGGTTACCATAAAAATAGCATTTCACAGTATTATAAAATATCTCATATAATTTTAAATAACTAGTTTTACCAATATGTTTTTGTGTGTTCATATTTCATTTCCTTATTTTAATGATATAATAACAAATTCAAATGGCTTTCTTGCCAACCAGATTGCTCCTATAATCCAAATTAGTAGTTCACACAACTAGACCACACATTCTATTGTGAAGGTTTCGGAGTAAAGTGAGTGCTTCCTTAATAGAGCTGACGTTTCTTGCCCTCTCATTGGTGACAAATGGTGTCTTCTAATGTTTTCATCACTTTTAAAATATTAACACAAATTTGAAGGTCAGAATTTTACAGTGAAAGATTGTTTCCTTTACACGCTATTAAAATAAAGTTATAAATTGTCTTTGGAAAAAAGTCAATTTGTTTGGACACATTAGCAAAAGTCTCCCCATCACATCATACATCATGAGTAAAATGCTATTGCAGAGCAACAGAGGGAGCTCACACATATTCTATTCTCTCCCTTCCTCCTGCCTATCATTAGATATAGGCTCCTTTAAATTTTCTGATAGACGACTCCTTTAAAATATTATTATAGAATAAAGAGAAAAACCAGATATAATTTTAAATCAACATGGAAGTTAATTTGAAATATCTATGCTCTTCCACTCAAAGTCTTTTACATGGAGTTTAGTTTTTCTTTTTATACAACTTATGAAGAGAAAATATTCATACTTATGATTCATTTTGTGTACTACATTGTATTAAATTAAATGTGTTCTCAGAAGTATGTATGTAAATGTTTGAGAATGGGAATCAAATCTTGTTAAACACAAGCAGTTGAAATATCAGTCAACTCTTGATTACAGAGAGAAAGCTATAAGGAAAAACCTCAATAAAGCTAACACAATTATAAATAAAAACAACTTCCACCACAAAGCCCTTAACTGAGTCTAAGTAGGTCAACTATGTAAAATGTGTTTAAAACCTGTACATATTTATTATAAACATTTAGCCTCTGATCTCCATGTTTGGAACTGTAACTTAAGTCTCCTATTAAGTAGGCTCACCCTAAGACTTCGAGATGATTTTTTTTAAATAGGAGAAAAATGTGTATGAAAGATATTTAATATATAATATAGAAATTGTCATTGTTTAAAATTTTTATTTATTGATTATTTGTTTAAACGAAAGGTCAAGATTTATTGAAACCTGAAGGAAGAATGATTGAGCTGGATGGGCTTAGAGTAACTAAAAAACTGGACAGACGATCCTCCTTGCTTCTAATTTGTTCCTGGTTTAGTCTTAGTCACATTTTGCCAGGCTAACACTTACCCTCCAGTGTTCTGCTAATTGCTTGGTGCTATGTTGACTACTGGGAATGAACCACAAGATACATCACTGTAAGCGGCGGGGAGTGCTTCAGTGATCAGGAGGTTAAAAACTCCCATCAGCAGACAGGGAGAATTCTTTACTTAACTCAGTGGTACAAATTATTTCCAGGTGGTGATAATTATCACTTGTGATGTTTGATATTCCGGACTTTGCATCTAAATTTATACTTGACAAGCTAAACTTTTCATCGTGTGCATTTTCCCGTAATCTCTCAAAGGCCAAAGACAAGGATAGACGGATTAGTGATGGGTGAAACCAATTCCACCCAAAATGGCAACACTTAATTACAAGCCTTGTTGTTTATAATTAACTGTGTAAATCACTAACTTGAAAGTTTCTTTTCAAAGTATTTAAAACCAACTCTTTTCCCAGGAGGATTTAATACTGTATATTATTATATGGTTAAGTATTATTTTGTTTGTTCTCTGAACAAGATATGCTACTGACACCTTTTAGAGACTGTATTTTGCCAGCGAACTTGGGAAATTTCATGAATTGTGTCAGTTTGCTGTTTTGTACTCCTGAGTATTTTAGGTCATTCTTTGCCACGTATATATGGGGGAGGGGTGTGTGTGTGTGTGTGTGTGTGTGTGTGTGTGTGTTAGGAAGACAATGCCATTACCTAAATGACCCTGAGAAAGTGATTTTGAGTTCAGAGTGAGTGTCAAATTCACCACAATTTCAGAAAATAAAAAAGTGAGCTTCCAAATATTTCTTCTGAGGTGCATTCACTATTCTGTTTTAGAATCAGAAATATTTAGAATCAGAAAACATTTACTGAGAACCTACTATGTGCCATATACCATATGCTTTGCTATATTCTAATTTAATAATTTCTATTTGTAAATATTTAAAAAAATACTGAGAAGTGGGAATAATAGCTCCTATTTTACAGGTGATTAATTTGAGGTTTAGAAAATATATTGAACCTGTTCACGGCTATAAGATCCATGGTTTGAACTCAGTTCTTCTATGTTTAAGCTTTTGGTTTTTCAACCAAACTTGGCAGCACAACATCACAAAAAGCAAATTATTCACTTACCACAAATATCTGCATCAAAAGAAACCACAAGGAAAAGAAAATACAAATGCATATGCATTAAATTCTAGTTGCCTAAGAATATTGCTTCATGTTAAACAGAGTCAACGCAAGAGTAAGCCTGTAACAACACTCTTCCTGTTCCTGATTTACTACTGCATTAAACTAGTATCTACTGAGGGCCTATACTGTCTCAGATATTAGAAATGCAAGGAAAAGAAAATAAAGCACCCTTCCCCCATTCAGCAAAGAGATGTCTGTAACACAGCCTCATAGGTTCACTGGTAAAGTACCAACAAGGGTTGCAAGGAAAGTTTTGGGATCAATCTCATTCTAATTTCCAAGTTAAAGACAAAAAAAAAATCTGGACTCTAATTCAATCATTTTAGCTTCAATTATCATTTTCTTTTGCCACCACTTCCAAGTCCTCATGTTCAAGTCCATCCTCTTTCAGTTTCTCATGTTATTGGATAACTCGTGCCATTTCAACAATTCATCATCTAGTATCCAAAAGCCTGTTCCTAAGACTGATGCTTCTCAAATTCTTCCAAGTTAGTATGGATTATTTTTCTGTTGAATGACAGTTGGGTACAGTTTGGCAAGAAATCTTCAAATCCCACATACCATCTCTTAACTGCCGTGTTTCTGTTCTATTCCTCAGGCAGCCAATTGCCCTTCATCCCTCAGAACTTAGAATGTATCATCTCGTTGTATTTCTCTCAGGTTATAAACCCCATCGAGAAAGAAATACTAATATCTTTAAGTTTCTGTACAAAATAGCAAACAACATAAGGAACACTCTTATTTAGAGTATTCATATTCTAAAATACTCAAATGTGATAGTTAAAGTAAAATATTATTGGAAAAGTAGTACGAAAATGCAGCAAAACATTGGTAAATATTAAAGGATATAAAAAATCAAGGAGGAGATTTGACTTTGGGTAGCAAACACACAATGTAATATATAGATGACATACTATAAAATTGTACACTTGAACCCTATATAATTTTGTTAACCAATGTCACCCCAATAAATGTAATAATGTTTTTAAAATAAAAATCCAAATAATCAACAATATTATAAAGCTAAGTGAACTCAAAACAACCAATTGATGACTGGTGGTCTTATGTGCATGGGATGAAAAAAATAAAGCCCTGTGAATAGTATTTCTTGATCTTCTAGCTCCTCTAAAAGTCACCTTACCAGTTGACTAACAAGTTGTCAGTTTCTTGAAAAGTCAGTTGAAATGGGGAATCATTAAAAAATGCCATATGTAATATTTTTTTTAAAAATCCTCACCTGAGGATGTGCTTATTGATTTTAGAGAGAGGGGAGGGAGAGAAAGAGAGAGAAACACTGATCAGCTACCTTCCTATATGCACCCAACAGGGGATTGAACCCACAATCTAGGCCAGTGATAGTGAACCTTTTGAGCTCGGCGTGTCAGCATTTTGAAAAACCCTAACTTAACTCTGGTGCCATGTCACATATAGAAATTTTTTGACATTTGCAACCATAGTAAAACAAACATTTATATTTTTGATATTTATTTTATATATTTAAATGCCATTTAACAAAAAAAAAAAATCAACCAAAAAAATGAGTTCGCGTGTCACCGCTGACACGCGTGTCATAGGTTCGCCATCACTGATCTAGGCACATGCCCTGACTTGGAATCGAACCCTCAACCTTTTGATGCAGGAGACGGCACCTCAACCAACTAAGCCACACCTGCCAGGGCTGTATCATTTTTAATTTTAATCAGTTATTATCCAGTATAAACATTTCATATCATAAGACCCCTAAAATATTTTTGCCAACCTTCCATTTTTAATTTGTCACATCTCAGCACAATAAGAGGCCTGCAATTAGATACCAAGTTGTCATTCTTCCATGAACCTACTGTATCCTCTGAAATTTCTACATCCTTGTCATCTTTTCCCCAATGTTTTAAAATGGTCTCATCTATATTTTATTTGATATTTCAACTAGTATATTTTATTACATCTTTCGTAAGCATTTATTTTCACATTCATAGAACTTACCTTCCATTCTTAGATATCACACATGTATGTAATATTTAAATTACTTTTGTAAATACATATACTGTAATCATATATACTATGATAATAAATTCAAATGCAATAATGGGTTTGGAATCCCCACTGACGCCTGGTACACGCACAAGCCAATGAGCAGTAGCAGAAGTGTATTCAGGTACGTGAGAGAATATGCTCAACCATCTGAAGGCACTCAGCATGCTGTGGACATCAGGCTGCAGGAGGTCCAGAGAGCACTGGCTAAACAGAGATGGGTTAAGAGAGTTTCTACTGTACTTTTTAAAATATATATATATTTTATTGACTTTTTACAGAGAGGAAGAGAGAGAGATAGAGAGTTAGAAACATCGATGAGAGAGAAACATCGATCAGCTGCCTCCTGCACACCCCCCACTGGGGATGTGCCTGCAACCAAGGTACATGCCCTTGACTGGAATTGAACCTGGGACCTTTCAGTCCGCAGGCCGACGCTCTATCCACTGAACCAAACCGGTTAGGGCTCTACTGTACTTTCTTAATATGCACCCTTCTTCATCACCATAGTGCACAATGTTCAACATCACCTTCTAGTCAATACATGCTAATGGCTCACTATGAACTATTAAGAAACAAAAAGCTGTAACTAATCTTTTTTCTAGTGTAACCAATTTTTATTGGTTATGCCAAGGTGGTACATCACCCAAATAAAATAACCTCTATATCTACACACACTTCCAAAATTATATGCAGAACTTGTGGTTTGTTTGTTTTTTATGAAATCTCAACAGTTAAAAAAATTAAATCAGTACAAAGGTCAAGCATTCCACTTGAAAACACTGCATCCTTTAGCTCTGACAACTGCATAGGCTGCCTCATATTCAACAACCAATGTTTAACAGCATTCAGTTTTCAGGTTCCTCAATTGTAAAAATGCCAGACTGGACTAAGAATCCTCTCAACCTTGATACATTTTTTTATTCTGATATGGATTTTCTTTTGAAGGCCGTATTCCATTTTAACATCTACAGGACATATTTTAGCCCAAATTCTGGACTGCAACCCAGTATTTATTAAGTGAGCTGTCAGGCATTAATTATGCCAGAACCTCTTATATCCACACACAGCAGGACCCAAAGTGAGTAGCACAGTACGGAATTGCACCAATATAAAAAGTCAGAGGTCAGCGAAACCACACAGAGCCCTGCAAATGCCAACAATGCAACTTAATGTCCTTTCCATGTCCAGGACCATTCTCCATGCAGCTCCAGCAAAAGCAACTAATGGGGATGGTAGCAGCAAGTAGGAGACATGTAAGATATGGAAGCCCGGCCAATATTCCATTTGTAATTTGTCACATCTCTCAGCACAGTAAGACGCCTGCAATTTACAATTTACAATGTTGCCAATTTACAATTCAAATGAGTGCCTTGATTTTTCAAAGAATGGACTATGTACACATCAGTCAGTGTGACATACAAATGCCCGGTCAGGTTCATTTTAAATACATGTTTTATTTGGTACTGTTAACTAATCACTATCATTACTTTTACTGTTTACGAATGCAATATTTATTAGGCAGAATGTAATTTGGAATCCTTTCTTGCACCCAAATCTAATTCATTTCCTGACTTTCCGAAATATTTATATCCTGATTAGACATATTAGGTCTTTAAAGCTGTTATACTAAGATGATTTATTTATTTCTGGGGCAGTGTTAAAAAAACTACTTTCTAAAAGGAGACTGAACAGGAAAAGACCACACAAAGTCCCTTCCAGGACGAGAGAGAGAGAGAGAGAGAGAGAGAGAGAGAGAGAGAGAGAGAGAGAGAGATGAGGGATGAGGAGATGGGGCGGAAGAGGGAGGAGACCTAATTTAGGACTAAGAAAGAGGACTTTAGGTGCCAGCCACTCCCCTGTTTGCATCCTGGTCTCAGACTCTGACTTCCCTCTGTGGCCTATGGCAATTTCTTCGCTTGTTTGCATCAATTTCCACATCTGTAAAGTGGGGATGATGATACTTACCCACCTTACAGGCATGTTGTGAGAATTAATTAGTGCTTGGGAAATGCTTTGAAGATGAAATGAAACAGGCTATATAAACGCTAACTATTATTATTCCAAGAGAACTGTCCAATGCTATAATTAAACAAATTTAAGTCCCACAATATGACCTACTCAAAAACGATCAGGGTTCCATGAGGAAAAGCCCAGCACTATCTTTGTCCTTTCGATTTACTGAAAAACAAACAAACAAACAAAAACCTGGGAACAAAACCCATGCATTTATTTTATACTGGCAAAAAGCAGAGAATCCACACTCTCCTTATCCTTGACACAAACAATTTCATGGAGTCATTACGAGACAGTTTTGAAGCCGCTTGGTGTCCTAAGGGATGTGAAAGCCCAAGGGAGAAAGGGCAGGGAGAAAAAGGGTATTTTCAAACCACTTGATGCCAGCTGCATTACTGTTATCTCTATTATCACTCTCATATGGAACCAGCCATGGTCTCACAGAAAACATACAGCTTCAAAGATCTTAGTGGACCACACTCAGGTGCTAAAGATTAAAATAAGTTTTGGTTTATGGGGGTTCTGTTACCTTGGTTGTTGTGTTATGTAGATCCACCTCTAATATCAAGTTTTCATATATTTTCTTTCTTTCAAGATTAGAAATGACTTAAAAATTGCCAAGTTATTAGCTTTACAGAGACATCTTAATTTTTTTTTTCATTTTTTAGCCATCTGTCATTTTTCCTCTGAAAGAACTAAGTGTTTATTTTGTGCAAACAACCAGGTCTTTAATTTTAGTCTACGCAAGTGAATACAAGAAAAGATTTTACCAAAATAAAGATTTAAAAAATTGAGCCTAATTTTTTACCAAATTGAAAAATGATGTCCTGTTTTTCTCTTCATTCAAGATTCACTCTAGTGATTTAAGGCCAAAAGTCTTTTCTCTTTTTATTCACCAAGGTCAAACTAAAATGAACCAAAAATGAAACACGACTTCACTTAAAAATAATTAATAGTCTAATTTAATTTAGTCTGGATTTTAAAATGGCCCTCTCATCAGTTTGTAGATCATTTAATCATTTTATAAAATCCTAAGGTTTTGCTCTGACAAAACAGTTTAAGGCAGTGGTCGGCAAACTGCGGCTCGCGAGCCACATGCGGCTTTTCAGCCCCTTGAGTGTGGCTCTTCCACAAAATACCCAATTCTGTGCATGGGCCACGAAGTTTCAATCGCACTGTACGTGCACGCCTGCACGTGGTATCTTGTGGGAGAGCCACACTCAAGGGGCCAAAGAGCCACATGTGGCTCACGAGCCGCAGTTTGCCGACCATGGGTTTAAGGAATAAGTTACTTGAAACTGCTCTAACTACATGTTCTAGGTGCTCGTGCTGGCTTCGAATACTCCTGACAATGCTCTTAATAATCCTATATAATAAAAGACTAATATGCTAATTGTCTGGTTGTCCAGTTGGCCATTCAACCAATCAAAGCATAATATGCTTCGGCTGCTCAACCGATCGCTATGATGTGCATTGACCACCAGAGGGCAGACAGTCAACCAGTCGATCAGTCACTATGACATGCATTAACCACCAGGGGGCAGACACTCTGACTGGTAGGTTAGCTTGCTGCTGGGGTCCGGCCGATCGGGGCTGAACGAGACAGGCTAGTCACACCCTGGAGCCCTCCCGAAGTCCCTCCCTGGCTGGCCAACCACTCCGCACCCCTCCTGTGCACTGGTGGGGTCCCTCAGCCTGGCCTGTGCCCTCCCGCAATCTGGGACCCCTCAGGGGATGTCGGAGAGCCGGTTTTGGCCCGATGGCGGAACGACTGTTTGCTATGATGCACACTGACCACCAGGGGGCATGCGCTCAATGCAGGAGCTGCCCCCAAGCGCCGCTCAGTCAGAAACTGGGCTCACAGTTGGCAAGCGCATTGGCGGTGGCAGGAGCAGGCCTAAGCCAGCAGTCAGACATCCCCCAAGGGCTCCTGGACTGTGAGAGGGTGCAGCACGCCCTGAGGCCCTCCCCCGACCCAGTGCACAAATTTCACGCACTGAGCCTCTAGTTAAACATAAAAGTGCAAACATCCTAAACAGTAAGACGTGTTTTTTAAATCATTACTTACAACTCAATGAAGCAAAATGAACAAAAATGTCTCTGAAACATGAAGTAAAATCCTCCAAAGATATCAAAGGGATATAAAGGAAATTTTAAGCAAAAAGGGAAATAATGCCAAATCCCCAAAGTGTCACTGGCTGGATATAACAAAGGGAAGGAAGCAGAAGAGACTCAATCTTATTAGGAAAGGTCTGGTCCCAGATCTCAAAAACATCGACCAGCTGCCTCCTGCACACCCCCTCTGGGGATGTGCCCGCAACCAAGGTACATGCCCTTGACGGGAATCGAACCCCGGACCCTTCAGTCCGCAGGCCGACGCTCTATCCACTGAGCCAAACCGGTTAGGGCCAGCAGTGTTTTAGTTAACATCCCCGTGTAGAAGCAAATTTCGCCTAATAATAGCTGGAAATAGTAACTAAAATTTGTGTGTACCATTTTGCTCAATGAAATTAATAGGCATCCAGCAATCTAAGAAAATCCATTTAATGGACAACAGTTACAGAGACATGAAGTTATTTATATCAACAGGATCAGAAGCACAGCCATTTTTGCCTGAGAGAGAGGCACTGAAGTCCACCAATGCTTCACATTGATTCAGTTAAAACACAAGACTTTATAAATGTAACTACCTCATTCTCTGGGAAAGTGTAACTTCTGTGGGGTTTTTAGTTTTTCCTTTTGTGAACCACTGCAGTGAATGGACTTCAAAATTTACAAGCAACTGAACCTAACTGGAGGAGGAGAAGAGGGTAGAGAGAAAGAAGGAGGAATAAAAGAATAACTTTTGTTTCCACCTTTTCATATATAGTTTTAAAGTTCCTATTATTAGTAACCACCTTTTCATATATAGTTTTAAAGTTCCTATTATTAGTAAAAGCCATTTAAAATGCAGATAACAGTACATGACATCTAAAGGGCTTGAGATAAGTAAAAAAGTTGTGGTTTCCTTTTAACAATTGTATTTTGAGAATCTTTCAAACAAAATCCTCTTTATTAATCTCATTATCATTGGCAGCTATTGGGTGCAGTCTCTGAGCTCGGGGCAGTTGCATGGTTGAGAGAATACTTCCTTACAATGCTTTTTCTCTGTGTCTTTCACTCTGTCAGAAACGATTCCTACTACACACAACCAAGCATAAGGAGAAATACCACCTTGAGGGTCAAATATGTGGAAGTGAAAAAAACGTAGGATGCTGCTGTGGATCCATATTGGAGTTTCTTCTACTGATGTCCGTGTGGTAACTGGTGTAATTAAACCACATGAGTTAAACCTTTCTTCCTCTAATTCAATAGTGCTTTGACGAAATGGTCAATGAGTTAAAATTCAATAGTTAACACTGTGTTTTATTAAATGTCTCCAATTTTCATCTAGATAATTCATATCCCTCATTATACTACCCAAGAGCCTCGGCCATTACTGGTAGCCACAATTTCATAATCTTAAAGATAGTCATTGAACTATCACAAATATTCAATGATGTCAATTGCTTAACTCTTTTTACTCTTGAAACTGTTTGAAACTAAAGCCAAAATAAAAACTAAACAGATCTACACAATATTCTACAGTTGCTAAAATGATTATATTAAAACTGGGTAGTCATTTCATTACACATATTTTAGAGGAGGCTTCAGTTTAGATTGATGGAAACAATTCAACACACCTAATCATTTCTCATCAGTCAATCTCATAGCATATTTTAATTATACTTTATACAACCATTAATCAAAGTTTTAGGACAAATGGTCCCACTGTTCCATTTCAAGAATAGATTCAATGATGTGAAAATGAATAAAAAGACATATGAGTAAAATGCATATATTACAGTTCATTTCACCAATTTTGATCATTTTATCTCCAGATACCACAGAATACAATAAAAATCTGTAGACAAAATAAGATAGCTTATAATCTGAAAAAAAAAAAAATAATAGCATGCCTTTTATTTCTTATCATCCCTCCCTTAAAGAAAAAACAAAAGTATTTTCAAAGTATCCAAATCGTAAACTGGACCTGACATTATTTATATATTAGAACCTATTTAGAAAATACTAAGAGTAGGCACAAATCAACTTTCAAAAGAAATAGAATACCACAAATTGAAATATACATATAATTAAATAATCTCATTTCATTAGAAATGTCTATGTATACATACACGCATTTATACATATATCTTTAAAATTCATTTGTAATATGTCTTTAATAAGAATGTCACAGCTAGCTACAAAAATGAAAAAACAAACAGAAAAACCCGAGAAAATCCTTGTACCAAGAGGTGACTTTCTCTAACAATTAAATCAGTATTCCAATATATTTAAGTAACACTTTGGATGCTATTTGATTTGATTTCAAAAATGTAATAGCTCTTACATAATAGTATTGGCTTTATAAGTCACTCTGAATTGGACATGTTTTGTCCTCACTGTTTCCAAAAAACACTATCTGCCCAATGGACAAAGGAGAGAAAAATATAAATGCAATGCTCTTGGTATGTAAAAATGTATCTCACACATACGTGAACGCAGTTTTCGATGTTTAAGTTGAACTTCGAATTTCCATAAAGAACTTTAAAAATATTTTCACGTTATCTACAGTTATAACCATTCAATACAAACAGACACCATAAACTTGGACAAAGCAGTTTGTCTACATAGCTATTCAATACTGTGAGCTGAATTAACAACTGCTACTCTCATTGAAACTCGCTAACTTTTCAACACAGAGCAGAGATTCATTCTAGATCCAGGTTGGTGAAAAGAAGGGCAGATGTCCGCAAGTACAGACAAGAGCAGTTATTAAAATAATCCTGAGAAAAAAAATCTGAATCCCATGTTAACTTTCCCCACAAAGGCCCAGTTCAAATGTTGAAATAATAAAACTGCCAGTACAATTGTCAACTACATTTGAAGTTTATCAGTGATTTAGTAATTTCCTAGAAATTAGGTTTTTAATCTAGCATCCAAATTAGGGGAAGTTTACTTAATTTTAATTTTTAATTATATTAAGAAATATATCAAATAGTATAATTCTTGTCTGATAAAATCATTAAAATGCCATATCAAACAGCAAAAACTTAAAAGATGTTTTTATTACCCATACTTTGTTAAAATGACTTTCTAAGCATCAGATTGTTTTGGTTTTAAAGTCAGGGATGGAAAAAGACAATGTATGATTCCATTCTTTTCTCCCTTTCTCTTTATCTGGGTTAAATGAAAACCATCCAGTCCCCCAGCTTTAGCCGGGCCAGGGAATCAATGGGGTTCAAGTGCATGGGCTGTGCTATAGAGAGACTTGGGTGTGAATTCCTGTCCCTAGCTCTGGGATCTTAAGCAAGTGACTTGGTCCTCTGGTCATTGAAAGCATCACACATTGTTGAGTGGTCCAGATAGGAAGCAATCATGATATTCAGCTTCAGGAGAAGCTGCACATCTTTCTCGGGCCTCTCTTCTCTCCCTCTTCTCCTCTAAAGGGATCCTGTGTATCCGGATCGACTCTCCTTCAGCAAAGGCTGCACCCCTGCAGACCAGCAGCCCTTATGTAAACATCTCCTCCCCACTCCCTGTATATTGCACGTACCTGAACTTGCCTTTTGGGTCCTGTTCTCTGCTTTGAACAGCTATAATGACCTGAACACAAAACCTGGCTGGGGTGTAAATACTAGAAATAAATTAACATGTAGCTACTCTAAGGATCACCTGTATTTTAACGGAAAACACTCATAATAATCCTAAACCTAAAGAAGTCTTCAAGGGGCCATTTTAGAAACCAGTAACATTAATTTGGAGGACTGAGGAAGCGGAGAAGGTATTTCAGAAACTTGCAAACCAAGACATAGAGGAAAAGAGGCCAGTGAACCATATTTGCAAACCTTTACCTCTCAAAAAAATAGTTTTATTTATTTCAGAGAGAAAGGGAGAGGGAGAGAAATTTAGAAACATCAGTGATAAGAAAGAATCACTGATCAGCTGCCTCCTGCACATGCCCTGCTGGGGATGAAGCCCACAACAGAGGCATGTGCCCTGACCAGGACTCCAACCGTGACCTGTTGGTTCATAGGTGGACGCTCAACCACTGAGCCACACCGGCCAGGCAAACCCTTAACTCTTAACATTAAACTCTTAACTTCCTAACAGACATTTACTCTCCAGTAAGTCTATAATTAAAGTTTCAGGTATTGGTAAATAAGGCTATATTAGGATTCATAAAAGAATTAGTAAGGGATGAAAAACATTCTCAGCATAATCTCTGCTGTCTTGTTCAGAATGCCAGTCTTAATCACATAGTCTTCTGATTGCTAGCAATTAAAATCGCGGGCTCCTTCTTCCCCTCATAGATGAAAGCCTTTGTGAAGAAGATCTGAAATTTACCCTGTCAGATTACTGACAAGTGGCACTGAGCTGGTAAAGTAGTGTATTAATACTGATTACCCTGGTTAATAGTACTGTAAAAATTGGTTCAATGGAGCTTGCACATATTTTAAAGGAATAGTTCAGAGACATACTGGGCAGGATATAAAATTGGTTTATCTCATTCTATCACAAAGAGAAATTATTGAAATTTATGAGTTAATGTGGAAGCTGAGCTTGTTCCATTTGTAATCAATACATTCACTTAAATATGAAAATGTCTAATTAAATATACACCCACCCATCCCCTTTGTGTCCATCAGGAACCTTTAAAAAAATGCTCAAGGCTTAGGACAGAACCTCTTAATTTCAAACAGAGTCAGTCTTCTTCATGCATATGAGTATGTATTCAGTGTTATATCATTGTCAGGAGAGTCAATATTGATTATGTTTCCAACATGACACATCTTAGGAAAATATATTGTGTCAGGTGATAGCATCAATATCACAATCTCTTCTAAGAGCCAACAGTTTCAACACATAAATTGGTAAAGAGAACGTTCTCATAGATAGCCCATTTTACCCCAATATCAACCCTAGAACATCATTAGCAAAGGGATTCCCCATCCTCACTCCCACCCCCACTTTTATACCTAAAGGACTCTTCTCCTGAAGTTGTGTGGATCATCCAAATTTTCCAGCTAGTTAACACAAACCTAGGTATCTCAGTCAATCTCTAGTCTGTCTACTAGAATACCTTATTAAAAATGGCCCTTCAGAATAAGATTTAAGATACACGAAGTACTGAATGCAAATTCAAGCTTTACTAGGTACACTCAAGGAAGCCACTTGTTTTTGGCACTGCTTTTCATGTCACTCTTATGAAGCAATAATCTGATGGGCAATGTTGATCTTGGAAGCCTGGATGGATCACAAATATTGCAAAAGTCTCTCCCTGTGTGCGATAGATAGATAGGTAGGTAGGTAGGTAGGTAGATAGATAGATAGAGAATGATTTCTCTTCATTATCTTCTTTTGTTTGAAAGATTCTCAAAATACATTATATATATAATGATTTCTCATGGAAACAAATGAGTTGTGGAGTTTTAAAAACTCCTAACAGTGGGCTTTTGGAAAGAAAAGTAATCAAAAATAGCTTTGTAACAATAAAAAAAAAAATGAGGCAGTTGTGGGCACAGCAGCCAAGCATTCCAGCTCTTGAGTTTTAGACACACATGGATTCCCATGCCAGCTCAATCACTGATTAATTAGCTGTGGGGTTTTGGGTAAGTCACTCACCCTCCCTGAAGTTCAGCATCTTTATCTCTAAAATGGAGGTAATAATAATTAGTATCTCAATCACTAGATGAAAATTCATGTAAAGTACAGCCCTTTTAACTGCTGACTATTTGTTATCATAAATTGGAGCAATTTACAAAGAGCTGCTTTGCAAAGTAGTGATCTCTCTGATACAAGAAATCTTCTACCAACCCTGGAAAGAGCTGTTAAAAAACGTCATGAGAGGAATTCTTGGCACTGGGCAGGGGGTTGTTCTAGTTGATTTCTAAAGCCCTTGGTATTCTTGGAAATCTATAACTATCCCGAAGGTCTCTTCTGCCCCTTGGCTAAGTTTAACCAACCTTTCCTGAGTTCCAAACACTGGGCATGAAAACATTAACAAGAATCAGTCCTTGCCCTTGAGGGACTCAGATCAATGGGGAAGAGAGAAACACATCATTTCAAGCTCACATGGTGTATGAGTGACACACGTTCTACGAACTTCGGGTTCAGGAAGAACCCTCTTCAAGGCTGAATTCTGCTATGTACCCAGAGGACCTCTGTGCCCAGCTAAAGACTCCATCCTTAACTCTGAAATCTTGTAAAAGACACACACATCCCTCAGGCTGAAGTATGAAGGATGGGTTTCATGGTCACAACACTGGGAGCAAAAAGGCCAGTTCACCACTGCAAAACACTTTCAAAACCAAATAAAAGAGAATATATATATATATTTATATATATATTTGATAGCTCAATTGATGTTTCTTTTCAGATTTAATCCATTGGAATTAATAATTATTCACTGTGCATACATTTTTGGAACATCCTATATATGTGTATTTGATAAATTATTTTGTCTTAATTTTCCAAAAAATTAAAAATATTTGAAGAGGATAATTCAGTGATGAGTTTTTGAAATTGAGCCTACCTAAGACAAATATGAAAAGAAGAGAATCAAAAACTTTTCATGGCTTTATGATTCAAGTTCCCCTACCATTCCAGTGCTAAAAAGTATTGGTTGCTTAAAAAAAAAAATAGGCTATAGCTTGCTCAGGTTGTGATAAATTTAAATTCTACACTTATGTATTCTTTTCTTCTAGCCTTCTCTCGAGCCAGTACTTGTGTACTATATGTACTTTTGTTTACATTGAATATACATTAAAATTTTCATTTCCATTTTGGCAAAGTAAATGTGGCAGATGTATGCTTCTCAAGCCTTTATCATCAAACCTGGATAATTCCCATGTTTTATGTGCAGGGTATTGAGAGTTCAAAGAAGCAAGTAGATTTGGAATATTATGATGCTTCCAGTAGAATGAATGAAATGGTTACTAGTATAACATTTTTTCAAAGTGCCTCTGAATAGACTTGCCTCTGTTTTCTGAAACATCTTCTACAGCATTAAAAACATAATTGAGCAGAATATGATTACATGGAACAAAATTACATTCAAAGGCAGAAGTAAAATGCATTTTAAAATCTCAGTTGAGGAGAATACATTTGCAACACTTAATTTAGTGCATCCCTTGTATGGCTGCACTGCTTACGCAGCAGAAAAGCAAGCCAGTCCGTCGGCGCTCACCTCCGTGCAGTGCCTGCCTTTTGCAGGTGCGCCTCAAGGACTTCTCCCTCTTACTCTTTGAATCATCTCGCAGACGCTAATGAGCATCGCTCTTCAGCTTTAATTATTGGCCCCTGACAAGTCAACATAATAGGAATCAGCTTAACCAAGCATAGTCCCCAGTGACATGTTCAATTACTCAGGTTGTACTGCTCCCGGAGAGGTCTGAGGGGTTGCTAATTTAACACTGTCAAAAAAATAAACACAGGTATCACTTACAGTTTATCTTTTGACCTTCATGTCACCAAATCTAGCAGGATGTGCTTCTCCCCCCGCCTCTCCCGCCCCCCCTGCCTCTCCCGCCCCCCCCCCCCCCCCGCCTTCCGGGAAGGATTTATAGATTAAGTGTGCTACAAGGCCTTTCCAAAAAATTAAAGAATCTGTCTGCCATCCACACCGGTGTATGAAGTTACATAATGTACTTTATAATCTGAAAATTCTGGAATCTCTGGAGGGAGTTAATCTCTCTTTAAAAAACAAAGATATTATCTGATCTGCTGTCTGCTCCTACCGTTTTATCTGTTCACATCAGAAGAAAATAATCTTGCTACCTTTCGCAAAGACTCTTTCTCATGAGCGTAAAACAGATGAATGTTAAACTAAGAATTTTAAACAGATTTTTCAGCCGCAGGTGACACAGGTTCACTGTGCTACTTCCCTTTCTCGGGGTGTGGAAATCCATTGGGATTTTTAATTCCCAATTGATTCCCAACTGCAGTACAGTAGCTTTTGTAGTAAGTTGGCTCGAGGTAACCAACAAACCGGACTGTAACTGAGCTATACCATTAACACTCTTTGATTTTTGTAAAAGTTTGTTTTTTACAATAATTGTCCCCATTGGTTCTTATGAAGTTTGAATTGTACCGTTTACACCATCAACTGAAGGTACACTATGTGTCAGCATTCTTTGTTTTCTTCAAAGCACTCTCACCTTCAAACTTTATCCTGGCAATATCCAGAGTGGAACGTCCACCCAAGAAATGACTAATTAAACTTGTCCTAGTGCAAGGGTCGCAGGCTACATCATCTTGAGAATGCTGAAACGTAAAAATGCATCACCACCTCATGTGTCTGGATGCTAGTGGGACAATTCTAACTCTACATTAAAAACTTCTTTTTAAATAATGCAAAAATTATATATTCTCTATAATATCATTATAGTTAAGTAAATATCTTTCCAAAAATACTTGTCTTTTAAAAAGATATTAGGGGCAGGGACTTTGTATATTTCATTTTTTAAGAAAATTTATCTTTATTGTTCAAGTATTACAGATGTCCCATTTTATTCCCCATTGACCTCTGGGACTTTGTATATTTGTCATCGCAATGCCCAGATCTGTGTCTGGCTCATGTAGGGTAAATGCTTTAAAACAGTTTGTTAAAATAATAAAGGAATGAATAAACAAATGGCATCCGTGTTCTTAACGTTTAAGTCGCTATAAATAGATGTGTGTGGCAATTCTTCAAAAAGTAGTTCATATTTCTTCCTTTATTACTTATGCTAACACACTAACATGAAATTTAGGCTGGTGTGCTGTTAAAAACTTTTCTAAAATAGAAAACCATTTTTGCTGCTTATAGTTTGTGATAGCACATGTTGTTTTGCAATATTCTACTTTCCTCTTTAATATGAAGGTGGCTTTTATACTAGTGAGTAAATAGCAATAAATAAGTAAACAGACAAACTGTTTATTTAGGAGAGTGTAAATATCACTACACATATTAACTAGCTTAATTTTCAACTCCATTTAGTTTTTAGGTTAAAATACTGTGATGATAGGTGTTTCTGATATTCAGAAACTGCCTGCTTGTCCTCATTTTCACAGCAGCATACGTGTGAGTAAATTTATGCTAGAATTATTGAATCCTTCAACAAAGAAGAACTGAAATTTGGAAGACAGTAATCTATTATTCAGTATAGATTGTAAATGGGGAATAGTTTGGATTCATGATCTTCCCATACAATTTACTATTTTAATAAAATTATTATCAATTTCTAAAGTTATAGGCTTTGTTAATCTCTTAGTGCTATTCCTACAATCCTCAATTTATTTGCATAGTACATTTAGAAAAACATTTTTAATTTAACAAAAACAATTCTGATATTGTGAAATGTTTAACAGGATGGGATATTAGCAAGTATTTCCATGAGTGTGTTTATATGCTATTTCTCATTCACTAACCTAATTCCTCAAAAGCATTTTTAAAGTTAATGCAAAGCAAACAAATGCAGGGAAATCGGTAAAACTGGCTCAGCATTCCTACTCATTAATAAATAATAGGAGACTGTTTTTTTCTTCCTCTTAAAAAGCCCTCAGAGCAGACTTCAAGGCGGAGCCTCACCTGTCCTTAAGGGGAGCTTTTTTAAATGACAGAACAGCCGGCCATCCCAGCCCCACCTGGACCCCCCTTCAAACCCAATTTACCTAAATAGGAGGGTATTTCACAGCCCTGAATCCAATGACCACGCCGGCCCTAGAACCAATCTTACTCCAAAAATATGATAAAACAACGAGCAAAATAAAATGACTGATTTCAGGGGACAAAACTGAGCTGCGCTTCATTTTCAAATTTTAACCTGAGATGCCTTTACAAGGTCTATGTGCAGAAGAAGCCACTCATCCTGGCAAATGAGGGCTGTCGCGCTGTCTCCAGTGAAAGATCCCCATCAGTTTAACGGCACATCCCTCACTGTCCGGTCCAACGGGAGATTTGTCAATGTAATAATAGAAGCAGAAATAAATGAACAGAGCGGAGGCCAAAAAGAAGAGATAAGTCATCCAAAGAGATTAGCAAAGGAGGCAAGTCAGCGGAGCTCGGAGATAAGGGGCCGGTGCTCCAGATGGCACGGGTTCAGAGAAGGCCCTTTGAGAGGTGTGACAGTGCGAAGAGAGACACGGAGGCCCAGGGGGAGGCGAGGAGAGGGACAAAGGAAGGAACAGGGAGCCCGAGACCAGTTGGATAATGAGCACGAATGAAACAGGGCAAAGGGGTGAAAGTAAATGGTGCTGCCTCAAACACTGAGGTATTCTTCTTCCACTCTGTGGTCACAGATACCTTCCTATCTCTTTCCGAATTATCTTTGGGAGTCTGATTCCCTGAACACCCAAACCCTAGAGGCTATTAACTGTCAGAGGCAAACACAATGTAACAGGCACCTAACAATCACTAAGTTTTCATAGGTAAGCCTCTACCGAATGGATGATTGCGAACAATTTAGTTAAAAATTACACTTAGTTTCTGGGCTTCTGGTCCCCTCTCTGCTAACTTTGTTATCACTTTCAGTAAAATACGTAGTAGAATTTCAATTAGAGTCTTCATTACCAGGCTACATATTCCAAATGTAAGAGTAGACAGGGTGAATGAAACATTATTTTGACATTTATGCCCCTCACTTCAAGCTGATACATTCTCTCCAGACAAATGTGGAGACCGGATAGGACATGTAATTACATAAATCAACCTACAGTCAGGAGGGCAGGGCTTAAACCAATCACATATGCTAGCTAACCAGTAGCCAGCACACTGACTGATAACACCTGTGCTGAAAATGATGCTGAAGCTATCACAGAACTTTAAAGAGTAAGTGTGATTTCAATACATTCCAACTACTCTATGTGCTGACCTCAAGAGAGATGGTAAAAGTTTAACCATTCCAAGACAAAACACCCAGTATATTGGCAACCTCTAGGTATCAAGGTTCATGTTGGCAACTGTCCCTTCCTTAAAAAGATTTTGAATTTGTCTTTTGGATAATGAAGCCTTTGAAAAAAAACTACAAATGGACAAAATATTCTTTATAATAAAAACTGGCTGCAGGGTATATATATTTTTTTTCTGAACGGTTGCTTTGAAAACCATGATCTTCTAAATTCCCAACTTTTTTTTTTTTTTACTGACATAAATAGCCTCTTTAAATTGACTATTACTGCTCCTACAATGCGTCCATATCCAGCTAGTAGGATTGACCCTTGCTACAAATCCTGGTGTGACCTGTACAGTTCTCAAAAACCAAGGTCCTTTCGTTGAAAATCAATCTCCTTTACTTATTCTGTGTCCTTCTGATGTTCAGATGGTGCACTGTGACCACATCTGTCTAAGAGGATGGCAACTGTCAAGCCTGTGCCAATCCATGGGCCTGTGTTCTTTCCCAAACAGACTGTGTGTTTCTCAAGCCAAGAAGCACATCCCATTGTTATTTATTCCTAATATTTTTTTGGGTCCTTTATACACAAACATCAACTCAGAAAATTGGGTAACCTCATTAATTTGGGAAATCGCTCTAGGATCTCTGGAAATTCAATTATGTGTAGTCGCATTTCCTAGTTTTTACAATGCGGTGTATGCCTATCTGCCATATCTCTAAGCTGCCTATGTCTGTCCTGGCATCTTTGATCCCAGCACATCAAATATCAGCCTATGCAAAGGACAGGTTCAGTGCTAGAGATTATTGGCCACTTAAGACTCTATCTGCCATCTTCGTGTGTCCCAAACTCACAGGATGATGACGAATGACCACACTGAAACTTTCTCCCTCCCCCCAAAAAAGGTAAATGCCTACACCGCATCCAAGAAGATGAGCAAACAGGACCCTCGAATGGCGAATGCTTTTACTATTCCCCACCCCTATTGTCTGCCTTTCAGCAAAGAGTTGAGAATAATAATATATTTCTAAGGATTTTTTTGTTTGTCAATGACACTAAGACTCCTAAAAGCATTACTTCTAAATCCTAGTGTAACAGTAATTATGGTGCAGTTAAGAAGCGATGTTTTAAGAAAAATCTAACACTGGGATTCAAGTAACCAGATTCCTGATAACGAGGGCAAACCTAAACTCAATTAAAAAAACAGATAGAAAGGAATAGGTTTGCCCTGACACAAATAAAAGGTTGTGTTTTATGCTTAAACTTACTGAGATACAGCCTATGACCAGAAATAAAATGGAAACCCGATGGTAAACAACATTAGAGTAAAGCTGTCTCGCAGTCCGGGAGCCCTCGGGGGATGTCCGACTGATGGCTTAGGTCCGCTCCCCACCACGGTGAGCCAGGCTTCTGGCTGAGCAGCACTGCCCCTGTGGGAGTGCACTGACCATCAGGGGGCATCTCCTGCATTGAGCATCTGCCCCCTGGTGGTCAGTGAACATCATAGCGACCAGTCATTCCGCTGTTCGGTTGATTTGCATATTAGCCTTTTATTATATAGGAGAGAAACCAGAAAACAAGTAAGGAGGAAAATAGTGGCAGGTCCATGTTCATTTCACCTCTCCCATAGGAAGAGCAAAATAGACCCAAGACCAGAGCCTGAGCCACTCAGGCCCCCTGGCACCAGTCTTACATGGAATCCAAGGTGAAATTTGGGTAGAAGGAATTGTGTTTCTCAGTGCTCCTCAGTATATTGCTCAGTGCCTCAAAGCATTTTAGCAATTAAGTATGAGAAAAGACACTCCTGGTAGCATAAGATTCACTTTGTGGATTTATATTCTCCCCTTATCGGCCTGCACTTAATCACTGCCTTTTTTCATCATCTACTCAGTGGGGTTCTGTACAATTATGATTTTTCAAATCCACAATTACAATTATATTTCTGTAACAGCTTTGTGACGAATTGCATGTGCTTTTAGGGTTATCAAATTAGTTAGAATCAAACCTGCTAGATATATGAAAGCACTGTGCTAATGATAAGACAATTGCTATAACTAGATACGATAAAAAAATCTTTGGGATGCTAACATGGTATATATTTTTAAGACAAAGGATGGGGAGGTAAAATTTAAAACCAATTACTTTTACAAAGACTACATAAAGATTTCAATTGTAAGGATAACATTCCTGCCAGAGTATTTGTGGTCTTCAGTTGCCCTTAAAGGGACTTCAGCATTATTTAAAATATACCCTAGTTTTAAAATCTATTAAACACTAAAAAATCAAAACAAAACAACAAAAAAACAAACCCTTAAGATAAAGCCTGCTGTCTTACTCCTTAATGTTAATGCTTCAGCATTACAAAATATATTAATATTTATGTATGACAAAATCCATTTGAAAATCATATGAAGATGTTTTCGTCATTTATTCTCCCCAGTATATTAATATGGATAAAAATGCCTATTTATTATCATCCATGGCTGCTGTCGGCATATCAATATGCTACTGAGCAGCACTTGAAATACTGATACAAAAGCGAGAGTGTGTTATTCATTGGCCTTCTAAAACAAGCTTTTAACATTCTAAATCTAGGTATTCATCTTCATATGGCATTATTACTTGGATAACACTAAATTCATAAAGTGTCGATTTCAGGGCTAAAATAAGAACTAAGTAGGTGTGAGCTCATTCTGATTTATTCCTAGGTCTCACACACCACATATATTTTATGCTTATTAGCCTTGAACGCTCACATACACAAAAACGAATAACTAGCAATAGAGCAGGGATCATCTCCACCTAGTTTATACTACTAAATGCCCAATACCCAGTCTTAGGCCTTGCTCTTAGTTTAACAGGCACTGATATGTGTATATTGAGTGTGTGAATGAACACAGCTTCAACATCTTTGAGGCCAAATGTGGGTATTATTTTTAGGGTGATGCAGAGTTTACAAATAAAATTTGGCATCAAGTTTCCAAACACTTAAAAAAGAAAAATTCAAACTCCTGTAAAATCTTAGCGTTGCATTTTAAATGCATTTTCCCCATATGTGTGTCTTTAGTATGAAAATGAGTCCCCCAATTGTTGATTCTAACAGTGGCCAGTGATGAGTGAGTTGGTCTTTTTTTTTTTTTTTTTTTTTTTTAATATATTTTATTGATTTTTTACAGAGAGGAAGGGAGAGAGATAGAGAGTTAGAAACATCGATGAGAGAGAAACATCGACCAGCCGCCTCCTGCACATCTCCCACTGGGGATGTGCCCGCAACCCAGGTACATGCCCTTGACCGGAATCGAACCCGGGACCCTTCAGTCCGCAGGCCGACGCTCTATTCACTGAGCCAAACCAGTCTCGGCAGAGTGAGTTGGTCTTTTAATCTTTTCCCATAATTCCTTCAGTGACATAAATGTGTGAATGTGAACCTTCATCTTGACCGTCTTGGAGGCACCAGGAAACTGGGACATCCAAAGCACAAAAATGAGTCACTGGCATTTTAAGAGAATTTAAAGATAGCTCTCTGCTCCATCGGTCTACTTTCATGCTGCTGTCTATTAATCTTTTTTTTTAGACTAGAATAAAAGTAACGTCAACATTAAGGATCAAATAATTTCCCAAAGATAGAAAAAGGGTTATTGTGGGCAATCGAAGTCTAAAATGGCTCCTTCCCCAAACTATAAAATGGGTCAGGAAAATACAAGCCCTCCAATCGGCGATCCACAGTAAGCCTGACCAAGAAGCAATCCACGGAGAAAAATTTTACTTAAGAGTCCTCACAACATTAATGAGGCAGAGGAACCTTTGCTGACTAAAGCCAGCAGTTAGCCGGGAAGAGAAACAAAGACTGTTTTCATAAAATCATAACAACCACGTTGCTAAGGTGGAAAGGGGCCGTTTAAAGATCTAGGTTACTTTGTGCTTTGAACTATTTGGAACATTCCAGGGAATTGGTGCTAAATCCATTTTAGGGAAGTCCCCAGTACAGAATTACAGGCACTGTGAGAAAAGTGAAAAGAAACGGGGACGACTGTTGAAGTGGGTAAAATAACCTGGACTCTGGCGTGAACTGCCGTTAGGTTTTAAAGTTTACTTTTTTCAACTCTCGGAAGACTCAGGGGCCTTTCAGAAACTAGACGGGACCAATGCCTCCCAGGCTCTGCATACGCTTTCACAATGCTACCTGGCAGCAGGCAGCATGAGGAGGGCACAGATAGGGACTGTCACTCCCTCTCGGACTGCTGAAGTAGGAAGGACCATCACTTTGGCACAAAATGAGTCTCTGCTGAATGGGTAACACCAAGGGGGGAAAATACACAGGAAAGAAAAAGACAGCTTAAATGCAGAAAGCTCTCTTCAGGAGGTAGAGAAAAAGGGATCCAACCCTCCTGACCGTTTCAACATTCACATTCTCTGCCCTCCTTACCTCTAACGCACTTACTAAAACGCAAGGTACAGAAGTCACAGCTTTATTTTCCTAAAGACAGAAGTAACATTAACATGAATCATGGATTAGGGCCACGATTACTTTGAATGAACACAACCCTTTCTGTCTGAAGGTTTCAAAAACATTTCGTAATCACAACCTGTGTGGTGCAAAGTGGGGTAAGTGTGAATGCTACACCTCGTTCTGAAATGCTGATTCCTTGCTTTGGACACTTAACCAAATATGGACCCATGTTCTGATCACTTGGATGCATGGCTTACTTTCCCGAACAGGCTATCTTCCCTATCAGAAGAAAAGTGGTGTGTTGCTTTCTCAATGTCCTTCATCTTGTTCTTATGTTCCCCCTCAATTGTTGTAGAACTCAGGCAGGGGGAAAAAAAGTGCAATTTGGGGGGGCCTATTGCAAAAACAAATACAAATCAAGTAATGGAAATATCATTTTCCCCCTGGTGACCTTTAGAATAGAATGCATTAAATAAAACCTGCTGAACAGAGGCGGATGCCATGAATAACTTCTAAAGATCCTTTCATACACAATACGTATCTTTAAGCTACTGGCTCAAATCACCCACAGCTACGGACGCAAGCACGGAAACAATAAGAAGTACCTAACCTGTTGGATCACCAGGAACAATACTGCCAAGCACGAACGGAAGCACGGAAAAACGTACACCCGCATCTCAAAAGCATGTCTTCCAGGGCCAGGCAATGGAACACCGGGTAGTAACGGACCTACCCCAAGTGAGAAAGGGAAGTAAAGTTCCTGAATCCCGGGGAGCTCTGAACCAACAAATCCGAACATAGTTCCCAAAACTTAATTCCAAAAAAGCTTTCAATTTCCCTGGTGCTTGAATCAATGTTCTCTGAGTAACAAGCCCTGACAATACAAGAAGACAGATCACAAATAAATAAAGAAAGAAAGCGCTCCCAGAAGGGAAGTATGAGAAGGCATTTTTTTTTTTTTTTTTTTTTTTTTTTTGCAGGCAGGTATAATTCGTGCTCTTAACATGACGATTTTAAAATGTAGCTCAATGATATTAAAAATAAAAATCCTAACTCAGCAGAACCATTTCATAGTATTTACATAAACCAGGGGTACCACTCCTATATTTCCACCCTCTCCACCTTCCCTTTATTCTGAGTCTTCTGACGGATAAAAAGCAAAACAGCTGTTTACTTTTGTCATTTTAAAATATTTTTTTTTTCACTGTTAAAAAAAGTTTCTTATTAAAAAGCAACAACCCCTTTTAGTTTTGGTGCTTAATACAAATCTGTAACTAGTCTTTATATCAAGCTTTATTCTCTCTTCCCTTTCTCTAAAAAGAACTGAAACTCAACTCAGTCAGTCAGTGTGACTGCCAAAAAATGCTTAACCAAGGCTAAACTGCAGTTTTTATAAGGAAAAAAATAAAAATCGGGGTGGGGTGGGGTTTTAGGAACATGATTAACTTAAAACAACTTTCTGTATTCAGGACTAAAATATATTTTCCATTTTATTTCAAGCTTTAAGTACAAGGCAGAGCACCGATAAGAAAATATAGTTCTTGAATTCCCAAACTATAGAATGTACTCGCTTAAAAAAAAAAAAAAAAAAGAAAAGTGAAAAGGAGTAGTGTTTCAAAGGTGGGGAGGAGATATATAATTTATCTACCCCCCTAGGACAGTACAGGCATAAACAGCAAAGGAATTCCTACAGTCCCTGTGGGTGTGTACGCACGCATGTGTGCACGTGTGGGTGCGTGCACTTTCTCTCTCTTCTCATTAGTTTTATTAGATTGGTTAGGATTTACATTAAAGGTTGCTGATCACCTAAGGCGAAGTGCAGGATCAAATAGGTTCAATGAAAAACGACCAGCCTCAACAAGCACCGCATAAAATGTGGATTATGCGAGCGATACTCCTGTCTGCTGTCCGGACAGACTGTATCCATGAGCAATGACTTGGATAATTCCTAGAAAAATAAAAGAATAGTAACCATAACCCACCCAACAAATACTTATCGCTAAACAGAACTGGGAGTCCTGTGAGGGCAGACAGGGAGCCTTCGGGAAGTGGGAAGTGGAGGGTGAGGATGTGCGTTGGGAGATTCCCGCCTGGATTCTGTTGTGGGGCTTTCTTACTCAGCACAGGAAAGGCAACTTGACACTGGTTTCTGTAACCGACCTGGCCCGGCAGGATTTCTCTCGCACGCCCTGCACAAAAGACTAACCCCTTACAAAGTACTTATTTCAGATTTACCTCAAGGTTGAGTGAATTTCGGCCAGGGAACTGTGCGAAAACATAATATAAAGTCTCTGCTAATCACTAAACCGGTGCTTTCGTGAGAAGGGAGGGGGAATTAAAACTTTGTACTGTTTCCTTCCCTCTTATGCAAATAAGAATGAAAGAAAGAAAGAAAGGAAGAAAGAAAGACAGACTCAAGAAGAAATTTTTTAAAAAAGGATACACCCTTTGTTCTTTAATTTACATGGAAAATCTAAGACTTCAAAGTGGCTCATACCCGTTGATTTTAACAACTTAAATCTCTGGGAGCCGACCGCATTATTTTTCACTTGTATTCACAGGCCCTCCTGTCTTTGGCGCACTCACTTTAAGTCCCCTAACTGTCATAAGGCTTAAACTCCAGCTGAGGTATTAGGTGTTATGATAACCCATGCAATGATAATGGGTATTTCTGGAATATACGTCTCCTAGGGGAACCCCATGCAATCCTGGGTCTATTCAGCATTGCCAGAGGTAAAACATACTTGAGAAACAGAAAATAATTTACCAAGAAATCTCCTGCTTTTACCACCACTGGGGGTGGGGAGGAGGTACACTTTCCTATATTCAGTTGCATACCCCTTTATGCTCCACAGAATTCTCGAGAGAATTGAAGCGCCCTAAACATTGTTCAGTTCTTGCAGAAAACTCTCTCGTCACCACTGTTTATTAACTGGGCCTGCCAGTATGGCCAAGGGGCCCAGGAATTTATGTAAAATTACACTTTGTACTGTGACGAATAAGAGAGAAAAATATCAGTGATTAAATAAGATACTATGAGATATATTACTTGAATTTACCATAAAGACACACTATGCTTTTCTTGACTCAACTACAGTAAATCTTCACTTAACATTGTCCATAGGTTCTGTGACTTTAAACAAAGGGACATTTAGCAAAACCAGTATTACCACAGACTAACAGATACACAGGAGTTAAGTTCCTACAGCATCTCATCAATGCTAAAAGGAAACAAGATTGAACGAAATGACATTATTTGAGGACCTACTGTGTGCACATTGAAAAGATGACATGCTAGTTTCCACTAGGTATATTTTAAACCCTATAATTAAATGTTTTTAACACTTTATTTTTTTATGATTTGGTCATTTGGCTACACCTGTTTTTTTCCCCCTTTGTCAAATATGCAAAAATTGTACAATATGTTGCTGATAGGGGAAACAACATTAAAAACAAATAAATAGATCCTGATGACACAAGTCTATCTACACAAAAGTTTGAAGCAAAACTCCATTAGGACTTTGTCGGTTTATACAGTGGGAACTGACAATTTGTTTCATGTGACTGGACAAGATGGTGACAGATGGCTTTGGGAAGCTTGAAAATAACTAGTGTATGTTTAAACAGCTGATCGTGCCCATTGCACACACCGGATGGCCCATCCATTATTCCTTTCCAGTTCTGGGTGCCAAAATGCTGGGTTTGAGCAAGCCCCTCACCATGTTTGTACCCAAGATTCCCATCGATTTCTGTCCATTCCTGAAGCAAACTTGGATGAGAGGCGCTTGTTCAGCCACAGCAAAGGGTCACAATACATGATTGCTTTGATAGCTTTGTGCTTTCCAGGAAGGCTATTTCTGTCCACACACCCCTGGCCTGCTTGTGAATGTTCACTCCCCCGATGTTACTGTTACAGGTTTCTAAATAATGGTACATGCTCTTGCATGTTGAGAGAAGGGTCAGATAAAAGACAAACATTTCTTTACACTCTAACTCTAGACTATATAAATAGGAGTTTCTAATAAACATCCAGGTTTCCAGAAGACAGCTGAATGAGAGGGGAGTATGTAGGGAAAAATAACTTTTAACACGTGATTGCCACGCGAATAGAAGAGGCTACTAGGCACACATGGAACTCCTAGATGGGCTTGGCATTTTTAAAAAATCCTGATCTTCACTCACTGTTAAAATGCCAGTGAGAGACTTTGGGCCTTCATTCCCACTTCTGACATGACAACCCTCAGGTGTGACACAGACTCTTGCTTAAAGAGAAAGTAGCTGCACGATGCTTGACAATGGGCACTCTGCTGGGAGCAGTGCTGACAGCCACAGGTGCTGGTCTTTTTCAAGTTCAGAAAGCTCTCCCTTGCCCTGACCGGTTTGGCTCAGTGGATAGAGCGTCGGCTTGGGGACTAAAGGGTCCCGGGTTCGATTCCGGTCAAGGGCATGTACCTTGGTTGCAGGCCCATCTCGAGTAGGGGGTGTGCAGGAGGCAGCTGATCGATGTTTCTCTCTCATCGATGTTTCTAACTCTCTATCCCTCTCCCTTCCTCTCTGTAAAAAAATCAATAAAATATATTAAAAAAAAAAAAAAGAAAGCTCTCACAAGTGGTTCTCTACCACCACCTTTTTTTGCAGGCTGGCCTACAAGAAGCCTCAAAGGCTATTTTCAAAATCCCAACTATGCACTCTGCTGGGAAAGACCGACGGCCCGCACACCTGTCAAAAGAAGTGGATGAAGATGAAAGATGGCTCATGTTGCGGAGACACTAATTAGATAAATGTAATAGTAGTGGTCTCTTTTTTAATTGCACTGGAAAAAATGACAATGCGTTTTTTGTTTTCTTCATTACAAAACATACTGGAGTTTCCTGTTTTGATTTTATTTTCCATTTCATAAGCCTGTGCTTTCATACATATGTTAGTGAGCCCGCCAAAGTACTATACAAAGCGACCAAATTTTAAATCAAAATGAAAAGAAGAAAAAAAAATTCCACCCAATTATCTCGGCTTCTGTAATTTGGTAAAAATTGTAGAAGCTGCCTTTCCAAGCTGCACTAGCTGAGGAAATGATCCTATGAGCAAAAAGCAATATAATTTAATCATAGCTTTGCTGACTGCCCTGACAACTGAAGCAATTCACAATGCCACCTAAAATATATATTTGGTGCAGTAAAAATAACAGCACCAAGAAATGAGAAGCATTGTGCTCCATAATTCTGATCTTACCAAAGGGCAACATTTTTTATCAGATCAAATCAAAAGAACCAAAGATATTTACTTGAACTTCAGGAGGAAGGCATTTCTAAGTTCACATATGAACAGCACCACCTACCTATTCTTGGAAATGTTGTCTTCATGTCAATTCTACCTATATATACTATGAAACACATGTTGGCAAGAACATGGCCATGGGCATACCATCACTCAGCACACATGTGTGTGTGTACATGTGTGTGTGTGTGTGTCTGTCTTAGTGGGTGATCAGAAAAGCTGCATGAAACCAATCTACAGACAGACTGGCTTTGTTTAAAAACACACACACACACAAAACACACCCATAAAGTCACCAGCAAGATTGCCCAAAAGCAGGGTGGTCAAAATTATGGAAAGCAGCTGCACTGCAGCTCCTCCAAGCCTGGAGCAAAGAGAAGAGTTGATCTTCTCCTGCTCTAGGCCAGTTGGCAGAATAGAAAATGATGATGATGTGGGTCTCCCGGGTATCAAACAGCAGAATCTGGCCAAGGAGCTCTGGGCTATATGGCTCTGAGGGAGGAGCTGTGCCCAGGTTCCCTAAGTCAGGATTTCTGTTTTTTTATTATTGTTGTTTTTTGCCTTTTTTTTTCTTTCTTCTTCTTTTTTTAAATAGCCAGCTGGCAGTCATAAGGCCAGAGGAAATGTGGTGGAGAATGGCAGTACTCCAGAAATCAGAAAACAGTGAGAAGAAACAGAATGTCATCACTTTTGCCACTCCTTCTTCAAACTGCTTGGTGGCTCTTCACTAAGGAACAGCAACGTGATCCTCTCTCTGTAAAAATGTAAGACGGCTATGGAAGTTATAATAAAATCTGAGCTAAGCATACACTTTTAGTTAGCCCAGGCTTAGTTAGAAATAACTATTTAAAAATAAAGTAATTAAAATAGATTAGTACCTATAACTTCATCAAATTGTTCTAGGAAAGGAAAAAAATAAGATGGGAAATTGAGTAACTAAAACAATTTCACTGCTTTAATATCTGATGAGGTACATGTGATAACCAGTCCATTAACATGGTATGTATGTTTGCTGTATCTATGTCTCTGATCATTAACCTAAGTCACCCTGCGTATCTTACTCATCTGGGAATTTTTTTCCTCCTGAATATTTCTTAACAACTGTAGCAGTCTGCACCTTTGAAAGCCTGGTTGACATCATCAAGTTGTACTCATCAGGCATCTCCAAGAAATACTTGTTCCAAAGACAGAGAGATAGAGGGATAAAAGATTCACCATGTGATGAAAGTAAGTGGCTCCAGTAAATGCCATCAAGGGAATAACACGTCAACACGATAGGAGAAAACTCAGTACGAGCTCCCTTCATTACAGACATATTTTTTCCACATGCAGACTCTTCATTTCTACCTTCATTGTCATTCTGATGTCACGAAATTCTAAACAGACACAATTATTTTTCAAATCGTTGCTGATATTGGAAATAGGAGAGTAATCCAGCATCACCTGCACACATTTTCAGGGGCATATCCTTTGACACAGAAAATCTACTTCTAGGACTCTAGCCCAGAAGGATTTGCAAGCAAGCCGTCTTTGACAACACTACCTGGAGCAGGGGCAGAATGGAAGCAAGTTGCTTAGTGGAGAGTATTACAAAACACACACCACACTTTGTAGCTCCTCTCCATAGCAAGACCAAATCTTCCTATTTGTTCAGAAATATATTCAAGGCAAATACACTAAATAGAATTTGGAATAAACACTGGTACTTTGTCTTAAAAAAAATCTCAGTTGGTTCATCACAAAGACTTCCAAATACGTGAAGCACATAGCCTCTCTGGGAAAGGTGCCACCCACCAGGGCACACCTGCACGTCACAGGCAGAAGAGGAGAGTCCATGCCAGGCATCTCTTACTAACAATGTGGACTTCTCATGGATCTGTGGTTTGCCTCTGTCCTCACTGTATCATGCCCTGTACTTCCTGCCGCTCCTTCAGATAGGCTGTGAAGAAGAGTCGAACCACTCTTTTCATCATTCATGATGTATTAAGGATTAAAAAGTTGGGTACCAAGAACTTCTAGTTCTATGAGACTATGATTTACTCCCTTCTCATATGAAGGGTTTTTAAAAAAATATATTTTAATGATTTTTTACAGAGAGGAAGGGAGAGGGATAGAGAGTTAGAAACATCAGATGAGAGAGAAACATCGATCAGCTGCCTCCTGCACACCCCCCACTGGGGATGTGCCTGCAACCAAGGTACATGCCCTTGACTGGAATCGAACCTGGGGCCCTTCAGTCCGCAGGCCAATGCTCTATCCACTAAGCCAAACTGGTCAGGGCTCATATGCAGGGTTTCCAATCATTCCCTTAGCAAAGGGAGCTTCTGGGTAGGGATAGTTACAGAATCACTCAATGTAATAGTGAAAGTTAAAGGGAGTAAAAGGAAGAATGGGAATGGGAAAGAAAGAGGGAAGAATGGGGAAGGCATTTACTGATATTGTGCCATGTGCCATCACCAACATAAAAATATTCACAGCAACCTGGCTTTTTCCTCACTTAAGGAGGCAGAAAAGTGCTGTCTCTGATATACTAAAAGGACATGCCTAACTCATCAGTCATTCCGGGGTGGTTTGTAATATATCAAAGACAGTAGTGTGCTGCTATATCTAACTGTGGTCTTTCTAAGCGTGAACTTTACAAAAATAAATGTAATACCTGCTTTTGAGAAAAAACTTTCTGTGTCTGAGGCACAGTCCTGGTTGTAGAACCCAGCAAGTCAGCTGAATGGCGTTCATTCAGTCCCAAGTTGCATCATCTGATCTAACACAAGGCCAGTCCCTCAATAGGATCTAAAGTCCTGACCTGTGTTTTGCCAACACAATGTAGGATCCTGGGGTTACAGGTTGTGCTAGATTTCTCAATGAGATCCTCATGAGCTCTTTAGTAAAGAAAACTGACAAGAGTGCATTTCAATAATGATTGGGGGTGGGGTGGGATGCCATAAAAAGTACTGTAAGCACTGTAACAAAATTTTAAGGTTCCACATCTTGAAATATCACACATGTGCAAAAAAATGATTTGGAAAACATCTAAGTTCAAAACAAGCAATATTTTAGACTAGGAAAAGGGTAGTCTTAGATATTTTAAAAATTGTAAACCTACCTGAAAGAAATTGAATGCGAAATTTCCAAATTAAAGAAGAAAAAAACTCGGTCTGTGGACTGTGTATATGATTTCAAGGCCTCTCTCACATTTTCCCATGGAAATAAATGGATGAAGAGCCCAGCTAGTTCTTTAATAAGACTAATGCACCAAAAAATCTGTCATTCCAATAACTCTAATGAGCCAACAAAACCATATGAACATATACAATGTATGCGGAAATCCTAAAGTTTCCAAAACACCAAACCATCTCTTATTTGTTAAATCGGTGAGTTAAATTCACTGAATCTAAGTAAAATTGTTAAGTATAATTGATGTACCTCAATATATAGAAAATACTGGGATTTCAAAATATAATAATCAAACATGTTAAGTTGATCGTTTAACATTACTTTTTTCTTACCAGGTAGGAAACCCGAGTGTGTACCTTATACCTACAGCACATTTCAACTCAGACTAGCAGCATTTCAAGTGTTCAATAACCACAGGTGGCTAGTTACTTCTGGGTTGCACAGAACCGCTCTTGATGCACTGCTTGTACACTGGGGGAGGACTCCAGTATTTTGCTCATGCTGTGTGACTTATTGGCCCGGACCTGTCACTCCATCTTTATTCATTAAACCAAAGCACATCACAGGCATCATCCCCTCCAGGAAGTCTCTGGGGACCTCCCAGGCCAAGAGAGCTGCCTGCACTCAGCTCCACTTCTCTGCTGCTGCACTGTCTGCCTTGCATTAAAAATCATCCTGTTTGGTTTCTGTCACCTCACAGACTTGTTCAAGGGCAAGGACTTTGTCATATTCACCCTGTAATGCTTAGTGCTCAGCACAGACCCACTGCATAATGGGCACTTGCTCTGTAATCTTTAAGCTTTATTACACTTTTATGTTATTTGGGGGCAAATTATTCAACTTCTCTATACCTTGGTGCCTTCCCTGAAATGGAGTTACAGATGTTCAGCCTCATAGTGTTGCTCAGAAGATTGACTGGGATGATGCTTGTAAAGGTACTTGGTGGAATTCTGGGCACCTACACATACCCTTCAATTATTTCTTCCCAGGAGGCAGAAATCATATGTCACTGACACTTGTATCATTACCCCAACCAAAAGCAATATGCCAGACACATGTTTTATGAAAGAGTGACCATTAATTTGAAAAAACAAAATAAACCTGGTGTAAACATTAATTACTCAATGATATGTTCATTTAAATCTTTACCCAAAGATATGTTAATTGATCTTTGAGAGAGGAAGGGAGAAAAAACACCCATGAAACATCGATGTGAGAGAAACATCGATCAATTACTTCCCTAGGCACTCGACCACAAACAACCTGCCACATAGGTATGCACCCTGACCAGGAACTGAACCTACAACCCTTCTGGCTTATGGGACGACATTCCAACCAACTGAGCCACCCAGCCAGGGCAAAAAATAAATTGTCTTTTAACTTCTAGTTTATTTATCTGAGAAATTAATGCTTTATATTCTGATTTCTGATATGAAACATAAAATCTACCATTGCTCTAAAAAATGTATCAGATAGGTTTTACCACAAATGACTATTGTGGGGGGGGGGGGGGTGTCTATAATTAATGGAATCAAAATTTCACATATCCTCAACCCACATCTCTAAACCGACATATAAATTTAATGAATATGTAATTTGAACTATACCAACAAATACACTTTTTACTAACACATATCAATATAAACCAAATTAAAAATAGTCTGTAAGATTGCCTACACTATTTCAGATCGAAATAGCTTCTACTGAAATAGACTTTCCTGCCACTCTGATTTAGCATCTCACTTTCCCTTATCTGCAGATGGTAAGCCAAGTAACTATTTAAATCCATATGACTTCCATAGGCGTAGTTCAATTACTGGATAAGAAGATGAACACATATTTTAGAACTAATCAGATTAGCCTTTAAATGAAAAAAAAAGTAACAGAGTAAAGTTTCACTTCCTGAAAATTATTTCAGTACATCATGTTTAGATGATTGAAGGACTTAGGTTTTTGTAAACCACCTAGACAAAAATAACCGACTGTATAAAACAAGACTACAGCAAGACTTTCTCAGCTTTGAATATTGCTTCACGAATCCCGGCTCTCTGCATAGATTCCAATCTTGAAAGGCAATGAATCTGGTACCAGAGGGACACCGTAGAGCGTAGGCACAATTCAAAATCAAGACTAAGAAGGAGAGAATTAATTCACCAGCTTCCTTTTGCATATGCCTACACCCTTTCTCTCTCCTCTCCCTCCACTATTTCCCTAAAGGGTCAAGAAAACAAACAAGAACTCCATTTGAAGAACAAAGCTCCCTGCCTTTATAGATTTCAATTCCACAGACGCAACCCTTACTTTTACTCATCTCTTCTAGGCAAGGAGATTAAGATGAGGAGGTTGGGTTTGCAGAACAAACATTGTGTACATTCCTGAGTTCATAAAAGCTTTCAAACTCTGGGGTTTGTCTGTAGTAAGTCAGATGCTGAAGCTCAAGGAATAATATCTACGAATATCTTTCTCTTCTTCATATCATACTTTCTAGGTTATAAGCCTTGGATTCTCTGACTTGGTCATAAAGTTATTAGAGTAAACAGTTCCATTGCCCATTTCCTCTTATCTTATCTTGAGCCCAGGATCCAATATTCTGAAAGGTTTCCCTTTACAAGGGAGCAGTACAGAAGTATAATGAAACATTCCTCCCATATTTTAGATTTGGCATTGTTCAGCATCAGGCTCTATAAACTATGAACTTAGCTGTGCAGAGTACTGATTATTTGAACCAAAATAAAATCTAGAGTTCAATATTTTTATAAAAGAATTTACATCAAGAAAATGAATTTAGGATTCATGATTTTTAAAAATAAGGTAAACCTTTTAGGTTTTACTAGACCCCTTTAAAGCCTAGAAACACACAATGGCAGACCGCTTCTCTAGATACCTGTTGTCAACCTGAGAAACCTCTGCTTCACCAGAGAACTAAGAAAAAAATTCATATTTTAAAATGACCCATTAAACCTCAAATATGTTTTTTTATGTGAACCCAAACTGGAATAATTGATTTTTTTTCCAGAGTAAGGAACTCAGCAAATAATATCATACTCTAATGGTCATTGAAAAAATTGCAGGTAAGGATAACTTACCTAATCTTTCAGTCCTAAAAAAGAGTGTTCAAATATTAATCCACTCATAATTATAAAGTTAATTAACAGTAGAAAAATTAAACAGGCAGTATTTTAGCCTCGTGTGGAAACTAAAATGTAATTTTTAAGTTTTTCAAAAAGGGCATATACCTTAAAGGATTCTATTCAACGAAACATGTATTAATTCTAGATCTCCTAAGAGATAACAGTATGGCAGGACTGATGAAAATTAGAAATATAAACATGGCACAGTTCTTCTCTCTCAGGAACTCACAATCTACTAAGAGAGACAAATGCACAAATGGATAAATTATAAGACCTGGTAGTTGCTGTTTCTCTTATATCTTTGCTCTATTGTGTTCCAAACTTGTACAAGCACTCCTTGCTTTCAGAGAGAAAAACACATTTCTCTCTCTCTCTCTCTCTCTCTCTTTCTCTCTCTCTCTCTCTCTCTCTCTCTCTCTCTCTCACACACACACACACACACACACACACAGATACTTCAACGAATCAGGCCCAGACATAAAAATCACAGATATCTCAACTTTGCAGTGAAATTCATACATTAGAATCATAAGGACTGAAAACAACAGGGGTGCCAACCCAATCCCATGCAAACCTAAACCACCATGTTTGAAACTTATCCGGTTAGTTAAAAACAGAACTAAGACTTTTGACTGAACCTGAATATTGTACAGTCATAGTGTCTAGTCTTAGAAAGGTAAGGCTAGTTTGGGCTGGTCACAAAGATAGATAATTAATGAATTTATACTTGTCAGTCAACATGTAAATCTCAACTGTATTATGACTTTTACCTATTTCAGAGCTTTTATCCACCTATGGCTTGGCTAGCTATTATGAAATCAAGTGATATTGATTACATCATGATTAAAGTTAAAGGTCTTGCAAGTTTGGAAAGAACCACTTAAAAGCAGTCTAGATCTAACGCTTAAAAGGCTTATTTCAAGTAATGGAAATCAGTGCACGGAAAGCAGCTCCACTACTTTTAAATGATTATGCTGTGTCTACACAGAATTTTTGAAAGAACTGCCATAAATTCTGTGATCATGACACAATGCTCTAGGTTAATTTTTCAAAAAGCATTTTAATTTGTACTTATTAGAATAAAAACAAAGAAGAAACTTATGCTTTTAAAAAAATGTATCAGTAAATAGTCTAGTAAAAAGATATAAGCCTATCTCTCAGATCCAAATTGTTTACAAGAACTGAAAGCCTTGAAGCTTGGAAGATTTTAATCAAGACTTCCATTAACCCCCTACCAATATCCCAGGGACTCTAGGAATTCTAAACAAAGGGAAAGCATGCTTTTTAAATGACTTAGTATAATACAGTATTAGGATATGTAACAGTTTTATCTATTAAACAACAGGTGACATATCACAGGCAAGGATGTCTCTTTCTTCTCCATGGCAAAATAGAACATTAAATTGGACATGAAAATGAGTCAACAGATTAAACCTAAGAGACATTAGTTAATAAATCACAACACTGATACATAAAACTAAAATACAATAGTTCTTACCTATAATGAATCAATCAAATCAGTATAGTACATATGGCATACATTTTTAAATGGATATTCAGGAACATTTTTTATTTATATTTCATTTGACCATATTATGCAATGGTCCTAGATAGAATTATGTGTAAGTTACATTTGAATAAAAGAGTAATTTATATATATATATATATATATACTACATATATTTATATAAAGCATATATATGCTAAAAACAACTTTCCAGTGCTTATTTAACAATTAAAGAAATTATTAAATTCTTACTTCAGACTTTGACTTAAATAACCAGCTCTGCTCCAAAACCTATTCTTTCCTTGGGGTTCAGCATGTAAAATAATAAGACCCTTCAGGCAGGCATATTTCTGTGAATTTCTGAATCCTATCAATGAAAAGATTTTGCCATGTAGAGAGGATCTTAAAATTTGATCTCATGAATGTCTAAATAGCAAGTCTCACTCTAGCAGGGAGCTCACCCACTATACTATTATTTTTTTTAAGGCTGGAGTAATAAAGTTCACCTTCTACTTGGAATCTCTTTAGACTTGTGTACTTTGATGGTTCCTCCTGCTTTCCAAACACCAAAGTTCTTTTTTGTTTGTTCTCAAACCTCAGTAATCCCTTGCCAGATCCATCCGCACTCATCAAACCCCGACTGCCCATTTTCAAGAACCAGCTGATAAGTAATTTCTTTCAAGAAGTCTTCCTTGGTGGCTAAATTAAAAAGAGGTTCTTTCCTCCTCCAAGAATAATTGGATAAATAAAATACTACCTTTTGTTTATTTCACTCCATGGCACTTGGCATTCCTTTTCTCATACCACAGTCATTTTTCTTAACAATATCCTCTCTACTGGTTCGCAAATGACTTAAAGAATCAGCATCTATAGCTTGTCCATATTGATATTGCTCCTAGACTATGTCATGCAAACTAGACTTTCAAATATAAGTCAATTATTAAATAAATATCAATTAATTTAGAAGTCATTCCAAGGCCTCTCTTCCCCATTGAGAGATGCCATTTGCCACGATCAGTGAGATATTCTCATGTGCATGCCCTGTAAATTTTGTAGGTATAAGACTAACTTCATTATTTTATACTCACAAAACAGTTCACGATAGTTCTGCTAGTGGCCCTACCATTTATCAAAAAGTAGTAAAGAATGTGGACTGTGAAGCAAGATTATATGGATCTATCTTGACCGAGTCACTTGCTAGCTAGGAGACTTTGGACAAGTGACTTATCTCTGAGGTTCTACTTCCTCTGTAAAATGGGGTTAAAGATAGCATCTATGCCCTAGCCGGTTTGCTCACTGGACAGAGCGTCGGCCTGGGGACTGAAGGGTCCCAGGTTCGATTCTGATCAAGGGCATGTACCTTGGTTGCAGGCACATCCCCAGTAGGGGGTGTGCAGGAGGCAGCTGGCCGATGCGTCTCTCTCATCGATGTTTCTAACTCTCTATCCCTCTCCCTTCCTCTCTGTAAAAAATCAATAAAATAAGTATATTTTTTAAAAAGATAGCATCTATGTCATGAGGTTATTGCAAAGATTAAATGAGTTACCACAAATAAAGGGCAGAGCCTGGCCCACAGTTAGTGATTATCAAATGTTAGCTGTTATTGGTCTTCTCTTCCAGTCATCCAAACTCAAAGACTCATTCATCAGAACCTGCCTCCTCATGGTCACCCATATACGGAAACTTTGCTAGCTCTTGAAGATTCTACATCTAGCTTATCTACAGAAATCATTCCTCATTTTCACTATCCTGGTACAGACTTTACCACTCACAGGGTAAGGGATTAACCTATTAATTAACCCCCTGTCATCCTAGCTTTGTCCACCTACCCACCCCCTTCCAAGCCATCCTATATAAAAATGTTACATTAACCTTATAACAGGTTTGATCAACTTATCATTGGCTGTAAATCCTGTGATGGTTCCCTCTATCCTTTTGAAACAAAAATGTTCACATAGGCACAGAAGGAAATTCTCAACCTTTATTTCAAATCTTAGCTTACTAACTACACTGTACATACCTTTCAATCAAGCCTTTCTATGATCTATATCCTAATAATGCCAGAAGTTAACTTCACATTGTTCTCTCTACATAGCTTATTCACCTGCTGAAAACCCAGCCTCTTAAAAAACCAACCCACAAAACCCTTTATGACAACTATCTTTAATTATTCAACTGAATGTTATCTGTTCCTCTTGAAACACCCAAAGACCTCTGCTCTCCTTTCTCCTCGTCCCTATTATGGAAGTCTTTTTTGTATTACAGCTGCCTGTATATCTGGCTTATCGCTTACACGTGACTGTATATTACTTGAGAATAAGAACCCTAATTTACTCTTATCCATACTCTTTATAGCAGCGGTTCTCAACCTGTGGGTCGCGACCCCTTTGGCGGTTGAACGGCCCTTTCACAGGGGTCGCCTAAGACCATCCTGCATATCAGATATTTACATTACGATTCATAACAGTAGCAACATTACAGTTATGAAGTAGCGACGAAAATAATTTTATGGTTGGGTCACAACATGAGGAACTGTATTTAAAGGGCCAGAAGGTTGAGAACCACTGCTTTATAGGCTCTTTTATGGTTCCTGAAACAAATTTGGTGATAATTATTTATTGGACAACAAGAAAAGTTTGAGATTAGTATATCATATCAGAGAATGATTCTATAAAGTTATATTTTACTTTGGATTTCTATTTCTTGTATGTCTGAGTCTAGGTTAGTTTGGTCTAGTGCATTTTCGTTCTTTGAAAATAAATCTTGAACCCAGATAAGTATTAATGTATTTAAATTTAGACACAACCAGATATATGTTCAAACCCACCAAACAAAAGGATGGTTGAAATTTCATGAACTATATAAATACAACTAGTCTCTAGTCCTATGAAAGGACTTTACATATAGAGGTAAGATGCTTAGAAAAAAAATAAAAATGGTATGTAGAATGGTTTTTTACACTTCCTTTTAACACCTGATTTCATTCCTACTTTGTAATAATTTGTGCAAATAACCTTGAGCAAATTAAAATAAATGCAAATATTTAAAATGGAGCTTGTGCCAAATACTTCATTCACTGAGTAGCCATTATCATCACCTATATGTGATTACCAAAACACTAACTTTAAGAATATTTTTGGAGTCAACTAAACCTCTTTACATATTAAATCTATAATTACCTTGTAAGGTTCATATCAGTACATTATATACCTTGAAAGAATCATTTCAGTACGTTATACTATCTGGATACTCAATTTCACTTTTATAGTCAACAGATTCCTTAGTTGCCTTGACATTCAAAGTAAAAAAGATACCTGACTGTATCTTCTTTGTTGGTGCTTCAGAAATGTACCTTAGTCAAACCATCGTATTACCTTTACTCCTCTATAATAATGTTTAAAGAAAATGTTAGGGTTCCTATGTCTTTACTACCACTTGAGGCAGTTCTAACTACTAGAAGTCCAGAAAAGATTGATTTTCCTGTTTTGCAAGAGTATACACATAGTCTGGGAAAGTGACCTATACTTGCCAAAAAACTCCACTATTGAGTCATCCCATGTAGAAACCTGATTATAAAGAAATCAATTCACACAATTTAAAATTGTAAGCAAGATACAATTATTTAGCTACAAGGACATTCAACATGGCCCTATTTATAATATAAAAAACTGGAAGTAACTTAAATGTTCAACAAGGAATCGATAACCATCTTTACGAATAAAACTAGTACAACATACTATGAAAAACTATGAAGCCAAAAAATGTGATATAGCAGAATATACGCTACTGAGAAAATGTTTATAATTTGTTATAAAGTGGAATTGAAGGCTGTTTAATAATAACTGCTTATTATTAAACAGCCTTCAATGTATGTTTTCATGTGTTTGTCTAAGTATATATGTGTGTATATGTCTAGGAAGGGATGCATTAAGGTGTTGAGTAGTCATTTTCTTTTTCTTATTTAAATTTTCTACAATGTCTAAAATAAACATATATTTTAATGGGACAGAAAATGACAAGAAACTTGACATCCTTTTCTCTTTGTGTAGACTTTTCTCAATTTCTTTCTCCATTTCATCCCTAGCCTCACCTAGAGGCCACCTTCTTTCCTGAAATCCACAGGAATTGGGTGGAAAAATGATCATTTTTATCACGAACAATCACACTTCAAATAATTCATATGTGAATAATGAGATAAGAACGCTGAAAGAACATGAAGAATCTAAGATAGGTTTATAGTTTTAAGATGCAGTGGGACGAAAGTGAATTATTCACATCCATTAAATAGAGTTGCAATGATTCACAGCCAATTTTATTTTTATAATTGTAATGAAACAGCTGGGATTAGAGTCTATTCATGGACTCATAAGAAATTTGCACCCCACCTACTAAAATTAGTTTCTGCATCCAAAATTCTGATTTGAACATCTGACTGTGAACAAAACAGGCATCATCGCTCAATGCCAAGAAACGGAGGAAATAGGCTTTAAGCATGTCATATTCTCACCAGCATCATTTTATTTCTTATTGTGTATACTTCCCTTTATTGTTATTCATAGCATGATTCTTTGAAACAAAGTTATTTTCAAAGAATAAACTTTCTTGTACAAGATAATCTCAAAGGACATAATTATTTGAGATTTCAAGATTTCAGACTGCATTGTGACGGTTGTTTATAATTACTGGATTCTAAGCCAGGGGAGTGAAATCTGATTTAAGAACTTGTGTACCAAGTATGTGCTATCTCTTTCAACACTGACACTGAGTCTAAAATGTAAGATTTTTGTTTTCAACTTGCCTCATGTATCAATTTACAGATCCAAATGTTTAAAGTGTTATAGAAAATTTACTTGGTCCTAGGATTTGCAATTTTAAAGAGATGTGAGCAGTTGTATACTTCTCTCTCTATAATTTTCCAAAGAAGGAAATAGTGTATAAGGATTGAGTGACTCACCCGGCATCACAAGTCTAGTTAGTCACAAAATTCAGTCTAGAACACAAAGACTCCTTTCCTCCAATCCAATACCTCTTTCCACTACATCACAAGGGAAGAGTAGAAGAAAACATGAAATATATTTTTACTGGAAAATAAAATCCTGTCAAGCCTGAATCGGGAGAGCATACTAAAGGTGGAACACACCCACCTCCAACCCAACAGTAAATAACCTCAAAGGGCTGAGCATCCTACTCAAGAATAATTAGGATATATTTTTGAGTCTTCAGAAATTTTTCAATAATATGTGACTTTGAGGCAAGCTCTGAATTGTTATTTTAAAAATCATCCTATATTTTTCATTCTTATATGTAAAAACAGCATAAAGTTCTGAGAGGCACTGTGACTGGATAATTTGTAGATCATAAACTGCTCATCCAAACAATCCACATTTTAAAAACTTCCAGCTTTCTCTGAAATAGTTTATCCAATTCAGGCAACGTAGGTGGATTTTCCTGAATTATCAAGAAAATTTTAGGTTGTATATTCCTGACAGTAAGAATAATTAAAAATTAAATAAATCAAACATGTGTATCTTCTAAAATATGGCTAGCATTGCTTCACTTGTACCACGCTTTGCAAAACACGTATGCTTCTAAAAAGTTATAAGTAAATAAAAGCATTTTTAATTTTCAATGTACAAACTTGAAAAGAAATTTTAAAAGTTCCATACTGACTTTTTTTCTTTTAAAGAAATAATTATTTTTAAATAAAATGAATAGCTCTCTCAAATGTAATATTTGGGAATTTCTAGATTCCCACCTAAAAATGGCTGACTTAAAATTTGCATTTATAAATGGCATCATAAAAAGTTTTCATAAATGTTATCAATTGGTTAAGAATGGCCTGAAACTGTATTTCTAGTTAATAACAAGCAAGAATTCCATGTAAATTGAGACTGTATCTCTTCCAGACCTACTACTAATAAAGAATATTCTGAATTCTGAAAATCCTTTCAGAGAAAAATACTCTTTAATGGAATCAATATAAATATCTCAGCAACAAATAAAAGTAAAGATCCTTAAAATTTCATATATTTTTTAAAAAAGTTATTTTCTCTTATACTTCCACAAAGCCCACACCATTACCCACCAGACCCAACACACCTCCAAGGAAGGAAAAAACTTTAAAAAAGGTTTGAGAATTTGTGAAGGTTAGCAAGAACATCGCCCATGGAGGCAAAATAAAAACAAGCAAAAGAGAAATTTCTCCCCTAAAAAAGGCAAGAATAGCTGAGCTGATTGCTTTCACATAAGACACATGACTCAACTCTGCTTAGGAAAATGGGTCCTGCCTGAAAATAAACTTCTCTACAAAATAAACTATGCTGCGCATACAATACAAGGTAAGCATCACCATATGCCTGGCTATAGGGCATTTGTTACATTCCATACACATGATAAAAAAAATAGCTCTTAATAATTATCATTTGCTTTTTCTTTCACTACCTGCATTCATCATTAAGTCAATTTATAGTTCACCAATTAATCCTTAATTGAATACTCTAAGATTTTGTTCTTTCAGCATTTTTAAAAGCTAATTTATTTATGTCTTAAAATGATCCTTTCACATGACAGTGACTTGGACACAGAACACCATTTGTTGTATCAGTGATGAATGTTCTCATTTGAATAACTGAAATGATAATTATCCTAAGGAAATGATCAAAATTAAAATAATACAATGAGATTCATCCAAGTTTTCTTTATAACTAGAAACTACAAGTTACCTAGGTGTTCATCAATAGTGCATTTATTGACCATATCATGATATAGCTATTTCATGATATAATGTGCAGGCACTAAAACAAATACTGCGGGTTATACTGGTTGATGGGAAAATACATCCACAATATATTGTAAATAAAAAAGGATTATAAAAGAGTGAGGGACATGATGCTATACTTAGATAAAATATATATTTGCATACATATATAGAATAAATTATACACTAAAACATGAATAGGAAAGTATCTGTGAGTTAGAATTCATGAGTGGTCTTCATTTTCTTTTCAGTGTTCTGTGTCATCTATCTCTTTTTCAATAAGTATGAGGCACTTTCATAATTTTCAAGAAGCTATTTTTCTGTTTTGTATATAAAACACAAAAAAGTATATGTTTAGATACAATAAATTATTCTGAAGTTGCAGAAAGCTGTCCAAATTTTAACAAATCAGAGAGTCATAGGAGGCCATGCAATGTATAACTCCAGAGCCAAATCGCCAGCGTCAGAAGTGCATCGTTGCCATCATAAGCACCGTGACCTCGGGTAAATTAACTCATCTCTCTGCCTCAGTTTCCTCATCAAAATAAAAGAGATAATAATAGCTTCAACCTCAAAGGGCTTTGGTGAGGATGAAAGGAGTTAAGCCAATAATAAGTTAATGAAAAGGCAGTAAACTTTTAATCCTAGAAACTGAAATGCTATGTTACTTGGCAACCACTTATAAATAAATATCCATCTATTTTAACCATTACTTTATTTTTCAATGCTTTCAAAAGTAGTTTAATTGAGAATTAAATTGGACAGCTACAAGGAATTACTGTGCTGTTCAGTACATTACCAGGTAAACTCAGAAAGTTAATTTCCTGAGAACAGATTACTTTATGGGACATGAGTCTACCAAGACGTTTTTTCATTATTTAGTATGTCTTTAATACCAAATTGTAAACAAAATGTAACACTACAGGCAAATGCAATTCAATAAATCACACTGTCATGGATCTCATCACTTTCTTCAAACTATTATTACCAAAAATATATTAAAAAATATTTGTATTTGCATCCAAATTCTCATAAAAATTTGACTGATAATCACTACTTACCTTTTAAAAATTAATAAAATTGTAAGTGTGTTTTGCCTTTTACAAATATATCTATATATTCTTAGCTTTTCCTGGTTAATAATGATGTTACAGATAGGCAAATTTCCAAGGCAAGAAATGTCTCATCCCTTTCATAATTAATATGCCCAAATTAAATCTCCTAAATTGAGACACCATCTTGTATAAGAGGTAATTTAACATGTGAAATTATGTGCGAGAGCTATTTGATCAACCTGACATGAGCAATGATACCAAATACTCAATTTATCACATCACAAATGTCCTGTACTTACAAAAAAAAAAAAAAAAAGATTCCTTTGTCTTACTCTTAATCACTGATAATGATAACAAAAGAAGTATGCCAGAAGATAAAGTATTGTGGATTTTTTTCCAAAATAAAGTCATATTCCAGGTTCTAATCCAGGGGTGGGCAAACTTTTTGACTCGAGGGCCACAATGGGTTCTTAAACTGGACTGGAGGGCCAGAACAAAAGCATGGATGGAGTGTTTGTGTGAACTAATATAAATTCAAAGTAAACATCATTACATAAAAGGGTACAGTCTTTTTTTTTTTTTTTTTTTTAGTTTTATTCATTTCAAACAGTCTGGATCCGGCCCGCGAGCCGTAGTTTGCCCACGGCTGTAAATCTGTAAATTAGAGCTAATTGTAGACACATAAATGAGAATGTTGCTTTGTTGAAATGAAGCAAGTTCTTGAAACTTCACTGAAACTCTTCGCAACTCCCTGAACTAACAACCCAACGGGATACAGCAGTACCCTGTTTGCCAAGCTTCCTTGAGTTAAAAAAGCAGACCATTCTCGTCATCAATGTCCTTTTCTGTAAATACTTAATGAAAGTTCTCCAACAGAGTCAAAGGGAAGGGAGAATAAAAGAATCTGACAATGGAAACGGTATTTAATTTTTTGGTGGCAGCAAATAACAAAATACACACACACACACACACACACACACAAATCCAAGACAAAAAAATTTCCTGGTATTTTAGGTGATCAACAGTTCTATGAAATCCGTCCATGAGACTGGACTTTGCCAGAAAATACTAGGTTTACCGCAAGACTGTGTAGCTCATGGCTGACACACTTTTGAATTAATCTGTATCTATGCTTCTGAAACTTGGACCACCTTCTATGTAACTCTTTACTTCCAACATCTAAAAAACACTCAACAATAGGTTCCTTTTGGGGCCCTGTTATCTCCTGACTCATGCAGTCTGTGAAAAAAGGAAGTCAAGCAAAAGATAGTTATACAGGAAATAATTAACAGATACTGTGCTGAAGGATACCATTTCACAGTGACTACACACTTACAGCCCAATTCACTGCAAGATACATCTGTTTCCCCTGCCTTAGAAACCTGGGCCAGCAGAACCGTGCCAGACTTCACAAAAAGCCTGGTTACAAAAAAGAAAAAGTGCTTTAAAAAAATACTTGGGCCAATGGAGCTGACTTACGAAAAAGAAATTAGAATAATGGGAAATCCTATTGGCCAAATCAATAAAACCAAATATGTATGTGTCAAATTGGTTTGGACAGATCTACTATCAAAAGTGGCCTGCCAATATAAAAAATGAATAACCAATAAAGAAAAAGAAAACAAGCTACCTAGATTTTATTCAGTAAAAACAATTAAAATGATCACATTCATTATTACACCTAACTCATTCAATGACTGGATTGTATTTTTAAAGTAAGCCAGTAATATATTTGAAATTCAATTGTACCCTTTTCTAACATGACAATAGAAATACATCTATAGAGGACAGAAGCACAGAGATCTACAAAGATTATTAAGCTCTGATTTTGATTTTAACACTTTATTCTTGGGCAATTTAAATGCCAATGGCTACCTAAAGAGAAACTTTATCAACATGGCCTAAATACTACTGTTTCATAAGCAATGAATAGGGAAATGTATATTTCCTTTTTCCTGGTATAGGCTGTTCTCTTTGGTATACCTATGTAAAACATTCAAACAGGGTCAGGAAAATGGTTATGTACATAAAGAAGATAATAAGTCAATAATACCTATATGATAACTGAAGGACTGTTTTCATTTTCACTAAACATGAAGCAAAACAAAAAATATCAGACTTTTCACTTGAGACCATCTTTGGTTAAAAAAAGTTCCTGCGATCTCCTGTCAGTGGTTGTAAAGGCATTCAACACTGTCGCTTGTTTGAATGTCTGTTTGGCTGCCAATGGACTGTCCCCAAAAGAACATTTTTGCATCTCAATAGACTGTCCGGTATCAACGATCTTTAAACTATAAATTTAACACTGCGAAGAACAGGGGAAATAACATCTGCTTTGTACCGTGTTGATATCACATTTACCAAATGAACAAATAATCACACTACTTTGCACTTATCTAGAACCCTGCATCTGACGATCTCAAATGGCCTGACAAACGTTAATTAACGAAGCGGCACAGCCCTCCTGTGAGCACCGCAGGCATCCGATCCTCTCCCAGAGAGATGAACGGGGATTCTCGGAGGCCCTTCCTTTACAGTCAGAGACTCAACTTGGAACTCAAATCCCCGAACTTGGAACTCAATGCCCACAGCCCCTGGCTGAACATCTCTGCCAGAACCAAGCAGCGAAAAACGTGCATCTTAAAACGGACAAACTTTCCTAAATAAATTCACATGGGAAACTGAAATCAGTTCAGAGACTTATTTTCCCCCTACATACATGAAGAACGTGGGCCGATAACTATGGTGCTTGGCAGAATCAGAGTCTAGGAATTATCTCTGACATTCTGTTCTGACAAACGACATGCAGAAGTTTAGCTGAATGTTGATTTGCCATTAACCACAGAAACAACATATTTACCAACTAATCTTAATAGTACCTTTTTGTTTCACTAACAAATAAAAAATGCATTTGATACTAACCAGATCTTTGTTTAACACAAGATTTTGTTCCTATTAGTGTGGTTATCAGTTAAAAGATAAAGTTATCCATCTTATAAAATCCAATCTAAAAGGTCAATTACAAGAATAAAGCCTAGCATTTCTTATGCAGGAAATAATAAAATGAATACAGTCGTATGTGAATAAGAGTCGATCCACTAAACAAAATAAATACATAAATAAATTAAATAAATAAATACCTTTGTGTAAATATACGAAATAGAAGAAACTGGTCAGTAAAGGGCACATAACTATATTGAATTCTGAGTACACTACCCTGTTTAGCTTAAAATGAGAAAGAAACATCTATTTGAATATATAAAACCAATTAACTTCTGCTTTTAGCACAGGCACTATTAAATATGTTAACTTCTTCACAGAAACAAATTATAAGTTAAATGAAAATACTGCACTTTTAAAAGATTTCCAGGAGCTTTCATGTTTTATAAGATATTTTCTATAAGTTTTAAGAGTACCAATTAAAGTTTTCATTGAAACATGGACTATTTCTAGCAAAAATCTAAAGGCTTTAATACTTTTTCCTACTCACAAAAAAAAAATCACATGATTTTGTAGAGATATTGTCTGATTAATACACAACACCTAATTTCTTTTTTTTTTAATAATATGTTTTTATTGATTTTAGAGCGAGAGGAAGGGAGAGGGATAAAGGAATAGGAACATGGATGAGAGAGGAACATCACCGATCAGCTGCCTCCTGCACACCCCCTACTAGGGATTGAGTCTGCAACCCAGGCATATGCCCTGACCAGGAATGGAACCATGACCTCCTGGTTCATAGGTTGACACTCAACCACTGAGCCACCGGGGCTGGGCAATAGTTACATTCTTTAAGCAAGCTGAGGATGATAATACTTTTTTAAAAAATTGTTTTTCTCAATTTCTCCACTTCCTTAATTCCCTGACTTCAAGTTAGTGTTGCATCATTTCAACTTTTTTTTTTTTTCAGTTCCTCCACATTAGCTGCTGAGCAGCAAATCTTCAGCGAGAGACTTAACCATGTTCTGCAAGTGAGTGACCAAATTCCTTATCGTATGATGTGTGATCCTTAGAGGCTGTCATCTACTAAATTCTGACTGCTGACAAAATTAATACATGTATGATCAATACATATTTTAAAACAGTGTTGGATCCCTTCTCTGTGATTTTAATCAAATTTGAATTTTTAAAATTTTCATTTTATTTGTCTTTGAATAGTGCTTTTGGAAGGCACCAGTTTTATTGGATATTTGGAATAGGAAGCATAGCTAATTTAACTTATTGTGAAATATTTACTGTATTAACCAAATTAACAACTTTAATGCACACATGTCTTAACTGATAAACTCTTTAAGACACCAGAGAGAATTTAAGCAGCGCCCACTCTGACTGTGAATTTGACAAGATTTTTACTCTGGTGGTAGAAATTGGCATTGATAAATTATCACAGCAAATACAAACTTCCCAGCTCATTCCTCTGCCATCAGTGGGGGAAGACCCAGCGGAATATCACCATCCTATTTACTAAAAGTAAAAACGATGTCTTTCAATTTTGTAATTGTAGAAGTCCGGTGAGTAGTGACAGCACCCTATAAAAATTTATAAATGCACAATTGAACTATGCAAAAATAATCTGCACATTTTGAATGAAAATACAGGGGTCTGTGTAAATATAGCCTTATAGAATGTATTATTCATCTTTGAGTTTAAAAGGTAGAATTTAACTTGATATTACCTCACTGATTGGCATGGTATTTAGAAAGCAATTTAAGAAATGGAAAATAGGTTTTAAAAGTGATTTTCTATCTCAATAGTGCACACAATATAGCATTATTAGAACAAATATATTTGTAAATACATTTGTACATATAGTTTCTAATACTAAAAGTAAAAACTTGAATATGGAAAATTTAGCAGAAAATATTAATGTAAAATATTTCAACACTGATAAATATTGAAAACATTTTTACAGAGTAGGCTGAATGGAGTTAGGGTCATGCTATAAAGCACATAATTTTGTTGTTTTTAGAATATTGGTCTTTCTAATACATGTTTTTAACTGGTTTTAGTTATGAAATTTTGCTGTACTCAAAGTGAGGAAGGAAATATAAGAATCACAGACGAGAATTAAAATTTCAAAATATTCTGTTGTGGTTTTTTTTTTTTTTACTTCTAGTTTTAGTTTTGTGTCCAATATGTATGTATATTTTTAGTTAGTGAATGTCTTTAATTTTTCTTTGTAAATAGTATGGAATTGATCTTGTTATAAAATTTTTAAATTGCATATGTGTCCTGTGTTGATTATTGCACTTTGAGTGGCAAGGGCACCTTAACATAAGCTTTATCTTGTGAATTACTTCATGAAAACTGGGTTTGCCCGGCTGGTGTTGCTCATTAATGTTTCTATCTCTCCCTCTCCTTTCCTTTCTGAAATCAATAAAAATATATTTTTTTAAAAAAAGAATGTAACTATCATGCTCAGGTTTTAGACTTCACTGCTTAATTAATTATTCCTCATTACAGATTCTTAATGTATACAAATGGTGGCAGGAAAGAGAATATTCCAGACAGTCTAAAAGAGTCAAACAATTTGGTAGGCAATGAGTTGTCACAGGTGAAAACGATTTTAAGTGGAAGAAACAAGGAAGGAGAGCGCTGGTGCTAGAGAGCTGAGGCCCATTCACACCATGCTCTCAAGGTGCAGTCTGACATTTAAAAACCTCAGACATATCGTTCCTGCCTGAGAACCAGAAACTGTAAGAGCACTGATAACCAGCACTTACACTTATATAAATGCAGCTCCCTATATATTTATCTAAAAGAAGCTCCCTGGATTGCACACCCTCTAGACGGGCATAGGAACCATTTTCCTCCTTTTCAAAGTTCCTTATAATAAACTGGCTTTTCCCCTGTAGGATTCTTTGTTACTCAGTGTACGGGGCATCACCCCTTCTGCATTCAAGCCCTTCTCTTAGCTCCAGGGCATGACTGCAAACAGGAAAAGTAACAGCTTTTATAATTAACTATGCACCTCGAAGGAGTGTTTCCCAATTCCACTCGAGAACACCCGAGAAGCGCAGATAGGCTTCGGAGAATGGGCAGGGAATGAGAGCAGAGTAGCCACGCAGATACTGGAAAGAGCAATTTTTCTCCCCAGAATACATGGAGAGAGAACCAGTGGTCTCTGAAGCTGCAGGCCTAACCGGGCCAGCTGAACTCCATTTTCTAACTGGCTTTTTCATTATGGTTAGCTGGTTTCTGATCCTACCTTAGGCACATGAACCAAGTTTCAAAATCATCCAGAAGCTCAACATTTTCTCAGAGTCAGGGTGAAATGACTAAGCGGTGATACCTTAGGCAAAAGGCAAGCATCACTTATTGGGAACTCATGAATTTTCAAAATCTAAAGTATTTTTACAAGAGAGCAATCAAGGATCTTATCCTATGCAGGGGTTTTGTTTTGCTTTTCCACAAGGGACTATGTCTTTCTCCCTTAAAAAGCCCGATAATATAAAATGCACGGTTCTCGGTTCTCTTCTTTGAATGTTCTTCACGCCATTCACACTTAGATCTATCTCACCGTTTCCCTCTTCTTGGCAACTAAACAACGAGCATTGTCGCTGGTACGTAATTATACAGTGAGTTTTAAAAAACACCCCGTTTCCCTATAAACGCCTCACCAAGGGCTATTGCATTCTCAGTGATTGAAGTCTCTGCTACCTTCTCTATTCACCATATGCGGTCACACCACCTTAGAATGTAAAAGTCATTTCGCTACTTTAATGTAACAGGTGTGCATCCTTCTGGGATTCGGAACCTCCCTTCTCCGAATGCCGCGTCGTCGTTTCGCATTATCCCCAGGAAGGATGAACCGACATTCAATCTGGACCCAGAGCAGTGACACACAGGTGACTGCCCAGCACTGTGCCAAGTATGTGCACAGGACACACACTCAGGTGAGCTACTTTCTGCCACTCCGTCCTGATAGGCATGAATCCCCCGACTGACAGAGAGCACCGCCTTTCCTTGGTGAGACCTGATAATCTAGAGCAGTGGTTCTCAACCTGTGGGTCGCGACCCCTTTGGGGGTCGAACGACCCTTTCACAGGGGTTGCCTAAGACCATCGGAAAACACAGATAGAATTACATATTGTTTTTGTGATGAATCACTATGTTTTAATTATGATCCATTGGTGACAATGAAAATACATCCTGCATATCAGATATTTACCTTAGGATTCATAACAGTAGCAAAATTACAGTTATGAAGTAGCAACGAAAACAATTTTATGGTTGGGGGTCACCACAACACGAGGAACTGTATTAAAGGATCACGGCATTAGGAAGGTGGAGAACCGCTGATCTAGAGGATGTGTGTCCCCCCTCCCTGCCCCCCTTTTCCCTTCAAGATATAGGAATTATTTAAAAATGAAACCTTCCTACCCGTAACAGGGACTGGGACTCATCCTTGGACTTGTTTTCTGCAGATGGAGGATACTGCTGGGCGATGGCCCCGGATTTCTCTCCGCCTGTCGGCACCCCCTGCAGGAACGCCTTGGTCTCCACAGCCAAGCCGTACATAGGGCGGGCCAGGTGGGCAGCTTCGACGTTGGGGCTGTCCCTTAGAGTCTTGGTCTGCTCTTGGGTGCCGGACACCGGTGTCAGGAGCCCCAGGCTTGTCTGCGTGAAGGACGGACTGCCCCGGAGGATGTCTGCCCCCCTCCAAGCCATGTTGCGAAGGTCATCGCTGGGGCTCTCGGTCCAAACTTTCTCTTTGAGCCCGTCCTTGTCTTCTAGCTTCTCCCTCTTCACCACACTCTCGGGAACGGGCTCTCCCATCTTAGAGTCTGGACTGAGCAGACTGTAGACCTTGAGGTCAACCTTGGGCTCCTCCTTGATGGTGGAGACGGCCTGCCCATCGTCCTCGCCGTTGGCTGTAGTGCTGTCCTGTTCCTGGCAGTGAACAGTGTTGAAGTGGTCCAGTAGTGACTGAGTGTCGGCCGCGGTGAAGCTGCACTGGCGGCATTTGTAGCAGCTGTGCGCCCTCCTGGGGAGGAGAAAACAGGCATGGGAAATGGAGCACTCCAAGGGCCTCTTAAAAGAATGCTCTTTAAACACCTGAATTTTATCTCAGGTGACGCAAGAGGTAGAAAACGACACAATATTCTCAACATCCAGAGATTGGAAGGTAATGAACTGGCATTTTCGGTTCTACATACAGAATGTGGCATTCCCTGTTGGCATATTAGCAATAGTAGGTATACACACATATTTACGGGCACACACTCCTGTCAATTCACCTGTAAAGCTGGTTGCCTTACTTTATTATTGATTGGCCTGCTCTGTTCATCTCACCGAGGCTCAATGACCATTGATTCTATATTATTTAGGCAGATATTCACACATTTTTTACAGCTGTTTTAATCAATGGTCTTTTCACTTTGTTTATTTAAACTACATTGAGATTTTCTTTCACTATACACATACACACATTTCAGATGCTGAAGGGCTCTGTACAGCTTTTATATATGAAATAAATTCTACCTAACTATAATGTTCTTTTCTATCATAAAATTCAAACCAATTTAGTCAAGGAAATATGGTTGACTGATCTACATAATCTAGTAAATAAGATGTATTAGAAACTCAAGATTTTTCTAAACAAAATGGGTGTCTATAAGGTGTCAAGAAGCATGATACATAGAAATTCATGAACAGTGTATGTGTGAATCTGTATTTATGTGTGGGACTTCTTTTAAAAGGCTTAGAACAAGATCTTATTTGTTAACTATTATAGCATCTTCTGCTGTTAAAGACAAAAAAAGTAACTGTTAAAATAAGACAAATGTTTGATAAACAAGAAAGAACATTCTAAAAAGCATTCCAGAAAGGTACACAAGGGTTTGGAATTAGGCATATTTTCTTTAACTGGAAGCCTCGTGTGGCTCTCTAAAAACATGTGAAACACCTGCCACTCCACTGATATAATGTGTTAGGAGTTACCAACTTAAAGTAAAAAAATATTACTTAAAGCCACTGCAAAACATGTACTCATATATGTAATTGTAGTTAATCATCACAGTATTACTTTGCCAGGTTACTGGGTATGTATTGGTGAATAAAAGACACAAGTTTAGCAATTTACTTCTTAATTGTCAAGCTTTCCTCCCTTTCCATTAATAGTAGTCACACCAAGAATCTTTAGATTCTAAATAACGAAGATAGAAAGGGCATTACCTGTTTTATTAAAGTCTGGGGAGGCCGGGATGTCTTCTGAGTGTGTTCATTAGGGTGGTTTAGAGCCCTTATATCTAGTAATATATCTAATAATCAGGATGATGTGCCTTCAATATCTAGTTAGTGTGCAGTCTAGAAAGATCCTGAGCCATCCCATCCCTTTACAAAATAATAAAAAATAACCATATCCAACCCTTACCCATTATTCGACTGGTACTTCCTCCTAAATAGGCTAGGCCCGGGGCCCCTGCCCAGACAATGGATTCAGCTCAAGGTATCACACTGAGACACGGTGTCTAGGCCTTCTAGGTTTTCTAGTTTCAAGTTCCTGTCCCAATGAACAACTCCCCGACTCCTGACAGGTCTCAACAAGAGCTGCTCTCATCTGCCCCACAGAGGAGCTCTTGATCCAACCGGCCCAGGAAAACCTTCCATGAGACAGAAGCCGGAGAACTGTCGCATGCAGAGAACGGTGGGGGCTGGGTATAAAGCACAAAAGGAACACCAACTACAGAGATAAGTCTTCAGTAATAACCAGGTTTTACATTGCAAAGGAAAACACGGTTTTCACAGGAAGGATATTAAAATAAGATGGCAATAACACGCTCAACTCACACACCTTTTCTTTTGAAGAGTTCAAAGCACTCACATCCCACTGAAGTATAAAGCCCATTTCACAGACAGTCAAATGGAGAAACTGTGACTTACCCACTGAACCTACATCAAGTCAAGAATACAGGGCTTCTACCGCCCAGATCCATGTTCTATTTCTCTACCCTCTGCTGCCTCCATTTTTAACGTTATACAAAAATAAATCAAATGACTGGTAATATGGAAAACCAAGACATGCAACCTGAAGAATGAGAAATGAACACATGAGGGGATGGTAAAGGTCTTCTAACCGATACAAAAGAAACCGACTACAGCAACTATTTGCAAATCAGGCTATGTGCAACGCTGCAACTCAAGGAGTTTCTTGGTAATACCTATTCCAAGGCCCCCTCTGTTGCTTTACAGAATCAGAATCTCCTGGGCATAATCAGAGAATCTGAACTTTTAACAAGCTCCTCAGGTGACACCAATGCAGGAACCAGAATCAACCTTAATAGAAGGATCATGGTTCCAACAACTCAGTAAACACTCATAAGAAGTCTCCCAAGGGCAGCAACTTTAATAAAGGTAAGAAATGCCCTTACTATCTTTCTTATTCAGAATCTTAAGAATCTGGGTGTGACTACTGTTAATAAAAAGAGAGTAAATCTTGACAATTAAGCAGCAAACTGTTAAACTGCTCAATTTTCAGTTCTTTGAACCCCAGAAGATGAAGCAGAAAAGGCAATTTCCAAATTAGTACTCTAAAGACCTGGAGGACTTCTTACTCCCTGTAATACCAGCCTTAACTAAATGACAGAAACTACATTTAAAAGACAACATTACTTTAAACGCTTGGAGCAATACAAACTTTTCAATAATAACCTATGCTAACATCTAGAGCAGCGGTTCTCAACCTGTGGGTCGTGACCCCTTTGGGGGTCGAACAACCCTTTCATGGGGGTCACCTAAACCATCAGAAAACATATATAATTACATATTGTTTTTGTGATTAATCCTATGCTTTAATTATGTTCAATTTGTAACAATGAAAATACATCCTGCATATCAGATATTTACATTACGATTTATAACAGTAGCAAAATTACAGTTATGAAGTAGCAAGGAAAATAATTTTATGGTTGGGGGTCACCACAACATGAGGAACTGTATTAAAGGGTCGTGGCATTAGGAAGGTTGAGAACCACTGATCTAGAGCAATAGTCTCAAATTTTAACATACATAGGTAACACCTGGTAATCTTGCTAAAATTCAGATCCTGATTCTGGAAGTCTGGGTTGGGACACAAAATTCTGTAGTTCTTGTAAGCACCCAGGCGATACTAATGCTGTGGGTCCCCAGACTACACCTTAAGTAGCAAGGATCATGAAGCCATGGTCAGAAATAAGTTCAACACGGATGTTAGTTAGTTTGGAATGAACTCTCAGTATATATACTTAGCATTTGAACATTCCCATATGAATTCTTTATGATGGGCAACATCCTTTTCTCTGAAAACACATACAATATTACTCACCTCAGAGAGTCAACACTAACAGCTTTGTAAGTTAAAATTACAAACATGATATTGTCAAGCATAATCCCCAAACGGTAATTCATCTACTTATTTCATTGTTTGGGGGGTCATCTTTCAATATTCTTTAGTGCCAGGCCATTTATATATATTAGCCCACAACAATCACACTAAGTATATATTTTTTGTCCCTAATTCATAGAACAAGGACCTGAAGCACAGACAAGTCAATTCACATATGGCAGGCATGACACAGTATCTTAACTCTTGTCCATGAGTACTCTTTCATGTATGCTGTTTGGTACTTGATGAAAAGTATCTAGCTTATTCAGGAATTAATTAAGATTTGGGCATATTCTAGGATGCGTGTCATTCCCTCAATAATAACTGAGAAGACCTTCAACATAATGCCATGTCCCCAAAGAATAAAAATAGATGATTTTGATACCTAGTCTAAGAAATATCACTCAAGAATAAAAGTTTAGTCATTGTGAGATTTTATTAGTTTGGACTCTCCTCTAACCTATTAAATGCATTTCATTTTATTAGCATTCATATGAAAACCTCAGAAAGGTGCAGGGAATTTTCCCTCTATTTCTTAAGACCCACATTAACCACTTTCTCATCCACAGACTTTCCAAATGACTCAACCCAAGAGTAAACTTAGCAATCCTCGGTGCTGCTCTGAAACTGTCTTCCTCTGAGGATTTTTTCCAGGCTGCCTTTTATTAAAATCCTGTGTGTATCTTACTTTGCAGTTATATTATCACTGCCTTAAGATCGAGATCAAAGCTCACACCCAACCCCGCCCAGAACATCTAGTCAGTCAGTAAATATCTGCTTCATAGCCAGAGAAGTAGAACCCATGGGGGAGGAGAAACTTTTCTCTACCCTCCGGGTTCTTTCGACTGGTCTCATAATAGAATAGAATGAGAAAGATTAGGAAGAGAAAATAACCAAATTTAACACATACATATGAATGGGAACCCCACATACATGAGAGAGTCAGAAACTCCACATGTATGAGAGGCTCAGAGACCAAAAGGGAACATGGGTGCTTAAGATATCCTGAGCTAGAGTGCATGAGGTAAGTGCCTTGGGGGCTTCAAAGGGTCACTGCGAAATGATGTTTAGTAAATGCAAACAGACCAAAGATGTTCTGTCTAACAATCTCCCATCATGGGCAAGGCCCCTAGTTCAAGTTCTTCCAGGTCGTCAGGGGAGGGGCAGAAGTTTCTCCTGAGCCCGCAGCTAACATCACCCTTAGCTCAAAACAGCCCACATACCAAAGAAGCATATTTTGGACTGACTCACTCTGAACTCCACAAACCACCATGGCTTTGAGGGAGTTCAGGACTTAATGTTGGATTTAATGTGTAGAGCCATAAAGTGGCAGAGGAAACGAAGTGGTACACATTTTGCAGATGGTATCTTTTGAGTAGTCCTCTGTATAAACTCTTCATTATTTACAAACTCTTTGAACTTCTGGTTCCATTAAGCCAACCTAATTTAAAAGACACTACAAATAAATGCTTTGCATTAACTTAAATTCTATTCTCTCTTGCCAATTCAAGAGCAAACACTTTCCTCTATCCAAGAAAAAAAAAAGATGTCATTTTATAGGTCTCCCTAGCATAGAGCTGCCAGGTAAAATATAGGATTCTCAGTTAAATTTGAATTTCAGATAATAAATAAAAAATATTTTAGTGCAAATATGTTCCATGCAATATTTGGAATATACTCATATACAATCTCACTATGTCCCATGCAATGCTTTAGACAATGAGGACATGAATCAAAGAAACTTTGATAAAAAGCTAAATCATCCTTTGCATCCAGAAAAAAACTACAGCAAGCTGCCTAAAAAAGACCAAATTGTACTTAATTCAAGTGACAAAATTTCTGTGAGAAGAGATGTTTTATTCCTTATCCTACTGGACAGAATTTTCATGTGCTATAAAAAGCACTTATTTCAGATCCATTCACATTTCAATGCACAGTGGGCTTTTATCCTGGTAGTAGCATTTCATTCATTAGTAGAGGTTAAAAGTATTTTTATAATCCATAAAGGGCTGAGGTTTTTTAGATTCTAAAAAAAATTCAGCTAAAAGATGCTACTCTTTTATTCTATTTCTATTTTCCTAGTACACCAGCTTATAGTACATGTGAAGTCAGCTCTGAGCAATGCTTTCTTTTTTCCATTAAATGTTAACTTCCAGAGATTTATGCCATCACTTGAAAAGCTCTCCTTTACCAAATAATTGTATTTCACTTCCAATAGTTTTGACCACAGTTTTTTTTTCTTCAATGACTAAATCAGTGGTTCTCAACCTTCTGGCCCTTTAAATACAGTTCCTCATGTTGTGACCCAACCATAAAATTATTTTCATTGCAACTTCATAACTGTAATGTTGCTACTGTTATGAACCGTAATGTAAATATCTGATATGCAGGATGGTCTTAGGCAACCCCTGTGAAAGGGTCGTTCGACTGCCAAAGGGGTCGTGACCCACAGGTTGAGAACCGCTGGACTAAATGAACATCAAAATAACTGAATAAATCATAAGTACCAATCAATTAGGCAAGGAAAGTTATTTTTTGGTAATTATGGAATATGACACATAGATAAATTGTCACAGAAGAGGAGGAAATGGAGGTGATTTCATTTATATAGTTCAGTAGTCTGATATCTAATAAAGTCAATCATTTCTGTAACATATATTTGTTGTTATAATGGTCTATACGTGTGGCAGTTGAGATTACTGACACTGTATAAGAATGGCATAAAAAGCAGGTGAAGAGGAAAATCTCAGGGACAAAATATGAAGTTATAGGTGAATAAGCAGATGAACCAACTCTTGGAAGTTGGAGATATAATACTCAGCTTCAGTGACTTACAGAGGAGCAGTCTACCAACTACAATCTAGGAAAAACTGAAATTGTGAATTAAAATTCCATTCAGTCAACTTATCACCTATTTTTTAAGCTGAAATAACCTAAGCTGTAAGTACTCATTTGGGGTAACTGGTTTTTTTAAGTGGGTTGTGGGCTGATTTCATCTTCAAGTAGTGGAAAATGTGTAACTAATGTCATGTCTGAAAAATTTCAACTGATGATTCACTTTTGAGAAGAAGATATCCCCTATGAAATATTCAAAAGAGAAAGATAAGCTTTCCGGTAAAATAGAAAGTAAACAAGAAGTTGGGACATAATTTGTATAAACTAATATGAAATGAAATCAAGGCTAAAATTTCTCTTATTCCAAGATTTGTGACTGTTCTTGTACAGTCTTCAGTACCATTAAATCTGAATTTCTAATAAATAATGTCGTGCTACTGTGAGTTATTTTGTTGATGGACTTTAATATCCTGGGTAATGTTTTTATCTCATAGTGGAAGTTTTCAACTTGTACTATTATGTCCATTTCCAGGTATTACAGGCAGCTGGTTTATTAGATACTGTTTAAAAGGACATGTCCTATAACATACACAAATCCAAATGCAGCCATCATGGCTCTCACCCTTTTAGAAACTCTGTACTAATGCACGTGTAGTTGCTCTCAATTGTTTGCTAAGGATATTTAACTCATCCATATGTTTTAAGTTTCAATAATTATATTTTAAATTTAAAAATATTAGTTGCTTCTTTTTGAATACTCACTTATAGTCTCATACAGCTTGATCAATTTGTAAGTCTAGTTTTCATTTTTAAAGAATTATTATTTTATAATTAAAAACTATATATCTGAAGTTGCTAGGTATCTGAAGCTACTATTTGCATTTTTTACTGATTTCGGATATAATGGCTTATATCCCTGTCCATATAGAGAATTTTTATAATAGTGAGCTCATTCAAGGTTTATCTTAGGCAAGGTCATGGAGGTGAGAATGGCAGTATACTAATAGACAAATTTGTGTTTACTTCTGACAGGAGTCAAAGGAAGGCACTAATATGGAATCACGAAAGCCACCTTCAAGGTGTCAGCTTAGAGTAAAATTCACATTCTGCACAATCTCTCTGCCGGTGACTCCTGGCTTAGACTCCTGATCAAATGCAGCATCAATATTGACAGCTACCCTCAGGGAGACCTCACCTTCCATGTTTGCCTCATTCTCTCCAGTCTGGGTTTAGTTCACTCATGGTGAACAGAGAAGAAAAAAAGCTTCAGAAAGTTCCCTTACTTCATGGAAGTCTAGCAAGGCATTACAACGTATATTTTATATAGTATAGTCGTTCTGTAAGGAAGTAGTCCTCTTACTCCAGAAACATAAGTTTATAACGCTGAAAATTTTGATAAGGAGAATAGTAGCCAATTAGAGAAGAAGAACACTCTTTAATTAAATACTAAAAGAAATGGAGTGTGAGATACAAATTCATGAGTGGATATAATAACTCAGTCATGCTGTGAGCTGGGGCATCAAAAGTAAATATGAAACATTAAGCAAACTGACCAAGTTCCAGATACTGACTGGGTAATGCCTGCAGTTCAGCCCAGGTTAGACGTGGTTCTTTGGGGAAATGCCCATGCAATCCACACTGAGGTTTTTCCACTCACAGCTCTAAATCAGCTCTCCTGCTTTTTAGCTGTAGTTATTTTATAGCTACATGATTTCACATATTGTACAGTTCTCAGCTTATACTACCTTTTTACTACGCTGTAAGTCTTGTATATAAAACACTCAAAACCCTAGACTATTGCACAGTCAAGCAGCATTATGGTGAAAGTTTCCCAACATAAATAATATGAATAAACATAAATTTAACTATAAAGATATTATTGTGATATGGTAAACTTGTCCCTTTATGCTATCTTAACCTGTGGCATTTGGGGAAAATGCTTTGATAGCAGGTCAACATTTTCGACTTCCATGTGACTACTTTCTTTCACATCCTTAAAGCCTCCATTGGCTGGGACTCCTGAAATTGTAATTGTCTGAGTTTCAAATATTTCTACAAGAACTCATAAAAGATTAGAGGTAAAGTGCTCGGCACTTTAGGATCACACAAACTCCATCAGGTTTTAAGAATAAGGGCAAGATCATTTTAATGCCCTAAGGACAAGTGTTGCTCAATTTTTTTTATCTAATAAAATACTGAGAGGTGGACCTAAATTTAATAAACTGATGAAATAAATAGATCCAGAGATATGGAAGCATGGAACATGACAAATCTCAGAGGGGAGGGGGGCAGGAAGAGATCAACCAAAGAAATTGTATGCATAACCCAGGACACAATAGTGCAGTGAAGGCCGGGGAAGGGGGGCAGGGTAGAGGGGTTCTATGGGGGAAAGAGAGGACATCTGTAATACTTCCAACAATAAAGATAAATTTTCCAAAAACAAAGTACAAAGAAAAACGTTAGTTTGTGTAAAATCTAGGTCCTCGGAAGGATTCCAAGACCATGTAATAGTCAAAGATTAAACTCTAACTTACCACGGAGCTCTCAGCGTATTCAAACTATGGTGAAGTCAAAATCTCACAGGGATTTCATGTACTTAAAGATATTCGCTGAGCACCTATTAGCCATCCTGGCACAGTGCTAAATCATGTAGACACAGCAGTAACAAGACAAGACTCGTCTCTTCCCTCTGGAGCTTACTTTCCCTAGCAAATATTCATACTTTTATGTCTTAGAATCTCTTTTGTTTCACCAAAGCATATAGGGACTATTTTTTTCAGACAGGTTTTCAGGCAATGGCCTCAGTTTCCTCGAGAAAAACCACTCCTCTCAATGATGTGGTATCTAGATGTATCATAGTGTGTGCGTGTGTGCCTGCGTGTGCGTGTTGTGGCTGATTCCCTCATGATTGAAGAAAGCCTCCTCTTTCAAAACAAGAGTGGATTACCTAATTTTTTAAAAATATATTTTATTGATTTTTTACAGAGAGAAAGGGAGAGAGATAGAGAGTTAGAAACATCGATGGAAGAGAAACATCGATCAGCTGCCTCCTGCACATCTCCTACTGGGGATGTGCCCGCAACCCAGGTACATGCCCTTGACTGGAATCAAACCTGGGACCTTTCAGTCCGCAGGCCGACACTCTATCCACTGAGCCAAACTGGTTTCGGCAAGATTACCTAATTTTTACATCACTTGACAAATGTGCATGCACAGTATGCACACCGGTAAAGCTCGGAAGAAAGCAAAGGTCTGTGAATCTCAGAAACAAATTAACATGCAGCTAAACATCAGAGGAGCCAGAAACCCTGCAAGTGTGAACATATCTGATTGCAGGGCTGTGTCTTTCCTGCAGCTGACCTTATAAATTAAACAGTGCAAATCTTAAGGAAGTGTTTTCTGAACATTTACATGCACTGTGAACATGAGGATGCCCTTCAAATTAACATCTAACATTATTAGCCTACTGTTGTTGGACTTGAACTGCTTCACTACTGGCGACTGAGAAAACATACATACACTAGCACGAACCTGCAACTTTTTTTTTTTTTAAATATATTTTATTGATTTTTTACAGAGAGGAAGGGAGAGAGATAGAGAGTTAGAAACAACAATGAGAGAGAAACATCGATCAGCTGCCTCCTGCACATCTCCTACTGGAGATGTGCCCGCAACCCAGGTACATGCCCTTGACCGGAATCGAACCCGGGACCCCTCAGTCCGCAGGCCGACGCTCTATCCACCGAGCCAAACCGGTTTCGGCGAACCTGCAACTTTTAAAAAGAATGGGAGGAGGACCTGTTTAAGATCTTGAGAAGTGAAAATTTATAAATTAGGAAATCGAGTCTACATATGGAAAAGCACTTAAATCGTCAATAAACCTCTTTACTTTGATGCTTAAAGGCATAATAACAGAAAAGCATCCAATAAGCACTAAGTTATATCTGAACACCCTGTACCACCAGGATTTTGCTACACTAATTCCTACTTATAAGCAAGTCTCAGTTTAAATGCTCCTTCCTCAAGGAGGCATTTCCTAATCTATCTATCTATATTTATATCTATATCTATTTCTATATCTATATCTATATCTATATCTATATCTATATCTAATCTATACCTATATCTATATCCTAAGCAACTGTTATGACCCGTCAACCGAAGGACCGGTCCACCAGTCGCTATGATGTGCACTGACCACCAGAGGGCAGATGCTCAATGCAGAAGCTGCCCCCTCGTGGTCAGTACGCTCCTACAGCCAACCTTCTGTGGCTGGCCAACCTCCCGAGGCCCCTCCCCTTGGCCAGCGGGCCCCAATCGGCCCCAATTGGGACTTGCTGAGACAGCCCCGATTGGCTCTGATCGCCAACCAGGCCGAGGGACCCCACCCGTGCACGAATTCGTGCACCAGGCCTCTAGTCTACCATATTGGGCTATGTTGTCATTGTATTCAAACGTAGTGGTCTCTGCTTCATCTTTAAGATACCCATCATTCTGAAGATCTGTTAAGCTTTCCTACTAAACTAAGTTCCATGAGGGCACTGACTATGTTTGTCTCGTTTTCTCTTTTATCAGTACAGGGCATAATGTGTATTTTTGCAATTAATTAATTAGTTAAGGAATGAATACATAAATGAAATAAAGATACATATCCTAAACTCATCTCTAGAAAATACAAAAATTAACTGGGAAAATTAACATTTACAAAAAGAATAGAGTGAAAGGAGCAGGAAACACTGATACACTCTGTTTACAAATCTGAAATAACTTCAGCAGCGTCACCTTTTCAGAGGAGTGAGTACTGAAATCCTAGTCACACATATTACAGAATTCTCACCATCATATTTACTGTTTGTATGCAAAGAGAAGGTTGTTGCTCGATTTTTTTAAAGCACAAAGAATATCCAATTTCATTTTATTTAATTTTTAAAATATATTTTTATTGATTTTTTTTTTTTTACAGCAAAGAAGGGAGAGGGATAGAGAGTTAGAAACATCGATGAGAGAGAAACATTGATCAGCTGCCTCCTGCACACCCCCTACTGGGGACGTGCCTGCAACCAAAGTACATGCCCTTGACTGGAATTGAACCTGGGACCCTTCAGTCGGCAGGCCGACGCTCTATCCACTGAGCCAAACCGGTTAAGGCTCCAATCTCATTTTAAAAGAAAAATGAGCAACATGTTCTCAAACAGACTCTCTCCAGGTTGAAATAAGGAACAGAACAAATTATAGCGGTACCTTGCATTTTGGAACGGCTCCATAAAAAATTATGGAATACGGAGCCATACTTAGCAAGGATAAATAAATGAATTGTGGTCAATTAGTAAACTCATCAGCATTATCAGCATCACTGTGGATTTTAAAATGCACTCAGTAAATGGTAAAAAAACAACAAAAGGGAACAGAGAATAAATGGTCTGAAACAAGCGGTTAAATTAGAATCTGTGGTTGTCTATAAATATATAACCTGCAGCCCTAACTGGTTTGGCTCAGTGGATAGAGCATCGGCCTGCGGACTGAAGGGTCCCAGGTTCGATTCCGGTCAAAAGCATGTACTTTGGTTGCGGGCACATCCCCAGTAGGAGGTGTGCAGGAGGCAGCTGATCGATGTTTCTCTCATCGATGTTTCTAACTCTCTATCCCTCTCCCTTCCTCTCTGAAAAAAATCATTTATATGTATATAATAATTGGAATTATATATATCCTGCAGTTTTATGAATGACCTTTTAGGTCAGTGGTTCTCAACCTGTGGGTCGCGACCCCTTTGGCGGTCAAACGACCCTTTCACAGGAGTCGCCTAAGACCATCCTGCATATCAGATATTTACATTACAATTCATAACAGTAGCAACATTACAGTTATGAAGTAGCAACGAAAATAATTTGATGGTTGGGTCACAACATGAGGAACTGTATTTAAAGGGCCAGAAGGTTGAGAACCACTGTTTTTAGGTGCTCTTGCTCAGTAACTTCCCCAGGTCACCACAGTCATTCCCGACCATTTTTGGATCAGCCCCCTGTATTCTATCCATTTCTCGGTGCCCCCTGTCCCCGCCCCCTGTCCCCACCCCCCGGCTTACCTGTAGTGTCGGGAAATCTCTTCTTCCACCTGGGTAATGAAATCACATTTGGTACATGAGTGTTCCTTGCTTTCCTTGACAGCCGGCGGCCCATCCGATGCTCCTTGCAGATGGTTGGCTTCCTGTTTGACGTCCGATGCCTGGGACTCGTGAACGCTCTCGTAATGAAAGAGGAGCACATCCACGTCGGGGGTGGAGAACGAGCACTGGTGGCACTGGTGTTTGACTCGAGAGCTCCCGGCCGCCCCCGGAGACAGGTGCAAAAGCAAGAGCGCGCAGTGGGAACAATTACTTTTCCTACAGGCGAACGGGTAAGTGATTTCTCCAAGGTGCTTTTCTGGGCTGCAGAGGCCTCTGGGACAGAATGGACAGTGCTTAATGGTACACTTGTGAATGTTATGGAGCTGCTGATAGTGACGGAGAAGTGGCCCCACGACAATGACATCGGGGCCGTGGCTTTTGGAATATCTGAAGTCGCAGAACTGACAGTTGTAGCTGGTTACCACGTTCTCCTCCGCCCCCTTGCTGGAGAAGTCCTTCTTTTTAGTCCCGCTGGAGCCCTTCTCTGCCTTGGTCATGGGCTCCCCTTCTGCACTTTTGGCCAAATCATTCTGATTAATGACGGAGCCCCTGGGAAGCTTGTCATTCAATTCTGGGTTCAGGCCGCCTGACGGCGCTCCTCCGTGCTGCTTGCCATAATGTTCTAGCAGCTTCAGTGAGCTAGAGGACTCGCAGCTGAAACTACAAAATTTACACCAGTAGTAACTGGTGGCTTCTGTACCATTTTGTCTCAAGGAATCAAGGGGCTTGATGGGCACTGAGTAGCCAACAGGAGTGTCATCGCCCGCCTTGACCGTGATCTTGTCCTGCCACTTTCCCAAGTCTCCAGAATCACTGGATCGAAGCCCAGGGATGGACTTGTTAGAGTTTTTCTCTGAAGGTTTGGCACCCTCAGAGGAGGGGAGAGGAGCTTTGATTTTGTTCGGGTGAGTCTGAAGAAAATGTTGTTCTAGTTCAGTTGACGAGTTGCCCATGTAAGTGAAATTGCAGAATTTACAGCGGAAGTACTTGGTGTTGCCTTGGCAATCTGGTGTTTTCCGTCCAATGCCGATGAATGTTCCACCTGAAGTGACCTGGTATAGAAGAGACGGATGTTACTTTACAGGTGTCATGAATGCCGTGCTCTGCGTAGGAGGGAGGAGAGGGCACGGGCAAGTGTTCCACATAAAAAATACAATATTACTTCTGCTTATTAGGAAATCACTTGAATAATCAGAGCCAAATAAATCCACTCTCCATTATTCGACAGCTACTCTATGAGAGGCTCATTATGTTAAACATTTTGGGCCAAAGTGTCAGAAGAGTGTAAGTAGTAAAAGGACTAGAATTAATTCAAAGGATTTAATAAGATATACTTTTCAGAAAAAAAGGCGAAGAAAACAATTTTCTACAAAGTAGGTTTTACTACTGCCTCCTTCAAATCCACTTCCTACAAAAGCATCCAGACCATGTGGGGATTTCTCCTGACAAAACTAAGTGTTGCTGTCAAAACCAGAGGCAGTTGCTTGGAGATTACTCAATGCAGAGGTTCTCCAAGGGAATCCTCTGTTCAGCTTCTACAGCGATGAGACTGCAGGACAAGATGACATTTATTTTTGGGGGTAAAACCATGGTGCTGACACGACCACTCAAAATGGCTTATAACGATAAAGCCTGAGCATGCATTCGAAGGCTAAAAATGAAATGAATGCAGTGGGCTTGAGGTCTTGGTGAAGGACCATCAATGTAAAGGTTTAAAATTTTTCCCAGTCTAGGACAAATGAAAAAAGGAAAACAGAACAGGGATGCATTAAAGTTCTATCTCCTAGCAAAGGCCCAGCCCCTCCTAAGAGGATCATTCAAAGGCCAAAATACAAAAATTCTACCATAAAAACCACCACCGCCGCTATGCATTTTCATTATAAATGTGTATAGTATCTTGGCAATGAAGGCCTTCAAAGGGCACTTTATATAAAACCCTCACTCCCTCTCCAGTGTGCACGTCAAAGGGCAGTTTACTAAAGGGCCACCACCAAGCAGCCAAAATTCCTGGTTTAAAATAGAGTCTTTGACTGAAATGCTCCAAGGAGGGAGAGAGGTTTTCTTTCATCTATCAGAGAGTTTTTGAGTGTTTCCAGGACCAGATGTCATACAGTCAGCACGTGGCATAATCACGTTCCGCCTTCTTCAACAGCTGCTCAGAAATGACATGTGTGATCACTGCTCATACCCAAATCACACCAGGAGAAAAGTCTCAAGCTTCTCAACATCATGTAAAAGGTTCTAGTTGATATGCAAACAGTATTCCTTCAACACCCTGAGAGGGATGTGTGTACCGCGATTGCACAGGACTAAGACTGAAGTCCATTCTCCCACTTAGAGACAGTAGTGACCGTGATCAACTGACGTAACCTCTCTGAACAGTAGCTTCCTCCATTGGGGCAACCTCTACATTTATTTCCAATATTACAGTTGTAGGGCGTGCACATGAACACATAAAACAGATCAACATCTACTGTACATCGAGACAATCATTTATGAAGGTCTCCCACAGCCTTCAAAGGAAGGAGGACAACGTTTCACTTTTGATGTCTATACCCACCATGGCAAGCGCACAGATTTCAGCCTGTCACCAGCAGAGCATCATGTAACTAGAAGGGGGAGAATGGGCCCCCCTCTTAGGCAGCACCTACCAATCAGCGGTGTGACAGACGTCAGAGCCAGACCACGTGAGGACACAGTCTAGTCATCACCCAAACCTAGCAGTGCAGTGACTAAAGCAAGTAAAATTTGCCCCAAAATGGAATGTATACTACATTGCAAAATTCCTCTAGCTATTTCCCAATTCACTGGAGGTGGGGAGAAACCTCAATTTCAAAAAATAAAACATTTAAATGAGATGCCATCCACTCAGGTACTTTGTTCCTGGACTTCAACTTAAATCAAAAGGGGGAAATTCAGAAGTATCCCATTCTCTTCTAATGTAAGATAGAAAGCCAGTGTGCAAAATCTACATATGAAATGTGCTCATTTTAGCTACCATATTGCTTCAGAACTGCTGAGCTTCCTGATATGACATATTTCTGACTTTTGCTGTAGAACAGGGATTCCTGAGAAACCACGACACATCATCATTCCTTTGATTTTGTCATTTTCAAGCCTCATGTTTAGGATAAACTAAGCTGCTGTGATAACTACATTAAACCTTTTAAGTTGGTGGTGCTTATGTGGCTAAAAGTTGTGTTTTTTACCCAGGGGTAATCAGCCAATTCCATTATTTGGGATGCATTTACTGGTTATATATTTTATGCTGAAGAGTGCCTTCACACTACCACTGACTACTCTTACAAAACCACCCAAGCAAACAAACAAAAACACAAGGACTTCATTTGATGGCAAGAACAACAATACTGCCTCTTCTACAGGTTATCGATTTGCCTTCTTCATAAATAGCAGTAAATAATACTAGTATTTATCTTATTAAAAGCTAATGTAATATTAGCATTACATACTTTATATATTATAAAGCCAACTTTGGAGAACATAATTACTCAGTGTTACATTCCTTTCTCTTTCCAAAAAAAAAAAACTACATTCTGGTCATGGTGAGATATAACTAATGTATATCATTTAAATGCCCTTCTAAAATAAAATGTAGTTTATTAATTTAGGAGACCATGCCTAAGACAATTGACTACATTTATTTTATTTTCATGATTCCGAAATGTTAACTTAAAACAATTATTTTCGAGGTTAAACATAAATACACAGCAAGAACAGCTATGTAAGATAAATGTGTGCAGTAAGTGTTTATTGGACATTATTGCCAGGAAATAGAGCTACACATTCAAAGAATTATCTCAAACTTTTAAAATAGTTAAACATAGCAAGAAATAGAAAAAAAACATATTCCTTAGCTATGATTATACTAGGGAAGAGATCAGGAGCAGAATAAAGATTATAAGTTCTGATTTTTCTTCTTTTGCTAACCAGAACTTTAATTGTAACCCATTAATTCAATAGTCCCTTTGATAGGGATATCCACACTTTACAATTTCTATTCAACTGTAAATTCTGTTTGGACCAATTATTGATGCATCCAATCAGTAGTTAAGTAGCTATTGAGAGTTTAACTGTGCCCTCTTGTGATAAATATCAGTTTACAACAGTAAACAAACTAGACCACCTCTCTGCCTTTAAATTACTCATAGTTAAATACCAAAATTTGTAGATAAAATCCTTTAGTCATTTACATTCACCTTTACTTGCATTTGTTTGTTCCTGAGGGAAATTCTATAAGTCAAATTCTGTGGAAAGACACATTATGTAATCTCCTGGCACCTCCGTATCCTCATCCTCACGGATAAAATCAATATTGTACGCCTTGCCATTTTACAGGATTATTGTGAAGGTCAAGGGAGTAAATGGACCTGCAAGTGATTTGCAAAATCTAGGTCAGTGTGGTCCAAGAGAACGTTCTGAGATGATGGAAATGTCCTGCAGTTTACCATGCCCATGGTGGCCACTAGCACATGTGGCTATCGAGCGCATGAAATAGGGCCAGTGCAGCTGAGGAACTGCTTTTTTAATGTAAGCAGCTTTTATACATTTTTCATTCATTTAGTTTTAATTAACTGAAATTTAAAGAGCCACATGTGACTAGTGAATACCACAGCAGACAGTATGCTCTACAGTACCAGTCACATAAACAGAATTACTATTGAGTGAAATGAACTATCTGGTTGAATTTATTCTGCCAATGGGATGAAAAGACTGAATAGATGAGCACATGGAGAAATATCTCACTAAGGGCCCTGAGTCACCTGGAATAAGCAAGCGATAGTAATTTATGGCCCCATTATTATGGACTCAACCTGACACATAGGGCCTTCTTCAAAAAATAGAACAAAATCCATCTTTTGCCCAAAGACAAATTACTATGAAGCCGCTGCTGGTGAATTAGTTATATAAAGAAACACCCATGTTAATGCATGAACAAGAACATATTTTAAATTAATTTTCACTGATTAAGAACATAATGGCTTTTTATTCTATTTTAACCTTACATTTTAAAAACGATTCATTCTATGTGGTATATTCCATGGCTTTCATTTATAACTCACACACATAGGTCTTTTCACAAGAATGTTTCAGCATATAAACTAAAAATATAAGTGGTTGGCTTTTTTTCAAGGTCTTTAACCCTCAATTTATTTCTCCCTTCCTAATAATATGGAACAACCTGTAAGAATAATTTAAATTAATATGTCACAGGAAAATATTTTTTAAAGCCTCAGAACTCTTAAAATGACACTTTAGCACATGTACTTCTGTTCAACGGAACAAAAAAAAAGTTGTTTAACTAAACACAAACTCTTCCTTAGATGCGGTTCATTTTCAAGGACTATAATTGACAGTAACAGAGGGACAATTAGGAGGGTGCTTATTTAAAAGGGATTGAGGTTATGGGCTGATAGTCAAAAAAAGTAAAACCTTAACAATAAAAAGTTCAGGTGTTAAAAAAATCACTGTTCAAATACTGAAGTTACAAATAACATGAAGTAATCTGTAAGGGCCAATCTTGACTGAAAATAACTATAGTCAGTATTAACATGCTAATCTACAGAGGGGATATTTCTGCGTAGTACTATGCTTCAAAAAACACGGGAGCATATCATATGCCTTAATGATGTATTGTGATGGAGACTTTTAAAAAAGTTCAATAACAAGTCTAATTAGATGTCAATCATCTCAGTCTCATGCCATCACAGCCACTTCCTTGTGTCACTGGAACAACTGGAATAAACACCCTACCCATTTGGATTTAGAAGCACCAACAAATATTTAAATTTGTATGATGGACAAATTTCTTTTTATTGTGTTGATTGATTTGAGAGAGAGAGAGAGAGAGAGAGAGCAAGGAAGAGGGAAAGAGAGAAACATCTATGGGAGAGAGAAACATCCACTGCCTCCTGCACCTCCCCTACTGGGGATCTAGCCTGCAACCCAAGCATGTGCCCTGACTGGAAATCAAACCATCAACGTTTGGGTCCATGGAACAACACTCATCCAACTGAGCCACACCAGCCAGGGCATAATGGGGCAAATTTGAGGGTAAAATACTGCATCTTCTTAATTACACACATTTTTATCACCAGCTTTTTTAATTACAGTAATCCACAGTCAAGCCCCAACCTGGTTTCTCATTTTACTCAGTGTAATACTAAACTAATTCTCCATGGTTATTTGGTATTGGGGCTGATAGAATAGCAATAAATCTCAAAGTCAGTCTCAATAATTTGGAAGACAATCTTTGGGGGAGAGGGGGCGGAATACAAAACAAAATAGAAAATGCAGCGCAAGTGGATTACAAAACGGTATTATTTTCCATGTACTGACTCACCATCGCCACCGGCTCATAATGGAGATAAATAAAAATTGCATGTGTTCTCTGAAGAGTGTCTTAATGGGGAAAAGAGAGTCAAATCACTGTGGAGCATCCTTCCTCCAGGAAAGGGTGCTTTGTTGCATGCCTACTGTGCCAAGCACTAGGCATACACACAGAATCAACACAGTCCAAAACCCCAGCCAGATGTCTGTAGTTTAGTATAGACAGCTCACAAGTCAATCGATGACAACAACAGTGGAATATGTGCTTCTGCTGAGAGATGTACCGAGTCCCATGACAACACAGAGGAAGAGACCTAACCTACACTGACAGGCCAGCAAAGGCTTCCGGAAGGAGGTGACAGCCCAGCTGCGGACAGATGAATTAGCATTTGAGATGAATCTCAAAGGCAGTGGTCATGGAAAGGTTTTTCAGGTGCAGGAAATAAAATGAGTAAAGCAGAAATAAGGGTGAAACAAGGGAAGTCGTTCTCAGGAAATGTGGAGGGATACTGGGGGAGGGGTGAGAAAGAATTTGGAAAAGGAATGTCTTATCTGAAAGTCTATATGTGATTATACAGGTTTAAATAACATGATAAGGTTTTTATACAAAGTAGACCTACACTTCCTACAAAATGTAGGAAAACTGATCTATAAATAAAAATTTTAAAAATTAAAGAAAGGGAAAGAGGGAAGGAAGAAAGAAAGGATAGAGAAGGATCGAGAAAAAGAAAAGAAAGGGAAGGGAAGGGAATTGAGAAGAGAACAGAAGAGAAGGGAAAAGAGAAGAGAACAGAAAGAAAAAAGAAAATACGTAAAGAAACCACTAAGAATTTACTAAGTAAGCCTGAAGGGTGTTGGCAGTTAAAGAATAAAGAAGAGGAAACAAACCAATCAATTGCTTGGGGAGAGATACCTATCAGAAAGAAATCCCGGGTAACTGACATTTCCAATGGGACTGACTAGAAAATAGGAGAAGAGAACAAAGGATGGTTTAGAAAAATGTTGCATGAGAGAAGGAACTAACAACTTTAGTTTTACACAAGTTGACTTTGAGATGCCAGTGGAATATCAAGGTGCAGCTACCCATCAGCTGGAAAAACAGGTCTCAGAACAAACCATTGTTTATTATAAAATTACCAAATATGTTACTGGGCCCATGAAAGAATCCCAGTGTCCTTTACTCCTACATGAGCAAATCATCTAATACTCAAGGAGAACAGCAGGTAGACAAGTAAACCATTTCTGCATTCTCAAGCTCCTCACTGTAGCCCACACTTCCCTCACACTCGGAATCCAGGGAAATCGCCCCGCCTCATGCATGGGTGGGGTATGTGATACACTCAAATTCCACACTCTAAAATATGCTGACGTTTCCGCTGCCTACACTTCCTACGAAATGTAGGAAAATTGATCTATAAATAAATTTTTAAAATTAAAAATTCCGTACTCACTCCTAAGCAGAGTTAAATTTTCATTACACAGCCATGGACACCACTAATGCATCTCCTTACCATTTAATCTTCACAGACAAACCAACCTGGATGGTGCCTAGTAACTAGAAGAGGAGAATACAACTCTCAGACCACATGTAAAACCATAAATTCCTAAAACAAAGTTCTCCAAAAGAGGGGAGTATAAATAAATCAAATACGTGGATGAAATGCCCCTGAATTTGGAGACCAGACATTGCATCACCCTTGATTGATCAGATCAAAATGTGGCCCTTGCTCACTCTATCTGAACTAGTTTCTGTAGCAGAAGTACCAATGAAAATGAATCACAGTAATTAAAAAAAAAAGACAAATCAGCAAAATTACCTTTTCAGCAATTTCAATTATAAGCCTAGCAAGTTCTAATAAGGCAGCATTACACGACACAGATAAAATAACCTCAAAGAAATCACTTATGTCCCCAAATTCATTGTGATTCACACACTGTATACATCACAACCCTTGTGTGGCAGCTTACATCTCCTCCCTTTCTTGCAGTTGGCCTATGTTCCATTGCTATTCTAGTTGTATTAAACTCAGCCTTATATTTGGAAAGGCACTATACCATAGCGATTAAAGACAGGCTTCCGTAGCCTATCTACCCTGGTGTACACACCATTTACCCCACTTACACAACAATGTGATCTTGGGCAGGTTACTTTAATTCCTCTATGCCTGTTTCCTCATTTTTTAAAATGGACATAATGGTAGTATCAACTTCAAGGCTTTTTATGAAGATGAGTTAATTAGTACATGCAAAGAGCTTAGAGCTACACATGCACATATGAAATCTTTAATAAATGTTAGTTATTATTAGAAGCGAATCCAAAATTAAAGGGGAAAAACAGAAGATATGTGCAATTTTGATTATGTAAGCTATCAGATGAAAGAAGAATAGATCAAATGAAAGGTAATACAAAAATTAATTTTACATTTGACTTGCAATTAAAATTAAACAAAGATCTTTTCTGATACTCTGAAAATGCACACTTACTTCAAACTTTAAAATCCTAGGATGAAGAATTCAAGAGGTCTATGGCCTAACGAGTCTCAGAAATAGACTCCAGGAAGGAAACTGAAAAATGAGAGGGAATTACTCTTTCTCCAAACTTTCCTGGGGTTAGCACACTACTTATGTTCCCGTGTTTCCAACAGCTGCATGTGTAGTGTAATGACAATGACCCAAGAAACAAAAGGCACTAAATAATTAGTGGACTTGATACGGTTAGAAGAGCAAGCCATTAGAGGATAGACTTTTTATTGAGTTCAATAACATTAAATTCGATTGGATGCACTGATAACCATTTCTTCTTCTAAACATTCTGCCCAGAAATACTGACATTCAAGAAAGTGATACATGTTCTTTAAACAATAGCACATAAACCAAAAATCAAAGAGGCATTGACATTTATCCTACTGACCCTCATGTAACACAGCCAAATGGAGATTTAACCATCATGCAGGTAAAGGGATTAGTGAAGACGGTCCAACTACTCTACTCCACCTGGGTGGCTGCATTATCCAGCTCGGCCGTCTCCAGGATGAAAACAGCCTGGTAAAAGCCAGAACTTTGTTTTGTTTTATGGCCTTAGGGTGAGCATATGTTTTATTTTGCACACTTTATTACTTGTTAAAGAGACACAGTCCTGAATACAAGTATGGGTTATATGCCAAGCACTCGGTACTCTATAGACAGTCTGAAGTGATTAAAGTCCCATTCACCAGTTGTTCTGAAGTGCAATTGTCCTCAACTCAGAAAAAAACAAAGAAACAGAACCTGCTAAGATCTACAACTTCCCTCCTACTCCAGATCAAAGGAAACTGCGAGGCAAAAAATAAATATTTGGAAATAAAATTCAAGAAAAGTCAAAATAGACCCAAATGAGATTAATGTTCTCTGATTTTTTTTTTCCGAGACCAAACTGTAACCCCCTGCTCAAATGAATGTACTGGCATATGTTAAGGATCTTTAAAGCTCAGAGTTAAATATGTTGAAAATATGAATACAAAGGATGACTTCCTATCTCTAAAATCTGTTCTTCCTGCTTCTAACATGACATATTGTGCAACTCTGATAAAAATATTTACAGAACAGACATGCAGTGCTCTTAGATCAAACACAAGACAGTCACTGGTAAGTTAATAGTGTCATTCTTTGGGGAACCTTAGAATTTCATCAAGGGCCAAAATGAACTTAATAGCTGGAATCTGATAGCTACCTTCTTGGAGTCCTGAATAATGTGAAATCGCAGAAAAAGGCTTAGTCATCTGAAAAGGCAACATATACATCGTGAGCACTTATAAACTCGGGATCACTAACCACTTTCCCGTGGGAAGCACAACTTGACAGGACTCCAACTTTTATAACCTGGTCTAAGGGCTCAGAGTCCCCCATAAAGATGACACAAACGTCCTGATGCGCAGCACATTAAGCCCTAATGAAACAGCACAGCCCGTGTTTAACAACTCAGGCCTCCATTCAGAGATGGTTTAAATATAAGCATAATAAAGCAGATTAAAAAGAAAGAAGCTGTAATTACTTTTTGAAGAACTCAATCTCTTGTCCTATTATTGCTCTCTCTGTGAGCCTCAAAGTCTGACTATAGGTAGTAAAAATTACAGGAAGGGTTTACCAATCACGCCACATCCATTATTTTTAAAGATTTAAGCATAATAATTGATAAAAACAGGCAGGGAACATTTAAAACCTGAGGAACTAATATCCAGGTCAAGTCACGTAGCTCTGAGCTAGTGAACATATCTGCATTATATGGTTTAGCTGATGTATCTTTTCTAGTTTTCCTTGGTAAAGAATCCACAGATCTTCTGATTTCAGGGCGGGGCACACGCCTCAAGGTGGTGTGCGCAGTTGATTTCCACAGACTCAGAAAAGACTATCCCGGTTTTATAATGGCCCTGTAAAGGGACTTCCATTACCCAGCGGAGGCTCTATCTACCATGCAGTACAAAGTGACACTGCTATTTGACATTATTTTTACAAAGGTGTAATTCTTTGACTTCATTACTGCTAAGAAAATTGTCACAGAAGTGGATATTGTCAGTACACATATGTCTAAACTTCAATGAGTCCTGCAAATATATGTTAAGTTATCTGAACTTGGAACTGGAAATCTTAAAATTTGTTTAAATGATTTCTTCTTCCCAACTGTATATCTCATGTTTGCACGCAAATCAGATTATTTAAAACCAACCATGTCAAACCAAAATATAGATCAAAGCCACATAGTTCTTAAGTCCTGTACTCTGTCTCCTGTTCCTTTTTTCTTGGCCTAAAATGTCATAAATCTATCATTAACCACCAACTGTCCTGAGTGTTAAAAAAAAACACAACAAAAGCCAATTTAATTGAAAAAGATTAATGAATTGCTCATCTATTACTTCAATTAGCTTAAGTTACAGATTGATCGAAGTAATTCCTAGAATTGAATGATTACTGTCTGCAATAGTCTTACTTACCAACATCTTTTTTTATCAGAACACACATGCCATTAATGTACCCTAAATTTCTGATGAAAATGCATTAAAGAAATTCTACAGTCAGCAGTTTATCACCCACAGCTTTTAGCCTCCACACAATTCAAGTGACAAGTCGAGAAGCCCTCAAACAGCATTTCAGTAAAACACAGACGTGTGGAAAAAGGGGGAGTTTCAGATGTGCTTTTATTCGATTTATGCATCCAGGGAAGCTGTTCAATATTTATCTCAGCATAAAAATATTAACAAGTTACTTATCTTCAGACATGTTTTTGCATCAACATCTGGTATATGTGCAAAGTATTCAGGATTAGCATTTGGCCTACAAGAATATTTGGTGTTCTCTTCCCAAATTGCAGAAAGTTAACTCTCTTTAGACCTGGATTCAGTTGTGTTTCTGAAATAATTGCCCCCTTTTCCCACAGATTGCCTTTTTTCTATATTTAGTCATATTATTTCTCTTTGAGGAAAAAAAAATAGATCTTAACAAGATTATCTTCCTGTATGTTCTTTCCTGCCACTTTCTGTCTTCTTTACTCTGGGCTTCTGCAAGGATTTAGTAGATAGCACAGTCGAGGATCAGCTGTTTTATTTCTAGTTCTATTAGTTCAAACTCAGATAGCTCACACATCTGTTTTATTTCTAAGATCACTGCCCAGGAAAAGTGTCCAGCTCATTCTACCCAAACATAAACTTTACTATAAATAACTGAGAACCTAACAAATAACCATTTGGGGGAAATGGAAGTGTGTTTAAAAATCTGAATTCTTCCAAACTATAGGCCTTAGTAATCTTCCTTTTAGAGCCTTCCTGACAGCCCAGATCAGCTTCCCTCAGAAGTCGTCCCCAGAGTGAACAAACTGAAACTCCAGCCGGAAATCCAGGTATTAACATCATATTACTTGCTAATTATAAAACGCCATTTCACATACTGACATTATTCACTTCTAGCCCTTTTATCTAAAACACATTTTACAATCATAGTTTGACAGCAGAGTGTACCTGACATAAGACAGTGGAATGATCTTTAATGAGACAGCAGTTCAAAGCATGTAGCTTTCATGCATAATAGCTATGTTGACTTAATTTGCTGCTCCACGGAAATAATTCTATTTGTGGAAATTCACAAAGTAAGATGGAATTTTTAAGAGAGCTTTACAAGATGAAATTGGCTTTTTAAGAGTTCGTTACATCTCCCTTAAAATGATAAGATTGCCATTGTGACCTTTTCAAAGGACTTGGAAATTTCTCTTCTGATTCTTCTTCTAAGGATTGCAAATATGTTCACTACCTCTTATTTATAACCCCCCTTGCCTGCCTGGCTTGATTGACACCAAGTCAATAGACAGGTCTGGATCAAATGCACTGTAGCTATTGAGTTGATAAAAATGTTTTATAATTTCAAAAATTTAGGAAGCCAATTAAGTGTGATGTGATTTCATTAGTTCTCTGATACTTCTTCTAATCACCCCTAAAGAAGGTTAATATTAAACCTAATATGCTTTGAAATCTGGCCTAATAACACAATAAAAATCTACACACTATAATAGAAACTAATTTACTTTTTTCAAGTTGACCGTGAGTCTTGACTATGCTTAAAATAAAATAAGTACATTTCTTTAGAGTCTGTTCTGAAGTTCATTCTACTTGAAGTGGCATTTTTTTTTTTCATTTTACATATGCCATAACCAAAAGACAGAAGAGTAGATCAAAAAGGTATGCCACGTTTACTAAAAGTAGATATCTAAATTACTACTAAATGCTTTCATAAATTATCATTTTCCTTACCTGCCGAAAGGAATGCTTTACTGGCCCATATCAAAGTCATTCTGGTGTCCCTAAGTACTTACAATCACCTTGACTTCTTTTTCATCAATGTAATTTTATTTCCAAATTTTCACTTGCAATTATGTTGCCTTTTCAGTAATTTATCTCTGTATCCATCAACATGACCTAAATCTAGTCCAATTTGATGTTGGGCTGAATATAAAATCAAATTCTAATCCAAGACACAGGAAAAACCCTCACTGAAGGAAAGACTATACAAAGACTATAGCAAAAGACAATCGATCTAAAACTAGGACAAAGTATGAGTCACTACCATGTAGACCCGTAAAGATTAGTGCCATTTTTAGAAGACTGAAAAAAAATCAAATTACCATGAAATATAGACAGGTCTAGATCAAATGCACTATAGCTATTGAGTTGATAAAAATGACTGATATTTTAAAAAACATAGGAGGTCAAATCCAAAGCCTAGCTATTCCATGAAAAGACTTTTCCCAACATCATAGAAATATTGGGATTGATTTCCATGATGAGAGGCTAAAGATAACCCTGAATACCCATTTGGATGACAGAGCCAATGAAGCATGCTCGTCTTTTCTGCTGGATCTAGCAAGCTACTACCCCTTGGGTATTGGGAGCGTAACTTTTATATGCATGTAAGAATTCACATTTCATTAGTAATAACTTTTTGTGTACAAAGAGATCACAATACAAAGCACAAACCTGTACATCATAGGTCCCATTTAGTAAAACGGGCCTTGAAGAGTTGATGTCCTGCAGCACACCAGAAAGCACGGAGCGGTTGACCTTCTGGAAGTCTTTGGAATGGCTGAACTGCACCATGTTGTGAAGGGCTAAGATTTTGCTGTCCAGCTCAGCATCCTGCCTGGTGCGGTTATGCAGTCCTAAGTGATACTTTCGGAAGTGCTTAATCAGATCTGTGGGGTCGTTGCCATAGTAACCATATCCACAGATATTGCATTTAAAGTCCTGAAGCTCTGGAGACAGAGGTGCCGGGTCTGGGTTGTCATTTACCAGTAAATCAGTTTTGGATTTATTCAGTCTCACACCCCCATCTGAAGGCACTTGTGGGTTTTTGGAGGCCACTGCAACTGGGCTCGAGCCTTGACAATTGGCTTGACCACTCTGCGCTTGCCCTGTTTCCTCGGCAGCCTTTGGTGACATCTTGGGGTCTTCCTTCGTCTCCAATGAGTCCCCGGATGGGGTGCAGGCCATATCTTGAGGGTCATCTGCCTCTGCTCTTTGAGGAGACTTCAAGGGCTCACCGACTCCCCCAGCAGCTGGAGATGAGAAAGCCAACATATTTCTATCTGTCACCTCATCATGTGGGTAGGAGGGAAGGTTTCCTCCCTTACCGGGGCTTTCATAATTGAAGCCAGGCTTCTCACTCAGGACTGAGCTTGTTAAGTCCTTCTTACTGCTGGAAGATGGATCTTGGACATGCAAGCTCTGTTCCTCCTTATTATTTAGTTCTGCAGCATCACTCTGCTCTGTATTTTCTGACATCTGATCTGCAGAAAATGCTTTGTTCTTTGCTGATACCTTGCTTTCTGTACCTATAGGCTCCAGGGTCTGGCCCTCGCCTTCACTAGCAACGTTTCTCAGAGGGGGATTCTTTTTCCGGACCATATCTGTAAAAACATAAGGAAAAAGGAGATACAGGGTTATTTGAAGGTTGCAGACATGTAAACTAATCTAGAACATTTTACTTATTCTATTCCAGGCTTGTTAAGGTGCATAATAAAAAACTTCCTCAAGGGGAAAAAAAAAAAAAAACGACAACCCTCAGTTTTAAAAATAGCAAAAAATCGAGACTAAAGCCAACAATTAACATTTAGAAAATTTTTGTTGTAGAGTAGCTCATTTATTTTAAAATGGTTTTATGAATACTAAAGGATTAATTATCACTAGCTCTATCCTTCCTATCAGTTATCATTTCCTGCCAATTATAATTTTGCTCAATTTCTTTCTTCAGTTATACTCGGTGATATATACATATGCTTGCATACTTATACATGCTATATATTATGTAGAATGTGTATACGTATTATGTTTATAGACTATAGATGCATGTTTATGTTTATAGAATATATATTACATGTTTATTTTTGTATGTGTATATAAACAACGTAAATTGGAACTCAATACTGTTACACACTGTGCAACTGAGATATAAATATAGTTTCCACCAAAATATCATCATAGTCAAAATATAGAAATAGCCTGCTATAAACGAAGTGAAAACTGCCCCAGTACTTGCAGCAATGAAGGATAAGAAATGTTTCACCTCTGTCCTGCTGTTAAATTCCTTGAAGCCCCATTCGGAGGGGCGGGGGGAAGGGGTTGTCTGAAGTTAGGAAGAGGACCTGGTATGCATCAGAGTGGCCAGGCTGGGTTTTACTAGAACTCTCTCCAGAACGATGGGGAACCTAACTAAGCCCCAGGATTCCATGCACAGACTGATGGAAATAGTACCAATTCCACCATCAGGAACACACTGGGTATCGACTAAAGTAAAATCTTAAGTTAAACCACATGACCTTGTCATTTTATAGCTCAAAATGGCAAAATAATAGCCATTCCCTACGGTTCACCTTCACATGCTAGTTCAGCTGTGCCTTTCACGTTGGTGGCATCGGTGAGCAGGGTCAAAATAAGAACACGGTGACAAATTCCTCTACTGGAGTCTAATGAATCAGAGCTCTAAGGGTGTAAGGAATAAGAAACAATTTGTGTTGTGTCAATAAAAGAATGCAGCAACAAAGCCTCGCTGAGGACCGAGGTTCCTGGTCTGTGTTCCTTAACCTCCTCTCCTCTGGCTGAAAACCGGTGAGTACTGGGTGAGGGTGTCACCCCGAAAGTCCCGTGGAAAAACCCACCTATGACAGACTAATAAAATAAGCCTTCTGGGCTCGCCGTCTGCCACAAGGATCGACTTAACAGTTAGTTGCACCATGACTATCCAAAGCGTCCTGAGCAAATCCAAATTCATAACATGTCTTAGTCATTTTCATCTATAACATGTCACCAGTGCTGAGGGAACCACACCGGCTTGGTATATCTGGGTGTGCCTTTGCTTCTGAAAAGCTGCTCAAGCAAAATTTTTATCATAGGAATCACTAAGCCAAGATAATGTACTAGTTAGAGTGTAAGAAGTCATTTATAAGATCAAAATTCACTCTATTGGATAATGTCACAAGCAGTGTAACCGGCCCAGCTGGCCCAGCTAAGTGGCTGAGTGTCAACGTATGAACCAGGAGGCCACGGTTCGATACCAGGTCAGGGCACATGCCCAGATTTCGGGCTCAATCCCCAGTAGGGGGCGTGAAGGAGGCAGCCGATCTATGATTCTCTCTCATTATTGATATTTCTCTCTCTCTCTTCCTCTCCCTTCCTCTCTCTGTAATCAATAAAAATATATTTAGAGAAAACAGTGTAATTGTACTTAAGAAGTGCATTGCTCTTCTTTTATACACAAATAGTGCTAGTCACCAAGTATCCACAGAATTCCGTTCTTGGAACAGCAGCAGCCACAACAACAAGCATTTATAGGATGAAAGGCTGAAGTCGGCAGTCAACGGCAAGAGGCAATGAACACCTGCCAGGCTTCTGAGGGGCGGGGCAGGGGAGGGAACCTGGTCTTCACCTTTGGTGGCATTACCGCTGGGCCCTAAACTGGAACACTGGTTAACTAGTTTGCTTTTTAAGGTTTGCACGTTAAGTGTTTTATGTGTGGATGTCAAAGTTTCAGGAGACATGCAGTTTTCTGTGGGAAGTGGTAGAAGCTGGGAACTTGTACCAACACATGGAAGACTTGAGGGCCATTTTACTGGTAGTAAAGAAAAGGAAAACTAATTAATAAGAGGGAAGCTTAAGAAATCAGTAATCATTTAAAACACAAGAGTTTGAGTAGGAAAAATAGACCTTTTTAACTTAGTTTACACACTAAAACATTCTAAGTTATGGAGCATCAGCCATCCCTACATATAACAATGTGGTGATTTGGCACAGCCATCGTCTGCCTTTCCCTCTAGAACTTCCTGTGTTTTTTCCTTTACACATAATGCCTTCAGTAATACTGCAATTTAATTTTTGCTTGGACAAATACTGAAAAACCACATCATTTAAATTTTAATATTTCTCCCTTAAGATAAATAAAATCTAGCAAGGATGCACCAAAATGAAATTAATAAGGTTACACAAAAAAAAGATAAAAATCTAAGTGAAAGGCAGGATTCATGAAGAAATGAGAATAAAATATTCCAATTCATTAAGACTCTTCTCCATTAGATTAAGAGAAAATTAAGAAAATATAGTAATGTCAAGGTAATTAGAAAAGGCAGCAGCACTTTACATAGCAAGGGAAAGAAGATAAAGTACTTAAAGTGAATATATATATATATATAAATATGTTTATATTGAACAAAGTAACTTGTTTTTCAGAACAACAAAAACAGTGGATTGTGCTCATTTATTGTGACTGTGAAGAAAAGTAAGGGTCATAGTTTAAATACTTCTCAACCAGCATCTATAGTGACTGAGGAAAAATGTGATTTAATTAAATTATCATTCTTTCAAATTTCAGTTCCTTCCTCTACCCAAAAACAGACCTTTAGAACCCATATGACTCACTGATTCCTTATGTTGAATAGAGCTCTTAATAATATATATCACAAAGAATTTTAACTGCTAAAACTTCAAAGAAGTCTCAGAAAGGTCATTTTGGTTTTATTTTTTGTAGTGGGGGAAAGGGGCCTGATCTTTTTAGTTGGGTTTAAAAGAAAATATCCTGGTTAATTTAGTTGACTACACTTTGAAGTAGCTATAGAAAAAAAATATAATTTTCTACTGGAATTATATCACCATCATTTTTCAGAATGACATATTATGTAAATATAAGCACATTTGCAATACTTCTAAGTGGAAGAAACTCCCCTAACAAATCATAAGTTAGATGCCGAAGGACTATAGCCACCCTCCAGTTATTATCTTTAAGACAAATAACAGATTGCATGATGTTTCACTGTGTGCCAAGAACTTTTCCAGTTAACATGTTCACTTGAAAAAATAGATCACATACTTGTAAAGTCATACCCAGCACTGACTTCATAAGGCATGTGGCTTTAGAATGCTTTCTACAAGTATTAATCCTATTAGTCAACTAGCAGGAGGCTAACGCAACTGTCTGAGAAGATGCTCGGAAGACACAGAAGACATTTTGAGAGCTGATCTGTACATCTGCAAAACAAAGCAAAACAAAAATATTTTCCTTCCTAAGTGATGTAAACACACTTTAATGTATCACACAGAAAATACATTGCCATGCCAGCGCCGCAGGCTGCTTGAAAGACACCTGATAAAAAGCATGAGCAAATCTTGAGCAAGATCGTCTCCAGCCCCATGGGCTTTCATCAAGCGGCAGAAGCAGGAACACGACATGAAAGGGAATGGAAGTCATTTTCACAGCAGCCTGGGATGTTGGTGAAATCATGGAACCTCTAGAACCCTCTGAACTCTAAGCATCACAATACTTACCTATTGGGCAGGGATAAGAGACCTTAATTAGTAAACATGGAGGGGCATGCTTCTAGAAGAGATACCAAGTGCACTGCTGGGACTGCACAGTCACGGCTGAGGACAAGTGGCACCCATGGCCAGTCCCTTGCAGACTCATCGTACCAGTACATATGCCATGCGGCTGAGGAAAGAGCCAGTGCAAGGCCATCGGCAATTCTGCATCAGACCCACGTAAGCCTTACCAAGAGTTACAGAAACCCTGAGCGCTGTGATGTGTGTTCTCTCTCTAGCTATTTGCAGTAGTCTTCTATTTTCACTCTGGCTACAGTAAGCTTACCAACTCGTGATTGAACCAGCTTGAAACCCCCATTATACCATCATTTTTATCGGAATAAATTATTGAGGCAGATAGTGCATTAATGGTCTTCATATAAATTAATCAGTTGTACCATAAATATAATATATACACTTATGTAAGTAAATATATACATATATGTATATAAAATCACATCAAATTTGGTAACCCCATTTAAAACGTGTTTTTATTCTACTAGACTGACTATAAAAAGAAATTAAAAATACCAGTTACAGTAGGCCCTCTATAAATGACCGTTTAGATAATGGGGCTAAAAGTGACTTGGATAAAGAGGAGTTGAAGAACATAATGAGAGCTACAAGGGTGCTAATTTCAGTATTTTAAATAAAAAAATAATTGATTTCAAAGAGAAAGGAAGAGGGAGAGAGAGGCAGAAACATCAATGATGAGAATCATTGATTGGCTGCCTCCTACACTCTCCGCACTGGGAATAGAGCCCGCAACCCAGGCATGTGCCCCTGGTTCATAAGTCGATGCTGAACCACTGAGCAACACTGGCCAGGCACTAATTTCAGTTCTTTACGGAATTATGAGATTAAAAAAACTGACCTGGGGGCTCGGGGGCAGTGAGCATTCCCACATTTATATCACTACCCACTTACACAAACACATGAATGCCCCTTTGGAGGCTGGTATACTTGAATGCATATTATGTGCCAAGATATTTAAACAGGTTAAAATATATTTAGCTTAAAAATGCTCCTTTTGTATTAATTTTCATTACTGAGATGTAAGACATTCCAGTTGCAAAAATCTAAATCCCTACTCTTAATTATTTCCTTCTAAATTAAAACTTAAATCTAAAAGCTTTCTCTGCATTTTTTAATACAAGAGTTTATTATTTAAAAAAACAATAGGATCCTGTACTATTTCTATGCTAGAGTATCATTTAGCCAGGTTTATGTGGAGGAAATTATCGGTATTAGAGCTTAAAATATAATTATGGTAACTACTTTATCTCTCTGATTACAATGTAAGAATAAAATCCTTTTTCTGTAGAAGACTGTGACTCATGTTCTCAGAATGGCACCTTTAGAGCAAAGGAATCTGAGTTTTCCATTATTACCAAGATGTTGTGAATTAACCATTAACGAACTTACTTTTATTTCACACACACACACACACACACACACACACATCTGTGAAATACACATACTCCAAAAAATCTTGCAATAGATAATCAAGTGAATTATTTAACCAAAAAAAATCAACTTTCACAGAAATTAAAAAAAAAAAAGAACTGAGCTCATACATACATCCAATGCAGGTGAGAACTAGGATGTATTTCCATTAGATGAGAAACTCTTTGAAGGTAAAAACTATAAAGTCTATGTTCTTAGTAGCATCTTGGTCCTAAACAAAGTAAATAATCAAACCTAAGGAGGAAGAATGGTACAGCAGTCATGCATCCAGTTTCTGAATCTGATTCAAATCACTGTTGATGTGACCAGGCCTCCTCCCTTTGCTTGAGCCTTTATTTGTATCCCTATAACAAGGGAATTACAATAAATTATTTTTAAATTGCACCCTGCCTCTAAGACTCGATAATGGTTCTGATAAATGGCTTAGGCACTTTAGAAAAACCTTTCTAATAGTTTCCCTTTGAAAACCTCTATCCAATATCCTTAAAAGACTTTACATATTAAACCATCAACAATTAAGGGCAGCAGAAATCCCACTGATGTCTACCATTCACTCAGTTATATATTGCCTCTAACATTCATTCATTCACTCAAATAAATGTACATCCAGCATCATCTATGTGCCGAACACATGAACACATTCAGGGAGAGGACTTTAATTGTATTAGTCATCATTAATTTGAGACAGATTTTTTTAAAAAGCAAAGAAAAGAACTACCAGAAACCCCTCTTTCTCAAAGAAGATTCAAACATTTGAGTATCTTTTCAAATATCATTTCAAATACATATATCCTGAACAAGGCTAAAAAGTGAGGGGAGCAAGCCAGGACATAAGGTGACCTCAGTCTCAAATCCTGTTGAGTATGATTTGTATTACAAGTAGCAGTTCTTATCATCATAGTATATAATACCACAGGACATTTTCCTATTGTTTTTCCATACAATAAAACTATCAAATGTTTGAAATCAAAGCTGAATACAAAGGAGACATGATAATCTTCTCCTTAATATATCTCTCTTCCATGCCTGTTTATATCAACCGCCTAGGAGTTCCGAGTTATTAGATACACATATCATGAAGCTTTTATTTAAAAAATAAAAGAAGCGGGGGGAGGGGGGCGGGGGAGAAGAACAGCAAATTGTTTCTTTTGATCAAAAGTCTCCCACAAGGAATTTAAAGAATTAAACAAGTGATAGCAAAATAAAAGGAAGGTCAAATATGGGGCCTATAGCAAACTAGATAGTTTCCATATGAACAACATATAAAGTTCAGTTTTTCAAGAACATATGTGTTTGCTCATTGGTTTAGGGAAAAAAATTTGAATGCTGTCTACTCCATATATACAGATCAAAATCAGATTGCTTAAGTGAACTATAAAATGCAAGAGAACATTGTTTATCCAATTCACAAACCCAAGAATTGCTGAGGGAGTTTAAATGTTTTCCATTTCTTCAGATTCTAGGGCAATACTTCACTGGTAGATGGCTTTTCATGTAAACGGCTCCAAACTTCATACACCCAACGTCTGATCCTGTTCCTTGCTATCCATGTCTATTTCATTTGCCCTCTGAATTGATTGATCCTAAATCTTTAAAGGTATTTTTGGACATCTTAAATCCTGTTGAGATTTAAATGTCATCACCTTCAAACAACTCCCATCAAATAAATCTCTTATTAATTCACATCAAATTAATCCAAAATGATCCCTTCTATTAACATATGCTCCAGAGCACAAAGCCTATTAATAGTCATCTGGACACTACAACTAACCCAAGCCTCTCTGAGATAAAATGCACACTATTTAGATATCCTATTTCAAAGAGTTTCGATGCTGGCCCAAACACATTTTATTAGGCTCTTATTTCATCATGCTATGTTCTCTATATTTTAAATATCTCATTTCAAATGCACTAGCCTAGGTTAAAGATGATAGCCTGGTAACAATGTCAGATTTGCCAAAATCAGTCTCCAGATATCCATAAACATCTTAGAGAACGAATTTCACTAACCATTTTATTTATATATGAAAATTACAAAACCTTTTTTTAGGCCTTTAAAGACTTTATGATAGAAATCCAAATGAATATATCAGAAAAAAAACGAAGCATGGGCCAATTTCACTAAATAGGATAAGTAAAGTAAACCAAGTATACTTCACGGATTATCAAAAGGAAAGGAGGGATTATTTTCCCTTTGGTAACAGGTGAGAGGCAAATGTATTAAAAGCTCTAATTTGAATATGATCACAATTTCACTAAGCAAATTAAGAAATGCTACCATTCGTTTCCCCACATACACGTTGGTTTTTCTTTTGCTTTCCTCCCAAAAAAAGAAAAAAAATTAAAATAATCTAAAATGACTACTGTCTATTCAAACAGATCAATCTGGCTCTGTGTGTGTACATGGGCCAGGCTCAGCATTCTTCTTCTTCTTCGTTAAACTTAAGAGTATGTCAACTAATCCACGAGCCAAGAGCCAATATAAAACTTAAGTTCAAAAAAACAGGTCATGGAAAAGTATAAATTTACTTACTATACTGATGTTAGGATGCGATTAACATTTTATATATACATAAATTAAATTTCCACTGATAACCAAATGAATGAGCATGGTGCTTTGTAGGAATATCTTTGACTTTCCAGCATTTTCCGAAAAACATTAAATATGGCTTAATTTTAATATATTGATATTATCTTGTCTTTTCTCCAATCTGTTGTTCAACAGGAGAGAAAAATCTCCAATTTTTACCTCAATCCAGCAATATAACTGGCTAACAGCTTTCTCAGTTCTCCCATAAAAAAAAATCGGTGTCAATCACTGCAAATCTATTTGACAAATTAATGCACATACACAGCACAGTGATCTGGGGAAGGCATACCATGAAGATTCAATAAGAATGCTCCCTGCCTTCACAGCACTGGCAAGCCAAGTGTATTAGGCAAGATTTTTGCTAATTTTCTTCATAGTGCAACTAGATATAAGATTAAACAAATGTTGTGGAAGCATATTGAGTGCTTATACTAATAATACATATGTGTAATTTAAACACACATGTATGTGTTAAATATAATGTAATATTTAACATGATGTGATATTTAACGTAATATCTAACATGGTATATATAACATTTATGTATATATGTGTTAAGTATATATATGTTACATAGCCAAAGTGAAGGGATGCCTCAGTTTTTGCTCATGAAATTGTGAAGGAACTCACAAACCACTGTGAGGATCCCTAAGGTACCACAAGCAGCAGCTTGAAAGGCCTCACCCATCTGAGGATCAATAAATAGTCCAATGATTGAACCACAGGAGTGTCCAACAGGTAAGGCACATGTTTCATGAGGAATCACCAAATGCGTACGGGCAGTGAAAGGGAAGCCACACGTTCAGAATGTCGCCATTTAAGTTCCAGGAGGCCAGGGATCTCTGTTCTGCCTGTATTTTTAAAAGTCCATTTAAATTAATAAACAGTACTGATGGATGGCTTTCACACTGTGTAATGAATACACACTAATGACATGAAATCTGGTTTAGATATCACCCTAGTTAGTGCTAAATGCTTAATGTGACCAACTTAGCATCATTTTCCCTTCTGATAAAATCAAATTATACACACACAGGTTGGAAGCATTTTTTTCTTTTGTTAAGTACATCGAAATTTTCCAAGGAAAACAGGCATTTTCTAAATGGAAAGCATTTTAAAAACGGGAAAGCAAGTTCTGGGAGTAGAATAGGTTAAACCACTTTCTCCTGACTCCTGGGATGAGAAAATTGTATATACATACACAAAAAAAGGAAGAAAAGGGTACATATGGGATTCCTTAATCATTTAGGTAGGTAATAGACTTAGAAATCTTCATCTGTAAGAACTTTTTTTTTGAATAAACTATTATTTTAAGACATTCAGCCTCTGCTCAAGTTTAGCCAGGCTCAGTTGTAGATTTTACTGTGGTAACTATTTAAGCACACATGACAAGAAATTCAAAAATCTACATTCTTCCTATGATGTTAGCTTCCCACAATGAAATGTAAGGCAGTTCTTTGGTCATACTGAGTTTAGTAGACACTGTACACTTTGAATCTCTTCTCAGAGATCCACAATGTATGTTAGCAACCATCGCTCTGAAAAGTCCCAGGGTTCATAGAGTGGGGAGTCGGCTCTATTTGATCCAGATTTCCCAATATCAAGCAGCTTCATGATGTCGCTTACCTGTTGAGCAGGAGATGCTGCTCTAAGCAGGAATTTTCAAGGAAGAAAATTACTGATTTTAAAGCTTATGTAATATTTTTAAATGAAGTAGTATTTCTTCATTAACTTGGCAAGAAAACTAACATGCTTTGATCTGAAGTGGACCATTTTAAAGGATCTGTTTTGTATGTGTGTTTGTTTTCCCCAGCATGGTTATCAACATTAAAAGATCAAGATCCATTATCATGAAAGATTTAGAGTCAGTATTTGAAAAGAATGTGTAATGGCAGAGGATTATAGCTATGATAGAAAAGTGAGTGAAAAAGGCAGGAGATAAACATCTCTGTATAATATGATCGCAGAGGTCCAAATTATACATGCATAAACATATATGGGTATAAGCTCAATGTTATCAAATCCCAGGATTACCACATATCCAGGTTACCCCTGAGCCCCCACAGCTCCTACTTTATTCATTCACCTAGAGTAGCAATTTTCAACCTTATCTCATGGCACAGATAAACTAATTACTAAAATTCTGCATCACACCAAAAATAGAGTATATATTTTTTGCCAATATGACAAAAAAATTGGTCTAATATTTTGATTCATTCACAATGGACAGCTATTGTTGTGTTGTCTGTTGTCATTCTTTTATTTGACAACCTAAGGGAAAAGAGGTCAGTGCCCCGACTAAATAGTCAGGTATTGCATGTTTTAAAAATTCTGGCGACACACCAGTGTGCGGCGGCACACCAGTTGAAAACTGCTGACCCAAAGAGAAAGAACAGCAATTTGATACATACGTGTAGGGCTGTGGAATTAAGTTAAAAATTAGCTCCGTCATTAAATATTTGTTATAGGTAATTTAATCAGTCTTTACATTTGAGTCAAATATAAGAATCTATCTAAGCGCGTGCACACACAAACACACACACACACACACACACACACACACCTTTAAAAAGATTTTCACTGCCTCCACCCCAATTAGTAATTCCTTTTCTCCATCAATCTTATGGTAGACACCTGTCATAACAGACCAAAAGAAATATATTCCAGATACAGGTATTTGACAAATATATAAAAATAAATAAAACCTTGTCTTTTTTGTTGTTGTCAATCCTCACCTAAGGTTATTTTTCCACTGATTTTTAGAGAGAGTGGAAGGGAGGGAGGAAGCGGGGGGAGAGAGAGAGATTTGAAAGAGACACATCGACTGGCTGCCTCCCACAGGAGCCCTTACTAGGGCAGGATCTAACCTGCAACCCAGGTACTTGCCCTTGACCAGGAATCGAACTTGCAATCCTTTGGTGCAAGGGCTGGTGCTCTAACCACTGAGTAATGCTGACCAGGGTAATAAAATATTGTATTTTAAAGGAATAGACTGGGACATAAAAGATTATAGGAAAATCTCAAATATCAGGATCAGACTCCTACAACTTAAGAAAACCAGAATAACATAAAACAAGAAATTTAATTCATTTTTTAAATTGTTGTTTTGAGCGGGGGGTGGGGGGGAGGTGAAGGGGGAAGGGAGAGAAAGACAGAGAGAAATAGAGGAAGGGAGAAAGAGAATATTGATTTGTTGTTTCACTTATTCATGCATTCATTGCTTCTTGTATGTGCTCTGACCGGAGATCAAACCATAGCCTTGGCGCATGGGGCAACATTGACGTTCTAACCAACTGAGCTACCCGGCCAGGGCCCCAGAAGTTCAATTTAAAAGTGCAGGCACACACACACAAGAATGCTCATAACATCATTTTTTGAATTGGCAAAACTGGAAACAAAATAAATGTAGATCAGTAGTAGAACAGAGTAGGTACAAAAGTCCTTACTGGATAAATATGTTATTAGCATATTTCAAAATTTCTGCATATTGCTTAAAATATGATTTAAAATATTAAAAAACTGTGGTATATTATTGTGCAATAGAATGCACAGTCATACAGCTGGATATTATAGTGCAAACCAAATACAACAACATGAATGAATTTCACAAAGGAGATGTTCAGTGTGAGACATCAGACAGAAAAGAATGTTCAAAACAAGCAAAACTAACCTAAAGTGTGAGCAATCAAGAGAGTGATTAATTCCTGGGAGAGAGAAGGGAACACAGAACAGGAGGGGACCCTAAGAGGTGTCCCTTTGTTGGCATGAGAGATACTTACACAGAGTATTTGTTTTGTAATAAATTCACTAAGCTACACACGTTATGATCTGTGCATTGTGTTAGCAAAAGAGAGGGTGCATGCGTGTGCATTGTGTGTGTGCATGTGTGCGTGTGTGTGTGTGTGAGAGAGAGAGAGAGAGAGAGAGAGAGAGAGAGATGTTTTTCAGTTGCTTTTCAGGAAACAGGGAGTAATAAATGGAGAAGGAATCTTTTAGCTGCCATTTTTTGATGGGCAAACCAGGCCATTCAATGGAATGGAGTGTTGTCATTCACTACTCGGGCCACTCAGAGCCCGGATGTCCCAAAGTAGGCAACAAGGCAATAGAAGAAAGAAGAGAAATGGAAAAAATGAAGAGTTCTGGGCAAAAGAGATTTGAACGGGTACAGGGATTCAAAAAAGATTGGAGGCAAAAACAAGAACCAAAAGCAAGAGACGTGCTCTGAAGGGAAAGACAGTAGAGACAAGGAAACGAGAGGAGAGCCCTGTCTTTGATTCTGCTGCTGGCAGGGGTCGTGTCGAAGGTGGCAAAGCACAGACACATATCTGTAGTTATTAAATGTCTCACTAGGAAACACTACATCAGTCAGACCACAGAGACAAACTAAGACAAGAGAACTAACATGTTGTTGTTGGTACCTATTAGGCACCAGCCATGTGCTTCGTGGCTCACATAATTTTCTCACTTAGCCCTCACTAAAGCCTGCAAGGAATCTATGAGCCCTATTTTTACAAATGAGAAAACTGGAACTAGAAAGGAGATAAAGTAACCTTGTGACCTTAGAAAACTGGATGGAATAGATGAAAAACAGCCAAAACACACACACACACACACACACACACACACATACACACACACACACAGCATAAAACTGTACTTTTCTCAGACAATTCACACATCTAAATTTTGAATCCTATATAATAAAAGCCTAATATGCAAATCTACTGAATGGAGGAATGACAGGTTGCACAATGACCACCAGGGGGCAGACACTCAATGCAGGAGCTGCCCCCTGCCTGCAGGCCCCAGGCCAGCCAAGGCAGGGGCCAGCGGCCCCCCCACCCCAGATCGCCCCACCAGTCACCCCACAGATCAGCCCTGATTGCCGGCCAGGCCTAGGGACCCTGCCCATGCATGAATTTCGTGCATGGGGCCTCTAGTATTCTTATAAGGCTGAATAAATGATGGGTTTAGTAAATGAAGTGTGGCAGATTCTACCTTCATCTAAAGTAGTTGTTCTCAATCTATGTAAAAAGGTATGCCATCTTACAATACGAATAATAATAGCTGTTTCTCATCTTGCATAAAAAAGATAAGTTAATAGGTAAAATTCTATCTATGGTAAACTTTCTACCTGGTTAATATTTCTGAAGACTTTGGCTTCTCTATTATCACATGCCTGCTAAAAAAATAAGTGAACAAGGAACACACAAACGTTAATAGAGAAACTTGAAATATTATTTCTTGAAACTACTTCATGTGGCATTTAATATTTGTTTTGTAGGTAAAAGCAGACATAAAATACAATCATATTTTATCCTACAGAAATGTCTGTGACTTTCACACAATTTTTTTTACTGCCTGATATGATAGTGCCAATAGTCCTGTAGTTTCTTATCATAAGCAATATTAAATATAATCATTATATTCTAAAGTTGTATTCATTTATATATTAATATACTAATGTGTATGTGCATATATATATTTATTTAATATCGATCTCTTCCCCAAAGCTTCATATTCTGACACATTTAATTCTCAATTAGGTTATTGTTTACTATGCCATGAATGCTGATTATTAATGACTTAAAAATCTTCCACTCTTGTTCATCAGCTAGGAAAATAAAGTACTAAAGCAACATCGGATATCACATACACATTCTGCATATGGGCATAGGCACTTCTTACTAAAATTTCTAATCCATTAATTCATTCCTACAATATGTTACGTTTATTGAGCATGTAATGTTTAAAACAATGTTGCTGAAGACCAAAAGAAGAAGAAATTTTAAGAGAAATTATTGCTTTCTAAGAAACTCCCTCCCTCTGTCAAAGCAATAAGGATTACAGTCAACATCTCAGTAGCAATACAGGATGAGAGAGGATTTCACACCAAAATCATCCATGAGAACAGTAAGTGTCCTTGAAGGCAAACAGTATGTCCTAAATGTCTGCTGTTATTTTTAACAAGTATTATTTCCACAATTTCTTTAACTCATAATAGAATAATGCGATCAACAGCATTGGAAACTTTTAGGGAGCTGATAGTGGAGATGATCCTGAGGGAGAAATTAGAAATGAGAAGAAAAAAAAAGTTGAGAAGGAATAAAAAACTACCTTGAAGTAAACAGGAGTAAGAGAAACAAAGGGTTGCTCTCCAGTATAAACATATGTCAAGGGACAGTGACAAATCTGAGGGAGGGGGAAGATCAAATAAATGTTAATGAAAGGAAACGAGACTTTTGGTGGTTGAGCACGCAATAGAGCATACGCATACTGAATTATAATGTTGTACACCTGAAATGTATAGAATGGTATTAACTACTAATACATACATGCATGCATCGATATCTGGGTTATTAACATATATGGTTATAAAGTTTAATAAGTTAGAATCTTGAATCCCAGTTGAAGCTGGAGCACTGGTAGAAACAGGAACCCACTTTAAGTTTCTAATAGAATTAGAAAACTAAAGTAGAGGTGATGTGAAGTGTACACGGAGGAAAGGTGAAAAATGAAGGATGCCATATACCTTTAAAAAAGCAACTGCTTCAACTCTGATCGTAAATGAAAGAAGAATTGTTTTAAAAATTCAGGAAGCCCTAATTGGTTTGACTCAATGGATAGAGTGTCAGCCTGCGGACTCAAGGGTCCCAGGTTTGATTCCGGTGAAGGGCATGTACCTTGGTTGTGGGCACATACCTATTAAGGAGTGTGCAGGAGGCAGCTGATCGATGTTTCTCTCTCATCGATGTTTCTAACTCTCTATCCCTCTCCCTTCCTCTCTGTAAAAAATCAATAAAATATATATTTTTTTTAAATCAGGAATATCTTACAAGTTCAGATGAAAAGATAGGATTACGGAGATACATTTATGAGAAAATTTAATACATGGGCCTTGATTCTGGATTATTAATGATACTGGATTATTTAGACATTTATGTGTGACTGTATCTTTGGTAGTTTAAATTGGAGTTATATTTATTAACGTTCTATTTATCTCCTTCAATATTTATGTTCCTGCCTGGATAGTGTTCCCCCCTATGGTTATTCAAATTGATATTCTCAAGTAAAGTACCTATAAATGAGTAGGTGCTGTTTAGTAAATATTTAGGGAGTGAACTTATTGAAGTTTAGTAAAATACGGTTAGTGAAGCTTATTGAAAAGTGTACTTAGCTATTTGACACCCACTGGTTTGTTTCTGAAGTGCCTGCTCATACTTGCTGATTTATCTTAGCCCTGTCGATCCCAATCGCTCCCACCTTTTAAGTTCTTAGACCTACAGCATTTTAAGGAGTTTTCCAAAGTAACTTAAAAGCAAGCCTTCCAAGACGATCCCAGATCTTTCTAGTCCCATTGGGAGCTCACTCAGAACTGGGTGGAAAACTCATTGATAATCCAGCTAGTACATTTGGATCCATGTAAATCAGTAGTTAAAATAATGGCCAGAGAAAGTGAGGGATTAAGAAGTACAAACTGTTACAGAATATTCACAGGGATGTAAATTACAGCACAAGTAATATAGTCAATAATGGCCTATGAACTATGTATGGGGTACTTGAAACATCGGGGAGATCATTTTGTAAAGTATGTTTGTATAACCACTATGCTATATATCTGAACCTAATACAGAGTAATAGTGAATGTAAACTGTAATTGAGAACTTTTTTACAAAATCACAATAAAAAACAAAGAATATAGCTCACTTTAATTTTAAAAAATACCATTCAACTAATGAAATTTAAGACTGATTATATCTATATCTATCTATCTACCTATCGACATATATATATATATATATATATATATATATATATGAATCAAGTCCCATTTTTTAAATTTTCTCAAATATTAAAAAAATAAATAAAGTAAAATAAACTAAGAAGACCTCAACACAACACTCTCCTTTATTTCCAGCCGGATCTATACAGAGAAAAACTTGGCAGACCTCATATTTAGGTACTAAATGTTCATCTAAGATTCCATTTTAAAGTACTACTTTCTGGAAACTATTCAAGTCCCCCAGTTCCCCCCATCCTGATGGTATTGCTTTTAAAGCAGGAGAACTCCCAAATCAGGTCATTTTTCGGCAAAAGTTCATCTTCTTTGTGCCCATCCAGAACAATTACTCTAAGGCTCTGCAGCGGAGAACCTACGACATGAGCACGAAGACTAGAACGGGCTGACCTGAGGACTTGTGGTAAGGCCGTGAAGGTACCTTTAGGCACAAGCCAACAGCATTTTTAGCCAAAAAACCTGGCACAGCTCTCAAATTTGAGATAATAGTTCTTGCCAAAAGTTGTGGGCAGAGATCTCCTTGTACTTCCAAAAGCAACACCTGGCAAAACGGCCCCTTTTTTATTCTAGGTTAGACAGAATAAATAAGAGAAATGCACACACTTAACACAGACACACACACAGTTACACACACACTAAAAGGACCACAGAAGCGTATAAACCAAAAGCAAGAATGGTGGTGGCCAGGTCTTTATCCTCTTTGAAATTATCTGTATTGTCTTAATTTATTATAAAAATAAGTATAACTTGTCTACTTTACAAAGTTATTTTCTAGAAGGAATGGAAAGAGACGAGGATACAAATTCAATGCATAAGACAACAGACACTGGACTAGATTGTAAAAGGCAGTGACTATAATAGTTGGTCCCAATAGATGGTGAGTTCGCAGCAGCAGCACACCGAGTGAGTACTCTCTATATGTCGAATGAAGAAGGACATCCAGCTACCAGCAATTATTGGGAGCAACAGGTACTTCGTGAACAGGTAAATTCAAAATCGCTATAAGGCAGACAAACATTGTTGCATAGAAAAAAAAAGTGAATTGGACCATACTTCATTTTTTGAAAGAGTCACTGACTTTTCTGTTTAAATCAACGTTTCTCTTAAATAGTTTTTATACTTAAAAGTACAGTGTAAATCGCTGAGTGGCAGCATAGTGTCTGATGTCTATGTCACTTCATGATGAAAGGATGGGATACAAAAGCATTGTGTCTTTTAACAAACGACAAGCCTTTAACTTCTTAGTTCCACAGTCTGTTACCAGGGAATGTTATAAGTATCAGTAAGATTGGGAAATATGATTTAAATAAAATTATATTTGCATCTCATTTAATTATTGACTTTATCATTGCTTTTAGAGAAAACAATAACCTTTATAAAAGGCATTTTGTAAAAATTCATGATGAATTATTAATTTTATGTGCATCCCTCTCCTAGTTTCCAACTATACATGTTAAATGAAAAAAGAGAGGCAGCCTCATTAGTGAAATAATAAAACAATATTATCTGAATTTGAAAAAGGTTCTCTTTTTTCATGATGGAGAATATACAGACTGTCAAACCTCAGAGGGAAGGCAGGGGAGGGTGGGGGTAAGGGGGAGAGATCAACCAAAGGACTTGTATGCATGCATATAAGCCTAACCAATGGACACAGACACCAGGGGGGTGAGGGCATGAGTGGGGGGGTGGGGAGGCAATGGGGGGATAAGGACACATATGTAACACCTTAATCAATAAAGAAAAGAAAATAATATACATGTTTTTCTAAATCACTGAAGAAAACAAACTCTCTCTCCACTCCCCAGCTCTTCCCGTCCCATGCCTTTCAAATTCTTTGCAACAGCAAAATGGTGAGCATCGATTTCTAAGCTTTAAAGGGACATAGTCAAGCCTATCATTCATAATGAAATCCACCAGTTTATTAGAGTTCATAGCAGCAAGGATATCATAGTGCCAGTATGAATTTTCATAAGAGACCAAGTTTCTGGGAAAGGCCATGGAAACGAATTGTTGATAACGAATCTATCGTATCAAAGATTGTCCTCAGTACATGTTCCAAAGGTTTGAAAGCGACATAACTTCACTTCACCTTCTTGACGTCTAACGTGCCCATAAATGTTAACGGATGGACTCTATGTTCAAACTGGGAGTGGATCCCATGAGCGGTAAACTGCTGTACTGGATACTTAAGGTGCAAGAGGTAATAACTCTTTTGTTCATACCCACTCTCCCTTCTTCAGGAGGTAAGTGGCTGAGGTTCAGAGTCGGACAATGAGACTTATTGATTTATCCAGGTACTTAAGCTCAGGCAGTCTTGGGCAATTTAACTAAACTCAATATTACTGCCTAACTTGGGGGATGGGGTGCAGTGGGAACAGTCTGGATTTATTTGCAGCAAGTTTTCTGTACAACTTAAAATATTTCTGAAGAAATATGGTAAAGCGATTCTCCTTCTGGAACTAGATCCAATGACACTGTCACATTAACTCACAGCTTGTTAAATACTGTGCAATCTTTCTATAACATTCTTTGTTATGAGACTAGAATCAGCATATGGGAATTGCTCTTTTCCTGCTAAACTGAAGTCATTACTAACTACTCATCTGTGACATGTACTCGTTCTTGTAACCAGGGATTTTAGCTTCACAAAATTTAGAAACTGCCACATTGTTTCTTGGCATCGCTTTCAAATGTGACATCATTTAAATTTTGGAAAACTCTGCTACAGCAAATACACTTGTGGGTTCTGGATTAAAGATTGCCCAAAAGGGGCAGCAGGTTCTCTGTAGGGACCAACCACAGTTCATTCTTTCAATCCATACCTTCACATGCCTTTCATTAGAAGCACATGGAATTACAATGAGCTCACAAATGCATTTCAAAATGGGTTATCAAATTACCAGAATATAGAAATGACTTTCAGTTACTGAAAATCTGTATTGAAACACAACTGTGATATGGAGAGAGGTAAAGCTCATTTTCAGTTTACTTAATTTCCAAAGTCTAAGGAATAGGAGTATTTTTAAGTATGCATACTTATTATCAAATACTATATGCATGTATACCATAAATACAATACAAATACAGATATAAAACTACTGACTCATTACTGACAAAGTAAACAGGGAACTGTGTCTAAATGATAAAGAAGTTTTCAGAAAATCAGTATCACTCAGGCCCTCTGAAAGGCTCATTTTTGGAAATTCTTGGGTGATTTCTGGAACTTCCTCCATTATTTGAATACTTGCATAAAGAGAGAAATTCTAGTCTTCTCATCAATGCACTGCAAGCCCTTAGTTATGGAGCTTGTGAATTTTGTTCCCAAGTATAATTCCACAGCAGCACTTGCCAGCAAAAATTTAGTACTAGTACTCTTGTCAATAGTGACCTCTTTTTTATCAAATCAAAACTAATTCCAACGGTCCGCTGTAAATTCCCCTAGAAAATATGAATGACATCTCGTGTGTCACTGTTAGGAAAATAGTTTGGGCTTCTAACCTTAAAAAAACCCAACTTATTAATTTTAATCATTTTGTTATTTCTTTAACAGACATATTTTGTAAATAAATACTTTATCTCTGATGTTAAAAAGCCTGCTTACCTCTGGCAAAGGGAAAAAATACACACACACACACACACACACACACGCACTTAACTTGGAAATCTAGGACATGTGGTTGCAAGTGACGCCTCGGAATCACTGTACCATACACCACAATCTACAGAGGCTATGAAATCACATGACTATTTATTATTCTCCTGCGGAAAAACTGAGTGACCTCAGTGGTAACAAATCATTTTTATTCACAGAGTGCTTATAATCATGTGGCACATATCCCATATATGAAAAAAAAAATACATTCTGAAATGTCCAGAGAGAATAACTCAATATTATCTGTGAGATACTACTCAGGAAAGGGTCTGATGCATTCTGACAAAGTTACCACAACCTATTGACAAATAATGCAACGATGAATTCTGAAGGGGAATTTTGTAAGACTCATATGGGAGAAGAAGAAGAAATTTTATGAGATTAATACAAAAAGTAAGCTATGATGGGAAACCTCTGGCTTTCAGAAAGTTACGTTTTAAGAAACGTCCTGTATTAAAATGAAGTACTAATACAAATACAATTTAAAATAAAAATGAAGGCTTGGGTCATTAATAACCCAAAGAATAAGTCACAAATAAATGATGTGAAAAAAAAAATAGCCCAAAAACATGTCTTTTAGTAACTTTAACAATTCAGAGCGGCCTTGAACAACACCAAAATTTGTAGAACAGAAATCCAAACATCAGAACTGATGAATTAAAGCACCTATTCTTCCAAGAAAACGATGCCAGATGGTCTTTTGGAATAACTGATGCCACTCTTCTCTATAATTCACTCTGTATGTATTCTAAATACTGTATAATATTTTAAATTTAAAAATAAAAGAAGGCCTAAGAAACACCATTTTGAACAGTCGAAATGAGTATTCCCATAGTTAGTGATATATTAAAATTAAAAAGATTAAAAACAAGACAATTATTATTATTATAGTCAGAAAGAGCCCTGGCTGGTATGGCCCAGTGGTAGAGCCTTGGTCTAGCCCCGTGGTCGGCAAACTGCGGCTCGTGAGCCACATGCGGCTCTTTGGCCCCTTGAGTGTGGCTCTTCCTAAGCCTTAGGAGTACCCTAATTAAGTTAATAACAATGTACCTACCTATATAGTTTCAGTTTTAAAAATTTGGCTCTCAAAAGAAATTTCAATCATTGTACTGTTGATATTTGGCTCTGTTGACTAATGAGTTTGCCGACCACTGGTCTAGCCTGCGCACCAAGGGTCACAGGTTCGATTCCCAGTCAAAGGCATGTACCTGGGATGCGAGTTCCCTCCCCCAGAGGCAACCAGTCTACATTTCTCTCTCACATCAATGCTTCTCTCTCTTCCTCCCCCGCCCTCCCTCTCTTCTTCTCTCTCTGAAGAGCAATGGAAAAAATATCCTCAGGTGAGGATTAACAAACAAAAAAAATATTCTCACAGCCCTCTGGCATGCACCAAACCTGTTTTACATATATAATTTAAATTGATTCTCCTCCCACAGCCTGTTCCCAGGCAGTATTACTCACAGTCTAGCTGGGGACGCTGTCAACTGGAGAAAGTAGAGACTTACTCTAATTCTGATTTTATTCTGACAAAGCCACACCACAGATAGGAAAACATAGCCACCACCTATTGAACTTCTAAATACAACTGGACACTAGCCTATTTCATACAATCAAATGTCCCAGAAGGCAAGGGGATGGCCGGAACTCCTTTATTTTATTTTGTACTACACATATTTGGAAAACAAATAAGCTTGGAAAGAGGTCAAAGTGCGCAAGTGATTGGAAAATGCAAAATCAAAACAAAACAAAAAGGTTGAAAAATATTAAAAATATTATGATGTGCATTTATGACCACTTAAGTACTAAGAAGCCTCTGAACTCCAACAATAAACATAGATGGTGGACTCAATCTTCGCGTGTATATTAGAACCAGTGTTCCTGGGACTGGGACTTGAGTATCTTTGTTTTCATAGGGTGATCATTTAGTTAAGAAGTTTGAGGACAGAACAGTGCTTACTAATTGGTTTAGTACTGTTTTTGTTTTTAATCATAAACTCATTTTCTTTTCAGCATATCACTTTAAAAAGATTTACTTATTAAACCATTTCATATATTTAACTTTTTTTTTCAATAAAACATTTCCAGTCCTATAGTCTTATGAAATCAATTTAACAAACAAAGCCTCAGCCACTCCAAAAAGGCCTCCCTACAGATAGCAATACTAGAAGTTAATGTTATGTAGTAAAAAAGGATAGAAATGTCCCTCTTCTTTTTTTTAATTTTAAAATTAACTAAGGCATCAATATATAAACGCCGTCAGCCATAAGTTAAAATGGCCCCTTGCATTTAGCTCTATATCAACTATTTTCTTTACATCAGGCATACTGAATTTTTCAAGGTAAAAACGAAGCACCTGGATATAAATTATATGACTCAATAAAGTTCATTTCCTTGCTAAATATCTCTGATAGTAAGGAATTTAAAAGCAGCTCTACTAAAAATACTGACGTATCATGATACGGCCTTAATAATAAGAGCTTCCAGAAAAAGAAATGGATACAAAGGGTGTAAAAAGCCTTAGCCTTAAATATAATTAACTTAAAAATAAACTCGATAAGGTAGAGGGATAAAATTTGATCAGGATCCTTGCAGAGCAACTGTCTTAAAATTTAAGAAAAATGTAAAGGCCTCAATTCCTAGATCACCAAAACATAACAGAAGCTTCAGCCACTCCAAAAAGGCTTCCTGTACTGATAAGAGACTACTACATTATTATATAAATTGTGATTTGGTGCATATGTCTTTCCTATGTTTATTTTATTCAGAGCTTTCTGACTGAGAATGCAGGAGACACAATAGGCCCATCTATGTTGGCATAAATAAATGCACTTCAAAATGTCAGAAATGCCGGTTTTAACAGCTCTAGGAAAACTCTCAAAAGGTATGTGACTGACTGAAAGACTAACAACACATTTTTAATTACCGGAATGAAAAAACTAGAACTTCCATGATCTCCACTGACGACTGTGTCTACACGTTGCCCACAGGGGTCCCGGGGTGACTCCTGAGATCTGAGGAGGAGTGAGTGCTGATAAGCCCATGTTGGGATCCGCAGGGGGAAATGAAATGTGAGCATCAAATCAAAGAAAGAGACAGCCGAGCAAGAGGAAGCAAGGGAGAAGACAAGACCGGAGGCCGGAGCGTGGAGGGAGGGCACAGGAATGAAGTGGGGAGAAGGGCTGGGAGGCGGGAGATGCAGGTGGAGGGCAAGGCGAGCGCAGCAGGCCGGCTGGAGGCAGCTGATCCCGCGGGCAGGCGCAGGGAGGGAGCCCGGGGAGGCGAGCGGGGCCGGGAGCCGGGCGCGCACCAGCCCGCCCGCCCGCGGGGTGCAGGGGGAGCCAGCGTGCACCGCCGCTTCCGCAGGACTTCCTGCGACAACACGCCCACAGCCGGGTGTGCAGCGCGCGTGGTGGCTGCTGCAGGCCCCGATGCCTGCGCCGGCGAACACCCCGACACACACACAGCTCTGCCGCCTGCAGCTGCAGAGGCGGCCCGGCCCGGCCCGCCAGCAGCCAGCAGCCTTCTTGCAGGGCAACCAACTCCTCACTCCGCGGCTTCTGGGGAAGCAGTGAAAACGGAATGGAATCCTATGTCTGCTACTCATCTGCGGTTCTGACTTTTTATTTCTCCTTAAAAAAAAATCAAAGGAAACAACAAAAAAAAGCTATTTTACTCTTGGCTTTTAGTTCTGTGATGATACTCACCACCCAAACACGCTGGGTCTTTATAGCTTATTCATAAAATATAAATTCCTTAAAAAAAAAAAATAACCCAACAGAGACAAAAAGGCAGATGACAAAGGGTGTTGTTTCTCTGTTTTTCTTTTTTGGTTGGTTGGCTGTTGTTTATGTCTGACCCAAACCAACCTTTCCAACATAAAAAGTTTGTGTTACACACAGAAGCCACACTTGTCAAGGCCCCGTTGGCCCAGGAGTTACCCAGGAGGGCAAACAATTTAAGAAACACAAAGTCCTGAGGATTAGAGGGGCAGTACCACATCTCCTTGTCATTCAACAACGTCCCCCTCCAGGAGTTTGCTGATCGCAGCCTTTTTACTGTAACGGAGCCAAGAAGAGGCAGTTACTTAGACTAAATACGATTTTTTTTTTTTTTTTTTAACCAGGAGATTGCAGCCATCTCTATGGAAAAAACACAAGTTGAATGTGAATTATTACTATAGCCAGGTTTTAAAATGCCCCGTATATAAAGGTGATGGCTTTATCGCTGACGATGAAGACAGGTAGATGAGGGCCAAAGGAGAAAGCCTGGAACATGCTGATATATGAAAGCCGCCTCCTTTGGGAACCCCTGGTATACACGGCAACTCGAAACCCGCTCGCCCCTGATGAGAAAGAAAGGAGAAGCGCTCACCAAGCCTCAGCACTCCAGCCAGACTGCCTGGGTTCAAATCCTGATTCTGCTGTCGCTACCTGCCGCAGCCCCAGGCAATGCATTAAAACTTCCCTGAGAAATGAGGATGAAGGCGGTCCTGTTCCAGTGGAGAAAACAGACTTAGCAGAGTGGCTCCAAAAATGGGAGCCACGATCGCCATGTGAAGGTGGCCCCAAGTAGAGGGCTGGCCTCTTGAGCAGCAGGCAGCCTGTCCCCTGCCAGCCTGGTTCACCGGGGGCCTGAGGCCGCTCTCACTTCTACTTGGGGATCAGGGCTAGGTAGGCCTGGACCAAATCAGTGTGCTGTCGCTACATGCCGCTCCCTCATGTCTATGCAAACTGTGTCCAGCCTCTGGGCAAAGTTTGCATGCCCTCTGCTCCCTGGTGTTCACAAGTGAAAACACGACAAGCGACACACGCATAAATGTGCTCCTTCCCATCATTAAAGGGCACCTCGCAGCTTCAGGAGACAGGAAACCAGCCCCGTGCACATGCTGTCCAGCTGGAGAAGAGAGGCGGCTTCCACAGCGCCCGCTCCTCCTACAGTCTGATAAGGAACGTGTTCATGGAGCCCAAACATACATTTCCTTCCTCTATTTCTGCACTGAGCAGACATGAGAGCTGGAGAGTCATGTCGGGGATTATGAAACTGCAATGAAGAGATTGCTAAGCCACCAAGACGACCAGAACAGCAGGACTAAATTTCACTTACTCACTTTCAACCAGAAGTATGCACCCCTTCCTTCAGTTGTGGAAAAGTACAGAGGATTTAAAAAAAAAAAAAAACAACCCTGCTGATTAACTAGACTGTTCTCGTCCATGAAACTCTGTCTACTGTCAATTAAGTAGTTTGTAAAGTTCAGGCAGATATTACTTTTAAACATCCAACGGTCTCCTTGAAAGGATTTTTAAAGTTGGTGACAGACATAAGGTGAAACAGGAAAGTATGTTTATCAATGCAATTAGCTAAGGCTTCTAGAAAGCCTAGGAATGTTTTATTATTAAGGGAGAAATAGAAAAATGTGAGCCTTAGAAGGAATGAACTGTCATAGAAGTAAAGAAATTCATTAAATAAATCTTCTTTATTTATTCTTCATAGTTCTGTGTCCATACAGATTTGGAAATGCATAATAATCCTTCAGAGCTGTTTAAAATATTTAAGTGCTTAACTGATTCATATATTAAATAAAGGGACTTCCCAATTCTCAGATTAAGGGAATATTTTTAGTTAAAAAAAAACTACAGAGAGAAGACCAAGGATATGGTCTTTAAAAACAAACGTCAAAATTGTTCCTTCACTTTTCAGATGAAATGAAAAGTGATTGCTAAAACATTCAAAGAAGTCTCAGGCATTCTTGTTCCAACGTGAGAAATGTCTCAGCAGCTATTATTCAGTTATCACTTTACTGACCATCTTGCAAGGAGCCCTGGGCATTAAATAGAGTGAAGGGGATGCCATAAGCCTGGGCATCCCAAAGCCGCATTACTTACAGCTCTGCGCTCAGCTCCTGACAAACCCTATTCATCAATATCCTTGTTCGAACTTCTGAAGGTCTAAATCAACCTTGTTCCCTCAGCGCCCAAGCATTGGATCGCTTACAGGTAACTTTCATCGGGAAGCCAATACATAAGCCACTGTCTCAAACATCACAACACATTTGGGCCGACAAATACCCAACACAAAGAAGTTAAAACTACGCATTTCCGACTCATGACCTCGGAGCCTAACATTGTCATCCTTCATGTTTTAAGGCTGTATCATTTATCACCTGGCATCTTTGATTACTTTGTAGAACCTCAGATGCGATATTGGTAAAGCACACCAAGGCACTATGGGTTTGCACTTTTCTATAGTTTGCAAATGTATTCGGGCTTCCCTCTGCCTCAGTTTCACTGACACTGTCACACTTGGTTCAGTGATATTAATCAATAAAAGACAGAATTTGAAAGCACCTTTCAAAATACACTGTGTTAAGTCACAGCCAGCAGTATTATACCTCAGGAAAAATACATCAGGGCAAATAGTCAACATCAGATAACCCTTCTCATCTCTGAAACCTGACGATACAATTTCACAATTTTCTCAGCACCTAAAAGTCTTAGACGCTTCTGGACAAAGCATTCTTCCCCCATGTGCCAATTTAATGCAATGCTTTTGAGAAACCACCATATCCAAGGCATTGTAAAGAGAACAAAATTGAGTTGAGTATGTTCTTTCTCTCCTCAAACTGACAAGGGGAGACCAAGGCAGGGGGTGTTTAAAACTAAAGGAAATGGAAAGGCTTTCAAAAGAAGAAATACATGGCCTGCCCAGGTGGCTCAGTTGGTTGAAGCATCATCCCATGCACCAAAAGGTTGAGCGTTCAATTTCTGGTCAGGGCACATACCTAGGTTGTGGGTGCTGGTTGGGGCGTATAGGAGAGGCAACCAACCGATAGATGTTTTCTTCTCTCCCCCACCCCCTTCCTTTCTCTCTAAAATCAATAAACATATCCTCAGGTGAGGATAAAAAAAGAAGAAATATGAAAGCCAACATCTGAGGAATAGATAGAATTGCTATAGTTAAGGTTAGATAAAAGGTATTTCCTAAAGGGAAAAACATGAACACAGGATGGTTTGGGAATATTCTGGGACTAAGTAACACTTTGAGGATAGAACACATGGTGTGGTACCGACGGAACTGATCCATTGGGAGCAGAGCTAATGATGATAAACAAACTTATAAAAAAACTAGAGGCCCGGTGCTTGAAACTCATGCACTGGGCGAGGGAAGGGGGTGACCTTCAGCCCAACCTGCGCCCTCTCACAGTCCAGGAGCCCTCGGGGGATGTCCAACTGCTGGCGTAGGCCCATGCCCCGTCCACCAGGCTTCTGGATGAGCGGTGCTCCCCCTGTGGGAGCACACTGACCACCAGGGGGCAGCTCCTGCATTGAGCATCTGCCCCCTGGTGATCAGTGAGCATCATAGTGATCGGTCATTCCACCGTTCAGTTGATTTGCATATTAGCCTTTTATTATATAGGATACCTATGGCATTTGAAGACCACTGACATTGGAACTCAGAATCCAAGTTAGGTTTAGAGGTGAATATGCTGGGTTTCTTTCATTCAGATCCAAAACTAAAAGCATATAATCCTCAATGAAAAGTGTAGAGATGAAGAGGAAAGTCAAGGGCAGATCAGAACACGTATGGCAGGAACCCAGTGCTCCAGAAGCCCAGCCAGGAGAGATACCCAAGAAAATGGCTGGCAGCATCCAATACATTTAAGAAATGCAGTCAGATGGAAAGACAATTGGGCTTGGCTACCATGAGGCCTCTGGTATCCTCAATACAGCAGTGTCAATAAATGGAGGAGCCTTGGCAAGCATCCACGTCGCTGAAAAATGAAGATGTACATGAAAAGAAACCCAGATCCCAGCTTTCAATATTTTCCCCACTCTGGGTTTATTTTTATTTCTGAGTAGGTTTATCTTTTATCTGAAGAAAAAAATAGACCACATTCCATATCTGGCTTAGGAACATTCTAATTAATAAATCTCAAAGAGCAACATTTTGACTTTGTGCCATGCCAAGTACAAGATGAAATCCATCTGGAAATAAATAAAAAGTAGCCTTTTGTTTTGTTTTACCTTGTATTTTTCTAAACTGTCAAAGGAGATATATTCAATATTTTTCCATTGTTACCTAAAATCATTCCAGTGCTTAAACCCGAATCTATCAATCAGCTTCAGTAGCCATCTATTAGCGACAGAATCACAATTGTATTTTTCCTAGATTCCAATAATGCTCCATAAGTAACTACAATTGGATGATAATCCAAATGGGCAGAAGATAAATGCCATTTAACTACCCTCTATAAAACATCCAGGATAGTCTTTGCTCACAAACATGTGCCATGAGAACAAGCATAAAACGAGATATAAAATATAAAAAAGAATATGTGAGAAGAGGTTTACCAAAAGTAAGGGAATATATTAGCAGAGTTGTGATTAAGGGGGAGCAAAAGAAAATTAAATGCACACTAATGTATCACGAAAGCAAGTCCCTTAATAAATGGCAGGAAAAAATAAAATACAAAAATATCTTATTTCAAACTTTTCTGGATTTGACCTGCAAGTCAACAACAACAACAAAAAGTATATTCTGATCAACCAAGCCCAGAGTGAGAGCCACTTTAAACTTATTTTGGTCTTCAATGCCAAAAGTACGTGGTTAGGTTCCAATCTCCTAAATTAAAAGAAGAAAAAGAAAATATCTGTATATCGGGGGAGACACCAATAATTTATTTAGGAAAATAAATTCTAAATAAATTAAGAAAAATTAGGGCAAATTAGACATTCCTAGCATCTCCTATGGTTCTATCAGGTTTACATTGGGTATTAAATTATAATCACAGTCAGGGTTTAAAAAAATCAACTATATAAAGAGATAAAAGCCAGCAGAAGAGCTGGAAATAATTCCTAGATAGTTATGTAATAAGAATAATGGGAGGTTTGAGCCTTTCTCTGTACAATATGCTTACTACACACAGAAAGAGATTTTATGTGAGATGACCAGCATAATAGTTAAAATGGTCCCTTAACCTATGTTAGAAGAATTGCTTTTAAATGTTAATAATCACCCCATTACTCTCTGATTTCATTGATTATTTCTAACTGACTGAATATGATTATTTTCCCCAAGCAAACTGTTTCATTTTGAAGGAATAACTACTCACAGCCACTTGTAACAGGTTTTCACCTAAAGCAACATTAATAAAACAACACAACCAAATTAAAAACAAGCCTGTCCTCCGGATCACATACAAACAGTGGAAAACCCAGACACATAAAAGGCCACCTTGCAACTCAACATGGAGTGGGTTCATATCAAACCCTGGACCAAACCAGCCCATTTCTAAGGTCTGACACACCTCCTCCAAAGCTACTTCTGGGGCTGACTTGAAAGAGTGTGGAAAGTGTCTTGGTCCAACATCTTTCTGTGTGGACTCTACCACGATTCTTTAAAGCAAAAAGGAAATGACAGTAGCATCCAGGGTTGTAAACTGTAAATTTCACTAATGGGGGGAGTTGCCTTAACCCTTTACATTATACAATATAACCATCAGCACTGGAAAAATGAAGAGAAAAAAACAAACACAAGAAACAAGTAAAATACCTCAGATATCTAAGAAGAAAATTTTTTCCTATTTTTCCAATACAACAAAGTAAATTATTTAAATGAGCTTAATTATAACCAATAAAGAAACGTTAACTGCATCCATCATGTACAGCGAGGTCACAGATAAAATATGGAACGTTATAGAAATTCTAAAAAAAAAAAAAGGCATTAAATTTATATTTTAAAATTTTTCACTACATTTAGGCTGAAATGTCTCACTCAAAAGACAGGATTAAGAAAAAAAGGCATTTAAAATAAATGAGGTTCCCTTTTTATTCTCTGTTAATTTGTTTTTATAAATGCTGAGTTTATGTAAAATGCCACAAATAATTTTTCAACCACATTTTAATAATTAATTGCACATTCAGGCCTAATCTCACAGATGCTGTCTATAGTTTTCAAACAACCAAGGGACTTATGGCTGTTGTAAATAAAAAAAAGTCCAGTTTCTTGAAAGATAAAAAATCCTTAATTCAAATGGACCACTTTTAATTGGTCTCAAAATAGATAAATGTTAGAGGTAGTTTAAGCTAAGGGGAGAAGACCAATGCAAACTAACTTCTTATTAATAACAATTTTATAAACAATTCTTCAGTACCAACTGGATATTCCAAAGAAGGTTCTATCACTCAAGTGTTTGAAAGAAACAGTAAGCCTCGATTTTCTGCAGTAACTTTTAACCTATCAGGATAATGTCTAAACATTTGATTCCCCTTTCTTCATAAAGTAATGATAGAGAAATATTACGAATATACCAACTGCTTTACTATACGATCAACTCCCTGCTCATACTATATTCTAATTCTATTCTCATATCCATCTACAAAAGTAAAAAGGAAAATTAATGAATTCCAAACGTTAGGCAGATTTCCTCAACAAACATCAAAGCTGTCTAGTGTTTTATGTACAAATGAGGATGGTGACCAGACACAGGTTCAAGTTCAGTCCTTGATCTAAGTAGCTATATGATCACGGGAAATTCCCTTAATCTTTAGTTTTCTCCTTTGTAAAACAAGATGATTCCGCTAGAATGGATAGTAGTTCATGTCCCGTCTGTCATTCAAAAGAAAGCATGATCCTTATGGTCGCTCTGAATAACACCCGAATTAAAGAGACACAAATCCTAAACTTGAACAGCAGATTTTCAACAGACCATTCAAGGCAAGTTCGGCCACCGAGAAAAGAAGTGTTTTATTGGCCAGGATCTATGTTTCCACAACAACCTATATATATATATGTATAAAAAGATTCAAAAGTCTAGATCCATTATTCCCTCATGTATGTGGGAAGCAGGGCATTATATGTTCACACACATATGATGAACTATGTGCCCATCAGCAAAGCAGATGGGGGCGAGGTTTCAGAGCACAGGCACAGAACTAAGAACATGCTCTCACACTCTCAATCTGAGCTCAAATAGGTGATTAAATTTTTATCCATCTGTTTATTTCCTTTGTCCACGGTTTTATTGACGTAACTTAATGAAATAAAGAACACATATTATTGGGCTCAGAAAGTTTGCTCATATTTTCACATGATCATCTTTTGTCAAATTATTTCTACAACGCTGTTTATGCCAATAAACCCTACATTACGAAAAGAAGAAACAATCTGGGGAATTTTTTTATTCGTTATCTGTATCTAGAAGCTTTGAATTAAATCTAAAGACATTGTCCCAGCTCTTCCATTAATTCCAAATAGGTAAATTTTCTAAAATTATCCTTTCGAAATAGCACATTTAACGTGATTTGAAATCACCACATTAGCCTAATTGTGCAACGTGGTTTTGATTACACTGGACCCAGCTTTTGGCATCCTGACATCATAAGGACCAAAGGAGGGCGTGTTTGGTTGAAATGTCCACATTTCTACCAGTGGAGACACCAAAATACTGTTAAATACACTCCACCAGGAGTGCAAACTAGGCGCTCTCTCGAGTCAATTCCACCTTCAGTGAATAGCATGGGTGATGTGTTAGGGATACTAAGCTTGCAATTTTGTATCTATTTCTCTAGGGCCTGATGCATTTATTCCGAACAAAAATGTTTGTAAACAGGTTTTAAGACGAGTGTGCAGAGCTGCTGCTTCTTCATAGCTGCAGCCTTATTTGTTTTACACATACTATAATTTAAGGATGCCAATCATTTTAAGCAGTCGTTTGCACAAAATAAAATATAGGCAAAAGCAGAGAAAATCTTTAGACTAAAAACACCTTTACACTCAGACATGTCAGATTAAAGTCTTCAGTGTATATACAGATTTACTTTTAACCCTGTGCATTCACGGTGTTTGATATTTTCCTATTACTTTTGGAAAATTCCACAGGAATACCCTAATTGATGCTAAAGGTGGTTACAATATTTTTTTCTTTTTCCTTCAATTGCATTTTGAGATACAAACTGCCTAAGACGCAAATGAGAAATAACTAGATGTCATGTTATTTTACACCATTCAGAATTTTTGCAATTACCTAAAAGAATAAATATATGATTTTCAAACACCAATTTTTGAAGTAAAAATAAAAGTATGCAATTAACATAAAAAAGGATTTCTCCGTAGTGAATCCTTAGAAATGACCAAAATATCTTATCATAGGAAGCTATGGAAAGAGAAATGAAATCACTGACCTCTCAATTTGATAGTTCAAATGAGTTTCTAAAAAGATAACGTAAAAGAAAAAATACAAAATAAATGCAAAATTAATTTGCATCCTATGGAAAATAACAAGGATTCTGTAATAGGAAAACCCTAAAAAAGATGAGGTTTTTCCTCTCCTTTCTGAAAAGCTTTAAAAAAACAAAACTAAATTATTTCAAAATCAATGGACTTCAAGCAATCCAAGAGAATTTGGAAAACATTTCTCTAAAAACCAATCCAGAATGCAGGATGTCAATTTGGAAATAATGGAAGCATATTTCGTTTTCAAATTTGAAAACTTTTAAAGACAAAAATTCAAGTTAACATCCCAGTGATTAACTCAGGGACTGTTTAGCCAAGAACAACCTTCGGCACTTAAAACATAAAACTGTCAGTTTCCTCTGCTTGGAGACAAAACACACAAAACGCAAACATTTACTGCTATATTTTCCTAGATGTGAAAGACAGAACTAACTTTTATAAAAGGTGATTGCTCTGAATATTTCTACCTGTTACTACATTTATGCCGTGGCTCCCCCAAATCAGCTACAAATTCCAAACCTCAGAATCATCCTTAGCAGATGGCTACTACTCTAGTACATTACTCCCTAAATCGTGGTGGAAATATATACAAGCACTTATTGAACTTTGCTAGGGCTCAACGTACAAATATGTTAAGCTGCCAGTGCTTGATGTTATTGGATATAAGCTACCATAAACAATAAAACTCTTGACTAAAGACCCCTAAGGGCTGATAGCAGGATAGTTGGCATTCTATTTCTTGCAAATCTAAATAAAGCATACTGACGGTGAGACTAATGTAAGTACTCTCTTCCCTGAACCAAGACACATGCATTTCAAGCACCATCCGTGATCAACTTGTCAGATACATATTTATAAACTTGGACTACAGAGTTCGGTAGCAGCACTGAGTAACTAAAATTGTCTTAATCTTTTTGCCAGAAATCTGTCAGTTGGTGCTTACAATTGTTTCAAAATTATACCACAACTTTCTTTAATTTCATTCAATGCATTTCCTCAGACAAATAGGATGGTAAAGGCCTGCTCGCAACAAATCAATAGGTGAAATTATTTTACAGTGTATGCCTTTCCTCTTCTTATACTGCCCCCAAAATAAATATTATAAAGAAATGTAGGCAAGAAACCCCACAGCTAGCACTTTTTTCCACTCAAAGAAGAAATACTTATTTCTCCAAAAACTGAAATATTAGATTCCCAAAGAGGAAAAAAAAAAAGAAGGAAAGAAAAAAAATGGTCATAAAGCATGGCAGAATAATCCAAAGGAAGCATGCTTGGGCTCGGCATTATTTCCCTTAGCATCCTGAAATGAACGACATCACGCTGCCCGTGATCTCTGCTTACTCTGAAAACCAGCCAGAGGCTTTTCAAAAAGGGAAAATTCGAGTTGTGCTTTCAAATGCCAAATTAACTTAAGGGACTTCCACTCCTGAAGGGAAACAGCAAAGGAGCGCACCAGAAGCTAGAGAATGCTTTCTGTCACACAAAGCCGGAACTGATGAGTATGACCCCAATGGGGTTTATCTAAAATCCCCACGTACCTCAGGCAAAGAGGTCAAAAGTTTCCTATGTCAAAAATATACAAATAAATGAAGCTAGATATAGCAATAGTTCCTTACGTTATCATGGAGTGTACAGTATTCAAGTCCCCCTTTTCTTCAGCTCTCTCTCTTTTTATATAGGAACCCAAAATGGGAAAAGCAAAGAGGGTGAAAACCTGTTTACACTCATACCTAACTTCCTAGTCTCCATTTGTCATCGTTGTTGGTCTCATTTTTAAATTTCTATTATTATCACTGATACATCGAAGTATTCAAGAAGTGTCCATAGCATGTAGACATCATTAAACGTGAACAATGATATGCTGAACTATTCTTGGAGGAAAAAGTTACAGGGCAGGTGTGTACAAAAGTGTAACACCAAAGAGTTAAATTTTTGACAAAGTGAACGTGCAAGATCATGAACACATATTTGCACGTGAAATGTGTACATTATGATTCTTAGCATTGGCCTAAAATTTTACGAGTGGCAGCTTTCTTACGGGGAGCTTATCAAGTACAAAGAAAAAGTAAAAAGTAAGTCACTAGGGCACTCTTCCAAAAACATAAATTGTCTTAAGAACGGGACACTTAAAGGTAAAATAAACAGGGATGAGCTAGAGAGTAAAATAAACTGTTCATTGTAATTTAGGTTTAGATGATAGTGACTTTTTTTTTTTACAGTAATTGACCACATTTTATATCCAATGAATGTAATGCAAATTCACTCTAAAAATAAAGGAGAAACATCTTTTACTCTTTGCGTATACATTTACAGAAAATACTGTTTCATGCTACTTATTACTTGGATATGTCATTGCGTTGGCCACTTGTACCTAAGTTGTTTTCTAAAACTTATCTAAGTTTGCATAATTGAGGAGCAACACTTGCAATCATTTTTAAAAAGAGTAACTTAAAGACAGTATTAAACATACTCATTGCTGTTTTTTCAATTTATAATTTAAATTGATTTATTAACACAAAAATTCAGCCACCAAATACAGAAAGACATGATTTTAAAAGATCTCAAAGGTATATCTAAAAATAATAAAGAATTATTCATCATTTAACAATTACACTAATATTTGAGGAAATTCAATAACATGGGCCTTGATTCCAATTAATATATATGATCATTCTTAACTTCCATCAGTTGAATGGCATTTTTAAAAGTTAAAGTCAGCTAGATTCTCTTTCAAAAATATTTAATGGCATCAAAAAGTAAAGCAGAACCAAATATCAAACTCTCTTTTAGGAACTTGCATATAGTTGGGATTACTTCATAGTATTGAGAGTAAAACAGGCTGTTGTATTTATTTCTACATTTTTCAGAGCTAAGGATGCTGTGTGGATAATGACATCACAGAGAAGTCACAAGTAGAAGTTGGTTTTTAATGTGTTTTGCCAAGCTTGCTGTCATTTCAGAACCAAAATTATAATTAAATTAACCTCTAAATCAGTGTTGGGATGCATTAAGTAATTAAAGACTAAAGTCATTTAAAAAAATAGGTAATATGTTAAAATTCCATTCAGTGCCTGTAATGCAGAAACATTCTATATGAGTGAGACTTCAGATACGTGCACGTTCATGTACACACTAAATTAATATGAAGCCACAAATTCATATGCTGCACTTGTGCATAGCTCAGAGAAAAATAAAGCTAAAACTAGATTAGTAATGCTTGATGCCTTTGCACATGAAGTGTATCATGTAATAGAGAAATTTAGATTCCACAAACAAATTTCTACCGCATATATTCACACTACCGGTATTTATAGATGTATCTGATCTCAGACATAATAGATACTTCTATAAGGAGAAATCAAAACAGTGATTCACAAGAATTCACTGAAAGCTATATTGTAGAATCTAATCAAGAAGCACATTATAATATAAATGTTTTGATTTGTAAGTTTCATAAATTCTGTTCAGATATAACAAATAAAAAAGCTCTAAAGCAAAATCTCTTTTATCTCTTCTTTTTTCAACAGCTAAAATATATTTATTGTCTAAATAGCAATTGTGTTGTATCTATCATCCTACACTGGGTCCATTCCTGCTTATTATAATACTCAATTTAATAAAATAATGTTAATGCTTTTTTAAGACTTGAGACATATACATTCGATAATATGAATATGCTTATTATTCTTTACAATACTATGCTACTCACTACCATGAATGCAAAGTAATTAACAGATGAAACAATTATAAATGCAAATAAATGAACCATGCTCCCTTCACATAAAGGAAAAAAGAAACAAAATAAATTATGGACACTTGAATATTTCCTTTTAACACTACTATAGAAGGCTTAAAGAGCTGACAATGAGTCATTTGTTTATTCAAGTCTTAAATAAATTGAATATATAAGTTAACTTCTGACTTACTTAAAAGTATTTGGAACATTTTCCAGAGCCTATTTTGACTGTGTCAATTACCTAGATACCAAAGTTGTTGTATTGTGTTGCCTGATGAAATAGGACATACAGCAACCCTCAAAACCAGTATTACAAGCCTGGCAAACAGCATCACAATTGGGTGACGCACAGAATCCATCACCCTAGGGGAAAATGGTATGGTCATAGTATGGAGTCTTTACATGTTCTATATTATTTCTACATAACGTTTTGAGATGCAGAATTGTAAACTGTAAAGTGCTGTCCCATAAAAGGATATATTCAGAAACAGCACCATCACTTAACTGCTACTCTCGACAAAAATGGGACTTTGGAAACATTATCTTAAAATATGCTGAATGGTAGCATTTTGATTTATAGTTTTCTGTCATTTCTTAAATTTCTTAGTAAATTCGGAGGTGATATTAGTATTGTGATAGTAATGGCTTCATTACTGTTAAACTCCATACTCATTTCAAACTTCTAGAATTTATAAAGTAGGTCATGTTTAAAAGATTCATGTTTAAAGAGCAGAGTGAATGGCTCAGCATATTAAGACTCCACCATCAAGGTGTTCCTTCATATTACCAGTCCATATACATTACATGCATAGCACACACATACAATAGCATGCACACGGAGCAGCAATAATTTAAACACAGAATAGCTATTGTGAATACTTCAAGCACTTGCAGGCATTCACACTGCTAGATTTCCTCTCATATTGTAGATATCCTACCGCCCCAAAATTGCACAAATCAAAATGTTACCTTTGTTCAAACAATACTGCAGTTCATTCTATAACAGAAAGTGTCATCCTCAATGGCTCAGGATCCAAGATAGTGGTGGATTCTTGGAGCAGAAGTGGTGCCGAGTGGTTTGAGGCAAAACTGAAACATATTGTTTAAGTAAACCTTAAGGGGAGGGGATCATATGCACAATTGATGGATTTTTTTTTTCTATCATCTTCCACAAAGCCTCTCCAACCCCTCCCCGCCTCTGAACAGTAAACAGACTGCTGATATTAAAGGATGGCAGCTCAGAACACCTCCTCCTCCCTTTTTTTTTCCTTCTTGCTAAACTTTATTACTGTCCCCTCAGTTTTGAATAAGCCAACATTCATTAAATAAAAATGTATTAACAGAGAACCCCATAACTTCAAATTTAGGATTGAAAACTTGGGGGGAAAAATAAAATAAAGGAAGACTTACTTGAAGACACTCTGATGCAAACAACTTAAGCTTAAGTTTCTAAAGATTTTCCTGACAACTCCTTAAGGAAAGAAGTAATTAGCAAAGAAAGAATGCCTCTGATTCGAACTCAAGTCTACAGTCCTCACAAGAAAAACTGAGAAACACATAAAGGTAAATCAAAACTGTCAGATTTCTACGAGAGAACACCTCAACTTCCCTAAATATGTGGAGTGGTTTTTATGACCATTATAAATGTCTTAAAAGGCATTTTAAGGTATCAATGTGATGCCTAATTTTCAGTATGTGTTATTTCTAAAATACGCGGTTTGAAAAAAAAAAATCTCAGAACAAATCTGGGGTTAAAAGCCAAGTCCCAGACAAGTAACCATAAGATTTCAACCTTAGGAACAATTCACATCAGTAATGTTGCTCAGTCCTGGCCCACCAAGTGGGGCGAGGGCCCCATCTCTGGGTGGAGTGTCTTTCCCCAAGGAAGGGAACACTGGCACAAATCTCTCTGCCCTCCTGCAAGACTGTCCCACTTGCCAGCTTCTGAAGTTGCCCTGATGTCAATCAACATCACCAAGATGTCTCCTAACTGGAGAAAGTTCTGTTCGCCTGCGCAAGATCAGGAAGAGAGAAGATGACTATGGGGAAAAAATGGAAACTTAAAAACACTGTGTAATTAATAGGGTTAAAGAATGATCACCTAAAATTGGGAGAGAGGAAAAAAAAAAAAAAAACCGCCAGCAGAAACAAACTGACCTTTAAAATGAACGCTTTCCCTCTCAAAATATATTTTGGTAAAGTTTCATCTATTTTCCTTCCTCTGCACATAAAAATGATTAATGCCACAATTAAACCTCCACAGTTCAGGCTCTTGCTAACAGGTGTAGCGTTCTTTATATAAACATATTCATTGACCTGTCGCCATTGATAATCTTAATTAATTCATCTCGGTTGAAACAAAAACAAATGTTCTTTTTCAAATAAAAAAGAAATAACGCAACACAAATACCCACTTCTCCCCAAAACCCCAAAACTGTTTAAGTTACGGTAACCTGAAATGCACCAGCCATCACAGAGAGCGATTGGAGAAATCCGGCAGTGTTCAGCAGGAAAGATTTTTAATAACAGATTGAAAAACAAGAATAAAAATAACTACATCAACAGAGCCTTTCTTCCTCAGGCCACAAGCCCGTTCTTACTTGAACTTTTTTTTTTTTTAAATGGCATTTTGGCCACTAAAACCAATCCAGAACATTATTAAAAGTTAAAAGCTACCAATTACTTCTGTCTGTTCTTTTAAAGCAAAGTTTGGCATTACGTCAGTTGGTTTAAAGAAAACAAGAAAGAGAGAAAGAGTAGGAGAGAAAGTTTCCTGCTTGTATAAACTAAACCACCAGGGAAGGTGTCTAGCCACTTGTAAAGTATTTACTGCAGGTTTTTAAAGAGCTAGAAAATATTTAAAAATTAAAAGTTTTCTCTTATTTTTAATGAAACATACTTAGGAACGAAAAAGCGTAGTCTTCATGTCTTCTTTGAAGCGTCTGGATGTTATGGGTATTTCAATCATAGCTCTCAATCATAAAATGATTTCCAATGATGCTTCAAATTGGAAATACATAGATAATTTCATCTTTGTTTTGCTACTTGTATTTGTGCTCTTGAGAAAAAAAAAAAAGTAGGATGACAAAAAGTAGGCATTGCTAAGTGACCAGTCAGATTTCTTCATCTAACTCTTAACAATTTAAATTATTTTTATCACAGATTCTTCTTCAAATTCAGTGAGGTTTCCTTAACTCTAAAAGTTCTCTTTCTAACTTAAATCAAGTTCTACATTATTACATCCATCAGAGAACCAAACCAAAGACCAACAAACTCCATTCCCAGGGATCAGAGAACCACGGGGTGATAGGACAAGCCTAAAGATGACCATAAGATCCACACTGAAGACATTGCGAGGGCCCTATATAATTAATCAAATATCCTACACAAATAAACAAACGGCTTAAGACCCACTTCCACTCCAGGACAAATTTTTTAAAGTGGCTATTCCCTCAGCAGCCCTGGTTGCTACTGAACAGTAGTATAAAACAACACTTGGCATTTTAGCATATTTACTTTAACCCACCGGTGAAAGTTTTTTAGGAGATACATAATTTTGATAACTACCAAAACTCTGCTCAATTTTTTTCAACGTAAATGATTACAAAGTGCATTAGGCCCCTCTATACGTAAGAATTACAAGTACCCTTCGAAAAGCAGATTAAATTTCTACTTGGCAAAGGCTACAAGAGTTCCTTCATATTTTATCTAAGGGGGACCCTACAATTCCATAAATCATTACGGTTATAGAAACAAAAAAAATCCACTTCTTTCTGTAGGATATTAAAAGAGGAATGTAGTTATCAGAAGGTAAAACCAAGTCTAGATATGCTGCCATTAATTTCTCCAAATTTCAATAAGAAATAAATACGAGAAAGGAGTAAACAAGACTCAGAATAAGTTATCGATGGCATTAGTAGTTATAACCAGCAAAAGGGAGAGAGAAAGAAACCTCAGTTACCTGAACGCTTCACCGAGGATGATCAACAGAAAGCAAGTCCATAAAACTTGGCTGCTTTTATCAAATTGATTGTAACTTGTGAGCTGCACTATTTGGGACAGAACCGTCAGAGTTTATAGTTTTCTTTGCCTGCCAAAAACAGATGCAGACTGCCACACTCGCTGTCCTGCGGAAACTAAATTAAGCAAAGGCAAATACCAAGTGGAAAGTTGTCAGTCTGTTGAATGAATGGCTTCATTTTACACACCAGAGAATATCTTAATAAGAATATGTCTTAATGTGCACGTCATTTTATTTTAAGAGCATCACTTATTTCAAAAATAATGATTTTCCCTTGAAACTGACGATAAACACCTGTGCATAACTTTTTAAAAAGTCTATTTTGTTTTACAGACAATAGCATAGTATTGTTATAGTATTGTTGGCTATTAGAGGGATAGTAAAGTAACAAAAAATAAATTTTATATATTTGTATTGTGGAAAACATTTCAAGGCCAGTTACCCATATTTGTGCTCATTTTAAATTCAAAATAAAGCTCTAGCTCAAAAACAATTTGCTATAAGTTCTTTTAAAACTTTCAGTAATGTTTATTTACTTCAACAAAGAAGGTAAGACAGCAGTTTATTAAAACTTAACACCTTTTGGCATTCTTCATAGAAATATGCAGATCAATAAATACAAATTGTGGTATTTCTCTTTCTGCCTCTCTCTCTCTCTCTCTCTCTCTCTCTCTTTTTCTCTCTCTCTCTCTCTCTCCACACACACACACACACACACACACATAATAAAAATAATAATAATGATAATATAATAGAAACATCATTGAGATACTAGGATCTTAAAAGCAGCTTTCCCACAGCTGCATTCATTTCCCTGTTTTGAAGGTTTTCCTGATGAATGAAGATTTCCTTATGTGTATGTGAGAGACCTACACTGCGGAAATCAGAGTCAACTCAGAAGCAATATGACTTAAAAGAAAAGTAAAAATAATACTGAAAATATGGTAGGGGCATATGGACCACACTTAAGATTAGCACACTGACAGAGAGTCTAGCCTGTTTTTAAGCAAAATTTTTATAAAATCACTTAAAATATTATCGCCAAAATGCTGAGGTCTAAAATCAACTCAGACTTCTCAGCTCCTAGGACGCTTTTCTCCTTACATTTAACGTTACCTTGAAGACACAAAGGACATCATCAAAATAGCAGCAGAGACCCTCACAGCGTCTAGAATCCAAAGGGGTGACAAACTTTTTTGTAAAGAACTTGTTAGGTCCCACTATTTACTTGGAGAGTCTCAGATTTAGTGATTATTATGTGCGGGAAAGTATTCTACACACATACATATCCTAACATACAACAGATATATCGGTGAGCCGCACACATCAGCTCACGGGTGGGAAAGAATACTTTGCCAACAGAGTACTTCTGAAGCTTCGAGAAGCCTCACCTTTAGAGAAATCAAATCAGAATGTTGGCAATTCAATTATATTTCCCCTCAGACGCTTCCTTTTCACATTATTAATATCCAGAAATAATCGTCACACGTCAGCACGTTAGAGGCCCTGTATATGACATTGAACCTAGACACGTTTCATCCCAGGGCATAACCTTAAAGGAAAGTTTAACCATCTGAGGAGGGGGAAGCTCTAAGAACGACATTTTTGACTTGTTAAGATTAAGCATGCCATTAATAAACTTTCACTTAAAGGTAAAAAAAAAAATCCTCAAAACGTTGGTATCATTTCCAGACTGTCCTGTCAGCATCACAACTTACAGGAAATGCTTCATCTTCCCATACAAACCCTGTATTTATTCACAACCCTGGCATACTTGGGGGAAGAGAAAAAAAAAAAAGCCCACACCATTTCAGAGCTGGTTGGCTTTTTTACACTAACTGGTGGAATATCTGAGAAAGTGTTCTCAGCAAATGAGCAGCCTGTAAGAAACTTGACAACAGGGAGTGCAGAAACTTTCATTCTCATTTTGTCCACGTCAAGAACTGGCTGCGGCGTGTTACTTTCCTTCGCTGCCCCTTGCATTTTTAACTCTGGCAGCCTCTTCGAAATGATCAACTTTTCCTAAAACCAGCAGCAACGTGGTAACACGATGCCAGCCAGATCCATAGGTTTGCACTGAAAGAGCTGAAGGACTTTGAAGACTGGCTGGAAGATTCCTATTTTATTTTATTTTTTTTGCTGTGAGCAATCCCATGTTAGCCAACAACCAGGCCTAGAGTGATCGCTTCTGTGTAATTTTTGTCTCGGGCCCTATCTGGGTTTTCCCTTTGCACTGAGTCTCCCTCCCAGACCCTTTCCTGTTCACCTGGTGCGTTTACAAAAAAGTTCAATGACTCCCCAGAAGTGCAATGAATCAGGAATCGGCCTAACTTCTCTGCGATTTCACTTCTCCCGCTAACGCTTCTCACTTCACTTACCTCCCTGAAAAGTCTCGCCGTGATTGTCCAAAATAGGGCAAGGATGAATATCCTATCATACTTTGGATTCATCATTAAAGATCCATCGCTCTGACTCAAAAACTTGCCTAGTTATCAATTATGAGGCCTAAAAAGACAGGAGGAAGTAAAGCAAGACCTGAAATTTAATAAGCCCAAGATTCTCCCCCCCCCTGAAACCCACCAGTCCTTCTCGCCCTCTAACTTAAATCGCTTTAGAGTCTTCGGGCCATAAAACTGCGACTGACTTCCCAGGGGTTGGGGGGAAACGCCACCATCTCACACAGGTACTAACAAAACAAAACCAAAAAAAAAAAAAAGCTTCCCCAAGCCACAAAAACAGCTCTGCACTTCAAACAACTCCCACCTCCGCCTCACCCTCAAATTATTCACGGGGTCCTGCAATCCCTGGAGTTTTGGGGGGAGGGGAGCGGTGGTGTTTGCCTTGGCCTTTGCACGGTGCGTTCCTCTAGAACCCAAACAGGAACTAGACAGGAGGCGCAGCGCCCGTCCGCCGGGCTGTCCCACCGCTGTCAGGCGTGTAATCACCGGCCAGTGTCCGCTGACCCGAGACACATGGCGCATCATCCGCACCCGCAGAGGAAGTCTGCCCCTGCCTCGGCCCCGACGGAAGCGCCTGGGCTGCAAGGCCCTGCCACATGGCACCGCGGGGCACCGACCCCTCGGCCGAGCCGCCCTGAGCCGCGCACAGGCGGGTGCATCAGGGGATGCGACCAGCCTCCTCCTCCAGCCCAGCTGGGCCTGGAAGGGAAAAAAGTTTGGAGCCTGGCTTTGCAAACTCTTCCCCAGCCAACGCCAGTCCGGTGCTGTTTTCCTACTCTGGGGACCGCACGAAGGCCCCTCCCGACCCTCCCAAGTTCGCCCAACTTACTACTCTGCATGCTGGTGCCTAGTGTGCTCCCCGCTTGTCAGGAGCCCCCAGAAAACTTGCAGCGGCGGCGGCGGCGGCGGCGGCAGCGGCCCCTCGGGTCCAGCCACCTCCAGCTCCTCCGCTGCGCCCGGTAGGAGAGAATTAAAATCAGCCAGAGAGAGACAGCGAGGGGGAGTGGGGCTGCGAGGGGGAGGGGGCACCGGCCCGAAACTTCTTTTTTTGGCAAATGGGGATTTGTTTTTCCTCCTCCCCGGCGGCTGAACTTGACCCTCCTGACTCCAGGGGCTACTGCAGTTGGAAGTCGCTCGTTTCTAAGGCTCAGATGCCTCCGACCCACCAAAAGGAGGAGAGGAAGGGAGGGGGAAAGAGAGCAGAAGAGAAGAAAGAAAGAAATCACACGCGCAAAAAAAGGAAGAAAGAAAATGCATGTGAAACCCGAGAAGCCTGCGCTTGGCTTTCTGCACACTCTCCCTCCGCTGCTTTTTTTTTTTTTTTTTTTTTCAAAGAAAGTCACTTTTAATTCCCAGGGCTCCCCGCTCGCGATCGCCCACATTTTGCGCGCACACGCGCGGGCGCAGCACTCGCAGCGCGGTGCCCGGCCGGGCCGAGCGGCTCCCGCGCCCCCCGCGCCCCCCGCGCCCCCCGCGCCCGGGCCCCGCGGCCGCCCGGGCCTCCCCTCCTTACCTGTTGATTAATCGTCAAGAACACCCTCCGCAGCCCGAAAGATGGTGGCGCGGCGGCCAGAGCCATGAACCGTCTTCTGTTGTTTGCAGAGTTGATCTTGGATTATTTGGGGGGGTGGGGGGGAGAGAAAGGTCTTTCCTGCCTCCCCCCCTTTTCCTTCCCTCCCCCCTTTTATAAAAAAGAGAGAGAGAGAGCAAGAGAAAGAGAAAGGAAATAGAGCAAGGATGTGCCCGGTGCCGGGTGGGAGAGGGGAGGGGGTGTTGTTTTTTGTTTTAAAAAAAAATAAAATAAAATAATAATGGGAAGGCGAGAGCGCGATCGAGAGGACGCGGGGTCTGGAGGAACGAGCAGCACCAAACAAGAGGACGCTTGAGATTGCAGTGAGATCGGGTCTTTATCAGAAATGTTATCGCTTGTCAGGACCTCAGTCTCCGCGCATTACGTCAGTTTCAAGACACCAACACTATTAATATCAAAGGAGCCTTCGCGGAGGAAAGCGCCACCCCAGACCGAGCTCCCTTAAAGAGACAGCGCGCGTCCCCGCGCCGCCGCCGCCGCCGCCGCCGCCGCCGCCGCCGCCCCGCCCGGCTCCGAGCACCCGCCGCCGCCGCCGCCCGCCGGGACCGGCCCCGGCCGCGGCCAGCCGGCTGCGCGAGAACTTCGCCCGCGTCTGAGCGCCGCAAATGAGAGCGGCGCGGGGCAGGGACCCGGCTACCTTCCCGCCCCGCCTCTCCCCCCTCCTCCTCCCCCACCCCCCCCATGTGTGAATGTGCGGGCTGGAAACCCAGGGGGGAAAAAATCCGAAAGCTTTAGGGAATAAGGTGGTCAAAGATAAGGACTTACCTTGGGAGGGGGTGGGGGGCAGGTGGGGGCCGGTGCGTGGCGGCCAGATCGTGGGTCCCCAAAACACTCGGAGATGCTCTCAGGAACCGTCCAAAGAACTCCAAAAGTGCTTTTACCTTTTTGGGTGTTACTTTGCCTTCTCCCTCCCAATTAAGCGACGCAGGATTTGTGTGTGTGTGTGAGTGCGTGTGTGTGTGTGTGTGTGTGTGTGCGTGTGCGCGCGCGCGCCGCCCCTCCCCCGCCCTTTTTCTAGGGCATGAAGAAGTCTGAGGGCACCTAGTCGGTGGTCTGTGTTTCTCATGCATTTGATGGCCAGTGAGGCTGAGAACTTGAACTCTGTCCTGAGTTGGAGAAGTGCGGACTGAGGTTGCTATGGTTTTGTGGGCTGGGGGGACCCTAGCAAGCTCTGTGGGTGCTTACATGGGGTACCACAAAATAGAGAAAATGGGAACATGACTCAAGTGCTGCAAGATGAGTACCTGCAGCTCTTTGGAGTTATAGTAGCAGGCAAGGAACACTGAATTTAGCATGCCATTCTTTTTACTACTTCACATCTCCAAATACTCTCATTGTTAAGTGAAATTCTCTCAAAATAAGTTACTGAATTGAGCCAGGTGGGTTTTTTTTTTCTTTTTCCTTTTCTTTCTTTCTTTCTTTTTTAATTTCTAAAAACCAACAATGCATAGGAGTACCACGACAGGATCCAAAGTATAGTAGGTGTTAAAAACTCAGTAAATATCTCTTGGGAGTTTGGACTTCATTTTCTTCAGTTGGGTGACTTTAAGTGGCATGTTTTTCCTCTAGTGAAAATCAGTTTAAACTAATTTTGTGCTAAAAGAAGAAACATCCTTCCTTCTCCAAACTGCAAAATGATTAAAATTAGAATTTTAGAGAGGTACGTACAATCATGACTCCGTCAGCCAAAGATGAAGTAATTTCCTCCAAAATATTTTTTTCACTAAATGATTCTTGCATCTTTTAAGAGAAAAAAGCTAAGTGTATATTTTGAAACATACTATTATCAGAAGTGAAAAAGCCAACCTTACTGCTTTTTTAAAAAAAAAGATCTTTATTCCTAGTCAGGCAGATCTGTGATTCCTTTTTGTAGCCCTTTTGCTCCAGAATTTTGGTATCGTGTCCCAGACACTATGAGTAGAAAAGCATTAATTCTTTTGCAATAGGGAAACTAGTCAGGTAAAACAGTAGTCAAAATACAGTTTCACAATGAGGCAAACAATATATTCCCTAAAGGAGAAGACAATGAAGCTTATATGCATGGAGTTATTCATGTGTGACCATCAATTTAAATTAATTTGGGAACAGAGTAAGATTTATATATAGTCCTGCTTGCAGGAAAATTAATATCAAAATCTTCAGTAAATCTCATAGTCAGCTACTAATGACCACCTGCATATTTTCACACTAGAGTCATTTAATACTGTCCACTGCCAATTTCCACTGTAAAAAGTATTCATATATTAAATATAGAGCTTTATTTTCTTTTTTAAGCCATAAATTAGCTTACTGACATTTATGGAAATATGCATGGCGCAGTGAGAAGCATTTTTATTCAGGAGAAAAAAAGGATCTGAGGGAAACATTCTTGAGTCATGACTAACTAAAAATATTAGATCAAATAAATTTTGAAATATGAATCTGAATAGTAAAACGGTTTGTTTTTAAAGGGTTAATACCACCTAAAACTGCTGAAGCTGGTATCTAACTGATAAAATCTCAGGCTGTAGCGTCTTAGCAGCAAAATTTAAATAGTACCATATATCACAAGGATTAGTCCCCTAATCTATTTCTGCTCCCCAAGACTTAAATGACATTTTAAAAGGGGAAGTGATCTTCCTCTTCGTCACTCTCACATGTAAGCCAATCATCAAGAGTGTAAATTTACTCACGTGAAACAAGCATTGATTAAATTGGTTCAAAAAAATGAAATTACATGCTCTTGCAAGCACAAAACCCTTGAGATGGCTGGTGTTTTTCCACCTGTAATAATACAAAATTTGACCATTAAGTGTACCCAAAATTATACATTATATAAAATGTTAAAGCTAAAGGTCTGAGAGTGAATTATGTCCTTCAATTGAAAGGATAAAGTTACACTGCAGGTACTGAAGCCAACAAATTCATGTTCACTTAAAAATTTAATGAATGAAGTTTCATGGACCCAATTTTGCTGAAGTTTGCCTGAGAGATGAAGACTCTCTTCATGTTCCTTTTTGTATTTTGAGTTCAGCTGAGCAAAATGCTGTCTGTATCAATTCATTTACATGAACCACAAAAGATCTGTAGAGCAGTTAATAAAAGCACAAATATTTTTGTAAACTTTTTCAAGCAAATTATTTATTTATGAAATAATTTATGAAGAAAATTTTTACCTCATGCTTTAGATATATTACATATGCTCTTGATTGACACAATATGTATAAGCTCAAAGGCCCTCAGAGCATTTTTTAATTCTAGTAGGAATATTTCAAAACAACCAACTAATACATGAGGTCATAATTGTTTGACAGTTGTTTTTAATATATAAAATAAGTTATGTATATTGTTTTCTTTCAAATGTTTGTTGATTTGTGTTTATAGTCCTGACATGTGCATGGCACAAACTGAATTAGGGGAAATAGTAAAGATTTATTTACATTTATTGTCTTCTGCTGTCAAACATATGCAAAGCTCTTAAAGCCATTCTCTGCTTTTTTGCTTTTATTTGCAAAGTGTTTCTGAACAATAGAGTCTCCATGTCAAAGTGACAACCTGTGCTTTTATCAGCTATATCAGAAAGTAAAGGGCAAGTGAAGAGAAATTTTTAAAAAGCAAACAAAGAAATAACTTCCAACTAAAAGAACTTCTTTGTAATCTTTTGTAATTCTTTGAATTCTGGAATATTCTTTCACGGCTGGACCACTGATGAAAGAGTTCCTTGAGCTGTATAATGCTTATTATTTACTAAAATTACGTAGTGCATTTTTTTTCTGTTTTATTATTTAAACATTCTGCCCCCCCCTTTTTTTTCTTGTAGTTTATTCAGCAGAGATACAAAGAGGGATTAGTAGTTAAGCAAAGCATACTTGTTTTACATTTTCCATCTTTTACCACATAACTTACTTACAGTTCCAGTGCCTGTAATCACAATGATTTTACCTGATGGAACACGTATTTCAGAAATGTAATCCAACTGTTTACCCTAACACGTCATAAATTGCAATTCCTTTCAGAAACCTCAAAGATTGACAACCCTTGGTCCTAAATGCCAACTGCTTTAACACATACTAGCAAGAAAACATTTATGTATTATTTGCTCTCAAGTTAGTACTATATCATATGAAATGGAAGGCCATTTTGCCTCCCAGCATATTAAAAGCAATTATTGAAGGAGTCTGCCTCCTGCATGGTGAGACCTAGAGAAACAGAGCATTATCAAACACAAACTTCCCTGACTCTATCTCTTCTCTCAATCATGTGCCACGCAGCCGAAAAAAAAAGTCTGCACACAAATTATGACCATTTTCCAACCTACCTATTGCCGAACACCTCTGGGTGAATTTATTAAAGATAAATTCATCTTTAAATAGCCTGTATCTGGTATTCAAATTCACATTTACACTTGCCAATCCTCCCCCCTGCAATATCAGGCAACTGCCTACTTAAACAGATGGGCCTTGCAGCCCACCCCAAAAGCCAGCAAACATGGGCTTCATTTAATTAAAAGAGGAAACAAATTTCTGAGGTGTAGGCACACACAGGCGCGCGCACACACACACACACACACACACACGCACGCACACACACCCCTGCCTAGGGAGACCCAGAATAATAATGATTCTTGCATTTTCAATAGACTTTATAAATGTCCAACCATATACTATCATTGGGTTCAAAGCAGAATTAAATAGTATTGCTCAGTGCCATGTATTCAACCCAAACTACTATGGGAAATAACTGGATTCACTTCCCTTCTCTTACTAAGAAAGAACATTTACATCTGAATTAACCCAGACCCACTATCTGCCCCTGAAAAGTAGGTGTTTTCCAAAGTTCTCCTTATTTCTACCCTTATTTCATCCCGGCCACTTTCCAAACTCTATTCAATTAACTCTCAGTTGTATATAACCAAGCGCCACATCTGATTTTGCCAAAATTTCAGACTGAAATATTACACTAGAAATCGAACTCATGAATTTGAATGACATATGTCTGATATCATAATTTAAGAAGAAGAGGCTACAAAGAGACAACATGGAGGAGGAAGGAAACAGAGCAACCCTATCTGTCTTGGAGGTCTGAGTCATCCAGACCAGAAACCTCACACATTTGACATCTTTGGCAATACCTTCTCCCACACGCCCCACATTCAATCAGTTACCTAGTCTTCCCCTTGTTTTCTTTTCTAAAGGATTTTGTACCTTTTTCTGCCTTTCTTTCCATCCACACAGAGCCTTCCCAAATTAAAAAGTTATTATCTCTCCCAAGACATCCCACTGAGCGTTATCGCTCTACTCTCTCTCCCTCTGTTCATTATTATACTGAGCTATCTGATCAGATCATTTCCATTTTGCATATTCTACTTCTGATGACAAAAATCCATGACTTCCAACTACCAACAGAATAACACCAAAGTGCTTAGGGCATTCAAGTTCTCCCACAACGTAGTCCAAAAACACTTTTCTGGATTAATTCTTCACTCCAGGCTTCCACACAGCCCACTCTCCTGACCCACTCGGTGGAGTCGTTCGCCAGACCCATCTGACACTTTAGAATGTCTTGGATTTTATTTTCTGCTACCTTCTACTTGAAAGCCAATTCTCCAAGCTAAGTAACATCTCTTCTTCTAAAGTCAAACTCAGATTCTGCCTTTTGCGTGAAGCCTTCCCCAACAAGACAGGAAGTAAGCTTCTAAGGGCATTGCTTCTTCCTCTAGGTAGCAATGTATCACAGTGACTTGTATAGTGTTAAGCTGTTGACCTACCCCCCTCCCCTGTGCTAGACTGAAAGAATCTTGAAGGCAGAAGATGAGCAAATCATAGGTACTCAATAACATCTGTTAAATTGAATTTGGAGATTGGGACAACCTCTCTACGTTTTACTCAGAAACACACTATTGAGCCCAGTTTCAAATGCTCCATGTGGCCTTTTCTTCCTTCCGTTCTGTTCTCTTTTTCTTTAATACATATGGGCCGATACATCATGTGCCAGTTGAAGCTTGTGGGTGGTCTTCATCTCAGCAGCATATTTTTGGCAATATATCAGAGGAGACGTTTGTCCTTCTCTGAAATATTGTCCTCATTATCTTAAGTTTGGGTTCATAATTCCATGTTGCTCTAAAAATACCAAATTAAATGACTGTTAACTAAATACTAGGCATTATGGAGTTATAAAAAAAATGAAGCAGAAAGCTGAGAATTTTCAGATGGAAAGGGATTATTTGTAGTTTTAGAAGCCAGAAGTGTGAGTTAGGAAAGTCGTGAAAGTGCAATAGAGATAAATAATTATCTCTTTAAACATTAATGGTAGTTTTTTTCTCTATATTCTTTAACATTAAAATAGTGAATCGTGGTAATGTAAGTCAATCTGCCAATAGCCATTAATTTTTGGAGACATTAAGTGATCAAACACTTATTTAATATTTAACTGATGGTACAGATCAAACTATCCAGGTTTTCACAGTGGTCACACTTCAAAATATCACATGAACCCCATTGAAATGAGTGTGTGAGGGTGTGTGTGTGTGTGTGTGTGTGTGTGTACATGTGCATGTGTTTATGAGTGTGTGATCATCTGGGAAATGAAAGCTTCCATTTAATTAACATTTCATCTTGGTGTTCACACAATTGATTCATCCTTCGTGCAGCTAGACCATTGGAGTGGTGTATAGACATGGCCAAATGATCCAGTGATAAGTATTAGTTACTATCTTGACTCTCAACTTTGTTCCTCAGTAACTGTACACTGATTAGAAGACAGCATGCTTCCAGCTTCTGGAAAGAAGCTATTCTCTGCATTCTCTCTCTGCTCGGTGCCATGAGAGGGGGTTCACTACCTCACCTGGGCTCTTCTGCCATCTGGTTTCTGAAGGGTTTGACTAATGATACCACCAGCTCAGAGAATGGGAAGAGAGACAGTCAGGGTATTTATTCCCCGCTCTCTGCTATGGGTGCACTCTCACAAGGTTCTAGTAATAAGGCCCCCAACCCACCACTCCCGCCTTGAGATTTTAGCCCTAGGGGCAGCTGCTTCTGGCTGTTGCTAGGCCCTGGATGTTTCTCCATGTCTTGTTGTCTCCCTAAACCCTGCCTGTGACTTGTCAATGATCCTTTGTTAAACTCTTTTTAAGTTCTTCTTTGAGTATTCCTTGAGTTATCCACCTGGACTTTGATGAACACAAAATGGCTTGTGATAAAATCATCCTTGTACTCTAGAGTCCAACATAGTCCTTATAATATAATTCAATAGTTAAACAAATATATGTTAAGTAACTATCGTGTACTAGACAGTGTTAAGTGTTGGGGAACTAAGTGGTAAATGAGTGGCATGCCCCCCAACCTTGAGGATTTTATGATCTAGTTAAGAATTCAGTGCTTCTGAAACTAACGTGGGTGCTTTTTAAAAGTATAAATGTATGGGTCTCATGTAATGAATGTGCATCTCTGGCGGTGGGGCCTGAGAATGCAAGCTGATCACACCATGTGATTCTTATATTCATTAATGTATGAGAGACAGCAATCCTTTGACTATGACAAATACTAAATAATCTACTACAAATATGAAGATACAAAGGCAGACCTTGATAAATGTGAGTTGGGTGAAAGCATGAACTAATGTTGAGAATAAGGTAATTCAGATATAGAGGCCAAGGTCATGTGCAGTGGTTCGCAGTGCCAGCAGCACTGGGATCACTGCCTTTTCATGGGGTGGGCAAAAGTTGGCGGTAGAGGATGCTCTACAAACTGTGCTAATTGTGTTTGATCATTGTGCTCTATTGTATTACTCTCAACCCCTCCTCCTTCCTCCCTAGCCAGCATCATACATCCACTGTAGCAGCCCCAGCTGGCTGGGTTTCCCCAGCAGAGCAGAGCCCTGGGCAATTGTTCCAATTTGCTCCAGTCTAGAATCTAGAGATAGCTCTGTCTGGAAAGAAAGGCCTGGACACTCTAGTTCAAAGCTAATTAAGTCAGTAAGATAAACAAGGTAAGACTCCTGGGGATAAGGGGAATTTCTTGGGCCCCAAGAAATCCACAAGTTAGAGGTTGAAAATATTGGCAATATCTGAGACTGCTAGCCATATTATTCAATCTTCCCAAGGACATCTGAGGTTTTTAGATTAGGGACATACCTGTGACTACAGATGACCACTACATGATCACTGCAATTACTTCTTATTAAATGAGAATTTAATTACCCTTCCCCCTATTATTCGCAGACTTAAAGTAAGTTTAGACAGTGCTACCTAACCTTTTCTCAACATTTTTTTAAAAATATATTTTATTGATTTTTTTATAGAGAGGAAGGGAGAGGGATAGAGAGCTAGAAACATCAATGAAAGAGAAATGTTGATCAGCTGCCTCTTGCACACCCCCTACTGGGGATGTGCCCCCAATCAAGGTACATGTCCTTGACTGGAATCGAACCTGGGACCTTTCAGTCCGCAGGCCGATGCTTTATCCACTGAGCCAAACCAGTTAGGGCAGTTCTCAACGTTTTTAACTTCTTCTTTTTTTTTTTTTTTATAAAGTCCCAGGCAAGATCCTTAAGTTAATATCCAACTTTGTATATATCCTAATACAATACATATACATATACCATACATGGATATTCACATATATATCGAGGCCCTTTAAACAAGGAAACATAATTAAAACATAGCCCCTATTATCTCTCCCAAACACAAAGACATTTGAAGAATGCAACTACTGCTTTAATTATGCCAGAAGTTTCCAATTGCTATAGGTTAAAATCTAACAGAGTCCCAACACAATTCTTATTTTATTTAAAGAGATGCTACATCATACCTTGATCTCATATTAGGTGAGCAAAGCCAATTCTATCTTTAGGCCACAAAAGTGAAAATCAACATAAAGTGGCCTTCTAGAAATAACCCATTCTGTGGGGGAACATCTGAACAATTTGTACAGATTAATATATGAAATACGTTCTAAAAATGGTCCAACTATTAGTCATACTTGATAACTATGATCTATCCTACTATGCAGTATGCACTGCTCAGTGAGAAACTATGCTGTGACTTATAATGTCATTAGACAAAATTTGAATTTTTGTTGAGTGATTCATCACATATCCAGCATGATATTCTGTTGACAGAGCAGAGGTAAGAGTGAATGATCATTCTGCTTTATTGAGATTTTGTATAACAATGAGGTATTCTAACAAGTACATATTTCTTAGCTATATTTCTATTCGTTTTCTCATTCAGAATATCATCATAGAAAAGCTATATAATTTCTATTAAGGTCATGGTAAAAATTTCAATTTTTTATTGATTGATTTGAGAGAGAGAGGGGGGGAGAGAGAGAGAGAGAGAGAGAGAGAGAGAGAGAGAGATTTGTTGTTCCACTTATTTATGCATTCATTGGTTGATTCTTGTAGGAGCCCTGACCAGGGATTGAACCTGCAACCTTGGTATATCGGGACAACATTCTAACCAATTTAGCTACCTAGCCAGGGTAAGGTCATGGTTAAATTCAATCTCTGCGATGCATTTCAGGTCTCCTGCTTCAAAGACTCCTTAGGAAAGACTATTTGAGGATAAGAACCATCCACATGCTTATAAAAGCATAGAATTATGGTACATTGACTTTCTATTACAATGTGGCCCCCTTCTCTAATTTTACAAATGAAGAAACTGAAGCAGTGCTCAAGGCCATACCTAAGTAATAATCATGACTAACACTATACAAGGCTTCCTATGTGCTAGGCTCTGTTCTGACTACTTCACATATATGTGAATTCATTTAATCTGAACCAACACTCTGTGAGGTAGGTGTCACTGTCCTCCCCATTTCATAGATAAGGAAACTGAGGCATATACAATGCCATAACCAAAGTCAAACAGGTAGTCAGGGGCAGAACTTGCTGCATCAAGGGTTCAATGTCCCACTATGCTGTAATTTCATTTTGGTGGCAGAATTGGGACTCGATCCTATGGTTTTGAGTTGACACTTAGCCTGGCAGGTATGGTGTGTGTGAATGTGTGTTTGCATGTGTGTGTCTAGTTGTGGTGAACACTTGCTATTATTTAGCTATACCAACATCCACTCTCTCTTCCCTAGCAATAGCCCATTGATTTTCCTCTGTAGGAAGAGAAAGTACTGTTCTTAGTCTAAAAAAATGACTCACTGCAAGAAGAGCAAGCATTTGACTCCAGCCTTGCTTATCAGAGCATCGCATTCAGGAACCTGACAGAGTCAGAGCCAAGAAAACCTTGGGGGACAACTGGGAAGATAATCTGGACTTTTTATTCTAATGCACTTGGTCCAGAAAAGACGGGAGGCTGGAGCTCCTACAGCTGTCTCACCATCACAGAAAGTCTGAGTGAATGCAGAGAAAACAGAGCTTAGACATGGAGAGCGAGGTCCTGCGTTCTGCATCATTGCTGGGACCCCTGAATAACACTGCACCCCAAGTCAGCTGTAACCCCTGCATTCTCCAGTTTACTTTATGGCTCAAACCAGTGCCCATTAGTGTCAAAGCATTATACTATTATGGAATTTCAAAAAGTTGTAACTGCATTTCTAGCCAAATAGATTTTCATGCTTTTCACCCAAAATGGTATTGCACAGATTGGTGGTGCATCTTACTTGCCAGACTTGGGTCTGTGTAATTTTTGACAATATTTGACATGGAATTCATCCTCAGATGGCAAAGACATGAAGATATTAGAAACTATTTGGAAATTCAGTGAATGCATCCAAAAGACAAATTCCAATAATTTGGGGGATACGTTGTCCCTTCTCAAGCTCTAGAATATTTGTTTACTTGCTTAAATTAGTAGTTTTATTTGATAAGCTTAAATTACATATGTCCTTGACCTCATAAATTACTCTTATTGTATTAATAGAAGGCTGAAGATATTTTTTACAACACCCTTCAAAACTTACTGAAAGAAGTAAAAGACCAACTAGGCAAAATATCACAACATGTCAGTAATCCTTTGATATTTGAAAGCCCTCAGATAAAGATGACCAAGGAATTCAAATCCACACGGGGGAATGGGGATTTCATAGAACGTCACTGGTGGCCATAAAATGATGAGGGACAAGATTAAGCCTGACCAGTGCAAAAGATTTACATTTAGTGTACAAGTGACATTTCAAGCCATGAAAATAGATCACACTATTTCTGGGAAAAGTATGGGAAAGACAAGCACCTGGGACTGAGACGAGAGAGGTCAATTAAAAGCAAACCAACAAAGGAGACTAGGAAGAAACGGCCTCTCTGAAAGAGAGAAAACCAAGGCAGGGTGTAAACAATCCAAGAGGAAGGAAACTGTTTCAAGAAAGAGGGAAGACTAGGAGGTTGAGTTACATAAGTTAGATTGCATGGCATTCGGTTGCTGGAGACCGTGGCACAATGTGTGCCAGTGGAAGGATGAGAACTGAAACTGTAAGGGAAAGATTCGGAGAATGACTCAGAGGTGAGGATGTGGAAGCAATGTGCACAGACAACCCTTTTAGGATGTCTGGCAATTAAAGCTCCAGAGACTTAGTTATTTGCAAGTACGGGTGAGGGCAAGACATCTTTAAAGATGGAAGATGCATGACCTTGTCTGAATGTGGAAGGGAAAGACCCCGTGAAAAGTATGAGATTGATAAAGAAGATAGAAGAGGGCATAATTCGAGAAGCCAAGTCTTTAAGATGGTGGCCGGTGGTATCGATAGCACTTTCTTCTCCTTGAAGAGAGGAGGCCAGCCATCCTCCAGGGTGTCTGAGAAAAGGCAGAGATGCAGGCGTGAGTGTACATTTGGTGATGAGAAGTAGAGAAACAGGAGTGTTTTGGGAAGAGTACTCAGTTACAAGCTGACTGGATAACTCAGAAGAAAATAAATTTATTATGAGTATTCCCAGTAGCTCAAACAATCATTGGGGGATCTGGAAAGCCAACTCAAAGCTTAACTTCCAGAAATAACACTCCAAAGGATCCTTAGAACCAGGCTGATAAAGAAATGACTTACTGCTGGCACCACTGAGCTCAAGATGCAACATCTGCACAATGGGCACTTTAGCTCCCTAAAACTTGCCCATGTAGCCGTCACCACTGTTCCTGCCCAGTTGTTAAAGTCTGATGCAGGAGTTTCTGATGGTGGAGGCTGTGCCTTAGCTCAGAGGATGCTGGAAAAGCAAGTATCTCACATGATTGGCTTTTACAAGGCAAGCTTTTTTTTCTTATTTTCTACAGAGATTCATAAAGTGAAGAGTAAGTTCAAATGTTGAACAGGCAAAAAAAAAAGTATTCCACAGGGATGTTCAAGAAAAGACAAAATATATTAGCTTTAGAAATCTTAACAACAAAATCTGTTCAAAGCTAACAGTATTAACATATAGTATATTAACATCCTATATAATAAAAGGCTAATATGCAAATCAACCAAATGGCAGAATGAATGGTCGCGATGAGGTGCACTGACTGCTGGGGGTAGACACTCAATGCAGGAAGTGCCTCTGGTGGTCAGTGTGCTCCCACAGGGGGAGCACCGCTCAGCCAGAAGCCAGGCTCACGGAGCCTCTCCCGCCCCCACAGCAGTCAAACATCCCCTGGGAGCAGGCTGGGCTGATAGTTATTGAAATTCAGGATTTTAAGCCAGAAATAAAGGGAAATCCTTCAGTTATGATAATGAAACAAACACTTAAACTCAGTTTTAGACATTGCAATTCCTGATACCAAAGATATTTCTTAAAAAAAAGAGTCACTCCAAATTATAATATTTCACAACTTAGCGATGATCTGACATGGCTGTTATCCAGGTGATATTCTATATTCACTTGCAGATGATCAGGAGCCAAAATTTTCTTTATTCATTTTATTATTTTTGAAATAGTAATATATATTGATTCTAAAAAATTCTAGTAGTACATAAAAGACCCAATAAAGAATCAAAAACCACCTACCAATGCATTTACATGCATATGTGCACACACACACAATTTCACAAATTTTTATGTGTTATATTAGGCATACTGGTCTTTAATTTCCTTCTTACAATTAATAAGATGCTGTCCACATTTTTCCATTGCCCTTACATCATCATTTTTAATGGCCGCTTAGAGTATTCATTTCATATAGATTGTTCCCTATTTTTCACATTGTGAAACTCACTGTCATGAACAGTCTTAGTGTGGAGCTCTCCATACCTGTGTGGTTATCATCTTAGGTCAAATTTCTTACAACAGAAGTTGCTGGGATAGAGTATTCTGATTTGTATATATTCTGATATGTATTGCCCAAATCATCTCCAGAAATAAAGCAAGCACTGATTATATCTTTTCCAGCATGGCATGGAAGTGACCATGAGAACCAATACTTCTTTGAAGATACTTGGAGGAAATGGGCAGGGCTATATAATTTCATACCTTCAGCGAACCTTGATCCTCCAGAGTTGCCAGGGCTCTATAATCAAGGTGCCATTTACTATTCCTCTCAGACGTTTTCCCTATGTATTAGTCAGTGGAAGGATGTAATGTAGCAGCACAAAGAAAGTAGTCAGCCAGTAGTTCCAGACTTTCTTGTGTTGATATTTTCAAAATCAATATTCATGTCAGCCTACTTGGTCACCTACACAGATTCCACATGAAGAAACCTCATAAAATTTAGTTCTCTGAGAGAGCATCTCTAGTCTAATCTCTTCACTTCACAGCTAAGGAAATGAAAACCCAGAGAAATTTAGTGACTTTATCACGTTCACACAGCTTCTTGGTTTATATAAAATAAAATAATAAAGTAAAAGAACCAAATTTACTTTCTGTGCTATGATCTCCATCCATTTCTAGGTTACATTATGTCATTTGAGTTCAAGCCATTCTTAGATATGTTAAGCATTTGGAGAAGTAGGTTATCTCTTTTAGGATTTTACTTTTAAGCTAGATATCAGGTAACATAGCTCTACCCCCACCATTCAGCAGATATCTTTAAAAAGTTATCAAATTAAAACAAAAATGTGAATTAACAAAAGCAGATTTCTTCAAAACTGCTCCTAAAACAAATTCTTGCAAATGAAATAAATTTTAATATACCATGGGAACATATGACTAAGCATTTGATAAATATTTCTAAGGGAAAACAATATTATATGACTAGTAATTTTGACCTTTAGTACCCTAAAGGTTCTTGAGATAATGCTGCATATAAGGTACCACCAATAATCAATTCTGAGGAAGAGGGGTTAGTTTTACTGTTCTTCTTGGTCAGTGTGTTTTGGGCCTATTTACTGATAGTCTCCCCAAGTGTTATATTTTGTTGTCTAACAGCTTAAGTACTGCCAAAAGTGTAACACCCTAGTAAGAAAACTTACTGATTTAAAAGGCTATATTGTCTACGGCCATACCACCCTGAACACGCCCAATCTCGTCTCATAAAAGGCTATATTTTTAAGAACTATGTCATCTGATAATGAAACATCTTCATTTTCACATAGCACATCAGACAACTTCAGGACAAAAATCAAATGAATACTTTCATTTTCAGTGAAAACATTAAATTTGAGATCTGTACAGAGCTTTCACTTCCATATTATTTGTTATCAAAAGCATATATATTGTCTCTGCCTCCAGGGACTTACATACTCAACATTTGTAACATATTTGATCCAGAAAGTATAATGCTTTCACTCTTCACTTATGTAATACTAGAAGCCCGTTGCACAAAGATTCACACAATAGGCCTTCCTTGCCCTGGCTGCTGGCACCGGTTTTCCTCCTGCACCCAGGACCGAGGCCCTTGGTCTGGCTTCAGTGGAGAAGTCAAGCCTCTTCAGTCTTCAGTCTTCAGCCTTTAGTCTTCAGTCTTCAGTCTTCAGGCTTCAGTCTTCACTCTGGCTGGCGCCAGTCTTCGCTCGGCACCTGCATATGCAAATTAACTGCCATCTTTGTTGGGTTAATTTGGATACTCATCCTGATTTCCTGGTGGGCATAGCGAAGTGACACCAATTTGCATGTTTCTCTTTTATTAGTGTAGATAATTTACTGAAAATGCATTTTTGATTTTTAAAAAATCACCAGTCAAATATTGTCAACAATGACAATGAATCACTTAATGATATCTTGGATATGGTTTGCTTTTCTTCAAGTCTGCGAACTCCAAATGTTCCTCATAATCTTTCTACTCCATTTTGGAGTATTACTCATTCAGGATGGACTATCATTTGCTCAATAACCCAGATTCCACAGATCCAGATTGTATGAGAAAGATAAATGTATTCAATGAAGAAGTATATTTTTAAGTCATGAGACAAAACCTCTCCATCACTCAAGATCAAAACTGTGTTTTCATCTTTGATTCATTCTTTTCTATATTCCATATGCACAACCAGCCTTCAAATCTTACTGATTTTTCTCCTTTGTCATGTCATTTATTTCTATCATTTATTTCTTCCTTACAGCCACTTCCCCTTATGAAGATTTCTGTTTCATGCTTGATAGTTTTGGTCTATTCTCTTCCTTCTCAAATCACCATATATGCATTTAGTAAGTATTTCACACCCCTTAGTCCAGTTATTCTTCTGTATCAAGATCATTAGTTACTCCATATTGATTAACTCACAGATAGTAAATATCTATAGCATGGGTTCTGCATCCATATTACCAATACATTCATGTCCACAATCATAGCACTCTTTCCAGCTGAACCTTAAAAATCCTTCCCAGAGCTAGTTTCTAATCTTTGTTAACACAAATTTTAGGACATTGTCTATAAATCAATCTATCTGCAAATCAATCAACAAATCAGATGTGACACATGATATTTACTATCCTAGGCTTTCAAAATGAAGTTTCATCTACTTAATGTAGATTCCACAGCTGCCTAAATCTTTCCCCAGCAACATTCCCAAACCCTTTCTCAGAAATTCCCCATTGGGTCTTTATTCCCACCATACCATTCCAGAAAAAAAACATATTTTCCTTTCCACCTCTGCGACATTTCTCACAGCATTCCTCCAGTCTGAAATATCATCCCTGCTCCTTTCTGCCTATCAATATGACTTTGGAAAAGTCCCATTTCCTTGTTACAACCTTAATAGTCCAGTTAACACATTGTGACAGATTCCATGCCTAAGTCTGCAGTCATTTGGTAACTAACTACATGATACCCTTGATATTTCTTGTTAATTAGTCTTATATAATTATTTAACTTTTCATTTCTTTGCATCCTGAAACATTCAATGGGTTATAGGTTTATGATTCATATTTTACAGTAGCATGGGAGTTCACAAATACAAGTCAATATTCTAATATTTTCTTCATTTCCATGGGAGGAGAAAAATGGTAAATAAAATATCAATAACACAAGGAACATAAAGTAGAGTGAAATACAAAGAAAATAAGAAAGCTATAAATACAGATAACCAACGTTAAAAAAATAATAGTAACATGTAAGCTTACATGTTGTGAACAGAGAGTGAGGTCACCAGGCTAAAGATAATCTGACCTTTTAGAAACAGAAATCCTATCTGGAGTTTATAACCAAGAGCAAGACATATACTACAGCAAAGAGATGAATTACACAAACTCTTCTTTTCCTTGGAGATATATTATCCAATTAACTGCCTGTGCTCTGTTTAGTTTTATAAACCCAAATGAGATCATCCATATTCAGGCTTGTTCAACTCTACTCTCTCAAGTAGCAATCAAACAGCTGTCTTCAGTCGCAACTTTGTGACTCACAATACATTCATCCCAAAATGCCCTTGTACATCTTGTAGACCATATCATCATCATCATAATAATAATAGTAACACTTAAGCATTGTGTACAGTGTTTTTCATCTTCAAAGCTTGTTTAAATTCTATAATGCAGTGGAAACGTGACAAGTTGAAAAGGTATGGAGGGTTTTTATTGTTCTAGGAAAAGGGTGTTGAGCAGTGCAGTCCTGATTACAGTGTGCAGAGCCCTGAGAGGGTCTGTAAGTTGGCAGTGTGCACATAAAGTGAAACTTCAGAGCTGAAAATTATCAGGTTGAAATTACCTCCCCCGTTAGTGTAAATAAAACAGAAATCTCAGCTATGAGAGAAATATCAACTGATTATGTGTGTTTTTTTTGTTTGTGTGTGTGGTTTTTTTTTTTTTTTTTTTTTTCACTGAAAGTTTAGTACTAGGTTACTGTCCAAGCTCATTAAACTTTGAAGGAATGAATGCCTTGGCCATCATTAAAAACAAAAACAAAAAACCTGTATGCAAGATCGGATGAACATGCTCACCTTTTGGAAATAGCTCTCTACATATTTAGGCTAATTTTTGAGTTTCAGTTACGATGTTATTCTTACCAGTCACCTGAATTGCCTGCCACACTTATGTGTTTGCAGGCTCTTCTTTTTGCAGCTTAAATGACACATTTTTTTTCCCTCCAATGCATCCTTGGAGCTTCTTCGTTATTTTAGTTGTTCTTGGCACACATTCAGAAAAAACAAAATTGTCCCAAATTTCCTTTTTTGGTTCCCTGGGGTGGGGGGGCTGCAGGGGGTGGGGAGAAAATGCTGCTTCCTTTTTGGATCTCAGTGTTTTTCATTGTGAACCAACTATTTAACCATCAATTTCTATCACTGATTTCCCTGCTTCTCAGTTTTCTCTCAAGGAAGCTATAAACTGGTCATTATTATGGTTTTACTGGCCAGACTAAAAAAAGTTACTAAAAGAGTTCCACCCATTTGCTTTAGCGAAATGAATCTAAAACAAGGACTGTTGCAATAAAACATTTCATGGGTCCCTGGCTCACCTGAACCCGAGGTAGCCAGTGTGGATTGTAGGTGACAGCCAGCTCTACATAGGAAGGGATTTTTTGCCACATTGATCTGTAAATGCCAGTTACCAGCTCCATTGCTGCGGCCCAGAGAAAGACTCCTCAGCACCTCTATTTCCTCTGGACTATTCCCTTTGTGCTACGGCAGGGGTGGGCCAAAATATGCCACTTTCCCCTGTGCCATTCTGTGTTTATCTAGAAAGGCAGGGAACACATTTCCCTCCTGAGAATCTTTCCTGATTTGTCTGTAGACCCTCAGCAACCTTAATCTGGGTCACGGCCCAAGGAAGGGAAGCGATGTTCTATGACAATTCTTAAGTATCTTTCAGGTTCACCACAGAATAGTATATTTTCAGTTATTTTCCATAGCTACTTTGCATCATACTTCTTTAATTTATATCATTTCTGTAACCATTTCCAGTTCTTTAGCAGTACTCAAATTTTAACATATTTCTTAGTGTTGACAATTTAATATAATGTTGGCACCCATCAGCAAACTCCATTAATATAGGTGCCCTGCTCCAAACTTTAAGAAGCCAAGAGAAAAATACACTTGTAATCTCCTCTATATAACAAAATATACAGTCACTGAGAATGGTCTTTGTATTTTGGCCTATTTTTCTTCCATATAATTTTTCTTGATGTTTAACTAATTCAGCGAGTGTTATTTGGGAAGGAAAATTAATGCTTTACTAAAGTATGAATGTATTGCTTTATGTTTTATATCATTTAGCATTCTTTTGAGCGATGCTATGTTTTCTAAAACTAATTCACTTTTATGTTATCATGCTGTTTCCTGTCTTTAGACCTTAAGATTTTTTTGTTCATTTGTTTAATTATAGCATTGTATCTTCAGTAACTCTTCTCAATTTTTTAAATACATGAAATCCTTTCTAATGTCGGATATAGGATTCAGGAGTAATATCTAAAACAAGAGCTAAATGGAAGTACCTAGTTCTTACGGACTAGGGGGTGGGGGTAGGGGGTAGGGGAATAAGGGGTTGGAATGGGTGGGTAGGTCATGATTTGCCCTTTGGTATACCTGAATCCTAGTTATAATGAGATGTATTGCATACAAGGTACACTGTACTACCTTATTTTTTTTTAAATTTGACTCCATATAACAACATTTGTCTATAGTGAAACCTCCTGTAAGCATACCATTATGATAATTAAATTTCATCTCCACAACTTTCACAAGCATTAAAATTTATCTAATGAATATGCAAAGTCATGTTAGCTAATTCACTTATACTTTGCATATGTTCAAAAATATTCCTTGATGTTATCAACAAAAAGTCAACTTTATTAAATACTTATGGTAAATCTCACATGGAAGTGGGGAGGGGGGGTCAGGAATAGATTAACCAAAGAACTTGTATGCATATATTCATTGCCCAAGAACACACACAATAGGGAGGTAAAGGCCTGGGGGCAGGGTTGGGAGGGGAGTCAGATGGTGGTGGGCAAGGGGGAAAATTGGGGGACATCTATAATACTCTCACAATAAAGATAAAAAAATACTTATGGTGGAGTCAGCAAGATCTGTAATACACAATAGAATTGCCTTCTCTTTAATTTTGAAGGGAAATCTTCACATCATTCTTTGGGTTAATTTTTCTCCATATCTTAAAAGTCTCCATTTCCATGCACTGAGGTACTGGCACTTTTCAAGAAGTGTTTTATTTTAGAGGTTGTTTTTATTATTTTGCACATGGTTCATTGATTTTAATATATATCGCAAAGATTTCTTCTTAACTGACATGCAAATTTCTAGAGATAGAAGTCCAAAAATTTTATAGGTATGCCAACTGTGAAGACATACTTTTCTATATAGGCTGAATTTGAGTAGCTCATGGAAATGGAGAGTAAATTTTTTTTTTCACGTTATCAAATTATTTCCATTCTGCTGGGAGCAGTGGATAAATTAATCTCCTTTGGTTGGAAATCTTTACTTCCTTGACAAACGACTCTGAGAATCATCAATGAATTGCTCACTTCTGAGTCTTGCAATCTATATTTAACTAAATCAGTAAAGAGAAAATGATGCTAAGCTTGTGTAAGTATACAATTTAAACATGTTTCCTTTATAAAAACAAATCAGATAAAGTGGCAAAATATATATATTCATCATTAAGATGACATAGATGTTGTACTTATGCCAAAGAAGAAGCTCAAATAAAGCATTTTGTTTCTGGAATATATTGTATGATGACATCTGAATGCATTTCTTCACAGCAATGAAAACTACTAGATTCAATAACTTTTTCTAAATACTTAAAAACTGTTCAAGATATTTTATCTTTCTTTACCCTATTTTTTGTATCAAAAAAAAAAATACTAAGTGGTAGATAGAAATACTTAGAATTAAATAATCATAGACTTGAAAAGAATCTAAAAGCCAGACCAATTGCCCAAAGCAATGTAGAAAGCCCTTTGTTCAATTCAGTCTCTCCCTAAATACTTGGGGAGACAGGAAAATGATTGCTTCACAAGATAGGTGGATTCCTTTTTTTGGTATTTCTAATTGAAAGAAACCTCTTCCCTGGTTTTCTGTAACATCCACCAATTGTTCCTGGCTGAAGGCTCTGGATCTGCTCAAAACAATGTATTCTCTACTGTGTACTTCTCCTTACATCATTGAAAGGACTTTGTTAATCCTTTTAAGTATCTCAATGGCTCACCACTGATTGAAATGCCCTTCATCAACCTGGTCACTCTTGTTTGTTCAGGCTTTAACTTCATAATATCCTCCAAATGTTTGGTGCCCCAACATTGGAAACAAGAATTGTCAAGATGAGTTCTGATTAGTTGTAATTCCATGGTAAGACTCTTTTTCCTCAAGTGAAATTAATAGACCTCACAATGTTGTCACCATTTAGTGTGGGTGTCACACAAGTGGTTAACGAATGAGGTTAGTGTGTCCACATTATTTTTGGGTTACCCATGAAGACTTCTAGTAATTACTGCATCCCACCCCCCATTGACATATAAGCCATTTATAGGATAACATAATCTTGAATTTGACTAGGGGCTGAAAAGTTTGCTAGCATATAGTTGATGCAATCCCCTTTTATGTCTATTAGAGAATTGGTGTAAATTCACATCTCCAGTCTGTTGGCACCTCTCCTGTCTGTTGGCACCTCTCCTGTGGTCCATGATTTTTTAAAGATTACTAAAACTGGTTTCGTCACCACATCTGCGAGTTCTTTCAGCATCATGGGAGGTTATTCATACAAAGACTTGAACGTATTTGAAGTGCTAGTTACTTTCTATTATCTTCTCATCTATTCTGGAATTCAGTGCCCTCTTAATGATGTATATTCTAACTTTTCCAATTTGAAGATCATGCCCCTTGATAGAAAAGTGGGAAAAAGTTGAATACTTCTGCTTATTTTTTGTTGCCTACTAACATTACAACATCTTTCCTGAGGAATGAATATAATGTTTCCTTGTTCCAGGTTTAAAACCATAAAATATTAATGTTAACAAGAACAACAAAATCCCATTTTTTATTTTTAGCCCTCTAATCATTAATAGTTGAAAGCCTTAATAACGTTAATTAGTGTATAGAGAATTTTTCATGCTGTGTCAATTGCGAACTCTCTAAAGTAGGAATCATTGGGAACACTAGCAGATGGGCTATATTCATGACGAAATCTGAATTCTACCTTGTTCCTTCTAATGGACAAGAGGATACCTAAAGATGGTTTTCTTCTGTTTTACTTCTAAAGTTGAATACATTGTTGTAAAATCAGAAGACACATTTGTTTTCAAATCGAAGATAAAACTTAATTGAAAATTTTCAAACTTTATTAGCAAATATGTTCTTTTTTTTGTTATTTACACTATACGTATATGTTTTAAAAATTTAATTAGAACTACCAGAAAATCCTTTCAAAAATTTCTGCAAGCCAGGAAAAATTGTATTTCTAAATATTTTATAGATTGTATAATGGCTTAGTGGAGGTGCTATGAAAACATTATGGATACATGGTCTTGAAATAGATGGGAATCTATCTCACCCTCAAGTTTAAGGATCCCAGAATAAAGAATCAGTGTTTTAATGTCCTCAACATACGTTGTAAGCAAGTTACAGGGCACGATGGGTTTTCCTTTTAGGAGACATATTGTCTCCTGAATACTTTTCCTTTCAGTACGTGGGAGACGATATGTATTGATTGCTTAACATATGGTTAAATAGATTTATTTACATAGGTTTGCCTATAGCAAATACATGTCAATATGTACAATTTATGTATTACTCTCAGTCTAAGAAAACATTAATTAGCAGCTGTGTATACAAATAGGTACTTTCACTCCATCACTTTTTAACCATACATATAAAAACATTTTGTGTTACACTATAAAAGTGCTAATGTTTTACAGAAATGTGACTTTATTTTTGTATATAAACATCTGTCATAACAGTGTATTTTCATACTAAATAATTGAAAAACTTATTAAAACATAAATTAAAAATACATATATGTTAGTATATCAAAAGTAAGAAGATATCATTACTAATCTCTCAGATTAAAGACTTTCTGTTAATATATTTTATGGAAAATTCTATACAAGTTAAATAAAATATACTTAATAATTATTATTCCCAAAATGGAAAATATATAGAATGGGGAAATTAAACAAAAGTTTTAAAGAAGACTTTTAAATATCATCACAGTGTGACAAAAAATAAATAGTAACTCAACCAGTAGGAATTAGTTATGATGTGATATTTCTAAACATATAATGAAATATTGTCTATAAAACAAAGGGGATTGCTGATAAATTATGGAAAGACATATACATAGTGATGAATATCTTCCTGGGATGCATGTGAGGGCTTATCACTAGACACTGGGAAATACAACTAAACATTCGCCAACAGCCCGTGGGATTTAAACCCGATGCTTGCAAAGACATTCTTCTGCATCAGGCTCAGCCCAAGTAGGCTGTCAAAGTGACTTATGTCACCCCTGCTCTTTCATCGCCCTTACGATTCTACCTCTGTGTGGTTTTATTTACTTCTCTTTTTCCTACTCTGCTAGCCTGCATACTTTCTCCCTACTTGGTCAGGTTGCTGATGCTACAATGGCAGATCTTAATCTACTTTGTTTATCTCAGACAACTGCAGTTGTTAGGAAGATATTCTAGCATTATTTTCACCTTTTCAACCCACTGTCTTTTAGTAACATTCAGTGGAATGGGACTAACTCTAGTGTAGATAAGTTTAATTCATTCTCTAGCATGGTGACAAGCTGCAGGCGATCTCCCTGCCAGCCACCTCACATCTAATAGCACTCGGTACAGGGAAACAGAAGAGATGAACTATATTTCCTGTGAGGGCAAAGCCTATGTCAACTTTGTTCACCACGTCTCAGTGCTTAGCACATAGTAGGTGCACAAAATATTTGTTGAATGTTCAGTGGGTAATTTATCAGTAAAAAATTTACCACTACGTGGACTATTAATGGCTGTCCCACCAACCTACTAAAAATTACAGAACTACATGGACAATTTAATTTTGTCCTACTCTAATTTATATACACAGTTTTCTCTTTCTTTTATTCTGTCCATGACTATAAAATTACAGAATCTTAGAGCAGAAAAGGACCTTAGATGCCATTTTATAGATGAAAAAATTGAGATCTACAATGATTTGGATTTATAACTAAAGCATAATACTCTTCATGGCCCAGGTAAATACATATATTTGAATGTTCTTACTACATGCTAAAGTATAGCAATAAATTAAACCAGCAAAATCCCTTTCTCCATGTAATTTACATTTTGTCTTTCCTACCAAAGAACTTGATCTACAACGAGTGTGCTACACATATGTGAGACAAATGACTACTGTTCAACAAATTAGTTATGAAACTGATTTCCATCCAGGTTTCTGAATTCCTAACACTTGTTATTTTTCTGAAGTACTATGTGGCCTCCTGATAATCACCCAAACTAGAATTTCTAAGTAATCTCAAGGTAAGGTAAATAACTTTTTAATTATATATACTTTTCCGTAATAGATAGTAACAACTGTGACCCTACAGTAGTAGGAAGGTGTGGATTATTGACTCTGCCATATTGCGGAATGTATCCCCCCCCCCCCTCTCTCATATGTGTATGTGTGTGTATATGTGTGTGTGTGTGTATGATCTCATTTAAATAATTCAATGACTCCACTGTCATGTTTAGTCCCATTTTACAGATGAGCAGAATGAGAGTGAGAAAAAATAACAACACAGCTAGTAATTGACATTAATGGGTTTTGACAACAGAGTTGCCTGACTATAAATCCCATACTTGGGATCACACTACCTACAACAAATGCTGCAGTGCTAGCTGATCTGCCAGGAAATTAACCTTTAGAGTGTGACTTACTCCCCAAGAGATTTTAGAGCTCCTGTGCTACATCGCACATGGATTCTTCAGGGGCTCATCTCAGGGCCTCTCACTGAACCCCGATATGATTTTCAATGCCAGAGAGAAAATGAAATAATAAATGAAACCACCAATAGAGACTGCATTTTTGACTCAGACTCAGCCATGATTTCTATTTCACTTAGAAAAGTAACATGAGCTAGCTAGAAGAAGACTGAATTTGAGTCTCCTTGAGAAATTAATATTCCAGCTTTCAAACCAAAACAGTTGCCAAATCCAGTGGACATAAATCTTCTGGAACCCTGCTGCGTTGGAATTTGTTGAACACACCCTCCTGAAACACTCCCTCCCCTCGGCTCCTGGATGTCCTCCGGTACCTTTGACTGCTCTTTCTTGGTTTCCTTCTCTCAGTCAATGTTGTTCTCGGGAATTCTGCATCCCTTTGCTCTTCCAAGTCAACCTATTCTCCCCATGTGCTCATGTCCTCCTATCGTGACTTTAACAACCAAAAGTAGATGGATTACTTCCACATCTTTATCTCTACCCTGACCTTTTTCAGCTCTGCAGATCTATAAATCCAAACTCCTAATGGACATTTATCTTCCAATTTCCCAGTTACCTAACATTTTTGCTTGGCGTAAAATTAAAAATATAATATCCTACATTTTTCTTCGCCACATGTTTTACTCTGTTTTTGCTTTATAGTAATGTGTTGGAGCAGTCTTTTAAAACAAATAATATCATTTCCATTAATGTTTATGGTTCATTAGTGTGTTAGCCTCTAATGGAAGAACTGCAAGACCCCAGCAATGCCCCTCACCTCTTCAGGCGTAGGACCCTCCTTCTCAATAACTCTCAAAATCTAACCCATTGCCTAGTCCCACTCAGTCCAGATTGGTGCTTCTAAACTTTAATGGACACATGAATAACTGGGGATCTTGATAAAAACAGATTCTGATTAGGTAGACTTCAGGTATAGCCCGAGATTCTGCCCAAGGTCTTGTCCGCAGACCACACTTGGGAATCATCTCCTCACTCATCTTGCTGCCTCCATATTTATCCTCTAGAGAGTCAACTCTAGAATGAGCTGAGAAATGAGCCATGTCTGCTGCTTAAAGTCTTTCTCTCAAGCACCGGAGAAACCCCATGCTTCTTCATATGGTATAGTACAGTGATGGCGAACCTATGACATGCGTGTCAGAGGTGACACGTGAACTCATTTTTTGGGTTGATTTTTCTTTGTTAAATGGCATTTAAATATATAAAATAAATATCAAAAATATAAGTCTTTGTTTTACTATGGTTGCAAATAAAAAAAAATTTCTATATGTGACATGGCACCAGAGTTAAGTTAGGGTTTTTCAAAATGCTGACACGCCAAGCTCAAAAGGTTCGCCATCACTGGTATAGTAGGTCCTCTAAAGACCTAGAGCCCAGCAACTTCTCCAGACCCATCTCACAGATTTAAATAAATGCACCAATAATACAAGACTAACCTTAGGTGCCCCTTCTTCCAGGAAGCCTTCTCAGATCTGCAGCATCTTCACTCTTTACTCTGATATTCCCTAGATGTTTCTGGATATTTCTTTCCATGTGTTGATTTCCTGTTTCTATGTCATAAGCTCTTTAAGGTGAAGGCCCATGTCTTGGTCACCTTTGGGATCCACTGTGTCGAGGACAGTGCCTGCACATAATAGATGCTCAGTAATTGTTTCCTCATTTAAACTAAACACATTTAAAGTTTCCACTTTCCATATTTAAAAGTGCATCAGCCTCTTACAGGCAAAATATAAATATGTCATCAGATTTTTAGTGGAAAACTACAGCATGAGCTTGAAGCATTGGACCACTTTCAGAAACAGTGGCAGAGAGTGATTCAAGAAATTAATTAGAAACTGGTTGCTTTTAAGTCTTGTTTTCTTTGTAGCACATTTTGCGCATGTGCACCTTAAATAAATATCCTAATTTCTTATCATCTTTAAATATGGAAATGCATATCACATTATCTGCCAGCGATACTGCTTTGATGAACTAATTTATGATTATGAATGACAAATAGTGTGAAAAGAGAAGACAGGAACACATGGAAAGTACGCTAGTTAAAGCCATAGAATTATTTCAATAGAACTGAGAAGTAAAAAAAAGGAAGAATGAAAAATACAACTTAGAGCCATTTCCAGAACATAAATTAATTTTGTTAATTTATTAATATGTTAATGCTATTAATTTTAAACGAAGTCATCTCACTTTTAATATGCAGGAGTCCTATTTGAAATACATAATCCATTCAGCCAAAACCCTCTGATGTCAGCTATAATCACAGATGAGGTAAACACACACAGTTTGCATTTCCTTCTGGCTGTGTTTAGATGACTTATTAAAATGTGCAGGTACAGAAACCCTCCTATCGGCAGATCCACAGCTGCACATTTCACTCCCTGCTTCGGCAAAATACCAGGGAAAATCCATGATTGATGACCTGTGGAAAGCTTAGAAGAAGGAAAGAAATACGCGACACTTGTTTCTCTACGAGCACACCGAATCTCCCTGTTCAAAAAAGAACTAGTTGATTCTCAAAGCTGTTTGCATGTAGGCAAATTCAGTTGGTTTCAAAATTTTCTCTCTGTGAGAAAACATAAAGGTAAACAACTTAGTTGGTGGAAAATGACCTGTATTAAGTAACTATGAAGTCCAATTTTCCCTCTAAGTCAATGCATTTCTGGGCTTTTTGGAGTTGTTTGAACAAATAGGTGATCCTCCTAGCAGAATTATTAAGTGTGGCACCAAATGAACCAGCTTCTATTGAGCAGCAGTATACATTCCTTTCTGGCTTCCATGTGCTATCTTTTTGATAGAAAAATACATTATATAATTCGCTCCTACAATTTAAGAACACAGTTCCTCTAATTTTCCAGGTGAAATTGCCTTTAATTCTCCACACCCACATTCTTTTGAGTGGGTAAGGACTGCTCCCCAAAGACTGCTCTATCTTAAAGCAACAGCTTTTCTTTTCCTTCTCCTTTTCTGCTGTGGATGGCATGTTTCCTTTGAAAGGTTCTCACTGCTTCGTAGAATTCAAATAAGCACGATCGACCCACTTTTAACTTTTACAAAAGAAAAACATATTGTTGACAGACTCTGCAGGCTGTTCAAGGTGGAGTTTAGATTCTGACACAGGACAGGATTAGTATGTTGCTGAAGGACACTTAGCTGAGTATTTACAGTCACACCCCCGTTCTTTGGAAGCTGTAAACAATACTACTTTCTCTGCAAAGGACGCTAAACTCAAGTTTTATATTGCAAGGCCACTGGCAAAGCTGGACTTTTTGGAAAGCATTTTCTGTGGAGTGTTGACATGGAAAATGCATGAGAGAGACCAGAGTGTTTGCATGCACTCAGACCACAAACAACTTCTAGAAATGATCCTCTTCGGTGACACGTGAAATAATTCTTGTTCACCCACCTCACTTTGCTTGTGGTGAGCTTAATTAAAGCATATTTGCATCTGCATGGCACTTTCCCCCTCAAGAATATGTATGAAGTATCAGGATTAGACAAAACAGTCAATAAGAATGAAACAGGGAAGAAGGAAAAGGGATTCTTAGAAAATTATTTGTACTGAGATTTATATCAGGAAATTTTCATAACAGAAAATCTATCCACAGTAACCAAATTTTATCTGTAAGTTACCACTTTTTAATGACCTGTCTAAGAAATATTAAATCAACATTTTTAAAAAGTTCAGTTGGAGGGATTACACAGTTCTATTTTTTGCAGAAGGATTAAATTAGGCTCACTCAACTAAAAATTATTTCATCTGTGGAAGAACATTAAAAAAACGAATTCCTAGAAGTATGGAATAGTATCAAATGACATGACAGATAAAATGAAATTTGAATGTTTTTCAGGTGCTGTCTTTCTCTTAAAGTTACACAACAGGATCAAATGGAAAGGCACACAGTTTAAAGATTGCTGCCATAGGCTTACTTACCTCCTAAAGAAATAACTTGTAGTTGGGAAGAAAATGCATGGCAATTCTAAAACAGGCTTCTGGACACTGACTTTTGTGTATATTTAAATTAATGCAAGTAGTACAATTGTTGAATATTCCTTTAAAATAACACTCAGAGTAAATTTCATTCTAGTACATGGAAGAAGAAAGTTACAATGAAAATAAACACCATACTTGAAAATAATGCTATTCCCTCCATTCTAAATAGAGACCATTCTCCCACCTTCTCCAAATGCAGTTATCTTCACTCTTTTGCTTCCTCCTCCCCTCCCCCATCCACTATTTCTTTTTCTACTGGACAATAGAAAGAAGAAGGAATATATATGAAGGTATTTTCTCCACTGATTCAAATAGCAACATGAAACTTGTTGACCAATGTTGTTAGGTGAAATCCTCCCACCAAGAACCACTTTCACGTTAAGACATTTCTGATCAGGTGCTGATCCTATGACATTTTCTTGGGAATAAGGGCTAGAGAGAGAAATGAAATCATGCACAGAAAGCACTTAACACAGGGCATTGCATGAAACAAGTACTTGGAAAATGTTAGTTATGATGGTGGTGGTCATGACAATATGACGATAGTAATGAGAACAAACACACATGGAACATGTAGTAACTACTGTAAGTGTAGCTTAATTGCAAGCAATATTTACTTACATTTTAATGCATGGAAAATATTACAAATTTACTCTTCCAGATCTAATGTCAGGGACTAATAAAAAGATGTAGCAGTAAGTATTTTTGATATCATTAGCTAAGTTATACTTTGAAATTAAATATACAGAAATCGTTTTTCTTTTTTCAAGTGGATGGTTAAGTATTTAGTTTTGAATTTTAAGGAAAGTGAACAACATAAATCCAGTAATAGTGAACAGAAATGCCCGGACAATTAATTGGAGCAAAAACTTTAAAATCATGTCAAGGAAAAGTATGATGAACACTGGAGGGGGATTTGAGCGATTTGTTTACTAGAAAGTTTATCTCCGAAATGTGGATCTGATATATTGCTAGTTATACACAATACATTTTAAAAGCCTCAAACACAATCTGGCAGGTTAAAACCACTGTTGCCATCCACAGGAAATCACAACTGTGAAAGCATTTGTGCGCTAGAGGGATGGCTGTTTTCAGTGACATTTTTCTTCAGAAGTTCTCTTGGAATCAAGTTTCCAAATCTTTCCTGAGCATGTTGTTTATGAGGAAAAAAAACCTGTCAAACGGTAAGAAGTAAATGTTTGGAAATGGCTTAGAAATAAAACCTCGCAGAACACACTTAGCTCAATAATTTTTCAATACTTGTGATTTCTGAGGCCCGGCAAGAGCACACTGCTCTTGCTTCCTATGATGCTTCTCAAACACAGAAAGGAGACATCCCTGATTCTGCAACATGTATAATATTTGTTGTATTTATTTTGTTGACCTAAAATTTAATAAGCAAATAATACCCTTTACTAGCTCTGTGAACAAGTAGGATTGTAGTCAACTGGCTCATAGAAAAATCTGTGTATATCTGCCGACACTTCAATGATGCTAAAATCAGGTCAAAATAATTCTGCAGTCACAATTTTTTTTTCAGTTTTATTTACCACTCAAAATTATTTCTAAAAAATCAAAAGAAGAACAATATAAATAAACAAGGAGACACGGAGCCTATTTGTCTTCTTCAGAGGAGTGAAAGATAATTTGGCAGTCCTCACTATTAGTTGACTTTTATATTTCAGAGTAAAAAAATATGACACTGTCTTTTTAAAAGAAAATCTTTTTTTTTTATCAGAGAAAACTCCTTTTGCTTAAAGGTATCTAGTGTTTGTTTTCTTTGCCAATACTTTACACACGTCCATAAATAAATAATCTTTTTTTCATCTTTAATAAAATCCACACACCTGGTCTCAAATTACTACATCAGACTGGTCAGTATGTTTTGGATAAAGTTACTAAGCCAACTCAGAGAACTGCTTCTTGAGAAACACCAGGCTGACATGGTCTTTTGGTAGAAAATAACTCAAGGTCCTCTAACAACACAGTATTCTAGAAAAAGTTGGTCGCAGCATTGATCTTTGATTAACTTTTAAATTCGGTTAGGTTTCTTGCTGAAATGACAACCCACAAAATCATTTCCTTCACTCTTCCAAAAGTGCCCATCTCTTTAAAGATTTGCCACTGCAATGCGACTGCTTTTTAAATGTTGTCAGCTACTTAGAATGATGGGGCACTCTTTGTTTGTCAGTTCATTAATTTATTTAAGATGTGTGTATGGTCAGATTCATGAAGGTAATAAATCTCTTTTGTAGAGACAGATAATTACTTTAACATGGCAAGACACAATAACACAGAACTTAACACAAAGCAAGCTTAGCATATGCATGATAGGAAACAATAGAATGTAAGTATTAGTAGAAAATACAAAACAGTTTTCAGTTACATAAGCATTGACGAGAACACATTTAGAACTTGAACATTTGATATTTTCTCCCTCTAACAAGCTTGCCTTCTTGCTAGATAACTTTCCCACATTAAAATTCCGCTAATGCCACTGTATTTCGATCCCCAGGGAGCCCTTTATCTTCTTGGAAATATTTTGGGGTTTCACAAAAATCGTTTGCCTGTCTCATTGGATTGATCCTCAAAGACTTCTTTGACGCAAGTGTTATTTTGACCACGTGAGCATGGTTTCCATTTTTTAACTAGATTAAAACATGCATGAACAAACTGCTCATTGAACTTTAATGTTGCTTTGTTGCTTTGATGGCTTACAGATTTCTGTTTCATCGATGGTTGTCCCCCATACATTCTAAAAGTGAAATGATACATTGTAATTTGAATGATAATTTTGTTTTGATGATTTAATTGATAGCAGACAGAGGCAGAGGATCCCTGCTTTTCCATTTATGTGTTTCCCCCTGCTGAACAGATGAGACAACGAGGGGTTTCATAAACATCTGTAAATAATTAAGGGATGTTACACTAAACTGTACTTCCTTTACCTTCACCCTCGCTTCTCTGGAGGAACTACATGGTAATCCTGGCTCAAAAAAAAAAAAAAAAAAAAAAAATGGAGTACCTTCTTCTTGTCACTCAGAAATCCTTGCCCTTTCTTTTTGCCAGTTTAGGTGATGATGAAAGGCAATCTGCCCACATTAATTTTCATGACGCCAGGGAAAGCCTTCCCACACCCTTCATTGTTATCATTTCCACAGTCTTCGCGTCCACGAACTCTACCTTGAGTATCCGAGTGCTGTCTGTGTTTATTTTAGCTAGGCTTTCCGATCCTGTCCCTGTGTTTTCACAAACCCATCTTCCAAAAATATCGTGTGCAAACGCTAGGGAAAAAAGTCAGAACGTGGTTTCTGATCTGCTGGCTTGATTCTCAGGCAATAGCGTATTTCAGAAGAGCTGGTTGTCTTTGCAGGAACATGTAAAAGGAGGCGAGTGCCAGCTGTCCAAACCTGCTCCACCTCTGTGGCATCCAAGGAGCTATTCATTTCCGTTTATCAGCTATTAAAAAGATTAGATTACATCCCAAATGGACTCTGACTCTCAGTGAGAAGCATCCTTTGTGGATGAAAAAAAAAATTAATTCAGCTACCAAAATGCCTCTGTTGGCTTCAGTTCTAACAGGACTTTAGAGCCTCGTAAGATGCAAAATCCTATCGGAAAACTGAAAAACAAATCAACATACTTTCATTGAGTGCTGTTTGGTTATCCTAACACATATAAGGTCAAAGTTTGAGCAGCGACTATATATTTATTTTGACCTGCTGCCTTGAGTTGTTCAGTGTTGTTTCTTATTTATAGAAAGCCGCAGCCTCTGGAAGGCTTATGGCATTCCCTAGATAAACTGTTTTTCTCTAAATCCACCTTCCAAATTCTCCCTCCACTCCTATCCCCCCGACAGGAGCAAAGTTTGTGCTATGGTAGCTGGTGAGATTTTTTCCACTGGAAAGTTCAGGAAACTTGGAAGGATATGTTTCTTCTTAATTACTGAGATTTATTGGAGGGAGAAACAGAGTTGGGGTGGAACCTGAATAAATGTTTTAAAGTCTTTTGAGAAGTCCGATTTTGAATTTTTACACTTTGATGGGAATGTAGTTCCCATATAAACTAGTGCATATAAGTAGTCAGCTGGAAGGAGTTTCAGTCGCTGAACCAAGTCATGTATCCAGGACTCTGAGCAGGAAACGGTACAATTCCAACATCTGAGAAGTACCTCTCCGGCTAGCCCCTTCTCCCCACCAACGGTAGCCATGATCCTGAATTTCAGTTCACTTTCTAACATAACGTCATGAATTACTGTAAAGTGAACACCTACTTTATGCCCACCACCCAGGCCAAGACACCGAACTTTGCCGGCCACCCAAAAGCCTCAGCATGTGCCCTTTCTAACTGTGGACATTGGCACCTTTCAGATGGGACCACCTTCCTAATTTTTATAGTAATCATTTCCTTGCTTTTTTTTTTATGGTTTCATCACCCAAGCACGAATCCCTAGACATAATCCTTTAAACTGAATTTCGGTTTGATAGCCCTGAAAGCTTTCAGAGCATTTGCAAAAAATACAGACAATATTGATTTGCACTGATTAGCTATCGCCACCCCAGAACGTGTACACTGCCTGCTGAAAGCCATGGTATGATGCGTCTTGCTGGAGGGGCACGTGAAACTGTGTTAGCCAGTGGGCTGGGGAAAGAAACAAATCAGTAACTAGCATTCTAGCTCCCCCTCTGAAGAGGCCCAGGAACGAAGCAGCAGGGAGGAAACATTAACTACCTTCACTTAACCGGGTTCTCCCCCAGGCCAACGGATTTGCATTTCGCCTGTTTGGACGTTACCTAGTGTATGAATGAACAGAGGGCTCCAGTCTCTAACCCTGACAGTCCCCTTTTCCTTGTAAATCACATTTATTCATCACCTCGTTAAAAGGAAGAAAATGAACAAAATATAAACAAGCTAGATGGGAGGACAGCAGGGGTGGTCTTCTATTAAATTCTGAGCTAGAAGAAAAGATGGTGCCAGGAACAGAGAGAGGCTAAGTCTTCGTGGCTAGCGCAAGCCTTTCTTTTCTTTATCATTAGTAAGTCGTTCAGAAGTGGGTCCGAGACACAGGGGCCGGGTGTGTAAGTGGAAACTGAGGAGAAACAGAAAGTCTCCCTCTCTCTCCTACTCTCTTTCTGTGTTCCTCCCTCCTCCCCCCACCCTCACACACAGGCACACGCACACGCACACGCACACGCACACGCGCACACAAACACGCCCGGAGAAAAAACAACCCTCCCCTCCACCGGTGCTTGTTGCACACAGTATTTCTCTTGGCAAAGTTTAGACATGTCTTTCTAGTTAACAAATGTATTCTGCTGTCAGCTCCTTTTAAGAATTATGCTCCATGCTTCATGCCAAATAACCTCTTTAAATATTAATAAATAACTCAAGGTATCTTAGAGAGTCTGTGCTTGAGGAATTATGTTAATGCTTTGAATGGAAATGACAGAGGGAATCCCCTCTTAGATATCTGCTCCCAAAAGCAGGATTCCCCAAATTCCCCCTCCACACGGGTGTGCTCCCACAAAAGGAGGAAAGATGAAAGAAGTCAATTTATGTTATTCCTATGAGCTAGATTGTGCACAAACCACGGGGAAGGTTCCTCTTAAAATGCGTGGTTTCATTGTCAAGACTCCCTGTTGTGAATCAAAACCAGGCCACCCTGATCCTTGCTGTATACCCACCATCCCAGTGTTTGCAGCAGATAAACAAGAGTGAGAGTCCTAACTAGATAGTGAGAAGGACTTACTGAAATCCCCTTCTGTTTCTTGCGCCCATGTGCTGGGACCTTGAAGGAATCCTTTGAGTAATCTTGCTACCATGGGGTGTGTCTTGGGTTTTATGTGTGTATGTGTGTGTTTTCTCGACTTTATGCCAGTCATCTGATTTAACTTTTTAGTATATCTCTCTGAGGCCTTCATTATGCATGCGCTGAGACAAACATGATTTTTCTCTTGGTTATCTTAAAATATTCCAAATTATCCCTCCCATAAATCACCCTTCCACCATGGACTTTATCCAAGAGATACAAACAATTAGGTAGTTGAGATAGTCATCGACTCAGCGTTGTGACGTCAGTAAAGGCTGAGATAATTTGTAGAAGAGCGTGAGGATGAAAAGTGATCTTATGAGGTGACCTGTGTCTCAGCTTCCTTCACAGAGGGAGGTAATGAGAGTGTTGACTCCAGCCCTAGGCCTCCTCCAAACATAATATCAAGCACAACATCTAGCTCTCCTTATCCCGTTCATCTGAAGTAAATTAAAATCTAAATTAACTGCTATTTAGTTGATTATTACTTCATTATGATATTAATATGTCATTGAAACAAAGAGGATCCCATATTGGTGTTTCCAATCTCGTTCTGTTCTGAATTGCGGGTATATAGCATATATCTATAATAATAAAAGTGTAATATGCTAATTAGACCTGACAGTGGAACGACCTTCCGGACAACCTTCTGGACAAAGCCGGGGCTGCGAGGGTCAAGCCCCTTGCATGAATTTCCTGCATCAGGCCTCTAGTAACATTATAAAAAGATGATTAAGATATTATTATCTTGTAATATATACATATATAAATATATATATATAAAATTAATATTTGGGTAATGTGTGTCTTTGTATATACACACATATCTGAATGTATGTGTTTATATTCATACATTATTTGAGCTACTTATGTTCTATACAATTGCTGTTGACACTGAATTAGCAAATACTGAAGTCTTGTTCCTAGGGGAAATACAGGGTTAGATTCCTATGGGCCTCTGGTCACATTTTCATCAACCTATCCATATGCCACCTTATTTTATGTGTGTTTCTGCTTAAAGACTCCTTGTTTAATATATATTGTTGACTCATTAATATTGAACTCCCAGTCACTTAATTCATGCCTAAACAAATCTTATCTAACACATGTTTTTTCTCTGCTCTTGGGGGCCATTTTAAATAGCATAAATCACCAACAAACAGCACAGAAATGTGAAAAATGTGGTTCTAAGTATAAAGGATACTTGCTTACTGTCTGAGAGCTGAAATGAGAAGGCAGAACACCACCTTGCTTAACCTCTGAAAATGAGTGTCTCTTGGTGACTCAAAATGTTTGCTGCTCTCTGCATGTCTGGGGTGACTGTGAAGTGCATAGGTCCTGGTTTTGGGTTACAGGTAATTGTTAGTGAGTAGGCCAATTTGAAAACATGGAATCCATGAATAATTAGGATTGACACTATAATGTAGCAATTATATATCACAGTCTATCTATATCTATATCTATATCTATATCTATATCTACATCTATCTATCTATCTATCTATCTATCTATTTACACATCTATTTATACCTCACAATCATATTGAAACACCATAGTTGACTGAATTGTTCCTCTGATGTTGAGCATTTAGTTTATTTATAAAATTGGGCATTACAAATAAAACTTCAATGAATAACCTTGTGCATAAGTCTATGCCTACATTTCAAAGTATTTCCTTTAATGGAATTTCACAAAAGTGTCACAGATATGAAATCAAAGGGATAAAAATTTGAAAACATTTGTAATATATTGTTTGAAGGCTTGGCTAAATTTACACTCCCATGGTATGTGTAGGTGCCATTTTTCCCAAAAGGTGAGAAGCTCTTCCTAATCTGCTCCTCTTTCTCTAGAACTCACCTCTCACACCACGACTAGGATAAGTCTATGAGGAAGGTGTATCAAACTACTCATGGGCCTGACAGTATCCCACAAGCTCTTGGCCTCCCCATCTATCTCATTTGGGCTTTTCCCTAGCACCTCCTTATCTTTCCCATTCCACACTGGAAGCTGCTCCTTCATCATGCTTTCCTTGATCCTCCCCAAGACTGACAATGGGCTCCCCTATTTATTCTTATAGACCCTCTCTTTCTCAGCTACCATAGCATTAACCTCAAGGGCATGCACTGGCTTGTTTATTTGAATGCCTCTTCAACTAAATTTTAAGCTCTTCGAAAGCAAAGATTCTGTATTATTCATCTCGTATCTAAACTCCTAGTCCTGTGCTTGACATAATCAAGATTTGTTCAAGGAGTGAAACAATGAATAATGTATGAATGAACTGCAGTTTCACACCAAACCCCTACTGTGAAAATAAGTGAACAGGATGGAACGACATTGGTCAGTGCTGAGAGTCGAGGATGACAATTTGCTTCTCTCTGCTCCCTTCTTTCTCCCTGGGTGTCAGTATAGGGCAGAGTTCAAGATCACTGACTTTGGAGTCAACACCAGGGTGGAAATCCTAGCCCTGCCCGTGATTGACTCTGTAGCTTTGTATAAGACATTTTCCTTTTCTGAGCTTCAGTTTTCTCATATTTAAAATGGGAGTTATAACACCTACCTCTAAGTAGTTGTGAGGATTAAAGGAAAGAATATACAATAAAATGTTTTACATTCCTATAATGTCCTCAGTATATACCTGGGCATTTAAAATCACCTCAGTTCATTCTGTCACGTTGAACTTTCAACACCTGTTCCTGGATATTTCATCCCTATGTTCAAAATGCCTTTTCATCTTCAACTGGTCATTCTGCATCCTCTTCAACATGTCATTATTTTTAGGACAACTGAGCACATTTTCTCTCCCATGCAACTCCCATCAAACTGAATGAGTGCCTTGTATTAGTCTCTCTCTGGTCTTAATCCCTACTGATAACTCATGTGTGATTTGTTCACCATCATATTCTCAGCTCCTTGCGCAATACCTGACAGTATGGCTCACAATGAATTTCAAATAAGTGCATGAATGAATTCTTCCTTTATTTATCCTTATCACAACCCTCTGAGGGCCATGACAAGTGCCACCATGATAACCCTATCCAGCAGCCAAACCAAATATTCACATCAATATCTCACATTCTCTCTGCTTTCCTATAAAGTTTTTGGATTTTGACTAAATCGAATTTGATTCCTCCCTCTTTGAATCCTATGGCATTTTAATTTTATTCCCATTATGCACTTACCTTTTTCTGACATTTTATTTATATATCTATATCATCTACTTTTCAGAATGTATGTTTTTCCAGGAATTACATCTTATTTGTTCAGTGGTTTCTGTAGCTGCCAAGTTCAATGTCTTGTACATAGTTACTGATCTTTGTGGGGTTGAATCTATTGAAATAGTAATAAGACTAAGTCCTTTAATAACACAGGCAGTACCCACACGGCACCCTGTAGTTAGATATTAACTCTGTTTTACAAATTAAGACACGGAGAAAGAAATAACGTAACATGAAACTTTGGTGATAAACTAAAGAAAACTTGTCTCTGCAATTTCCACAGCTAACAGGGAATATACATGGATTTGTTTAGCGTGCAACTCAATGTCTCATACCAACATGCACATGTTGGTCATATTTACATATTTCATATTGCTCTCCAACCTTCCTGTCACTTTGTTGTCCAGACAAGTGTGACTGTCTATCTATCCTTAAAAAATCTTAATTTCTAAAAATTCTCAATGCTTTCTCTTCTATGGTCTGAGATAAAGACAGCCAAAGGGTAACACATGGTCCTTGTTAACAGCCTCCCTGAACCTACTAAAACTGATATTAATGGTCATAGTAATACCTTTTCCATGAACACTATTTTATAGTGTACATTTATCCTATAATCTGATCCTCACAATCATACAGTGAGGCATTAAAGGCAAGTACTATTCATTCTGCTTTGCGGATGAGGAAGCTGAGACAATTACATGACAGGCTAATTGATACTCAAGGTCATTCGCTTGGTAAGTGGTAGAGACATGACTCAAGCCCAAGCTGTCTAACCTGAATTTCTTTCCATTCCATCCAAGTGTTTCCCTACGAATGCTCAACAACAGTGAGAAGAGAAAGGTAACAAGGATGGGGAAACATAGGAAGAGTATTATAAGAGTAATGGGAATTAATTAGGAATACTGTAATTTAAAAATGTTCTAAGATGTTGTGTGTGGAAAGGAAAGTTCCGTTTTGAAGATGGTGCTCTGCACATGTAAATGAATGTTGCAAAAACTGCATTCAACTTTTGGAGGAGAGAATGCATTCTCAAATTGGAAATCTGCAAACTAAAATCTGCCAAATCAGTATGCAGTCTTATTTAAAGACTCAGACATACAATAGAACTCAGGTTTACATCAGTCATTTTTAAAGATTAAAAACATAAGAACAAAAGAGTACATGTTGCTTCTTGCTCATATTTGTCTTTTACAACGAAATCTTCAAGTTTGATAGAACGGAATTCCCCTCTCCTCCCAAAACAGCTGAGTACATTATTTTCCCCCAAAATGAAAATAATATTGTTAACTGATTATATTTTTGTGAAAATAATTCAAGCACTATGTAAAATATAGAGACGGTTGAAAAAAATTACCAACAATCTCACGTGCATGTTTAAACACATGAAATATATATTTATAAGAAATGGATCATTTTTTTGTGTGTGTGTTGCTTCCCCCTCCCCCTGACTCTCTCTAGCATCCTTTGGTAAATGAAGCTTAAGTCTGGCACCTGTGTTCCTTCAGCTCTTTACATTTACTGAGTCAAAAATAGTGGAGCCAAAAGGAAACCACATGTGTTGAATCTCTGACATGTGAATTTAACCCAACGTGGGTTGTTATGAATATGGCCATTTTCTGATGACAAAATTGCTTGGGATTAAATTTAAAAGCACTAAGCAAGCTGATAAATATAAACTCTAAAGACATATACTCTGAAATGTCAATTAAAAATTTCCCAGAGAAACAAAAAGGATAATCTCCTAGAATATATTAGGAAGAAAATAAATTGTAATTCCTGGTTTGTTCATGTCAAAGAGTCTTAATTAAATGTCACCCAACATGTGAACTTTCATTGAAATATACAAAACTACAACTTGATTTAGTACATCATCTATAAATATAAAGGCTTCAATTTGTTTGAAATTGTACAGTTTATGTGAAGTAATTCACTAAGACCAAAAAGAAAGACCAGTATTTTAAATTTTTCTTATAATATTTTAATATTTTATAATAATAATAATTCTTGAGTTGAACATACTTAAGAAGGTAAAAAGTGAGACTACAGACTGGGAGAGAATCTTATTACTAGCAGGGTTGCCAAAAGGTGCTTTGCCTACCATCCCCATTGTAAGATAAAATTAAACTGTGTCTCAAAGTCTCTCAAGGTATTAAAATTAATTTGAGACTTTTAATTGTGTCTGTAAAGCTTCATCAATATATCATAAAAATAAAGAGAAATTCTGGTTAATTAGTGACTATTCTAAATTAAATCATTTTAATGAAATGTAATTATTGCTTTTAAGTATGTGACATTTTCTAGTATATTGAAAGATACTAAAAAGAAAATTATAAAAACATCTCATTCACTTAGCAAAGGTATTTCTAAAACAACATAAAAAACAATTAAACAAACAGAACATGCTTACTTATCAGAAATTTTGCTAAAACAAATGTAAAAACAGAAAAAGTTGCATCTATGAAATTATTATTTAGAGAAAATCACTAATATGATACTTTACTAGAAAGAACTTTTTGATTTCTTTCTCTTGAAAATGTAAATGTTGAACTGTAAAATTATATTGATTTAAGAAATACACATATCAAATGTGTAAATATTTGGAAACAACTTTAAATTAATGAATTGTAATTGAAGTAATAGCTGAATTATGGTGTGTCTCATATATCTTTAGTTTTGAAATACTAAGTGTCTATGACATTTGTCCCAGCTATTACTGAGCATTTCAACAGATGGGCCATTTTGTCACCCTGAAGAGGAAAGAACAATATCTTCCTTTGCCTTAAGGTCCAATCTTCTTTAAGGGCAAATTCCTGGATCTCTATGAAGTGGCCAGCAATGGTGCAAAGCCAACTCCAGAAGAAGCAGATCCTGAAACTCTTCCCTGAATAAATAATATGCAGCTGAGTTACTGGGCCCGGGTAAAAACTCTCAGATTCCTGAACAGAAAAAAATACTTCTTTTTCTTCCTTGTCATACATGGTTGCTCCGTACCAGCCAAACAATACATAAATAAAGGAGAACATTATTTTTCTTTATGCCATTCTTAAAATGAATACCTTAAAAATGCACTCAAACATGAATTTTGTCTAAAGCTTTTAGAGCCAGTTTTACAAAATCATTTAGACAATCACATACAATTTTCGTTATTCTCCAATGTCTGCAGTTAACCTATCTAAGTGCTTATTTATTCTACTCTCTTTGGAAGTTAATTAGGTGTCCATTTCCTCTACTGGCTTGTTAGCTCTTTGAGGGCAAGGTCCCTTCTTGTCATCTCTGTGATCCTCAGAGTACTCAGCACAATTTCTTTTATACAGCACATCCCTGAATCTACCTCTCAGCAGAATTCAACACTTTGGATCAATTTTCTCCTCCAAGTTCTTTTCTGTGGGGTCCTCTCTTGGTTTTCATTACATGACTCAGCCTACTCTTTCTCAATCTCTTCTTGCGCCTCTCCATCCTCTGACCCTTAGGTAGTAGAGTGTCTCAGAGCTCTGTCCTATAACCTCCTTTCTGCTCACTCTCTACCTTCTCCTCAGGCAATCTCATATACTCACATGGCTTCAATTACCATCCTTGAAAGCAAATCTGAAATTTATATCTCCAGCGCAGACCTCTTTTCTGAGCCCCAGATCATGTTTTCAAATGCTTACTTGTCATCAACAATTGAGTGTCTCACAGGCACCTTAAAAGCAACACGCTCAAAGTGAGTTCATCTGGCTTTCCCCGAATTTGTCTTCCTGGTCCAGCTTCCTCAAAAATCCACCATCTACCAGTTGTCTAAGCCAGAAATCTAGGAGCCTATTTCTATCTCCAGGTCTATGCTAACAGCCAGGTCCTACTATGCCTCTATTCTAGTTATCTAGAATCTTTCCACATCTTTCAATCTTCACAGCCTTCTTCCTAGTCCAAGCTATTGCTTAGATGACTGACTACAATAACTTCATAACAGTCTGTGTTTACTCTTGCTTCCCTTTAAATTGTTCTCCACACTCCATCCTGAGATTGATTTTCTTAGAAACTCCTACTTAACGCCTTTCTTTGGCTTCACATTGTACTTAGAATAAAATACAGTGTTAATAATCTTATATAATAAAAGGAAAATATGCAAATAGACCAAATAGAACAACCAGAACAACTGAACAACTGAACAACCGGTTGCTATGATTTGCACTGACCACCAGGGGGCGTGTGCGGAACATGGTGGGCATTGGCCGCGGCAGGATGGTGGAGCAGGTGAGTGGGGGCGCCAGACCAAGGCGGGGCGCCAGTCGCTGTCATCGAGGCGAGCCTCTGGTGGTTACTGAAAATTATTTGCTCCTGCTCACCACAGTCCCGCCTGGCACTCGCACCTACTGCTGGCGCTGGCCCTGCTCACACCCGCTTGCACTCACTGCTGGTGCCCGGCACCGATCCCAATCAATAGGCGCCATCAGCAGGTGCAAACAGTGGCTGCCAGCCTGATCGTCCCTGAGGGCTTCTTCCTCTCCCTGCTCCTGAGGAGCAATCGGGGCAGCAACCACCACTCACACCTGCTGACAGCGCCGGCCCTGTTCACACCCACTGCTGGCACTGGCCCCAATCGCTCTGCAATGTCAGTGGGTGCGAGTGGGCCGGTGCCATCAGCTTGTGGGAGCAGCGGTAGCAAGAGCAGGGCTGCTGGCAGACAGGGGACAGGGGGTCGTGGCAGGAGGAGTTGGGCGGGGGCACAGAAGTTGGGCTGAGACTTGCCCCTGTGTCTTGTCTACTGCAGCCTGGTGGCCCACAGTTCCTTTCAAGGTGTATGAATTTGTGCACTGGGCCCCTAGTATGGCCCATAAAAACCTGCACTTAGAACCTCCTGACTAGTTCTCAGAGACCCCATCTTATGCCACCCCTCACTCCGCTCTTCCCATTCCTCAAATGATCCAATATCTCTCAGAATTCAGGACCCTCAACACATTGTTGGTTCTTGTCTAAAAGGCTCTATTGTGTCTTGGCTAGGTGGCTCAGCTGATTGGAGCATTGTTCTGTACACCAAAAGGTTCTAGGTTTGATTGCCAGTCAGGGCATGTGCCTAGGTTGCAGTTTAATCCCCGGTCAGGAGGCAACCAATCTGTTTCTCTCTCACATTGATTTTTTTTCTCTCTCTCTCCCTTCATCTCTCTTTAAGAAAGCAATTAAGAAAAACAAATACCCTCAGGTGAGGATTTAAAAAATAAAATTCATAAATAAATAATTCTATCTCTTCCCACTTTATCTCTTCTAACCTAACATTAACTCTTATTCATGCTTTACTTTTTAGCTTGCATGTCACTCCCTCATGAGAATCTTTTGTCTTTGCCTTCCAGATCAGGTAGACCTGTTATAAACTCTTGTTTTAATTTTCCCTTCTCTTTTATTACCTTCCTCGTATTCCCTCAGCTTTTATAACATTCATCACATGCACATTTGTCTAATAGAAGTGACTCTCCTCATGTTAGACCATAAGCTTGCTGCAGGCCAAGGCCATCCAGGACTTCCTTACTATTACATTCTGCGTGTGTCCAACACAATGACAGATACCTATATAGTAGGTACTCAAATATATTTTCAGGACAAATGAAGGAACACAGGCATGAACAGGAGCTGCTCAAGAAATGATTTAATGTGACTACAGGAATATTACTTGCAGATTTAATAACACAACTGATATGCTTAAGAGAAAGTGGAATTTTTAAATAAATGCTAAGATACTCTTACTTGTTCATTACTGGTGGACAGATAGAAAGAAGAGATTTATTATTGCAAAAATGACTTAATTATCTTCAACTGTTCAGATGGAAAAACTCATCTGTTCAGAGCTAAAAAGGCACATTAGAAACATACATTTAGTTCTAATTTAAATATATTAAGAGAAATTGCTTTATGTAACTAAAAAAATAATCTGGTTTGCTTCCTTGCTTTTGCTGAAACACTAAGTATTTGAGTTCCAGAAAATAGTATATTTTCTATAGTATATATCCATAGATGCACAAATATAATCTGTGCATCTATCAGACAGAAATTTAGTCTGGCAGAGAAAAATTATTATTATATTAACTGACTATGTATTTTCTTCATCTTTATTTTAAATGGTTAGAATTTAGCTATTTTCCTCAGATAATAAACATACATGTAATTCCCAAGTAACAAAATTCTTATTCAGGAGGAAAAGCAGGCTAGCTCATTTATTTTTCCTATAACAAGAGAAAAGAGGTAATGTGATTTTTTAGTAAATAGCATTTCTCATCTATCACACAGAACTTTCACACTTTCTGAAATCATGGAAACTTTTTATTTAAGAATTGTTGAATCTGACTCATTTAAGGTATATATATATATATATACCTTATATATATTAAATAAAAAAATATATATATATTAAATAAAAATATATATTTAATTAATATATATATTAAATAAAAATCAAGCTAAATTTACCTCTTTGGTAGCTAAATTCTATATTGGGAAGTGTGCTCTGCAACAGGTAAACATCAGAATAGGAAGGTTGGAGTTTAAAGAGTTTTATTGAAAAAAATCTCACTTTTAATATTTATATTTTCCACAGAAGTTTGAAGCACTTAGAATTTGGGGGCATGGCCCTTGATTATATTTAGAAACAGTTGTGCTTTTTTGTTTGTTTGTTTTTCTGAGATGAAGATTAAGGTATACCTTGAAAGAAACTGAAGTAATATGCCAGTCATAAATCATATCCACACATAAACTTTTCATACAGAAGCAGTATATCCATAGCACTCACACACTGTAAAGCCAATTTTGCTTGTGAAAATTGGGCACTAGCACATATTGAACAAAAGATCAATTCTAAAGCTTTGGCATGTGAAACTGATAGTTGGTAGAACTATAGTGCCAGTGAGTGCAAGGCAGCAGAATGCATGTTTAAAACCATGTACATTTCTATGAGGCCTTCATACTTAAGTCATGAACTTGAGTAAAGTACCAATACTATTGTACCTTGGATGGTTTTGAGTTTTATTTTTATACTGTATATTCAAACAGATACTATTATATCTTGAACTCACTTCCTCTTCCTTGCAACCCTAGGTAGTAAATCAAGAGAAGTATTTCAGTTTACTTATTGGAAACCATTTTGACTCCTACTCACCCACAGACTAGAACAGGTCAAACAGGTATGTATTTTATAGAAGTATTAAAGTGAAAAAGCCAAATATCAATCAGTCTAACTGCCAAAACCATAATGTATCTTCACATAAGGATCGGGGGAAGGTGTATGAGTCAGGGGACGTGGCAGCACTGTGGGCATGACTCAGAAGGTATTATGTGCCTACATCACCATGTACATACAAGTTGTATTTTAGAAGCAAATCTTTCCTTTGATGATCACTTATTTATGTAGCACATTTCCTTTCATAGGCTTTCAAGGAGGAGTTTCTGAAACAGGGATCACATAATTTGCCTCTGGTGGAAACACATTAGCTCTGTGTCAGGAGCCACTACCTTCAGTATCTTGTCACACTGCCCTACTAAGAGATCCCAGCTGAGTCATGAGAGTAGAGAATTTCTCAGATAAAATGGTGACCTGGTCCAAATCCCTCATTTTACAGATAAATATGTGAGGAGCAGAGAGGCTCAGGGAGTGGATTCAGGCCACTTAACACGTTTGTTAGTAAAAACAGAACTTGAATGCTGGGCTCCTGATCCCCAAAATAGGTCTCTGTCACTGAACGGTTGTCTCTAGACTTATTTTTTATTATTTGCATGTTTCAAAGAAACATATTTAAAATTCAGAATCCATATATATTTGCCAGGGGAGCCATTAAAAACACATCCATCAACTACTTACTATAACTATTACTTAATAGAAGTAATGGCATTTAGACACACAATAGAGGAAGAACATACAATAAAAAGAAAAAGGGAGTGTTCTAAATTAAATAAATGTGACTTTATGGAAATCTCACTATATTGCCTCTGGCTCATTGTTGTAGGCCAGTAAACACTTCATTAGAGATTAGTATTTATTCTTGCTATTGTGTCCTCATTAGCAACCATGCTGTCTCCATTTCACACAAGGAGAGAATTCCTTCATGAGAATAAACTTAAGTACTGGGTTTAAATGATCGTAAAATTGAGCTTTCTTCACCTCCTCTTTTCTTTATTCAACTTGATGGGCTTATCTCAGTGATAAGCTCATTCTCATCTCTGAGTGAGAACACCATTCCTGGTTTCAACAGTTTTGTGGAATTTAGGGTACATTAGGGTACCCCCTAGCCACATGTACTTATTGCAATTCACATGTGGCCAGTCCACATTGAAATGTGCTGACGCTGTAAAATGGATACAAGATTTTGTACAAAATAGAATACAAAACAGACATAAATCACATATCTATTGATGACTTGTTGAAATGATAATTCAAATATATTAGATTACATCAACTGTGTTATTGAAATATTTTTGGCCTGTTTATGCTTACTTTTTAAAATGCAGCTACAAGAAAATTTAAAATTACACTATGCAGTTCACATGTTGGCTCACCTTGTGCCTCTGTTGGACAGTGCTCACCTTATTTAACAAACACTGTGGCTAAAGAAACCAGGTCCCCTACTCCCTCCCCCCATTCTCTTAATGCTCTCCTCAGAGATCACACACGCCTTAGTCTCCTTTCTCACCGAAAGACCGAAGCCTAACAGCAGAGTGCAATTCCATTTCTGGTGAGATGCTGGGTCATCCCTCCCTAAACTATGGCCATCGCTCCTGGCACGAATCTTGGTCCTCAGTGAATTATTTTAGGCAAGTGTACATTCTGCCACTCCTGTAAGATCTAAACGAATAAAGCACCAGGTTCTCTGAAATGCCAGGGGCATCTAAATAAATTCAGGTGCTTATCTGTGTAGGCTTCTAAAGTAGAGTCTGCCTATCTTGTAGAATACAAATAGGAGGCTGTACCTCTCTCCTGGAAGCTTTCATTACACTGTCCACATTAGTAAGCAGAGCACACAGGCAGAAACATTCTGAAAAAGCAAATAGAAAAAGAATGTAAATCCAAAAAACATTTGGAGTGCTTAACAACATTAACATTTTTTCTTCCATTTTCCTAAATTAAAGACATAATCCATGACAGCAAATTGAGGGATTTTCCCTGTAATTTGAGAGTGACCACAGATACTGTTGTTTTCTCTAAATCTTGATAAACTCAACCTTTTTTGAATTAGTGAAACCTACTGACGTTAATGCATAACAGTAGATTACTTTTTTCTCAACATATAATTCCATGTGCTGGGTGGGTCATAGGCTGGAGTTTTATGGGTTGAATGGCTGGCCTATGGCATCACAGAATTATTCAGCGCAGTTTTTGATGATAACCTTACCCTACCTCCCAGGTATATTGTACCTGAGTACAAAGTGAGACTGTCTGGATGCCTTGTTTAAAATGTCTCCAGTGACTCACTGGCCCAGGGCCTCTGTCCAGTTAAACGGGTAACCTCCAAGTTGACAAGGCCATGTTTTTGTATTATTTTCTGAAAGCCTGCATAGACATGGCTGTTGCCAGGAGTTTCACTTCAGGGAGAAAAGACGTCCAGGCCACCACCGTTTAGCACCTGGATTACTTTAACAGCCTGTTAGTTGGCTTCTCTTCGGTCCCTTCGCAAACTTAACCCATCCTGTATATGGCTGCCAGATGAGTCTTGTGATATTTATCTTTTTCATCATATCTAAATCTACAGCATATCACAATCTACAAGGACGAGCACATCTGGCATAATCTCTAGTTGACATCAGAGTCTTTCATATATAAACTCTTTACCCATATCCACTCTCATTTCCTATAACTGGAATTTCTCCCTTGTCTGAGTCATTCTTTTTTTTAAAAAAATATATTTTATTGAATTTTCACAGAGAGGAAGGGAGAGAAATAGAGAGAGTTAGAAACATTGATGAGAGAGAAACATCGATCAGCTGCCTCCTGCACATCCCCCACCAGGGATGTGCCCGCAACCCAGGTACATGCCCTCGACCGGAATCAAACCCGGGACCTCTCAGTCTGCAGGCCGACGCTCTATCCACTGAGCCAAACCAGTTTCGGCATTGTCTGAGTCATTCTTGATGATCCTGAACATTCTACCTCCATGTGTCTGTTCTTGCCCTTCCTGCTACCAGACTTGCCATCACCCCCACTCATTGACTATCAATTTCTAGGCAGCTTTCAAGGTCCTTCTTTCATGCTTTTCCAGTCTTCCAAAGATCTCTCTTTTTTAAAATATATATATATATATATATATATATATTATTGATTTTTTTTACAGAGAGGAAGGGAGAGAGATAGAGAATTAGAAACATCGATGAGAGAGAAATATCCATCAGCCGCCTCTTGCACACACCCCACTGGGGATGTGCCCGCAACCAAGGTACATGCCCCTGACCGGAATTGAACCTGGGACCCCCCAGTCCGCAGACCGACGCTCTATCCACTGAGCCAAACCGGTCAGGGCAGATCTCTTTATTCTCTAAATGACTTTGCTACTAAATTATCCACACCCTTGACTTCTCGCTTTGTTCCTCATCTGTTACTCTTTCCTTCTCGATTCCACTGTAAATTCCTTGATATTGCACATCAAACTCAGCACAGTTTTAAATCCATATATTATGTCATGTTTAAGAGCAGGGACGTGTGTTTCCATAGACCTGCTTCTGAAATTCTAGCTCTAAAACTCTCCTTACCTCTGAAAGCCATAGTTTGGTTGTCTGTAAAAATCCTGATAATAGGACTTGACTTATGGTGGCTGCTGGGTTAAATAAGATGTCCATGACAGGTTTCCTATTTTTCTCTGAAAGAAGTTTTTGATAGAGGAGGATTAAGAGGAGTGGAAAATCCATACTTGGAAAATAGTATGGATTGAAATAAATATACTATAGAGGAGGGGGGATGAGTACAGAAAAAAAAAGTGATGGGTGTGGATAACAAATGGGAGTAAAATATTTATTTTGCAGAGGGATAGCTTTCATTATATCTATTACATTATATTTCTTTTAGTGTAGGTCATTAGCATTTAGCTAATTTATGTAGCTTTTTAAAAAACCCTAATATTATCGTTTTGTCTATTGAAAACCCTTGGATAGTTTCCTATTGCCTACAAGATAAAATCTAAATTCATTAGTGCTACATGGTCTGATGCCATCATCATTCTCTAGCTTTACATTCCATTTCACATCCATGCTTTACCTTGTGCTCCAGCTGAATAAAACTATCTTTGCCTGAAAATGCTATACTTTTGAGACTGCATTCTTCTTCTGCATCAATACTCTTATTTCTTCTTCTCTTTCCTTCATTCTGTCCTTCAGAACATTCAACTAATCCTTCAAGCTCTGACTTGATCTAATTTTCTCCACAGATGAAAATTCCTTCACTTTCTCAGCATGATTATATATGACTGAGTATAGAATAAGCTTCTTTCTCAAAATCAGCTTGCAAAAAAATAAAGAAAAGGCACCTTAATTCTTTTCTTATATTATGGGAATTCTTTCTATTTCTCTTTTGAATAACAATTTGTTTGGGAGAAGTCATATTATGCAGAAATGGTATTATGTACTGCTAATGGTACTCAAAGATATCTGTGATGAATATGGTTAATAGAAGCTGGCAAATACATTTACATTAGATTTTTAAATTATTTTTCCAGTATAAGATCATACCGGAAAAAAGGATTATTGAGGATAAGTCTTCTTTAATGATCACTTAAAAATATAATATAGGCCGAAACCGGTTTGGCTCAGTGGATAGAGCATCGGCCTGGGGACTGAAAGGTCCCAGGTTCGATTCCGGTCAAGGGCATGTACCTGGGTTGCGGGCACATCCCCAGTAGGAGATGTGCAGGAGGCGGCTGATCGATGTTTCTCTCCCATCAATGTTTCTAACTCTCTATCTCTCTCCCTTCCTCTCTGTAAAAAATCAATAAAATATATTTAAAAAAATATATATATATATAATATAGAAAGTGGTTATAATGTGATTACAAATATATTTGTAAAGGATAAATTCTTAAAAAAAAATCATTCCCATGTTTATTTAGATTGGCACTTGAACCTTTGGATAAAATTTTCAATGACAATACATAGATTAAACAAGTGCTATGCCTTGAACAATTTAGACCATGGGTGGGCAAACTTTTTGACTCGAGGGCCACAATGGGTTCTTAAACTGGACTGGAGGGCCGGAACAAAAGTATGGATGGAGTGTTTCTGTGAACTAACATAAATTCAAAGTAAACATCATTACATAAAAGGGTACGGTCTTTTTTTTTTTTTTTTTAGTTTTATTCATTTCAAACGGGCTGGATCTGGCCCGCGGGCCGTAGTTTGCCCACGGCTGATTTAGACAGAATATAGATGGTATGCTCCAAAAAAACGGTTTGACACGTCAAGCAACTCTAGTGAAGAGGAAGACACTGATGTCAAAGTGTTAGGAGAGGCTGAAGAAAAAATTGCTTCATGGATGTGAATGATGGGAAAATAGGTATAGCTAAACTAATATCTTATTATACATAGCTTTTATTAGCTGGCCAACAATTTAAGTAGTGGGAATCCTTTTTAACTAGTTGATCAACATCCTAAAATTTTATTAATTTGCGTTGGTAAAAACAAACAAACATGCTTTGTAGTTTTCATTGTTTATTTTTTATCTTCCTACTGTGAAAATGGAGGGATTGACTTACAGTTTTGGTCACCATATATTGGAACATGATGGTACTTGCTCCCTTCTCTGTGTTATGTTGACAGTGAGTTGATTCCATTGTATCCTAATTACCGGTTTTCTTGTCTGCATTCCTCCCAGACTGCAAATGCCTTCAGCACAAGGTCACTTCCTTTATCCTCTGCCTGTCCTGAACATCTAAGCCAAAGCCTAAACCAGATAATTTTTCATAGAAGGACAAAATAAGTGAAATCGTTAAAAAATGCTTCATTAAGACTTAGTACCATATTAAACTTTTAGCTTTTATTTTAATATTTTGTTAAACTGGGCCAGTGGTCAGCAAACTCATTAATCAACAGAGCCAAATATCAACAGTACAACGATTGAAATTTCTTTTGAGAGCCAAATTTTTTAAACTTAAACTATATAGGTAGGTATATTATTATTAACTTAATTAGGGTACTCCTAAGGCTTAGGAAGAGCCACACTCAAGGGGCCAAAGAGCCGCATGTGGCTCTCGAGCCGCTGTTTGCTGACCACGGAACTGGGCAATCTAAAAGAAAGTAAATGTCACATATTTTAAAATTTAAACTTCTTTTCAGTCTTATAAATTTGTAGCACAGCTAGTTTCCTTCTTGTTGAAAGGCTCTTCTGTATGTCTTTAAAAATTTTGTTTTAAAGAATAGTTTATTGAGAGCAAGGGAGAGGGAAGAGAGAGGAAGAGAGAGGGACAGAGAGAAACATTGAAGTGAGAGTGCAGCATCAATTGATTGTCTGTCTCCTGCATGCCTCCTACCAGGGATGGAGCCTGCAACTGGGCCAAGTGCCCTGACTGGAAATCGAATGGTCAACCTCCTAGTGCGTGGGATGATGCCCAACCGACTGAGCCATACCTGCCAGGGCAACCTAACTTTTATCATAACCATTTGCAATAAGTGCTTTAGGAAAAGTTTCCTGAATTAATAATATGTGAGTCATTTTTTCTAAATAACATGATAGATCTTTCATTATAAAACATACTTTTTCATATTTTAACATTTCAGAAACCAGGGTGTATCTACATAATATGATAGCACTGCCTCATCATTTGAGTGGCAATCCCTTTTGTTTTCTCTTTATGGCACACACAAAAGGTTATTTCTTACAAGAGATGAACCGCCTACAGAGAGCAAAAGCTGACTTGTTCATCACTTTCTATGTGTGAGGCACAACAGTCTTGCTCGGTGCATAATGTGACCACTATTTTATAGATGAGCTCCCGAGGTGCAGAGAGAATAAGAAACTTGACTTAAGATCACAGGTGGCACCACATGTTCTGCCTTTGGGCGAAAAAATTGTTTGACTCTTGAAAGGGGAGTGAAGACACTGGGAGAATTTTGACTTTAATTCTATAGGTTCATGCTATGATTGTCAAGTACTTGTGAATCACAATAACTGGATTTGTTATAACAACTCAGCTACAATAACAATTGTAGTTAAATAACAAGTAAGATACTCAAGATATTTGTGTCACGTATTAAAAACTTGTACTCCGATATTTTCATTAGGAAAGTAAAATAAGAGATTTTCTTGCTAGACACTGGATATACCAAATCAGACGTCGCTTGGCTCCCTGATTTAACTCAGTCTTCAAAACAACTCCATTGCGATGAATTTCGACATGAAAGTCAGTATATCACCCCTCACCCTTGCTATTGACTGTAAAAGCCTCCATCATATGTCCTTTTCCCCATAGAAAACAAACAACAGCAATACATATTAAGTGTAAATTTTTAGGAATCTTACTTTGTTTGAAGGTGACACTAGAATATTCTGTGATAATATAAAGTCTCTTGAATACTTTATGTAGGTGGATATATATATGTATATGTGAGTGTTTACATATACATACGCACACACACACACTTTTTTTCATCCCATAAATATTCATTGAGCACTACTACTACAAGGCAGGCACTATGTAGGTCTACACCCATTCATATGGAATAAAATATGCAAATACTTGCTTTCAGAGAGCTCTTTGTCTATTATGAAAAACAGAATAGTACATTAACAAATACAATTATAAATTATAGAAAAAAGATACAAAAATTGGATGCTAAATATGAGATATGAGAAAGCTGCCTTCTCCTCATATAAGAAGTTGAACATGTTTTACCTCTGAATTCAATTAAATCCATGTACAATGACTGTGATTGTGCTCAGGAGAAGCAAACCAAGGTAAACCCAGTAGGGATGTCTTCAGGTGTAATTAAATATGTTGGAGACATTTAATGCTTTAGTGAAGGTGATCATAAAGTGATCCCAGAGAGGGAAAACATAGTTTTAATTTAATAAGCAGAAATATAATCAATGGAAAGGATTGGGAGATAGATACCGTGATCAGAAAGGACAAGAAGCACCACAAATTTTTCTAGAAAACTATCCTGGTTAAGGCAACTGGAGGATTATAATTTCCTTGCCAAGACTCTCCCTATAGTATAAGGTGAAAAACTTAAAGCTGCCTTGGCTGAGAGAAACCTTTTAGGTTCACATAACTCTCTTTGTTCAGCAGCCATTAGAACACTGGCTTGCCCTGAAGCTGTGTTTCTCAGTGAGGACAATGTCTCTCAGGAGACATTTGAAAGTGGTAGGGAGCAGTTTTGGTTGTCACAAGTGAAGTAAGGGGGCAGCTGGTGGGAAGTTTGGAAGAGATCAGAAATGCTGCTCAATAATCACATTGCATAGAACACCACCCCCCCCCCCCCCACCACCAAAGAATTATCTGGCCCAAATACCAATAGTGCAGAAGTTGAGAAATCCTGCTCAATTATAAGTAGGACTCTCCCAGTACAGAGAGAGAGAGAGAGAGAGAGAGAGAGAGAGAGAGAGAGAGAGAGAGAATGCTCTGCTTTCAAGTATCATTTCTTCTGGCCGGAGGTCTCAAAAAGCTGAAAGTGGTCCCTCTCTGACAGCCAGTAAGAAGGCAAGAGCCTCAGTGCTAAACCTCAAGGAACAAAATTCTGTCAACAAGAATGAGCTTGGAAACATATTTCCCCCCAAATCCTCCAGGAAAGAGCTCAGCTTGACTGATACCTGATTTCAGTCTTGTGATACTTTGAGCAGAGTATCCAGCTACACAATGCCTTATTTCTGACCTACAAAAATATGAGCTAATAAGTGGGCATTTTTTTGAGCCATTAAGTTTGTGGTAAGTTTTTTTAAAAATATATTTTATTGATTTTTTAGAGAGGAAGGGAGAGGGATAGAGAGTTAGAAACATCGATGAGAGAGAAAAATGGATCAGCTGCCTCCTGCACACCCCCTATTGGGGATGTGCCCTCAACCAAGGTACATGCCCTTGACCGGAATCAAACATGGGACCCTTCAGTCCACAAGCCGACGCTCTATCCACTGAGTCAAACCAGTTAGGGCTGTGGTAAGAGTTTATACATCAATAGAAAACTAATACAATGTGTAAAGGACTGTTGTGTTACACAGCAACCTCCCCTTGGTTAGGAGTCGAGTTTAATCACTAGTACTTATAAGTCTCCTAAAAATATTTAAATATTTACTACAAACCAAGAATAAATTCACACACACACACACACACACACACACACACACACACGTTATCACTTTACCTTGGTGCCTGTCAAAATTATTTTTCTGCTAAGTTCTTCCTCATATGTCTCTATTTCAAAAAGCATTTCTTAATACTTTGAGAAATGAACTCTCTCCTTTGAGTTCCTATAGTATTTCATTTGCACCTCTGTTGTGATTGTTATCACTTTCCCCCCCTAACTTACTTGTGTCCATGTTTTTCCCCATGATAATTCCTTCCTATCTCAGTCCCATTGAGTGAATCTTATAAACACAGAATCTCTCCTTCCTCTCCTCTGTGGTCTCTCATTTAGGTTTAAACTGATTTCTTCCTTTTTCTTTTCTTTTTGTCATCACTGGAAGATATGCTTATTGATTTGACAGAAATGAGAGGGAGGGAGGGAGAGAGAGAGAGAGAGAGAGAGAGAGAGAGAGAGAGAAAGAGAGAAACATCGATCTGTTGCCTTCCATAAGTGCCCTGATCAGAGATGGAGCCCATGATTCTCCAACCAACTGAGCCACGTGGCCAGTGCAAAACTGATTTCTTAGTCTATCTTCTACCTATCATTTAGGATGCTTTGAGCTATGGTAGCAAAATACCTCCCTCAAATTGCTTTAAACAATAGGCCATTTATCATCTCACATAAACAGAATTTAGATATAGAGTGAAATTCATCAGAGTATCAGGCTATGAGCTTCATCAGTGCTCACTGTTACTGCCATGGATCTAAGGCCTTTCCATCTCTCGAGTCTGCCATATTTGTTGTTTCAGATTTCGCTCATGCCTGTTTCCTTCACGCTTCTAGGCGGCTGCCCATGGGTCCACGTGTCACATTCAGACTAAAAAAAGCCCAGAGAAAGAAAAAAACAAAACCAAAAATGATTTCTTCCCTTTGTCTCTTAAGGGTGAGGAAACTCCACTGAGAAGGCCCCTGGCAGACCATGTGTTACCTTATAGATTTTTAATTTCCTCTGCAGACATTTAATTCATTTACCTTAAAAAGAATGTTTGTATTGATGTTAGAAAGAGAGGGAAGAAGAGGAAGACAGAGAGAAACATTGATCTGCTACCTCCTGCACCACCCCTACTGGGGATTGAGCCCACCACAGGGCACACGTGTCCTGACCAGGAATCAAACTAGGAGACCTTTTGGTGCATGGGATGGTGCTCACCAACTGAGCCACAAGGGCCAGGGCCCATTCATTTCCTTTTTAAAAAAATGTATTTATCTTTATTGTTGAAAGTATTATTGATGTTCCCCTTTTTTCTCCCATTGATCTTCTCCACCCCCACTGCCCTCCCCCCATCCCAGGGCCTTCACCACACTATTGCCTGTGTCCATGGGTTATACATGTATGCATATAAGTTCTTTGGCTAATTTCTTCCTGCCTCCCCACCCCCATCCCTTCCCTCTGAGATTCTTCCATTCAATGGAAAGAGTTGTCTTAGTGAATTTATTATAGGGAGTTACTCACTGAATTGGGTAGACCAGTTAGAAATCTATAATCTAAGAAACAGATGATGTATAGGATCTAGGAGACAGGCCATAGAAGTGGATTTAAGCAGATGAATTATAAATATATTTTATGTGTAGAAACAAAAGGAATTGATGATTGTAGGGGTGTAGGAAAGAGAAGCTTCAGGGCAGATTTCTGGCATGAACATCTTAGGGGAAGGAGGTGTCATTTACTAAGAAGGTTAACACTGGAGGAAGCGCCTTTAGGGGAAAGGAATGTTGAAGATCAAGGAGTTGTTTTTTAAACATGCTACATTTGAAATATACAAGAAGATATTTCACGTAGGCTGTTATTTACACAGGTCTAAAGTTCCAAAGAGAAGGGCAGGCTGGAAATACAAATGTGGAGTTCCTCCCTTACAGATGGTATTTAAAGACATGGGAGTCAATGAAAGTATCTAGAAAGTAAGTGGAGAGTGAGAATAAAGTGGACCTAGGGCTGTTGCCCATGGAACACCAGAGAAGGAGTTTACAATGAAAAGTGAATAGGGAACATTAGGAGTGCATCATGTCGCAAAAGCCCGAAGAGGAGAGAGGAAATGGTCAACATTAGAAAGAGAGGAAGAAGGAGGGAAGGAAGGAAGGAAGGAAGGAAGGAAGGAAGGAAGGAAGGAAAGGAGGGAGGGAGGGAGAGAAGGAAGGAAGGAAGGAAGGAAGGAAGGAAGGAAGGAAGGAAGGCAGGCAAATGGACTCTACTTAAAATATAACCAATCAATTTGAAGGCAAAAAAAGAGTTCACTCATGTGAATATACATAGAGCTAAAAGACAGAGGTTTCCAATGTCTTGGGACTGACTGTCTTCTTTTCTCTCCAACTTGGCACTACCTAAAGCTGTAAAATATTTAGAAACTGATCATTAAATGGGTTTTGAAAGTTCCTTTGTGCCGGTCTGTCTGCTTGCCTTTTATCTGATCTCTGCACCCGGTGCTGCGTTGGAACATGCACTAGTCAGAATGTCCATTATTATCACAAATAATGAGTTAGATGACTCACAAAGCCTGAGTCTTCAAAGTCAGACTTCCAGAAGAAAAATAAAAATTTCCATCACCTGAATGCCTGACATTATGTGGACAATGCTCAACCCCAAGGAATGAGCAGCTAATGATAGGATTTCAGGCAATAGGCACGGAGTAGGGAAGGATATTTTAAAGGTATGAAATCATCTCTCATAGACAATGGCTTGTGCTACTTCTAGCTTGAATGAATATACAGATAAAAGAGTGCTGACATAACTTATTTTTTCCCCAAAAGAAGATTATGCTTTTGGAATATCAAATCATGTATCAACTATATCACTGATGATGAAACTTAGAAAGTTTCATGTGGAATAAATTTAATACCTTTAACTTATGAGTTTTTGAATGACATTGGTGAAGGTTGCTTCTCATTGTCCAACTTCTCTACTCCCTCTGACCCCGACAAGAAGTCTTGTTTCAATCATTTTTACCCCAAGCCCAAGGAAGATGTGACTATTCAGACTGACCCACAATGCCAAAGGGGAAGAGTTTTCTCTATACCTGAACTTGGAGTGTAGTGAGTGTGGTTGCCCTTTGGAAATTAGGAACCAAGTACATCTTAGATGTTAAACCATGAGTTTGGTGTCAGAACAAACAAGAGTTCAAATCTCTGCTCCAATACATACTAGCTGAACTGACTTGGATAATGCCCTTTAAGCCTCATTTTTCTCACCTGTAGCATGATGATAATAATATCGGTATTTATTAAAATATCTATGAATCATTGTGAATATTATGTGTGTTAATGTATGTAAAGCAGTTAGCATTAAATAAATGTTATTATAACTGCACTTCCCATTACTGAATTCAGCTTTGTTATTGCTAAACCTAGGGAAAGTGGAGAGGAATCCAAAGCTGCTTACCGGTGAGACAATCTCCAACCACTGCACTTTCTCTCTGATTGGATTTACTTTCTGAAACTGGAGAGGTGGTCCTGACTCATGCTGTTCTCTGTGGCAGGAATTCAACTACAGGTGCAACTTTCTCAACCCATCACCACCCTCACCGCTACTCAAACTTCCTGGGTGTTGGTTTTGGAGAAAGAGCACTATTTAGTTGTTTTCAGTTCTAGTTTCCATCAGCCTATCTGTCAAAACAAAAGAAATTCTAATAATCCAATCCAGATGAGGGCTTTGGGTAAATAATCCAGCCCTGTAATGAAGTGTTTGCTGGCTTTCAAATGAAGGGTCCAAAATGCTCACAAGTTCTTGTCTTCCTTCTCTCTATGTAAATAACCATTACCTCTTTTCCTAATAAAATTAGCAAGTGTTATTTTCCATTTATCTACCGTATATGTCACCACAATGATTTGACCACCAACCTGAAGTCAAGTATGGACTATGTATGTGTCAAGTTGGCTAATAGTCCCCTGTAGGAATGGTATAATGCTAGTGGACAGTCCATTTTTAAAAATCACATTTGATGCACTTAATTTCTCTACCTAAAAATTTAATTAACTTTGGATAGTATATTACTTCAAACCTTTTAAAGTCTGGAATGCTTTTTTTTTTTTACTTTCCTGAGTGATTTCACACACACACTATATCCCTTGAGCTTTGCAATAAACCTATGTGGTAGTAGTAGATGTTATTTTTATTCCTGATGATGAAACTTAGGGTTCAAAAGATTATTAGATTTTCCAAGAAAAGACAAATAATAACTGATGGAAATGTCATTTGAATCCACATAATTTTGCTCCAAGGTCAAAGTGCTTTCTACACTAGACTTCTAGGTCATTAACCTATAGGATGATAGGGCCTCACAATACTTAAAAAAAAAAGATTTAGAATCCTTATGGCTTGAATGGCCCTATGCAATCTGTTTTTCCAAGTTCTCTGTCCCCTGCCCTACACTTGGTCCAAGGTGGAGCACTGCTCAATCCTGGCAAGCCTGGTGTGTTTATTGAATATCCAATGCTCATTTTCACCTAATGGCTTTAGCACGTATTTCCAGTTACCTATTGCTGAATTATAAACTACCTCCAAAACTGGTGGCACAAAACAACCATTTTATTATGCTCCTGAGCTCTGCAGAACAAATTCGTAGAGGATAAAGTAAGGGACTGCTTGTTTATGCTCCACAATGCCTGGATCTTCAGCTGCAAAGACTCAAAGGTTGGGGGTGACTCTGGCATCATCTGGAGGCATCTCTGTGTATATGTCTGGTGGTTGATGCTGGCTATGGGCTGGGAACTCATTTGGGACTCTTGGGTAGAACACCTGCTTTTCTCCATGTCGCCTGGGCTCCCTCACAGCATGGAAAATGAATAATAAAACAAATGTCCCAAGAGAACAGGAGGGAATTGCATAGCAATTTTATGACCTAGTCTCGAAAGTCACTGTGCATCACTTCCACTAGTCTTCATTGGTCGTCAGAAAGTTTTGCTCAGTATCGAGGAAGGAGTGTCAACGGGCCATTGTCAGTAGAGGGTATTGGAGGGGATATATTGCCTTCACCATCTTTGACAAATACAGTCTGCCACACATTTGCTGTTTTCTCTGTCTAAATAATATATCAATCTATTACTTAAACTTGTTAGCTCAGTCTTCACATTACCTAGTATTCCTTTAACCTATACATTTTATTGCACTAATTAGTAATTCTCAAAAATGTTTTTTACTTCTCTGATTTGTTGTACTCTGTGATTATAGGCTATGAAACCAGGGTCTGAGAATGTCACCTCAAATTTTGCCTGACACAGGATCAAGAGTTGAGGCTACTTGTACAGTAATCTTCAAACTGATCTTTAAAAGTTATTAATATTTGTGGTATCACTTTAGAGCTGAGCTAAACAATAGCTGAAAAAAGACCTATTACCCTTTCATATAGCAAAACTATCCTCCATATTTAATGACTAGGTTTAGCTTTCCCTCTAAGTTAGTGATATAGATTCAAATCTAAATAATAGACTCCTAAGTGATCTATGTCCAACTCAGACTTCTCTTTAAAAGCTAAGGTTTATATGTCCAATTTTTACAAAACGTTTTCATTTTGATGACTCACCAGAACCTGACATCTCCGAAATTTATTTTATCACTGACCCTAAGTCTTCTCACCCTATATTCTCTCTCTTAGTGAATGGAACCTCCACAGAAGGCAGATTTTCCATGATGCTAATGAAACCTAAACCTCTAGATCCCATACTTGCATGTGTTTCTTCTAATGTTCCAATCTTGTATTTTCATATTATTTTTCATTATTAGGATGCATGTCCATTTTTATATCAATAAAAGGTGAGTATTCTTTTTAGAGCATATGATATAGTTTGATTATTATGCCCTAAGTTGGCTTTAACACAAAACTGGTCCTGCTGAGTAACGTTGCCCTAAACAGGGACTATGGGTCCCTATTTTAAAATAAAAGCCATCATTTTTAACAGTATTTTACAACTTTTAACTTTCTGTTACTAAAAAATCCATTGAGCAAGTCACCTTGTACAGTTATCTCAGTGTCAAGGGTAAACACAGAAGTTACATTATTCAAATATACATGCTCCATGGGTGCTTTAGTAATATATTTTAAGAACCTAGGAGAGTGATTGGACACACCATCTTTTAAAATTTTCAGGCTATAGTTCTGGTCATGTCATATGATGTAGAATTCTGTGTTAGAACACATAAGTGAGCATTTTCTCAGCCAAGTATTGATTTTACTTGATATTATTTCTTCCTCTTATTTCTGAATAGAAAGGGAATTTCCTTATATCCAAGTATGGTCCTAGCGAAGCTCTACAATATTCTCAGAGGTTACCAACCTCACCCACAGCTTGGCCTAACAATTTAACCTGAACTTGACAAACCAAATGGTTGTCTGTAGATACTTGCCAGAGAGCATAATTCTAAATTCACTGCTGCCCAATACTTGGCAATGGTTGATCTGGGAGAAATACCATTTCTAGAAAAAGTCTTGAAGTTTTTAAAAAAGAAATCCATGAAGATCTCTTAAAAGCTATTCTTAAATTATGTCAGTCTAATAGAGAACTGATTATATAGTACATCATTCACATTTATTAAGTTGCGTTTTGATATTATATTTTTGTCTTAAATTTAGAGCATTATTAGAAATACCTCTGTAAAAATCCTTACATGGTTCACTCCAAGGATACTCATGAGAACACTGCTCATTACATTAGACTGAGAGGTGTCTAGTTTATCTTCCCTCCTTCTCAAGGTGGCAGAATTTGATGGGCTTCAGAATAATCAGGAAGTTTGGTTTTACTATTCACCCTTCAAGAAATGATTGTGGTTAAAACCTTGACCTCTCATATAGGCTAAATGACTGGGGGATCTCATTGATCTATTCTATGCTGGTCTACTTTTGCACAGCTTTTATTTCACTTTTAGAGGGAGAATACTCTAGTTTATAACTGCCTACTTATTCCTATCCATTCATTCATCCATTTATTTAGGAAATAATTTATTGAGCCCTTCCTATATCTTTGTTACTCTTCAAGTCATTGAAGTTATAGCAGTGAAAAAGTCCCTATACTCATAGATTTTATGTTCTAACAAAGGGTAATTTTGTTCCTGACTTCCTTTATATAATAGACTCTTTAGTAGTTATTCATTCAGATCTTAGTACCAGGACAATCCTGATCAACTTGTTTACCTTATAGACAGAACAAATCATTGGCTCATAGGAAGCCTAGAGCCAAGTGTGCCTACTTTAGAGGTTGATTATAAATGCATGATATGCTTTTTGTGTTCTGTCTTGTTTTAGGTTCCATGTTGTGTCCCTGCTTTTATTTTACTTTGCCTTATCCCTAGCACTACTTAATGATTTGCTACGTCATTGTTCTGTATGTCTTTTTAAACATCTATACTCTTCTTAAAAAGCAACACGGAGTAGAAAACATAAAAGCATACAAACAAATAAATAAAAATAATCACCTCTCTATGTTACCTTCCATGACCATTTTCCTCTTTCAAAGCCACCTTACCAGAAGCAACTTCCTAAAGTTGGCCACTTTCATCACATCGTAAACTTTTGCAGACCTTTGGTAGCTCCCCAAATAAGGCCTTCATTCCTGCCCCTGCAGATAATATCATTTTCCTTCCCATAGTGTGAGCCTGACTTTACTGATTCCCACAAGTGTTTTGCTCTCTTTCACCTCTGAGCCTTTGCATTTGCAGTTTCCTTTGTTTAAAAAGCCCATCCGCTCCACACCCTCTTGTCTGGCTTGCTCACATTCACCCAGTGTCATCTTCTCTGCGAGCCATACCCGCTGCCTCAGGCATAGTTGTGTGCCCCTCCTTTGGGTTGCCATAGTACCATCTGCTGACGTCTACCCTCTACTTATCTCATGTATTGTAAGTGTTCATTTGCCTGTTCTTGTCTGTCTCTAGACTGTGACCTCCTTCAGGGAGGGGACTGTATTTCATCTGCATGTCCTGGGCCCAGTGCAGTGCCCTGTAGACAGTGCTCAGTGAGCTTTGTTGGATGACTCAGTGAAAGAGACAGAGATTTCCAAAGGTTGGCAAGAAAGCTGGCTCCCTGTCTTAAGTGATTCTTATTCCTCTGAAGGTTTAAAGTGACCTATAATTTGCTCATCCCTTTTCAGTCAATGACTGTGGATGAATATTGATTTCATCCCTTATACTCCCACTTTCTAAAAGCTGTTTCAAAAAGATAAAAGATGACCCGACCCCACAGAGAAGTCAGTCACTTCCTTATAAGTTTGCTATTTTCTTTTCTCGGGTTATGATTACTTTGACTAGGACTAAGCCTATCATACAACAGATGCTGAATAAATACTAGTTAAATAAATATTGGTTAAACAAATGACTCACTGAAATAATGAATGAATGTAGAAGTCGGTATAGCTGGTTTTATAGTAAGAAAAGGGACTGTTATCTGTTGCAAGGAAATCTCTGTCCTGATTCCTCTGTTCAACATCATTATTAATGATCGAAACTTTTCAGTTAAGGACTAAGAATAAAGATTGCAGGAATGGTATAATACTGAATAACCTTAGTCAATTAAAGTAACTGACTATTTTGTTTGTGAGTACAGGGCAGGTCCCATTAATTGCAGTGCCATGAAGGAATGGGAGGGCAGGGTTGAGAAATGGGGAGAAGAAGTCTGAAATAGGACAAACACAGGGACAGTGGCGGCCAACCACTGAGCCAAATATTACCACCTTTGCCTAAACAGGCTCTGCTAACTCAATACATTACTATTTTCTTTTTACCCGTCCTATGTCCTTTCTTCTACAAATATTTACTAAGGACTTGTCCTGGGCCAACTACCTTGGAGATGCAAGGGGTAGCATAGAGAGCAAAATAAACACAACTAGTTCTTTATAAAGCTTGCAGCCTAGCATGAAAGACTGACAACACAATAATAATACAGATTGTAATGAATGCTATTAAAGGGGGATTTTCAGAAGTGTGGGGACATATTAAAAATATCTGATCTGGTTTCCAAACTTCTTTGGTTCTGTGGATGGCTGTTCAAGGTTTTGTATCCAGGTAGTAGTGGTTTGCATAGGGGTCCTTGAAAAAGTTCCTGTGTCTTTGTAGAGGATTGGAGCTATGTCAACAACTCTTCTAATGACTGAAATGTGCTGGCTCCCCTACAGTTTCCTCAAGATCTGTCTAGACTCAACCATTGTTCATTGACTGAGAGTGTGTCAAAATCTCTCATGTCATTAAAATGCTTGGCTTGAACACGTCAAAATATTTGATCTCAGGAAATCCCCCAAATACTACATTTCCCTTTTTAGAGATGAGAATAAGGGTAGATTTACATGCATGCATGGAATCCATTTTTGAATTATCCATTCTATTAATTTACCTGCAAACACCGTGACCAAAATGTAAATGGTGCCCTTAGCATTTACCAAACCAACCAAGAATATTGAAATTGAATGGTCACTTTTGAAAACCTCAACATAATTGAAATAATTCTTGGAAGCTCAAAGCTTGATAAAATGGGCTACTAGTTTAAGGCTTTTCATGAATCAGCTGTGGGCATGTAAAAACAGCTTTATCAAGATTCTAAAACTTGTATGTGTGTGTGTTTCTTTTTGAAAACATAATCAGTCTGGGACAAAGTGATAAGCAAATAGAGTAAACATAAATTTTTGCATTGGTTACAAATTTATTATCTTATCAACAGCTATTATGCATCATCCTGTCAGCTACAAATTTAAATACAGTATTAACTAAATGGGGCCCATAAGCATTTGATCTTGTTAGCATTGTCTATGTAACAACCTAAGGATTGTCAGAGTTGGGAAATGAAGTCAATTGCTGATATTAGAAAATAATAAATCAATAAGAAACTAAATAGATGAAGATAAAAATTATTTGCATAACAGTGCTAACAAAAATCCTAGCTGTTTGACTAAAATTTTACTTTTCAAGAGGTGAAATGCTGGAGTGGAGATGTAAACCAAATGCTGGGATATTAGCACAACTCACCATGAAAAGGGGAATTCATTCCTTACTAAATGCTTATCAACTATTTTACATGAAGATTTAATAATCAATAAATACTTATAAAACTGAAATTCTACCATGTGAATGGTACGAAGAAGTTGCAGGACAGTTTGCTTACTGTCTAGCTGGTCAGAGAAGATACATAAAAGCATATGAAAATCTAACTAATAAAATCAGGCGAAAAATGACAAGGTCCAATGGAATAGTAGGGCCAATTAGTATTGGTTGAGTTCAGAGAATGAAAAAAGAGAAATTTGGGCCATTATTTGAAAAATAAATAGGTGAGGGAGATGGCATTTTGAGTAAAGAGCAGTGCTAAAATATGCTGATATGTTTGAGAGATGGAAGGTAATTAATAGGGAGCAGAGATTTTGTTTTTGAGAACAATGGAAATATGCCAGAGGAATTGTAGGTTGATTTCAGGCTACAGAGATTAATTTTCCTTCCCAAATATTAAAAGGCAGTAATCTGCTTAAAGACCAGCCACTGGATACAATATTGACCTAGCAACCTCAAATCCTACTTGGAAACATGAGAGTTATAAACAACGTATACTTACTTATACTGAAAAGTATATCTAATAGTCCTGTTTCTTCAAAAGACAGTTCAATTTTATAAAGCATTAAAGTTGTTGACATTTATCAAGAGTGCTATTTCCTAGGCTCCGTAGCATATGCTTTACATACTTTATTTCAACTAATCTTCATATCCACGATGCATTCTCTTACTTAACTCTCAAACTTGTGAGATAGGCGCTATAATCATTCTCATTTATTGTTATCATTTTAATTTATTTTTTTATTTTTAATTCCAATTAATGATTATATGGGATATATTTGGGAAGTAGAAATCTCATTTGATTTTTAAAATTTTATTAAATTTATTGGGGTTACATTGGTTAATAAAATTATATAGGTTTCCAGTGTACAAGTCTCCATTTGTCACCATATATTTGACCTCCTTTGTGCTCTTCTACCTCCTTCCCCACTCCTGTTCCCCTCTGGTAACCAACTTGGTAGTGTCTGTGTCTCTGAATTCTTATTTGTTTGTCCTGTTTGTTCATTTGTTGCTTTCAATTTTATATCCCACATATGAGTCACATCATATGCTTATTGACTTTTTCTGCCTGATTCATTTTGCTAAGCATGATATTCTCAAGATCATCATCATCCTCATTTAACCAATGAAGAAACTGAGCATCTGAGAGTTTCTGCAACGGCCCAGAATCATAGATCAAGGGCTTGTGGATGGCCAAGCTTGATTCCAAAGCCCATACTGGAACCACAATGCTAGTTTCAAGTACAGATAATTCTAATTAACTGTATAGGGAAAAAACTGCCCAAACCAGGCCAATGTTAGGCACTATGATGATACTTCAAAATGATCTCTGTTTAAATCAACTATTCCAAGGTAACATATTTTCACTGTACAAAACAGGGTAATCCAATTTCAGAGGATGAAATGAGAAACAATATACAAAGACACCAAATGGAAAAAAAGAGGTGTTGGTTTTTCAATGTCAGTGGGTGGAGTTGATAGGCTAAAATTTAAGTGGTCTCAAAAATTGTTATGGGAAATGGGAAATAATTCCTTTATTATTTTCTAAACTCCTGTCAGGCTTTGGCATCTATTGGTTCTAGCTTAGTGGTTAGGAGTGTAAGACCGGGAGCCAAATAGACATGGTTGCCCTCTAGCTTTGCTCCTCTCACCAGGTTACCATGGAAGAACATTTTCCACTTCCTGAATCTCTGTCTCAGTTTCTTCTTCTGTAGAATGGGTATAATAAAATCTTCAGAGCATTGGTGTGAGAATGAAACGTAAAGAAGCAGAGAAACTACTTTGTGCAGTTCCTGGCACGGAATTAATGTTCAATAAATGGTAGTGATTATTAGTCATTTTAGGCCAACTAGCATTGTTCCTAGTAAGAAAGAACTGTTCAAAGCGAACAATGAAATCAGAGTGGATTTCCTGTTCTCTGCCTTTCAAGCTTTTCATCAAAGGCAACACAATGCAGCAGAGACTCTCAGAATAGGCCCAAGACTGAAGCCTCCTTCTCTGATTAATGCAGTGCTTTGAGCACAAGCAAACAATCTGAAGAAGGTTAAATTCATGCATGGCTTCACTTCAGCCAAAGTGGTCAAGGATCTTCACAAACTGTGCGGCTGAAACATTCCAGGGAATTGGTTAACCTGAGAACTTCACTGAAAACAACTAGAGCCAAAGGTTCATAAAGAAATAGGTTGTCTTAGCATTGTGGTGACATCAGTAGCATATAAACTTGTCTGACTATTCAACTTACTTATTTAGAAATGATACCTTCATCCATGTAACAGCCCCCTTTCTACCTCTGGGAAAGCATTAACCTAGCAACAGAGTAAGTTACTTACCTTTTCCTATATATATATATATATATATATATATATATAAACACAGGAGAGCGGGGTTAAGAGCAATGAGCAGAGTAGTTCTGCTCCATATAGATAAGCGATGCTATGATATATTTCTGTTTCACATTACAGATCATGAAGTATATGCATATACATTTTATCACTTTACTATTTCACAGCAGAAAAGGCAAATGATGCACAGGGAGGTACATACTTGTTTAAAGGCACACACTATTCTATTTTTTAATATATTTTTTTATTGATTTAGAGATAGAGGAAGGGGGAGGGGGGAGAGAGAAACATAGATGTGAGAGAGAAACATTGATCTGTTGCCTCCTATACACACCCTGACTAGGGACTGAACCCACCACCTTGGTATATGCTGTGATCAGGAATCAAACCAGCAACCCTTCAATACATGAGACAATGCTCAACCAACTGAGCCACACTGGCCAGGGCAAAGGCACACACTATTCTATATGGCAAAGCCCCCATTAGAAGTCTGACCTTGAACTCAGGTTCAGCTAATTTTGCATCATACCACAGTGCCTGAGCAGTGTCATTCACTAACTTTCACGTAGTTAATAAAGTTAATGAGCTTTATGGCTTATTATTCCTTCCAAAATCATAATTTTACTTGATTCTTAAAGTATTTTGGAAGCAGAAAAAGTTTTGTCCTCACTTTAAGGACCAGAAAATAATCTCAGACAGTAAGATGATCCAGGACTTGAACTTCACAGCTCCAAAATGTTATTCATTAATTAGTTTATTCATTAATTCAACACATACTTACTGAGCATCTTTTATATAGCAGGAACTTCTCTGGACAATGTGAAAACTATGACAAACTCCCTACCTTTATAGAACTCAGAGTCTAATGGAGGAGATGAATGATAAACAAATGAACCAATAAAAATAAAAGTTAATGTCAGGTAAAGACAAGTAGTGTCAGGAAAAATAAAGAAGAGAGTGACAGGGAGAGCGAGAAGGCTATTTAGATCAAGTAAAGAGCCAAAACCTTTCAAGGTGCGACATTAGAATAGAGACCTAAATGAAGTGAACAGAAAGCCTGAAGAACAATGTAAGGATTTTTAGGAAACTAAATGTCATGGTCAAAGGCACTGCAGCTTAATGTGCTGGAGAAACCAATAAGATGGCCAGGCAAGAGATGGCTTAGCCTGAATGCAAGCAGATGAGCGTGGAGTGGTAGGCAAAGAGCTGGAATAGGCAGGGCTTTGTCCAAGTGCGTCATGACTTATACAGAGATCTCACTGGGTTAGAAAAAACAACTCCAGCATGATGATTATAAGTGCTATGAATTTGTTTCTCTTTCTATCCTTGGTACAACTCTTCCAAGAATTTCCATTCTTACCAGCTCCTCTCATATCATTGTGGGCCAGCTGAGTCAATATTATGATGACTTCAATGAGATATGTAGCTAACTCATAAGCAAGCGGTCATGTACACTGTATTTTGACTTTGTGGCTACTGGTCATGAGCAAATAGTTTTCAAGAGCAGAATATGGGGACCTGAATTTTGGTAACCCTGAAGGTCTTCTAAGTTAAGTGAATAACGACGCTGAGTACAATATATGAAAATGAAGTTGTTTATCAATGCTGTAGGCACAGTGCTACACTTACACCATAAATGTATGTAGATTCATTGGAAACCCAGCTTTTCATGAGAAACTGATGTGACATAAACTTGATTATTGTGCCAACGTGTAGAAACCAGACAGGAACCTGAGAATCAGAATTATAAAATAGAGCCTTCAATTTATCTGTCGTTAAGTGAACCTATTATATACTATTATATATTTATTGCAAGTCTTGCAATCTCCCCAGTATGTGTACAGCAAATGTCACAGTAACAAAGGCCCTCTCTATCACCTAGCTCTGACTGGAACACATCTACTCATGAGTGAATTGGGCAAAGCCAAATAAGCCTTGCAGTGTCATTGCAATATTATTGGTGAGTGTCCAATCTTACCTTCTTAAGAAGCCAGCTATCATTTCAGCTGCATAACTAAGGAGCAGCCCAACATACAACTGCTCTGTCATATGAGTTGAAGGAGTTTTTTGTGTTTTTTTTTTTAAAAGAAAGATGCAACTGTGGGAATGAGAAGGAAAGTATTTCTCTAAACCAATTAACATATGATGAATGGCATGAAGATTGGTATCTTCATAGGCATATGGCTTCTTCTATATTATTTTTAAAGTATGCTCTAAATATGGTAAGTATGGATAATTTATAGTTTCAGGATGACTGACCACATAGCCCTTCATATTTTCCAAAGATTTCTTTGGAGGAACTCAAATCCCTAAATCTAAAGGTACCTCTACAGCTATAATTTACCTGTAAAGAACATAGGCAGTAACTGAATATTCTCAGTGAATCCTTCAGGGTTAGTGAGAGTGTTTCTGCAGGAGACAACCAGCCATCTGATGCCTTGGCTGGGGCTACTCGCCTTGTCCTTCAGCCCTTCCGACTGACTGACTCATCCCGATAATATCCGTGCACCTGACTAACTCTCCAACCACAGGCGACAGTGCTTCCTCAGGACCACGTGATCTCACTTGCCCTGCAGGTTTCTCTGCACCATCCCATGCAAGGACATCAGTATTTGTGATTACATGTGAAATACAAGAGGGAACCACTGGGTTAGTCCCCGTTCTCCCCTCTTCTCCACTCTCATTACACCGTGTCTTCAAAAATACCCACTAGCTATGTGATTGGGGTACACCACACTGGCAGTAGGTAAATATGCTTTTTAAAATAGCATTTTTTTCTTTACTTAGAAATCATGTGGATTCAAATTTGTGTCCAAACAAAATTAGAAACAAGCAGGGTGGGGCAAAAGATAGGTTTACAGTTCCCATGGAAAATAATACAATAATTAATAAGTAGGAATACAAGGATACATCTGTGTTTCCAGTATGTTCAACTGTAAACGTACTTTAATCCCACCTTGTATTTATTTTAAGGACTTCTGGGGTCAGTGGCAAATAACTAAAATGAAAGTTAGAGGTATTAGGTCTGGAGTTTTTGCATATTTTTACACTCAAAGTCTCATTTGTCTTCAAAGGATCCCTGACAGACAGGTGCAAGAGGCACTCTTCGTTCGTTCATTCATTCACTCGTTCACTCATTGATTCATATAATTTTCAATCCTCACCTGAGGACATGCTGATTGATTTTAGAGAGGAAAGGGGAGAGAGGGAGAGAAAAAGAGGGAGGGAGAGAAGAGACAGAAGAAAGAGGAGAGGAGAAGCATCCACACGAGAGAGAAACATGGATCTGTTGCTTTCCGTATGGCTCCCCACGGGGACTGAACCTGCAACCCTTTTGGTGCATGGGACAGTGCTCCAACCAAATTAGCCACTGGCCAGTGTACTTAGTGGTTAGAGCATCATCCTGTGCATGGAAGGGTCCCAGGTTCGATTCTAGATCAGGGCACATACCTAGGTTTCAGGTTTAATCCCCCATGGTGGCATGTATGGGAGGCAACTGATCCATGTTTCTCTCTCACATCAATGTTTCTCTCTCTTCATCTCTCTATAATCGATGAAAAACAAACAAACAAATAAACAAACATATCCCCGGGTGATGATTATTAAAAAAAGTGAGATAACTAAATTTGAGATGTTTCCCGACACCCTAAAATAAGGCAGGCACTTGCCTCTTGATTTAAAGCCCACTTCCTTCCTGCTACATTACTTTCAGTTAAGCTTATTTGGTGATCATTTATAAAGGTGACAAATAATAGGATATAAAAAAGAATTGCTTGATTATAAAATAGTGAAAATGGCCAAGGTTTATTGAGCACCTAGTACATACTCTGTAGTTTCCATGTGCTTTCCTCTGGAAAATGTGTGTGTGTGTGTGTGTGTGTGTGTGTGTGTGTGTATACATATATATATATGTGTATATATATATATATATATATATATATATATATTATATTAGAGAGGAAGGAAGAGGGAGAGAGAGAGAAACATCAATGATGACAGAGAATCATTGATCAGCTGCCTCCTGGGGATCAAGCCCGCAACCCAGTCATGTGCCCTTGACCAGAATTGAACCTGGGACCCTTCAGTCCACAGACCAACTGGCTAGGTCTGGACCTCATTTTTGGTGTCATCATTAACGTTGTTATGTATCCTGAGAGATTGTGACAACAAACTGACAAATATGTTAAATATAAGAATTGTATGTGGTTGTATTACTGAATTTGAAATATTAAAAGATTAAAAATAAAATCTAAAGAGCATTACATAACCCCTAGAATTTTTTTCTCTAAATATAGATGGAAGTTGTTTCAATAGCTCCACTTGGTACCCCTATTGAGTAACCAATTCACCAACTATCAAGATTTATATTTATTGTTAGAACCATAGTAAACTTTTTCTCACATAAATTTTATAGATTTAATTCAAATGGAGCCTGCAACCGGGCCATGTGCCCTTGACTGGAATCATACCAGCAACCTCCTGGTGCATAAAAGGATGCCCACCACATGAGCAACCCCGGCCAGGGCTTATAGACTAATATTCTTTAGGTATGCATATTCAAGAATAATTTTTTGATACTCTTGAAGATAGTCCTCTCAACTTTATATATAATTTCATTTACATTATATTTGATTGCTACAGATTCTTTGGTTTTACCAGCATGGCTTCTCTACTTGATCCAAATAATTGACTAATGCGGAATCAGCACCTAGAAAATTCCATCTTAATCCTGCATATAAATATAATACTCATCTGTAAATATAGGGTCACTGTAATATTAGCCATATTTCTATGGCACCTTTAATACCACTTAATCTGGTATCTTATGTGTGTTTTAAAATTGCTGAAGTTAAGGAAGAAATATGGTTTCTTCAATGATGGGTCAGAACAAAGTGTTAAAATAAAAAGTCAAAAATGTTACCTTTCTTCTGGGAATTATTATAATATCAGTCAGAGAAAACATGTTTGGACATTTCTAAACATAGAATAAAAACACCACTAATTCACTGGAGGGAACAGAAATCCCAACATACAGGTACCAAAACAAGAATCAACTACTTGGTGACTGAAGCCATGGAAGCAGTTGATAGGAAATATACACAATAGACCTTAACTTCTGCCACTCAGACATAGCAAATCATCCGCCTTTAATAACAGAACAGATTCCCACTGGATGTGTCCTCCCTTGTTAAAAAATGATGAAAGCTAATCATTTCTGCCCTCTGTGAACACACATGAGACAAAGCATTAGAAAAATACACACTCGAGGAGAAAAAAATCAAATGCCATACAACTCTCTCTCTCTCTCTCTCTCTCTCTCTCACACACACACACACACACACATGCATAAACTTCACAAGGTATTGCAACCTCATTCATTAATATTTTCAAGGGACCAAATAAGATCTGGAGAAGACTGGAGGTGCTGACTTTTCCACACAGGATATCAGTGACACCGCTGAATTAAAATCAGATTAGAGAAGCTGGTGTGAAGACAGGAAGTTGTAGGAAAGAATTTTAAAATAATGCCACAAGTACAAAAGAATCTGCATGAAAATACCAACATGATATATTGTCGAATACAGAAGTAATGGTGACTCATATCAAAGACTTACATGATTCACCTTTACTTCTGTTTCAGTAGCTGATTAATATTAATTAAACACAATCAAATTCCAAAAATGGGATCTATGAGGAAGTGTAGTCACATATCTATTTTAGCTCTCGCTGTACTGAAACCATTGAAGCAGTTTATCTGAATCCCAAATCTATAATCTTGCTGTCATACATCATTACCTCTTTGAATCTCTTGGTAGTTTTCGTGGCATGTCATGGAATCCAAAAGCGGAGTTGGAAAGCGAAAGCTTGCCTGATCACTCCAGAATCACCATTGTCAAAATGGATTCTTCTGAGCAAGATTACTAGAGCTCTTGCTTCTAAAATAGCCGTCCCACTAAGATCCCTCAAAAGCTTCATTTACAAGGAAGTGACTAATTTTATTAAAATGTTGATAAAACAGTAGTCACTGAGAGAAAGGCTGGTGAAAATTTTATGATCTGGTAGAAGTCTCTGCAGGCTGGTGATTATACTACCCTCGCTGACATAGATTATGTCAGCTTTGCAGATGGTGCTAAAAAAAAAATAACCCTATGTCTCTATGAGATCAAAACATCAAGACTGAATCTAACCCAGATGCTTGGCACGGTATAGACACAACCTATGTCATTTCTTCCATTTTCTATTGGAGGCAGCCGAGGAAGGGTGTGACAACACACAGTTGTTAAAGGAATAATATTTCTAGACAAGCTTGCATTGATGCTTTAGGTGTTTTTATTTTCTCTCTCCTCTGTTTAAATTCTTAAAATGCACCAGACCTCATGCGTTTCAGACAGACATACTCTGTTAGGAGTTGAAGGAAGATTTGCACATTTCCTTTCCGACATGTGGACAAGCAGACGCTCAATCCTGGGGCTTCAACTTCTCACTGGCTTTCTTTGTCTTCATTCACACATAAGACCTTGCCAATTTCCCACTGAAAATGCCACTGCAGATCCTGTAAAGGTTTTGGATAGAGACTCATGGCTTTCAATCTCCTTGACAGAAAGAAAACGTAGACAGTCTTACTTAAAAAAAAAAAAAAGACGGAAGGCAGGGTTCGTCATCACAGGTACAAGCCCCAGGAACACACTTAGGGATAATGGGTTAAGTGTGACTGAATCAGAAACATACCGATTTGGCAGTCATCTCATTCACAAAATGTTGGAGTGGTTGTAGGTGATGCCAAGTTAAACAGGATGATGGACTCAACACAATACATGTTTGCAACACTAATAGGTCGTCAGTTAGGGGCCACCCACTTCCAGGTGTCGGGAAGCAAGGGCAGCTGCCCCATTTCTGGAGAGTCAGAGGGTCTTCCTACTCATGTGGTCAGCTCTCCGAGGCTGTGGCAAAGTGAAAGCGGGCTTGCTTGTCCTTGGTGCTTCATGATCCATGAGGAAAAACAGCATTTTCCCCTGCACCAGAGACTGGAGAGCTGAAGTCTCCTCCACCCCCCTCTCTCTTGGCTTCTAATTTACTTAGGGTAAGCGAAGGGGTAGGTGAGTACGTCTACTTTGCAGGGTAATTAATGGTTGTGGCTATAAATGGCAGAATGTTGGGAGGAATAGTAATGAGGCAGCCAGACTTTTTAAAGCCATCTTACTTGTATGGTACTTTCATCCAGAACCCAGATATTTTATGGAACCTCTTTCTAAGCTCCTTTCTGGCCACAGCTGTGCATGGTGGGCTGCTTTCTGCCAAGACCAGGCATCTCCCAGTGTGATGTGATGACTTCTGACTCTTGGTGTCTTCACACTGAGGGTCCCCTGTTTTCAAATGTCAGGGCAGACCCAGTGCCCAGGCAGTAAGCAATGGCGTCATGGAGAGAGCATTTGAAGGCCCTCCAGTATTGCAGTTCAAAAAGATCTCATATGTAAAACCTGACCTTAAACATGTGATTTCAATTTGGAGTTAAAATGACGATGATCATTTTAAACAAACAATATATATATAATAATCGTTAATCCTAATTAGTTCATCCTAAGTTAGTAACTAATACTATAGTGAATACTATGATAATAGTTAATCCTAATTAGTTCATTCTAATGTAGTAACTAATACTATAGTGAATACTATGTGCCAGGCATGCTTCTAAGCACTGCACATATATTAACTTGTTTAATCTTACAGAAACCCATGCCTTGTTACAGGAGAGGAAACTGAGGCACAGAGAGGTTAGGTTACCCATCCTAGGTCACTCAGCAGGCAAGCAGCAAAGGCATGCTTCAAGCCCAGGCAATCTGGCTCCAGAGTATGTAGTACTTTCTGTTTATAATTTCTGGCTTAGTACTGAGCTGGATACAGATGCAGAAGAACTAGGAGGTATATGTATGAAACAGTAGGACCAATTTTTTAAACAAAAAAATTGTTTAAAAATTTATATTTAAACAGTCATTATATTTAAAATTATATTTAAAATTAGAACCATCTCCTTCCCATTAGTCACCTTTGGAAGAAATACCCTTAGAATAATGAAGTGTCACGATTTAAAACATGTGTCACTACCCTCATGCCCCCCCCCCCCCCCACTGTTGCCATCACAGCTGGTTTATAAATAACACGCAAAACTCAGCGCCCCCATTTTAGCGTCTCACTTTATTCCTCACTAGAAACTAACGCCCTTCTCAATCATAGAGCAATTTCTAAGTCCAGGCTCCAAATGACTCGTGGCCATTTCCAAAACCCAAATCCATCTTCAAAAGTCAAAGATTTGTCATCTTAGGGAATATTCCAGCAACCTGTTGGGCGGGCCACAGATTCTTAGGGCAGGTCCCTGGATAGTTTTGAGCCCTGGCAACCTGCTTGCAGTGCGAGGATTCTATAACACAGTGACTGTTTGGGAGGTGGGAGCTCTCACTTGGGTGTCAAACTTCATGTATCTTTACGAGACAAATCATTTCTTCAGCTTTATAGTCAAATATGATCTAAAGGTGTTTCACCAGAGACTTTGCACTGTCACTGGGGAGGAAATCTTAGATATAAGAAAGTAATCATGGAACAATAGATGGCAGGTTAACAGTCAAGGGCCAACACACATGACATAAACAAAAAGTACCATGGGATGTCATGATGATGAAAAAGAATGTAGGAAGCAACCAGTAAGTCAGGAAGGCTTCATGGAAAAGGTGGCCCTGGATTTTAGTGTTAAGTGAAGAGGAGGATTTGGACATTGTTTTAATCATTGTGCTAAGAACTAGTCACATGGTGAATGAATGATAAATATTTGTCTAACTCTTAATTCCGGACCTTCCCATGTTTGCTGAAACATTGAGACAGAGATGTTTAACTTCCATCTCTAACCAGTCTGAAAACTATGCTAAGCTTCTCCTCACTGCTGTAGGAAGAGCAGAATAAAAAGCCAAATAATCCCAAGAAAGGAAAACAAAGTTCTTAGAAGGTGATTAGGGAAACGTTTGTGTACTTGCTCTTTAGAATGTGAACCATACAAAGGAGAGACAGAACTTACAGGTGTTCTCTACAATCTGTGTTGTGCTTGAAAATATTTGGTAGAGTTGTTCCTCTAAAAGGTGCTAGGAAATGCCAAAGGCAACTCTGTAAACACCAAATACTAAAGAAGTTAAATATGCAAGGATGAGAAGGACTGCTTCCTTCTAGAGACAGACCTTAATTATTCAGGTCCGACAAGACACAAGTTAATTCATAGCAATAGTGGCATAATTCTGTTAACTATTAATTTCCAAGTTGACATCAATAACAAAATTTAGAGAAATCTTTTACAATGATCCAGTCATGGGCCAGTAGATTGAATACCAATGACCAAATTGGTCACTCGAAAGTGTAAACATCCTTGAGCTTAAGTTGGTCAAACAGCCTGAAGAATTAATTGACTGAGTTTTAAGGAACTTTAAATTTCTCCTTATTTCTTCAGACAAGACTTTTTGTATATAATCAGATTTGATAATAAAATATATTGGGACTATTATATCATAAAGTTTCTCTCTTGCTTTTTCTTCCTTCTTCCCATTCTTTTCTTCTTCTTTCCTTCTCTCTTTCTCCCCTTTTCTCTCCTTCCCTCCTCCCCTTCTTCCTCCCCCTTTCCCTCCTTTCCTCCCTGCCTTTCTTTCTCCTTCTCTCCCTTCCTTTCAGGACACCTCCAAGAAGGCACAAATGATAAAAGATCATTAATTAGGATATAGGATATAACTAATCCACTGGCACTAAAACAAGTTTCATCTTAATAGAATTTTACCGGTTGGACCAAGTTGAAAGCAATCTTAAGATTCATAAATAACCATTTAATCTGATGAGTTGCCATGAGGTGACCACAAAAAGGGTGGATGAAAGAACTGTTTAAAGAAACACTATGTCAGTATGGCATCCTTTTTGCTGCTGGCACACAGAGCACATGTACCAGCCCAAAATAAAACAGTCAAGTATAAAATGCTCCAAAATAAGGGGAATGTTAAGGAGTAAAACTCTGGTTATAATTGTAACCAAAAACTATTCATTAAATTCCTAGTCTGTAAGGGTTAATAATGAAGGGATAGGAAGACTGCAGAGCTGTCCTTCAAGTTTCTTGTAATACAACTGGATGAATAATGTATGAAGCCATCTTAACATGAGACTAGTTAATATACAACAGTTGAAATGCTAACTAGAATGAACAGTCCTCCCAGAATTGAAAAAAAACTAGGCAAGGATCACTCATTAAATGCCATCCTTGGGTAGGCACCACAAAGATGTAAGGCAGAAGAAGAAATTTATGTCAAGTGTTTATTAATCACCAATTTTGCTTTAGGGTACCAGGCATTATTAACATTGTCAACAACAGTGCACCCTGTTAGCCTTCTGGGAAAACAAAAGCTTCCTGTGGGTTTGGGGATAAATGCTTGGCTGTACTAGGTGTGTTCTTTCATCTCATCCTTTTCTGCCTTCTCTCCTCTTAAAAGCTACCAAAGGTCGATGGTTTCCCCTCTCTAGTTATTTCCTTTGGCATGGAAGTCAAGAGTGTGAAGTTGTAGTGTGGTGAAGGCCTGGGGAGGTGGGCGGGTGTGGGCTAGAAGGGGTCAATGGAGAAAAAAGGGGGACATCTGTAATATTTTCAACAATAAAGATAAATTTATAAAAAGAGTGTGAAGTTGTTTGAGCAGCTCAACCTGCTTCACACGGATGTGACTGTCTCCTGCTTTAACCCCTGGTGAGGCTTGTCTGCAATCATTTTGAACCACTGTCACTTCCCTGTCAAACACTGCTGTACTCTGAAGCTTGGGCTGAGAATCAGGGCAGTATCCAAGGGCAGCACTTGGAAAGCATGGATCCTGAACTTCAGCTGGGATGTGTGTACTCTGCAGATAGCTAACGCAGCTCCCCTTTCATAGAAACAGAATTGCAAGCCAGCATTAGAAACCTGTATGCTTAGGAGCTAGGTTAGTTCAACATGTCAATCTGGTATGGGGACTGTCACTAAGACCAGGACTGGGAGTATCAGAGAAGCCAAAATGCTGCGAGAGTCAGATGTAACACCTACTATCTCCCCACCTATAACTCCGGTAGCAATTGCTTAAGGAAATTGGAGTAGTTAGCAGAATGGAAACACTTGACGTTCAACTATTGAGAAAGAAATTGAGAATGTTAGAGTGGCTATTTTAGAGATTCTGATATTGCCACCCAAACAAAGAAATGTCTGGGAGAGTGCAGATCTCTGTGAGCTGCACACACAGATATTTGAAGTTGGTAATAAAAAGTCGGGATGATGGATGAAGTGAAGATATAATTCTTGCCCAGTGACTTCTGGCTAAAGACTTCACCAACACCCAACTTAAATTTTAATTACACTGAGCATGCATATCAATCCTAATTCACTAAACATTTATTTTTATTGATATTGATATTGATATTGATATTGAGAGAGAGAGAGAGAGAGAGAGAGAGAGACATCAATGAATTGCCTCCCAGACAACCTCTGACTGAGATGGAACCCGCAACTTTGAAATGTGTCCTGACTGGAAATGGAACCCGCTATCTCTTGGTGAACAAGATAGTGCTCCAACCAAGCGAGCCACATCAGCTAGGGCTCACTGAACGTTTGTCTGTGTCTATGGGATTAACAGTTAGTAAACGGACATTCATTTGTTACTTGTGAATTGGATTGATGGTAACCTTGCAGAGTCTAGTTATATGGTTTACTTTCTCCTCAATTGTTTTTTTGTTTGTTTGTTTGGGTTTTTTTGGTCACATAAAACCTTAAGTGAAAAACATCCTTTTAGGGTTCATCCAACCAACACTTGCTGTTTCTCTCTTAAAAAGAGCACTGACTGAGTTGACTAGACAAGCACACCCTTGACACATTGACCGTGCTTGGTTATTGATACTCTATAAATGCCAGTTTAGCAAGATAAACGAGCCAGAAATATACATGTTATGGGAGATCAGAGAAGATGCAAATGCTATAGACACTGAAAGAGCAGTTAATTTTAAATTGGATGACCAAGAAATCTTCCCGAAGAGAGTGATGGCATTTGACCTCAACCATGCAGGATAGGTAGCATCTGGACATGCAAAGATGGGAAAATACAATTCCAGGGTGGGTGTGCTATTGCAGAAACAGAGGTGCAGAGTTGGAGTTGTGGAGTAAGCAAGGTCAGGGAATGACAGGATAATGGGAAATGGAGTGGAAAAGATGTAAGCCTGAAAAGAAAGCTAAAGTATATAGATTTGAATATGTAGGCAATGAGGAGTCTGTGGAGGTTTCTAACCAGAAGAACAAAATCAAAATTATGATTCAATAAAATTGATCTGGAGACAAAGTATGCTGTGTCTTAAAGTAGGAAAATACATCATAACTTCTGGTAGCTCAAAATCAGGCTGATTTTCATACATGCATAATGTTGAAACATCACATTGCTTTTGCCATATTTTCCTATGTCCTAGTTAAAAATGAGTATATATGAGCAATGTGTGTGCGCATGCATGTCTTTGCTCAAAATAAATCATCATTCATCTGAATTCTGAACCATACATGTACAGGCACATGTCCATCCACACACACCTCTGCTGGGAAAAATGAAATGAAAACTAATATTTATTTAACAAAAGTATCTACCATATATTTTTTTAGAAGATGGAGACAAAGACGAATAAATTTAGAATCGGTCTGGAGAAAGGCAAACAAATGTCATAATATGTGAAGAAAGCAAGTATAGTCATGTTAACAAAGTAAAACACACACGTAGCCAGTAAACAATAAATACGTCTTTGGGAGCAGTACATCAAGGACCTTTTAGTAATTAGCTTTCCTAAATTTTAATTCCTCATCTGGAATTAACAGAAGAATAGTGTCTGAAAAGTCCCACCAGTGAAAACAGACCACGGGTAAATATTAGCAAGGTTGGGAAGATATATGTTTTCTCTTACTTTCATTTCTTCTTGGCTAATTTCACAGGTACACATGTTTACATTGTACTAATTATTTGCTGCAGGTTGATGCGTTGTTGCTTTTCTTACAGGAACACTGAGGAGCAAGTGAAAGGTGGAGCCGGATTGATGACTGTGAAAGGGTGAGTGGAGGTTCCATGATCTAAACGAGTGGTTCTCAACCTTCTGACCCTTTAAATACAGTTCCTCATGTTGTGACCCCCAACCATAAAATTATTTTCGTTGCTACTTCATAACTGTAATGTTGCTACTGTTATGAATCGGAATGTAAATATCTGATATGCAGGATGGTCTTAGGCGACCCCTGTGAAAGGGTCTTTCGACTGCCAAAGGGGTCGCGACCCACAGGTTGAGAACCGCTGATCTAAACGGAAGCTATTACAGGACGCATCACTGGAGTGAGTGTGTGTGTGATTCTGTAAGTATTGATAGAAACAGAGGTGGATGTAGTTAAAACGGCAAAACCTCTTATCACTAAAGTGTACTTTCAGCTTTAGGAAGCAAAGGACAAAAATTGCATGTAATTCTCATTTCTTGCTTTCTTTCCATGTTGTTCCTTTGTTGGAACATAAAGCTCGAGAGAAGGTATCTGAAGTCAGGGGAGAGGTAGGATTCACGGGCAGCAGAGGCAAGAGTGGGGCAATAGACCCTGGAAATGTAGGTACACCGAGACGGTAGAAAACCTGCTTTCACAAGAACCCTCCTCCAGGGGCTCGTATTGTGAAAAACTATGCCTAGAGTCACCCACAACAACAAAAGCTGGTGCAATCTGTGGAAGCAAAAAGATGGGGTAATTTGAGGCTATTTTGAAATTAGTTAATTAAGGATCCAGCAAAGTCATTCTGCTTCTAGTTACTAAATGAATAAAAGACAGCACTCCAACCCACCGTCATGCATGAGAGCCTCAAACATGTCTATCGGGAGGACCTTTACTCACCTCATTTTGTATTACCACCAACGCAATATTTACTTTCCCAGCTTTCTTTTATATTTGCTGGCTCGTGGGGTTTTTCTCAGCAAAAACAGTTTTGTTGTGCTTGCTTTTATTACAGAGCTATCTATCCAGGTCATGTCTTCAAAGATGAATAAGAATCTGTGAGTCAGTTAGGCTGTAGCACAATTTATATTGCCAAAGTACAAAAATTTGCAAATCATGGAAGAGAATCTCTGTTGAATTAGTGCCACTGAATAAATCACTAATGTGATGAGGCAGGAACTATATGGTCAGAATATACTTAGACTTGTCTAGTATTTTTTAAAACACCTGGGGAATAACCTAATTGCAACATTGTGCAAAATGATACTTTTTTTTGCTGGAATTTTATTTACTAACTTTGATTCCTTTAAACTGGCAGACATTGGATATTTTTAAACATCTTCTCTTGGGTTGTGGCTGATTCACAGCAATAGGTAATGTATAAGCACTCTGTATTGTTATAAAAATTTCTTATAAATAGTTAACTTATTACCCTTTTAATCTCACAATTTGTATCGCAAATATAAATACTGGACAAATTTAGCCAATAAGCATAAACATTCTAACTTAGCTTTCTTTTACCGTATACCACTTACTTTTTAGAATAAATTTTATTTTTCAATTGCAGCTTACATTCAATATTATTCTGTAATAGATTTAGGTGTACAGTATAGTGTTTAGACAATCATATACTTTACAAAGGATTCCTCCTAATATTTCCAGTACCTACCTGACACCATACATAGTTATTACTATACTATTGACTATTTTCCCTATGCTGTACTTTACATCCCCATGAATATTTTGTAACTACCAATTTGTATTTCTTAATCCCTTCACCTTTTTCACCCAGTCCCTCAATCTCCTCCCCTCAGGCAACCATCAGTCTGTTTTCTGTGTCTATGAGTGTTTCAGTTTTGTTTACTCTGTTCTTTATATTTCATTTATAATGTACCACTTACTTTGAAGGTATAATCTATGCTATATTTTAAAGTTAAAATGCTCAAATATATTATTAATTGAATACTGCTGTCATCTTGAATAAGCCTTTAGTCTGAGGCTTGAAGAGCACCATTCTAAACAAGAATCCTCATGTTAGTGGTATTAGTGTAAGCAGCTAAGATTTTCTTCCTTTCCTCTCCCATCCCCCCTTTTTTTGTATTAACACTCATAGCTGTAGTACCTTCAGAAGACCAAATTTCTCAGGGGAGAAGACATAACAGAGAGAGGAAAACAAAACAAAAACAACAGAAATCTGTATAGAGTTAATTTCACTTTATAATTCTCTATTCAGATTGCACGGCATACATTCCAAGGGGTACAACTGTAAGAGGAGCTGCTGATGTTTTCCAGAGGGGAGATGTTAGGCAGCTCCTTATTTCCTTTGACATACTCTTCAAGGAGGCTGCCATGGACAGTGAGAGTCCTTAGATGCAATGACTCCATCAGAGTTGTCTAACTCAATGGGAGAAGGAAAGAAAGGAAATGAAAGAAAAGAAAGGAAGAGAAGAAAGAAGAAGAGGAGAGGCTGAAAGAAAAGAAACTTGGGGGGAGAAAGAAAAAATTTTGGTTCTGCTACTTGGAATATATAAACCAAAGCATTTCTGTGGCAGCAGCTTCAAAGTCTCTTCAGCAACACCCTCTGCCCCCCAGCCCACAGATGCTGGGTCAGGAATCTGAGAACACATGACTTGCTTAGAAATTGTTTCTCTCTCTCTTAAGAAATTTTAAGTCTCTGTCAGCTGGGTAGATTAAGAATGCTGGCACTCATGTACACAGAGAAATCCAGCTGGGAATCCCACTTGACAAGCATGGCTCAGCAAATTTTATGAAATATGAGAACTCTATGGCATAGGATTATCGGAGATAAAGCCACGATAGATTATCTGACAGTCTTGATTCCAGAGCAATATCTACTTGGTCAATATTTTCAGGAAATCACACTTGAGAAGTACCTTACTTCACATGCGCTGCTGAGCTCCCCTGCCAACTTGATATCCCTAAATTCATGAAGCATAAATTCTGACCCAGGCAGACCCTAGTAAATTCACTCTAGTTTGGAACTGTCCTAATTGTCTGCTGGATTGTAGATGGGCAAGCGATATAGAGTCTTGGCTTGAGCTCCTTCCATGGCAAAATTCTTGATGGAACCAGAATTCTGTAGAAAGTTAATAGATGTCTTGTAAGTAGAAGGTATGTGTTCAAATTATGTTGGAATTACTTGGGTCAATCAATGACAAGCAAGTTTCTCTAGTATGGGGCATCTCAGAAGCTTTCACGGGCATTACTATTTTCTCAGAAGGGGATAGCGAATGGAGTTTTTTTGTTTTGTTTTTGCTTTTGTTCTTTAAACCTCACCCCAGGATATGTTTTCATTGATTTTTAGAGAGTAAAGAAGGGGGAAGAGTGAAACATCAATGTGAGAGAGAAACATTAGTTGGCTGTCTCCCATATGTGCTCTAACCAGGGATTGAACCTGCAACCTACATACGTGCCCTGACCAGGAATCAAACCCATAACTTTTTGGTGTATGGGGACAATGATCCAACCACCTGAGCCACCCAGCCAGGGAAGAGAATGGAGTATTTTTTAAAGAGAATTTTTCTCTCATGGGGCATCACGGTTCCCACACAATATTAACTGTGGAGCACCATTTCTGGTGGCTCCATGATGGTGTTGCTCTTTTTATACCTTCCCATGGAAATCTGTGAGAAACTCACAAATTTTGTGAATATTCTAGAAGAGTATTCTCTGGTAGAATTTTCTGCCATGATGGAAACATTCTGTATTGTCCAATGTGAGAGTCATAGCCTCATGTAGTTATGGAACACTTGACTGTGGTTAGTGTGGCTAAGGAACTGAATTTTTAATTTATTTACTTTGAATTAATTTGAATTTAAAGAGCTGCATGTGGCTGGTGGCTATGGTATTGGACAGCACAGGTCCAGAATACAATACGCGTTAGCCAGAGGGGTGTTAGCAGAATATGTTTGTCCACGGATTTCTGAGCCTTGCAGTGACTTGTGGAGTTTAGAAGTAGACTTGTGCGTTGACAAGGGCTTGAAAATGTAAACTTTTTTTTAAAGATAGGGTTATTTTTCATCCAATGCTGCTCTAAATTGTCTTTTTTTTTTAAAATTGCAAACACCAGTCTGGACATATTGTTCCTGCCTGCTTTCCCCCCATATTTTTCAGACCCTTTGATTCACAAATTAAAGGGAGTCACATGGACACAGAAACTTCTCCATGCAAATCCTGGGCCAGGAACAGCCAGCATCTACCTTGTCTTTTACTACAAAGGACTTCACCGAGACAAGCCTGGCTGTGTGGCTGGGCTCAGCAGCATTCTCCGCATGCCTTGCCCATACATCAGATGCGGTGGTTCCAACACTGATTGCAGCATTCTCCTGTCCCCGGGGCTGTGTACCACTTGGCCCACCACCTTTTCCTGTTAGAGCCAGGATCACACTGCTTCTGCCGGTTGGCACCAGATGAAACTGTTGCTTGCAATCCAATGAAAGGAAAACTTGAACACTTCGGAGAACCTTTCCCAGTAAAGAGGACAACACTTCTGTTCCATTTATAAGGGGGACCGTAGTGGGTAGGGGCGGTGCGACACTTTGGATCCAAAACCTGTAAATGCGGAAGGTGTGAGGAAGATGACTTTCAAGGAGAGTATGTTCCCACCTCAGCTCAGGCTGTGGTCAGACAGCTTAGAAGCTTCACAACTGTTCTTTCTCTTGTTGGCTGATCGGGTTCCAGGACATTGCAAAAGATTTATTTACAATCACCGAAAGAGCCAGAATAACCTCACCTTCATCTAGGAAATAATAGCTGGTCTGTGCTATTTCGTTCAACAACAGTGATTCATTATGTCGCGCTAGGCCATCCCTGATACTTGTAACTGTCAGGCAGATTTCCTATGGCCTGTTCTCACACAATAGGCCCGTTTTGTCCAATTAAACCTAGAGATATATAATTATCTGCGTGTGTAGATATGAGTACACTGGCTTGCACGTACGTAAGGATACGAATGTATTTATTAACACGTGCTCCTACAATGATGTCATTCTAAAATGTTTCTTGTAGCCACAGAAGGGTGTTCACCTGAGTATCCATCCCCTTGGTTGTCTATACCTGACTGAGAGAGCTCAAAAGGAGTGATGGCTTCTAGTTGAAACGTACAAAATTATTCCTCTTCAGGGGACAGAGGTGAGTTGTCTTACTTTGTGGCCAGGGGACAAAGAGACATCTGGGGTTTCTAAATCTCTGCTAGCCAGGTTAACCAAAGGAATTATTTTGCATACAACCCTTGCTGTGGAGGCGTTAAGGAAAAGACATAGAGTGTTGTCATGTTCAATTGGGAGAATTTGTCCGATGCTCTTTCTTCTCTGTATGGCTCTTTTTTACCCTCTGGATTCACATATTTATCCTGTGAAATGTGCTCAGAGCTCTGTAGGTTTCTCTCAAGTAATCACAGGGGTAAGGACTTGGTATTTTTAGTCAAGCTTTATTTTAAAATACATTTCATTTAACCTATGAATAATAAAGTAGACGGCATCTTGATTTCTCAACTGTCTTTTGAGCTAAAATAGGAAAAGTAATATTATATAAGAACAACGTAAGGTGCTGATTTCCTGACTCTAATCTGTCAAGAAATTTCCTTCCAAATTCAAGATAAGAAAATTATTTTTTAAAGCAAAACAAGCAATCTGATTTTAAGCAAAAACATATCAGAAAATTTTAAATCACTTGCCTTATACTAATTTGATTCAAATTTTATATGGTACTCAAGGCTGACAACCAAATTTCTAATGACCTATATTCTCAGTGGTGTTTAAAAACTCTTGAAACCATTCAGCAAACGAGGAATTTAACTGGTAAAGATATTTTGTGGTCTGAATGACATTATGTTACTAGTGATTTTTCTAAAATAATTATCTAAATGAGGTCAGGTATAAATTAAAAGTCAGAGCCACTACAGATGTAACAATTAAATGTGACTGGATAATTTATTTAATAAACTTGAAAGTCAATATTAGTCTAGACTTATATTTTCCAACAAAAATAATATTCTTCTGTAAAAATAATATTCTTCTGTAAAAATAATATTCTTCTATTTTATTTCTACTGGATTATCATCTAATGGCTAAGCTACTATCAATAAGAAAGGTATATATACTTGCTTTTTTGTATTTATTCATTGAATATTTGTTTAAAACAATTAACTAGAGCAGATATAGTTGCTTAGAAGCATATATTTTTTTAAAAATACTTTGCCCTGGGTAGGTAGCTCAGTTGGTTAGAGCACTGTACCCATATGCCAAGGTTGCAGATTCTATCCAAGGTCAGGGTACATACAAGAAACAAACAATGAATGCATAAGTGCAACAACAAATCTCTCTCTCTCTCTCTCCCACCCTCCCCCCTTTTTCGCTTTCCCTACCTACCTCTCTTTCAAATCAATCAATAAACTTCAAACAAAACAGAACAAAAACCCTCAAGACTTAGCTTAATTGGCAACTCAGTGAGTCAGGAGTGTACTGCACAGCCAGAAGAATTAATGCAAACCCATGTTGCATCAATGACAGAAGGAAAGTGCCCGAAATTCCCTGCATGGATTAGGACAGGCCCGGACCATGGAGTTTCTGTGCGGGTGGCACATTTTCAGAAGGACGCTGACAAACCGAATCTACTCAAAGGGAATATCTGGAATGCTGAGCGACATGAAAACAAGACATGCAGATTTGAGTTTAATAACACAGGGGAAAAATAAATCAGAGTTGGGGATTTGTCTTTGTCTGATTGGGAAAATGTCTCCCAATATTTTAAAGATTTGCATATATCAAAGTGTTCTTATAGAAGGTAGAATTAGCATCAAAGGTGATAAGGTCTAGGGAGTCACATTTCCTCTGGTCATAAGAACTTTCTAACAACACATGGAACAAGGTAAAATGAATTGCTTTCTTCTTGGAGGAATTCTAGGAGAAACTGCAGATGAATCTCCTCTGAAATACAATTACAAAATTTTGTAAAAGGAAATGAGCCCTTACATGGGACAAGCGATTGGTTTGGCTGTCTGGAGCATCTCTTATTTATACTCTTTGAAATATCTGCTGAGCATCTATTGTATACTCCATCTCCTTGTTCCGTTGTTTTTATTTTGTTTTATTTTTTAAATATATTTTTATTGAGTTCAGAGAGGAAGGGAGAGGGAGAGGGAGATAGAAACATCAATGATGAGAGAGAATCATTGATCAGCTGCCTCCTGCATGTCCCCCAGCCAGGACTGAGCCCACAACCCGGGCATGTACCCTTACTATGAATGGAACTGTGACCTCCTGGTTCATAGGTCAATGCTCAAACAGTGGCTGTCCCACTGTTTTTAGATATTATTTTAGCCAACGGTTCAAATGGGTGAGAAAATACGTTTGTAAGTGGTTCCTTTGACTGACATTTTGAACTCATAGTATGCTAAGACCTCTGAAAGTTCATTGACAAACACCAAAGATGTGTTATCACTACGTAAGCAAACAGAGAAATTATGCAGGAAACAATCCATTTCCTTTATTCCAAAGCTCATTGTACAGATAAATACATCAATGAGAGGAAAGAAGAGAGGCACTGGGAACATCTGCATTGGTCACTTTGACTTCAAATGAGTGGCAGGGAATTATCAATGTTCTGGGGATTTACAGGTAGTTTGAAAAATGTGTATCAATTTGCTAGGAGCATGGTAGGCTATGCTGACTGTGGTTCCACAATAGTTTTCAATATGTGGGTTCAGAAGCAGCCCAGAGAAGGGAGTTGCCATATTTTAGCAGACTTTGAGGTCCTGGGCCCTGTACTGTTCCCTCCTTTCATCATCATTCATGCTTGCTGCAGCAGGAATATCAAATGGCTTCCTGTCTGAGTCAGGCCTTTGCTAGGTTTAAGGCTGCTTTGTGTCAGGAGCTATGAGTCCTCACCCATTTTCTTGACTGGGCACCTAGTTTTTATTCATTGTATGTGCCCATTCACTTTTTTAAAAATGTTTTTTTATTGATTTCAAAGAGGAAGGGAGAGGGAGAGAAGTAGAGAAACATCAATGATGAGAGAGGATCATTGATTGGCTGCCTCCTGCATGCCCCACACTGGGGATTGAGCCCGCAACCTAGGCATGTGCCCTTGACTTGGAATCGAACCCGGGGCCTTTCAGTCCGTAGGCTGACACTCTATCCACTGAGCCAAACCAGCTATGGTGTCCATTCACTTTTTAAAATAGCATAACTGAGGTATAACTGAGGTATAACTCATATACAAAAGCCTGCACATATTTAATGTATACAATTTAATGGGTGATTTTGATGCCATACCATCTCTGCCTAGGGGGGCACTTTTTCATTCTCTGCTGCCTTTCAGCCTTGGGATCTTGTGTTTTCTTAGACTTGGGCAGCTTAACTTATAACTTTGACTTTCTGAACTTCTTTCTCCCCAGTAGCAGTATTAGCCTTAGTTCTCGCCATCTTTTGCTGCATCTCACTTTCTCTTATTCACTGCTGTTCAAGGCCTGGATATAGCTCTTTTTAGACATGATCAGATGTTGTAAGTTCTAACTTACAGGTTTTAAAAGAACAGAATCTCATCCAAAATGCATTGTCATCTTCAAGTACCTGGAAGACTTAAGGCTTATCTCTAAGGACAAATTACAATGAAAGTGTGCATCAGGGTTTCAGGAAAATATGCACTTATTCATTCAACAAGCTGTGTTAATTACTAAGAATAGGATAGGAGAGCTCCCTGTTCTTAGGAAACATCTCATATTAAGCTCATTATAGTATAAAAGTGCTTCATTTCTCTCAATCTAATCTACTAAGATTCTTATGATACTATATTGCTGTACCTCCACTTTTACTACATTACCCTCATTACTCTTTTTTTTTTTCATACAAACTAAAAATACTGTCACACCTTCTCATGTTTTGAGGAATGCCTTGCCTCTGACCTTCCCAGTCACTTCTCAAAATTCATTTGAGTTTAAGAAAATCATCTTGAACTAGAGTTTAAATATGGGGGTTTATGGGCGGTAAATCACACACAAAAAGCATTTGACAAAGCAATTTATCACCTAATTTTTAAAGACATATATTTCAAGTGAATTTAATTTGCATATTTTGACTCATTTCCATGCCATTATCATAAGCTCTTTTTAAAGAATTGCTACATTTTCACATTTTCAAAGGACACATTTATGTCATCTATGACTTCCTAACCTTTGCTTTCTGGAATTTGACTATCAGAAATTCTTCCTTTGTCTGACTTCAATGCCTGTTAGCTGAGATGCAGTACTCAGCCATCTTCTGAAACTGCAGGGAAGGGGAAAAAGTCAAATCCAGTTGGGTTTCTCATTTGTATGAAGAGCCATACCATTGCCTTCGACCTTTGCTCATAGGGTTTTCATTGAAATTCTTCCATCATTTCAGCACTATTTCTGAGTATGTCACATTGATCACATTGTGAAAATAGGAGCTGGCCTAGATGCCTGGTGAATTTGGATATAATAAATGGGTCTCTGTCCAGTGGCAACATTAAGGTGCTCCTCCTGTATCATTTTATAACGTATCTATGGACTCATCACAACATCATGCTCTTACGCATGAACACTGTTGCTGACTTGTGTTTTGCAAGTGGCCTGTTAAAATCCGTGCCCTATTGCATGTTACATGAACAATGTCCGTATTAAAATATTTAAGTATCATGAGCTATGCTTAATTCCAAGATGGCATTTTAAAATAACTGAACTGAGTTTTAAGGAAAGATGCCATGTTGTGTTGATGTTTGTATCGCCAGAGCAATTGATTATCCAGTTATCACAGGGCCTGGCACAGAGAAGGTATTTAGTTTTTTTATCCAAGTCAACAGACAATTGATAGCGAGTGTTAACTCCATTGAATGTTCATTGTGTGTTAGGTATTGTGCTAAGCTCTGAACGAGGACTCTCTTGTCCAACGCTTCCCAAACTTCCACAGTGCAATTATTATCTTCAGTTTGTCAATGGGGAAACTGAAGTGTAGGGAATACAGCTTCATAGATGTGTGTCTTTGAATAAGGACACACACTATGTAGTAATTGAGCCAGGACTCAATTTTAGAGACAGTGATCAAATTTTCTTTATAGTCTCAGAATCACAGAATAACATGTATATTAGAATACGTATAGTCTAATATAATAACATGTACATATATATGTATATTAGAAAAATGTATGTTCACAGGCTTAAAGTTGGGTTCTGGGGAAAACAGTGACCAGGAGTCAGGAGCTTGTGAATTTCATTCCTTCTCTGTCTTTTTGGTAGCAAAATGTCCTTAAATAAATCACCTTCCTGCTTCATGCCTCGGCCTCCATCAGAAAACTAAGCACTGAACTAGAAAGAAAAATCCTTCGGTCTGTAACATTCCATGATTTGTTGCTTCCATAAAAGAGTGCACAGCCAAAGGTGTGTGCAGGCGGGCGGGCCTCCAGGTTGGGTGCTGAGCCATGGCTGAGGGCAGAACGCAGAGCTGGTGTCTGTTCTTCCTGTTGCTCTTCATGCTGGGTATGGCTTGTCAGCTGCTGCTTATTTTCCCCACTCAATCTTTTCTTATCAGAGGCAGAAGGCATGAAGGATGCCATCTGGGATTGCTTGTTTAGATACAGTATGGTGTTAACAAGTTTTTCTCTCTTCTTACTCTTTCTTATTTATTGCTGGTTGCGAGGCTCGGGGATAAACATGCCCAAATGCAGCCCTTGCCCAGGCTCTGTTCTTCATCATGAACTTGGGGGCCAAAGGCAAGTGGGAGGCACAAGCTGTGAGCGAACTGAAGCAGAAACAAGTAGTGTTGGGGCCATGAGTGGCCCCTAGATTCTGCAGCACCTCCAGGGGGCTCTGAGATCAAGTTATTTGAACTGTGGGAGAAAAATGTTTGAGATTTTATCCACACCTGCTTTGGGAGTGACAATGGAGGGCTGTACACTCCTTGGAATCCAGACACTGATAAAAACATGGCACTTCTTAATCATGTTAAGAAATTTCATGTTCATAATATAGCACAGTATTGAGAGCTTGGGTTTTCGAGTTGCATAGGATTTGAAGCCAAGTTCTACTGGTAGTGGATGCTGTGACCACCCCACCAAGAGTCCCTTCACCTTGCCTTTGCACTCACCTCACCTGCTATCAATATTGGCTGCTGGAAGGTACAACTGTCCCATGCTTCAGAGAACTGCCCTTGGCAAAAATGCAATGATCTTTTCAGAAGCTGAAGACTGACGGAGAGCCTGGCACAAAAGACCATCCTCTACCCCTTCCTTCAAGGTGACACCAAATCTACAGTGCACTTTGTGCTTCAGTCTCCCTGTGGGATCAGAGTAAAGGTGGACTTGAGGTGAGGCCCCAGTCTTACCCCAAATAAATGACTAATTATGGCTCTGCTTCTACGAAAACCAACCTGAGACACTAGGTGAATTTGGGAAGTACAGTAGTCCCCCCTTATCTGCAGGGATATGTTCCAAGACTCCCAGTGGATGACTGAAACCATGGAAAGTCATAAACCCCATATATACTATGTTTTTTTATTATACATACATATACTTTTCACTTAAAGGAAGCAGTCTATGGCTCCTTGCTGGCATATCCAAATTATCAGCATCACTATTCTTGCATGTTAGGGCCATTATTAAGTAGAATAAGAGTTTCTTGAACACAAGCATTACGCAACCGCAACAGTGATTTGATAAACCAGATGGCTACTCAGTGACTAAGGGGTGGGAACAGCATACAGCGTGAATACACTGGACAAAGTGATGATTCACATCCCAGGTGGGATAAAGCAGGACAGCTTGAGATTTCACAATACTCTTCAGAACAGCGCATGCGTTAAGATGTATGAAGTGTTTATTTCTAGACTTTTTCATTTACTATTTTCAGACCACGGTTGACCGTGGGTAACTGAAACTGCAGGTAAGGTGAAGCTATTCTATCAGCCTCTTTCTGTTTCTGGTCTCCCATGTGTTAATGTGAGATTGATCCTATCACTGATCTCATAATGTTGTTATAGATATTAAGCATTCACAAAGTGCTTAGCACAATACCTGGCCTGTAGCACAGCTGTATGACCAGCTACATTATTTGCTATATTATTTGCTATACAGATTGGGAATTCTGATGAAGTGATATCTCCTCAAACATCAGAAACACCGTAAAGAAGTTTACCTCCCCTCCTCTGGAATGAGAATAGCTATTATTACTTAAACATCCCAGTTCCTAATCATATTAATAAACAAACAACAAACAAAGGAATTGTCCAAGTTGATCACAAGGAAAGATCTTGAGCTCCCAGTGCCACGAAATGATGCATCTGTGGGCTGTGTGTTGCTCTGTGTGCATACGAGCTGCTGGCAATCTGTATTTGTGCAATGGAAAACATTGCTCTCCTCAGAGAGAAATATATATATATATATATATATATATATATATATATATATATATAATCTCCATACTGCTAGTGTCTAAATTAAGAAATGTAACTGCCAATTCATGTAAGCCAGCAGGCAAAACCCACAGCAGTGCTGGCTGGGAAAAGAGCAGACTTCCCAGACGCGGAGCCTCTAGTGGTGCCTCCCGCAACGTGCTCGTGGGTCTTTTCCAAATTGCACATTGGAAACAACATGGCACCTGGGAGCAGGTGTTTCTTTTCTTTTTTTTTTTTTTTAATATATTTTATTGATTTTTTACAGAGAGGAAGGGACAGGGATAGAGAGCTAGAAACATCGATCATCTGCCTCCTGCACACTCCCTACTGGGAATGTGCCCACAACCAAGGTACATGCCCTTGACCGGAATCGAACCTGGGACCTTTCAGTCCGCAGGCCGACGCTCTATCCACTGAGCCAAACCGGTTTCGGCGCAGGTGTTTCTTTAGAACACGATTCACTGAGTGAGAGTCCAAGTGACGAAGTGTTGACAGAGCAATTGAGAAGCCACAAACTCAAAAACAGTACCAATCGAGAGACCCACAAGGAGGGACTCTGGTGCTGACTGCAAACCCCCTCTACATTTTGTGGCACTGACGAACCCCACCTACTGTTTACCATGTGCTGTGGATATCTTACCTGGGCCCTTACCTTCTGGGCAAGAGAAATTGCATGCATTTATGCACTTATCCAATTAATATACTACCCAGAATACTCTAGACCAGCCGTGGGCAAACTTCGGCCCGCGGGCCGGATCCGGCCCGTTTGAAATGAATAAAACTAAAAATCAAAAAAGACCGTACCCTTTTATGTAATGATGTTTACTTTGAATTTATATTAGTTCACACAAACACTCCTCCCATGCTTTTGTTCCGGCCCTCCGGTCCAGTTTAAGAACCCATTGTGGCCCTCGAGTCAAAAAGTTTGCCCACCCCTGCTCTAGACACTATGTGGGGTGCTCAGGATAGGAGCATAAGAAGAAGATTGGGATTGGGATTGTTGATGTTGAAAAGCAGAATTTGTAATTCCCAACTTGCTACCATCCCCCAAAGATGAATTTCCATGCCCCCAGAAATTTTGCTGATGTCTAAAAACTTTCTGTGCTGAGCTGGCCTAGCTCAGCATCCCAAGGGCAGGGGAGCTGCTGTATTGACTGAACTCCTAGCAGGGTGCTTGGCACATAGTAAGTCTCAACTGACCTATGACTTGAGTTGATTTTCTAATCCATTTACAATTTCCAGAGGAATTCACATCAGCATGTATTATAGTTCAGCTAAAATAAATCCGGTTTGTTTTTTCCTGCTCTGCCTAAACTTCAGCACAGCCAGTACTGCCATGCTGACTTTGAAGAGGGTCTGCCTTAGTTTCCTAGGGCTGCCACCACAAAGCACCACAAACTGGGTGACTTGAAACAAAAGCCGTGTATTCTCTCACAGTTCTGGTGACCAGAAGTCTGAAGTCAAGGCGCAGGCTCTGCGGAGAATCTGTTTCTGCCTCTCTCCCAGCTTTAGGTCATTGCTGGCAGTCCTTGGCCTACAGTCGCATACAGTCCAATTTCTGCCTGTCTTTCCATGGCGTCCACCTCTGGGTGTCTTCTCCCCTTTTCCTCTCTCATAGGGACACCTGTCATTAGCTATAGGGCCCATTCTCACCCAGGATATCACTTCTCAGTGTCCTGCACAATTATAACTGCAAAGACCTTTACCTAAATAAGGTCATGTTCACAGGTTGTGAATGGACAGATCTTTTGAGAATCTACCATTCAACCCAGTACAAGGTCCTAACATTTCCAAGTGAATTACTGGGAGTGGCAGTTGCCTAGGAAACCACACACAGGATACCCCAAACCAGACAAGGACTATTGTGGGGTCAAATGGGACTTGGAACTAATCAGTCACATAAACTGTATGAATAAGTCTTAAAATCTAGCCAATTGACCCGCCCCTTCTAACCAGGGGGATCAGTTTTTTGGCCAGATTGTTCAGCCTTTCATCCTCATTTTTGTTTCTTCTCTTGGCTTTCTTATTTCCATGGCAATATGGTGGGCATTTGGGATGATGTCACCTGAAGCTTTCTTTTACTCATTGAAGTAGAGGAATTGCTAATTCTCCTGTTTATGCTCTTCCCTCTCTGATATTCTGCTCATATCTTTCTTTTCATATCTTTTTCCTGTTAAAGCTATTCATAACCTTTTAGGATTAAGCAAGAACATGAGGCCTCCCTCCTTATCTCTAACCTGTCCTCTATTAATCTCAGTTTAAGCACTCACCAGAATGCCCATGAAGAAGATACTAGTTCCTTCTTATGTGGAAAGAGAATTTCAAAAGAGAACCCCTATGAGAAAGAAAAGATACACTTCTTTTTTCCTTATCTTTGCACATGCCCTTATCAAGAATATGTACTCTACCTGGCCAGCGTGGTTCATTTGGTTGGGCATCATCGCATGCACTAAAAGGTTGCTGGTTCGATTCCTGGTCAGGTTTCAGGCTCAATGCCCAGTAGGGGGCGTGCAGGAGGCAGTGAATTGATGTTTTGCTCTCACATAGATATTTCTCTCGAAAAAAAAAAATTTAATAAAAAAATCATTTTTAGAAAGAGAATACATATTCCACCACAAAAATAATGAGAAACCCCATTAAGTTTCTTTTGAGGATCCAGTTTGAGTAAGCTTCTGTGTGAACTGGATCTCAGAGTAAAATGGCTCTTCTTTAATGAAACCCGCCTGCTTGCTTATCCAGCAGCCTTGACAGGCAAAACAAAAAGTAAAATAGCAAAGCCAAGCCTTAGACCTGGTATGAGCTCCTGAGGGTGAGCCTCTCCTCCTTCGCTGATCAATTTGACATGTTTCGTGACAGCTGAACAAACCAGAAAAAAAAGATTGTTGGGGAAATTCTGGAGACTGAGTTTATTTATTTATTCCCCCCCAGAGGATAGCTGTCACCACTTGCACAAGGTTTTATCACCTTAGAACCTCTGCCAGGATGGGACACGCCCAGGTCTGAGCCGATGGGCTGTACTCTCTTTGCTTGTCATGAGCAAACTTGATCATTCTAGTGATCTTAACCCTAAGCTTCTTTCTCACTCATTACTTCAAGTCTGGTGGATAAAAGCCACAAACTTGATTTTCTTCTCTAAGCAGACAGATCATTGCATCATCTCAGGGACACCTTCTTCAGAGAGGATGGTAAGGAGAGAGTACCTTGGTCTTTGCCTCAAAATATTGATTTAATCAAATTTTTCTGTTACTCTCTTCCTGTGATATCTGCTCTCCAGCACTTTGCCAAAGCTCACCTTTGTTTACATTAGGCAACGTGCCTTTTGTATCTCATGTTCTATTTGTCCATATATTTCTATCGTTGAACTGAGCATTACACCCTAGCAAATGCTTCACAAAGATCGACTTGTAGCTGAGAACTGATTTTTCCTTCAAAAAACTGTCCAGAGCCAAGGACAGCGGCATAATAGAGTGTTTCATAAATCCTCCCCATATTGTTATTTTCTTGACAATGTTGATTCAGAGTTGCTTCTGAGATTATTAATTCCACGTGTATTCAGACAATAATCCCTCCTGTCATAAAGACACCACAGGAAAAAGCCAACAACAACAACAACAACAAAATCATACACTAAGTGGTTCTAGTGATTCTGTTTCTTTACATCAATGTGTTTGATCGCAAACAAAAATCTGGGGGCCACTTAGTACACATTTCCTCAGGGCACCTGGGAGCCGGTAAGAGGCGAAACCTTTCTTTTCTGGTTTCCCCTAATCCTTCTGCTGCTTGTTTTCATTAGCTGGGAAGGCCATTAAACATTATGTAGCCCAAGCAGATTTCAGACTCCCAGAGATGGGCTTCCTTTGGCCCATCAAGAAAGCTCTTTCAGAAATGTGTTTTGAGCCCTTTGACACACTCTGGGCATCATAAAGTCCTGCTGCTTTCCCTCGCTTCCCTCCCCCTCGGTCATCTCTCCCCTGTACGCCCTCTCCCTTACAGCGAGTTCCCTGTTTTTAGCTGAGTCACAGCAGCTGGCTGGCACCTCCAGGGTCATACTGTACGTAACACAGAATCCTCTCTGTTGGCTACCATGGTGCTTCAAAAGAGGGGCTGTGGCAGCCGCTGCAAAGCATCCTGGGTACTCCAGCCAAGCCCTTCTTTGAAGCCCAGAAGCAAGCTGCTGGCAGGAGCCTGGGGCCGCTCCGGGATCCAAAGTTCCTGGCGAACATGGCTCCACTGAATCCCAGGGCTCCTGCTGCAGCTGAGATGCTGCTCAGAAGCAAGCCCTTAAGAAATTCAGAACAAACTCCAGACGGACAGAAGCAGAGTCATATGGCCTCTCAAAGCCAATGGCTGCCAGGAAAGAGTCTTAAAACTGCCAGAACCTTGGCAAAGGGCCTCGAGTTCTGCCGGAGGGTGAATAGTGGGGCTGGAGTGTTGGTCACATTCTCCTTTTGCAGTCAACTGGCTTGCGCCTGGGCACAGGAGCGCACATATGGAAGCGTGGAGCTGCAATACATCACTTTCTCTCCTGAAAATAAATGCTGGCCTGTTGAAGTAAAAATATACCCGAACCAGGTGGAACAATACAGATTTTCACGGTTAAAAAAGCAATCTTCTGGCTTTCAGATCCTTATAACTAGACTGCTCCCCACTTCCAAAAAGCTGTCTGGAGGCTGAATATTTTACAAACTGTGGCCTCTACAGCCCGCAGGTTGCTTTATTTGTTCTTACTTCCCACTCCTCCCCACGATATTGATCCCTCTCTGATTCTTGTTCTATGAAACAGTCTTCTTTTATGAATAATTTATAAATCGAATATGCTAATGAGGAGGAGGAGGAGGAAGAGGAGGAGGAGGAGGAGACTAAGTCAACAGTGCTCTTTCTGCTCTTGGGGTGAGAAAATTTGTAGATGCTTATTAACATTTCTTAAATGTATGTGTGGTTCCCTCCCCTCCCCCCCCCCCCCCACATACACTCTTTAGCTTCAGAGTAAACACAAATGGAGAAGCAATTGAACCCAAATGGCAAATTTTAAATCCCTAAGAAGCCTTGTGTCACATTCAAGGCCTGGTTTGTAAGGAAAGTCAAAACAACTTCGTCTCTGCCACTCTACCTGCCACACAAACCCTAAATGGTAGAGGGATTTAAAAAGGTAAAATGATATGAGGATAGCATTCGCATTTTGTAACTTTATGACTAAGGCTAATACAAATTTATAAAGCCGGATTATTTACTACAGCCATGGTATGTACAATCACAAACTAAAGCCAATACTAAAAACACAGAAACAAAGCACATCATTTCAAAACATTGACCTTTTTTTTTTTTTTTCAATTAAAAGGCTCAGTGAAACACAAAAGATGGGATATTTCACTCAAAAGGCACACTTTTAATTAGGGTGGTTTTCTTCAGCTGTCAATGCCAAAGAAATCCAAAGTTAAGCAAAAGTATCACAAGACAAAGAATAACAAAGGAAAAAGTGACATTGCAAATGAACCCCGGAGGAGTTATCAGTAATTGCTTTTCTGAGAAGTTAACACCTAGACTATGTGAGGGAACAGGCTCATCTTGGATTCAATGTGTTAAAATGTTTTTATTCCTGGTTAAGCCATTTTTAATAAACAGAGTAAATTATAATTGATTTGCTAGAAGTCAGACAATTCATCAGTGTAACAGGTGTAAATATTTTAGAGAACATGACCAGCCTGTACTTATTTTAAAATTCCGAACTATATTTCATTCCTTATAACAAAATCTATATTCTTTTAATCTTAAGGAACCTGATCATTGAAAGGCAAAATTGAAATGAGAAAAAAAAAATACAATTGTCCTATGAAGAATTGCACCTGTTGAGAAACAAAATGGAAAAGTATATACAGAAGAATAAATACAGTGGAACCTTGGTTCTTGAACTTAATTCGTTCTGGAAGGCTGTTGGAGAAGCGATTTAAAAAAAAAACAAAAACCAAGTCAATGTTTCCCATTAGAAATAAGGTAAATTGAATTAATCTGTTCCATACCCCCCAAATGATTTTCTGTTGTAACATTTCTTATACACAGCCTCCCCATGCCTCACTACACTATAAATGCCACTTCTTTTCTTAAATTTATCGAACCACCCCCTACTAGCCTTAAATGAATCACTTTCTAAAGCAGCCGTGGGCAAACTACAGCCCATGGGCCGGATCCGGCCCGTTTGAAATGAATAAAACTAAAAAAAAAAAGACCGTACCCTTTTATGTAATGATGTTTACTTTGAATTTATATTAGTTCACACAAACACTCCATCCATGCTTTTGTTCCGGCCCTCCGGTCCAGTTTAAGAACCCATTGTGGCCCTCGAGTCAAAAAGTTTGCCCACCCCTGTTCTAGAGTGTCTTTCAGGAGGTCAGAATAAAGCCTTTTTCACTTTTTCACATATTATTGCCTCTGAAATGCTAGCACCAGCTCACTGGCTAACTGCTTTTTGTTTATCCAAATCAACAACATTTTTTTTTTTTTTACCTCTTCAATGGCCTGAGATCCTTGTTTCATTAGCACTTTCACACCCTTAGCAAAATCAGCACTCTTGATGGCCTCTTTATGTTTTTAAACTGTACTGTCAATCTCACCGTGCCATACTCGGTAGCCAGATCAGACCTGTGAACTCCTTCATCGTATTTTGCAATTGTTTCTTTTTTAAGCTCTATCATTCCCACAATTTCCTTTTCACTTTGCTGCTATCACTAACCTTCTTAGAACCCATAGTGACTGATTGTACGAATCTATATTATAAAAGGCCAATGGCTGTAATGCCAGAATGCCAAAATGACCGACTGACTGGTCACCAGGAGGTGCATTGATGGGTCCCACGGTGTGGGATTGCACGATTTCTCATGCTGGGCCTATAGTTTAATGATAATAAGCAGCAACAAAAGCAAAAACCATGAAAAGATTCACAGCACAATTTCCTGGGATCTTAACAACTTGAGGTTTAGTGGTAAACAAACTCATTTTGGTCCATTCTCTCCTTTGTCCCCTGAGAGACATGTGACCGATCATATAGGTATTAGCATAAAAGGGTTGTCAGGTTGAGAAGTGAAGTTTTGTTCCACAACTGAGATATTTCTCCATGAACAGTTTGGTCTATCATTTCACCAATATCACACTGTCTTGTTATAGATTTAGAATAAGTCTTATAATTAAGGAGCAGGAGTTCTTCAACTTTCCTTCCCTTTTAGGATTTTTGGGGGCTATTTTAGTTCCTTATCTTTTTATATAAATTTTAAAATCAGCTTATTCATATAAATTTTTTTAAATAAAACTTTTCTGAGATTTTGATTCCGATAGTGTCAACTAAATAAATCAAGTTGGCATCTTAACAGTATTGAGCCTTTCAATCTACAAAACACATAGCTCTCTTCACTTATTTAGATCTTTAAAAAATTTCTTTCATCATTGGGTGCTTTTTTGTAGCTTACAACATAGAGATTCTGAATGTATTCCATTAAATCCTAGATAATAAAAGGCTAATATGCAAATCGACCCAACAGTGGAACAACTGGTCACTATGACATGCACTGACCACCAGGGGGCAGACACTCAATGCAGGAGCTGTCCCCTGGTGGTCAGTGCGCTCCCACAGGGGAGCGCCGCTCAGCCAGAAGCCGGGCTCACAGCTGGCAAGCGCAGCGGCGGTGGCAGGAGCCTCTCCTGCCTCCATGGCAGCGCTAAGGATGTCCCAGCGGGCCTAAGCTATCAGTCGGACATCCCCCAAGGGCTCCCGGACTGTGAGAGGGCACAGGCCAGGCTGAGGGACACCCCCTCCCAAGTGCATGAATCTTGTGCACCAGGCCTCTAGTTTATATATAAGTGCTTCATTTTTTTTTTTCATGATATAAAATGATGTTCCTAGCTCTGTATGATCTTCCAGTATGGGTCAGCCTGGTCCTCTATGGAGGTTCTTTCCTGGCCTTTGATAGTTTCTGCAGATTTCTATAGATTGTCAATTTAGTTCTCTGTGTGGCACCCCCTTTTCTGTGCAGCTCTACTTTCTTCAATGCTGTGCCCTCTCCACTTTCTCAACTCTGTCTCTTGGACTCAGAGATCCTGCAGGTTCTGTTTTGGGTCTCCCTCCCTGCACTGTAGCTGGGAAACCTTCCCCAGGCAGGGAGCTGGGGCACATGGCTCTGGCCTAGTTTGTTCCTCAGTCTGTAGTGATTCCTGCAGTGCATTGCCTGTTAACCAATGTCTGAAAAAGCACTATTTTATATGTTTCCATTCCTTTTATCATTGTTTAAGACATGAGGTAAATCTAGTCCCTATTACTCCATTGTGGTTGGAAAGAGAATTTTCCACTACAGCTTTCGACATGAATTATATGTAATACAATTGTACAATATAACCTTTCCCCTCTGCCTTTGCTTCAGGCACATATAACTTCATTCAATCTTTTATATATACTAAGCTAACTCCCAAGGGGCCTTGTACATAGTCTTTTCTTAACATGCCTTTTCTCCTATTGTCTGCTCAATTCCTACTCATCCTTCAGATTACAATGTAGTCATCATTTTTAAAGTGGATCTAACTTCCCAGAGTTGTCCATCCCACATCTTTATCACATTTACCTCATTTCTAACTTTGCACTTATTTATATAACTATTAGAGGCCCTGTGCATGAAATTCGTGCACTTGGGGGGGCGGGGCATCCCTCAGCCTGGCCTTCACACTCTCACAGTCTGGAACCATCAGTCAGACATCCTTAGCACTGCCACAGAGGCTCCCGCCACTGCCGCTGTGCTCACCATCCATGAGCCCAGCTTCTGGCTGAGCAGCATTCCCCCTGTGGGAGTGCACTGACCACCAGGTGACAGCTCCTGCATTGAGCGTCTGCCCCCTGGTGTTCAGTGTGCATCATAGCGACCAGTCATTCTGTTGTTCAGTCAATTTGCATATTAGCCTTTTATTATATAGGATTTGATGCATGTTTGTTTCCTCCTCTAAACTGTAATGCATGTTGGAACTATGTCTATCTTTGCCTATCATTTTATCCAATACAGTGCCTGCCACATGGTGGGTGCTCATCAAATATTTGTGTGAACAAATTGAGATCACTTCCATATTTGTCTTTTGTATCAAGTTTCATTAATTCTTGTATTTTCTTTTATGTGCAATACATCAGTAAGTAATTACAGCTTTCCTCCCATCAAATTAAAATTTTCCATATCTCACCAAAGCAAAATTAACATAAAGGGCAACTGTTCTTTCAAATTGTAATAACATTCACTCTTTGGAGACAACTAATTTAAATCTTATTTTTAAATAAACTATTGATAGGAGAATTCTGCAACCACTTAGTGCTCTTAAACAGCCATTTGCTAATCACAGATGTAATAAAACACAACTTGGCACAATCAGGCAAACAAATTGACTCATGAGGGATATCAGATATTCTTGCTTCCATTTTGTTTTCATCTTTCCAGTTTGTTTGAAAACTCATAAAAACCATATGATGACTTTTTGAATAAGATAAGTGGTAGTTCCATGTTGACTTTTTGTCCCCGATAGTTTGACTTTTAATTTTAGAGCTGTGATCCTGGTATCACAAACACCCCAAGGAAATATTTTGCATTACAGCTTACATTATGATGGCTAATTGTTTTTGTTTTTTTATTCCATGGTTCTCTATGACTTGCATTTCAAGTCAATTTAAACGTTGACCTCCAAAATGACTTATTTGATAAGAGTCGTTTTTACTTTCATTGAAATAGTTGCCAGAGCCCCACTGGATATTTTCTGTAATTTCAGAAAACACACACAAATTGATTTATTTCTTCTCAAATTTTTTTATCTCTCTAAAGTTAGTCATTACTATTTTTCCACTTAAGATAAAGACATCCTTAAATACAGCAAATGCTCCCAAAGTTAACAATACAATTTGAGATCCAGTGAGAGATACATAGAAAAGATTTTTCTTCCCTTTGCTTTTGTTTCACTATCTGAAAAATCTGAGCAATAATTGCTACTTACTTTCCCAGCAGGGAAATTATGAGGATTATTAAAATAATATATGTAAATTACTTTGCTGTCAGAAGCCCTGCATACCTGTGTAATATAGTGTGCACTGCTAAAAACTCATATTAATAGACTTTAAATTTTACCTTAATTCTCAAGTAAGTAATTCCCACATAGTTCAATGTTATGGGCTCCGATTTTTCTTTTTTAAGTAGGCAGGTATTGCTCTAATTAATTTGAATGGACACAGATTTCAAATTGCTCCTGTAAGAAAGCATTGTTGCTTTAATGCTACTGATATTAAACATAGAGGCTTATTCTCACTTCCACAGGACTTCTACCTGTTCTGAATGCAGAATTCTTAAACATGCTGACCTCCTCATAGAAATGAGACATTTCAGGTAATGTCATAATGTGAAGTACTAGGGCTTTGGAGTCAAACATTTCTGGATTAAAATCCCACCTTGGTCACACATTAACCCTGTCATCTAGAGCAAGTCCCTTCTTTCCTCTGTGGGACTATGTTCTCTCTGTGTCAAACGGGTGATAACCCTGCTGGATTTGCTTCATGTGAAACAGTGAGTGCTGATGGGATGCTCATCGAATGGCAGTTATCATTGTTGCTGAAAATTGCACTATCCATGTGATTGGCATTGATAGCTAAGGAAAAACCCAATATTTATAGATGGTTTGTTGTGTTTGGTTACAATGCTATATAGGCATCCTTTCTGTGGTAATTCTCAGAAAACTGTAATGTTGTCATTTTATTCCCCATTTTGCAGATATGGAAACTGAGGCTAAATAAAGTAATTTGCACCCAGGGGAACCAAGGTTTGAATTTAGATCTGTTGTATATCAGAGTCTGAGCAATAAGCCTTAATTCTGAAATAAAACTGCTTCATATTTTGCTTAATTTTTTTTTAAATTCAAGAAATGGTACATGTGTGTATCTATACTTAGGTATATCTTTTTTTCTGTACCCAGGTTTCTTTTGTTTCCTTTGGCATCATTTTAACAGCTTTTGGGAAAGGAAGCAATCTTGTAGTTTTGGTTAAAGAGGAAAACATAGGATAGCTTTCAAATCTGCTTATGTATAGATTTTTTTTCTATAATTTTGAACATTTATTCATTATCATCAGTTATCACCAAAGTTATAGTGAGGGACAGTGGAGCTGTTGTTTATATACAAAAAAATAGTTCCCTAGGAAATATGAGGTGATTTGCAATTTATGTAAAAGAGGTGGAGAAATAGTTACTGCTCCGTTGTTCTTCTCCATGTCTCTTTTCTAGTGTGAGGACACACACATATTTAGATCATCTCCAATATTTATGATCTGTGTGTCAACTCTCCTTTCTAAAACACTAATTTATAATTGTCAACCACTTGAAAAATAAGAAAGTCATTGAATCCTTATAGCCTTGCTTCTAGTTTTATTATAAGTGGCTGAATAGATAAGGAGGGTAGGATACAGAAGATAGTAAGTACCACTGTTAAGAGTTTATAAACTGTATTCTACACTGCTGCTCAACACTACTAAGTTTACGGACTCAATTATGATTTAAAGAAAACATATATGAAAGAGGTCTATGGAAGACTGAATAGTTTTAATGTAATTTAAGTTTAATCAAAGCAATACATGAGCATGTTTAAAAAAATCAATTTGTCCCCAAAGATGTATGCATGAAAGTAATATCCCCTGCCTTCTCTCGATTTAGTCCTGTCCCTAAGTCACAATAAACCATTTAACTCTTCAGATGTTCTTTTCTGCAAGTTATATTTATGTCTTTTGGACAGTTTTTTGTTTGTTTTAAAAGTAGTTTTTAATCATTATTATTATTTTCTAGGTCTATTGATCATGGTTTTATGTTTAATAATTTTTAAATACAACAATATGCTAGGATTTTTATTCTCATTTTCTCTCCCCCCCCCCCCCCCCCCCGCCACACACACTTTTTCCCTTCTGAAGCCTTTCTTTCCAGACCCAAGAAGAAAGTATTTGATCATGTGAAATAATTAACCACTTGTTTGTAAGCTACAGAAGGATGGGGACAATGTCTAGATGGGGTCCACCTTTATATTCCCCAATACCTACAGTATATGTGTGGCACATTGTATATTATATATTCACAAGGCATATCATATTTGTGAAATGAATGGATAAATAGTGTGGTTTGAATACATAAGCTAAAGAAAGAGGGAGCTAAATACCACACAAGTCATCACAAGTCTTTAAATGATCTCAGTACTGAACAATTAAGCAGAAAGTAGATATTAAAATAAGAGTACTTTTACAATTTTCCTCTCTAGTATTGTCAAGGAGGTTATCAGTTCTATACGGATTCTTTTGTCCCACAACACTGGTGACATCTAATCAGACTCTCATAGATTTTCTGTTTATCTGTTTAAAATTCTTTAAAGACCAATTCAAAATAGTCTCTGAGTAGCAAAATAGCTGCTGTGGTACCTTCTATTTTAAACCGCAGTTCATCGCCCTGACAGTCAGGCATCCAGTTTCCAGGCTGAGGGACCATGGGAAATACAAAAAGAGTAAAGTGTGTGGAGCAGAGCACACTATCTCTCCGGCTCACCCACCATTTATCCTCCTCTGCGTCTCGTCACTGAGAACGTGGGTCCTTCCAGCTCTGCTATTCCCAAAGCTACTATTTTAAACTCTCTTATGACCATGTTAACCCAACCAAGCCATAAAACACAAATATAGATTTGTCTACATCCTATGGGTGAAATGCTTGCAGCATTATCCAGAATGGAGGTACCGAGACTAGATTTATAGCTTGCCCTTGGAGTGAAAATAGAGGAGGAAAAATTGGGCTGAACTCAAGTTTACATGATACACTCATGCAAGAGTTGACATGCTGCTGCTGCCGCCGCCTTGCCCACTGGTTATGAATTGGCTTCTCACAGCCCAGTTTCTCTCCTTTCCTTTATCTGCCTGTGATGTACAAGGAAGCTTTGAGTGTATGAGAAATTCATGGGAATTCTGGGGAGTTGCTTTATTTCAGAAAAGGAAGGCATTTTCCTCTGAATTTTAAGTTTCACATTCTTCTAGTAAGACATTCTGTAATTAAACAGCTTGTGTGCGGCTTCATAAAACATATGGGGAGCCATCACTTGTTTTATTCCGGACAGGGTGCTGCTATGGGAAGGATCTGCCGTGTCTCTGTCTCAGGCTTCAGTTATGAGCAGAAATTCATTGGCAAATGGCAGGTGACAGAAGAGAAGGTTAGTCATAAAATCAAACACAGTGTCAATTTGAGGACACTGAACGTGGTAAATATTGTCCCCTGCACATGAATTTCAAAACAAGGAAAAATCTCTCAGGATGGAGAGAGCACATGTCCTTGTGCAAAGAAATGATGAGAAGGTAGCCAGGGAAACTGTCTTTCTGGCATGGACAACCTGCAGTGAGCCTGGACAATTAAAGATGCTTCCTTTGAGAACTCATTGTGGCCCTGATGTCCCTTTAGTCCAGCTGTGGGCAAACTACGGCCCATGGGCCGGATCCTGCCCGTTTGAAATGAATAAAACTAAAAAAAAAAGACCGTACCCTTTTATGTAATGATGTTTACTTTGAATTTATATTAGTTCACACAAACACTCCATCCATGCTTTTGTTCCGGCCCTCCGGTCCAGTTTAAGAACCCATTGTGGCCCTCGAGTCAAAAAGTTTGCCCACCCCTGCTTTAGTCCAGTGATGGCGAACCTTTTGAGCTCAGCGTGTCAGCATTTCGAAAAACCCTAACTTAACTCTGGTGCCATGTCACATGTAGAAATTTTTTGATATTTGCAACCATAGTAAAACAAAGATTTATATTTTTGATATTTATTTTATATATTTAAATGCCATTTAACAAAGAAAAATCAACCAAAAAAATGAGTTCGCGTGTCACCTCTGACACGCGTGTCATAGGTTCGCCATCACTGCTTTGTCACTCTGCTTGTCTTTGTCGTGTCTGCAGAGGTGCACGAGCATAAATTGAAGCTAAATCCAGTTCCCAGCACAGAGGCAAACTAAATGGCCATCGAAAATAACCCTAAAAAAAAAAAACAGTCTCCCAATAATATTTTCTATCTTGGCCTCTAGACTTAATAACACACGCTAGAGTAACAGTAAGAGGACCAGCATTTTTTCAAATATGAAAAAGAAAACAATGTGAAACCCATTGGACTCTGACTGGCCATTATTTACCCTCTTAAAGTTCCTGCTGCAATTGTTCTCATTAACAATTTCAATAACAGCCTAGTTTTCCCCAAAGCAAATGGATAACACCCACTCAATACCATCCATTACAGATTACACCTCCATCCCAATGCAAACTTTAAAACCTAGGAATATAGACAAATGTTCAATATTTAAATTAGTCTTTCTAAATATCTCCAAAAAATAATTAGTTGTATAATGTATTTTTTCTTTTTAAAATATATTTGTATTAATTTCAGCGAGGGAGAGGGAAAGAGAGATAGAAACATCAATGATGAAAGAGAATAATTGATTGGCTGTCTCCTGTAGGCCCTCCCACAGGGGTTCGAACCCACAACCCGGTTATGTGCCCTGACCAGGAATGGAACCATGACCTCCTGGTTCACAGGTCAGTGCTCAACCACTGAGCCATGCTGGCTGGGCTGTCTTTTCTGGACTGAGTTCAAGTGGCAAACTGAGCCAAAAAGAATGTTGGTCATGTAACCTAGAGACCGCTGGTAGTTGACATTTAACAATATTCACATACTTGCAAGGAACTCTGACGGACAGAAAAACTTCCCCCTTCCCCCTTAGTTCTTCTGGCTGGTTGAATGATTCAAATGAGATACAACAGATTAACAGGAGAAAATCGTTTTAATGTGTGCGCAGGGGAATTCACATGGCATAAAAATTCCAAAGATAGCGAGCCAAAATGAGGCACGTATATCATTCTGGACTAAGTAGAGGGAGGCAGGGATCTGAGATTTCAAGGGGAAAGCAGGTAGGTGAGAAAGAGCAAACATTTGGTAAACAAATTCTCGCAGGGCCACCAGAAACAATGCAACACAGAGGAGACTCGAACCACAGATTTTTGCTGCTGCCACGCTTAATTCAACTATGCTAAGGTGAATGTGCTAAGGTTCCCTTTCTGAAGCAGGTTTTTCTATCTGATTTTCTTTGGGCAGGTAAGGGGGAGGTAACAAGCTCTTCTTGAGTTTGTTGGGCTTTCATTGCGTTCAGCTTGAAATAACCTGCCTGCCAAGGTGGCACACCCTGGGGAGACTTGCTCCAGGCCCCCACAGAACACAGCTAAGCAACCTCAGTATTTCCCCTCAAAATAGTCAAATGAGAATAGACTGGAATTTTTATGAGTGCTTTCTCCAGGTAAGCCTTTTAATAAAACTTACTGATTAGAGACTTACGAATTGAATTTCTAAGGAAGGGAGTGGAGCCTCATTGGCTGCCAATGGTTAAGGACTTAATAGGGATCTTTTTGAGAGGCACACATGAACTAAAGGATGTTTTGCCAGCGTGGTTTTATGGAATTGACTTTTCTCAGACCAACAAACAGCCCCACAAGAGAAATCCCTACAGTTAAGAATATACACACAGACCTACACACCCATAACCATCAGGAAAACCCCATTCTACCAGGTTTGTAATATGTGTACTGTTTTATAATGGGTACAAATCCACACTTAATGATATAGCTAGCATTTGGGAATCTTTGGGGGGAAAAAGTGTTAAAATTATTTTCCTGTGAAGGAGGAAGAGCAAAATGAAAATAGTATTTCCATTGTGGATTTAGAGGTCAGGTACTGCATGTAGAATTAAAATGAGCAAGAAACTCAAAAATTTTTACTAATATTCTTTAAAATTTTTATTGAATTTATTGGGGTGACTGATTAATGAAATTATATAGGTTTCGGGTGTACAATTCTATAATGCATCATCTGTATATTGTATCGTGTGTTCACCACCCCAGGTCAAGTCTCCCTCCATCATCACTTACCTCTTTACCCTCTTCTGCATCCCTGCCCCCAATACCTCTTTCCATCTGGTAATCACTGTACTGTTGTCTGTGTCTATGAACTAATATTCTTTTAAAACCATTTGCATCTATTATCAGGTCGCAGCAGGGTCACAGTACATTACTTGATTGCTTGGATAGTGGAGAAACTACTTTTAAAAAGGGATTTACATTCTCTGGTTTCTTGTAAACCTGAGGAAAGAGGACATCTTAAAAGTAAAGTTGATGCTTACTGTATTTGACAGTGTTATCGTATTATGACCTATAGGGGGTTTAAAACGAGTCACCCCAAGAAGTGCCTCAGTGGTATGTGGATTATTTTGAGCAAAAGGCCACTGAGACCCTGTGAAAGCAAGAGAGACTTCTGCTCCCTCCTTAACTATCTAGAAGAATTTGAATTAGCAGCCTGGCTGACAATAAGAGTTATCACCAAGAAATGATTTTTTGCCTACATAGATGACAGGGCAAACTACTAATTACTGAACATGTGCTGTCCCTGCAATTACTCTGTGAAGACTCAAGGAGGCCTTACCTCATCCCCAGCTCAGGATGTCCTGTGGACCTCAATTTCCCTTTCTGTGTCTGAGCCTCTCATGCATGTGGGTTCTCTGACTCTCTCACGTGTGCGGCGTTCCCGTACACATACATATATACTACATCCGGTTACCGTCTCTTGCTAATTTGTCTCATGTCTATTTGATTATTAGACCAACGGAAAGGACTTGGAGTGTGGAGGCACGTTTCTTCCTCCTGCATAGACCTAATACCTTTAAATATGAAAGATTATTGGATCCAATTTGCCCCTGTGAGTGTGGGAGAGCAAAGAGCAAATCCCAAGGATGGGAAGTTGAGGGATAAGAGGTCTCCCAATTCCTGTCTTCTGCGAATCAGTTTTCATTAGAACTGATGTGTTCCCAAGGTATTATAGAGAATGGCAGGGAAGGAAAGTCCTTTCGCTCAGCTACCCAGCTGCCCTAAAATGTTACTGGAATTCTTCCTTGTTATGCATCTCCAGGGCAGGGAAAAGAGTTCTTGAAAGCTGAGTGGAAATGTCAATGATGAGTTCTTTGGGGCGTGGCCTGTGGGAATTCAGAGAACCTGGGCGAGTAGAGAGAGTACTTCTCTGTGCCATGGCTCAGCAAAACCCACACTCACCTTCAGCCATGGCCCCAGGTGAAGAAGCAGCCTTGGAGAGAAGCTCATTCTGGATTGGAGATCAAGCAGGAAATCAAACCCACTGAATATTTGCTCACTCACAAGGTACAAATCTTTTCCCAGTTCAGGAATCCAATTGGAGTTTATTTCCATTTCCATAGCAATGCTTTGGCTTTCAGAGGACAGTGACACCAGAGTCTATTTTCAGAGAGAAGAACATGAACATACTGTAAGGAAAGAATATGTTCATTGGATCCATGTTTGCTTTCTTGTCAAGTTTGTAGATTACACTTCCGTCCATGTAGTGCTTAAAAAAGTCACACTCTCGTCTTGGCGGCATGGCTCAGTGGTTGAGCGTGGAGCTATGAAACAGGAGGTCATGGTTCGATTCCCGGTCAGGGCAAAGCCCGGGTTTCTGGCTCCCCATTGTGGGGGGTGCAGGAGGCAGCCAATCGATGATTCTCATCAATGATGTTTCTCTCTCTCTCTCCCTTTTCCTCCTCTCTGAACTCAATTATTTATATATATATATATATATATATATATATATATATATATATATACACATACACATATATATATATTTTTAAAGTTACACTCTGAACAGACTCTCAAATCTCAGAGGAAGGGAGAGGTTTGGTGGGTGGAAAGAAATTAACCAAAGTACTTGTATGCATATATGCATAACCCATGGACACAGACAACAGTGTGGTAAAGGCCTTGGGTGGGGGCAAGCTAGAAGGGGTCAATGGGGGAAAAAGGGGACAGAGGTAATACTTTCAATAATAGAGATTAAAAATAAATAAATAAATAAATAAATAAATAAATAAAGTTACACTCTGCTACCCGAGTTTCCATGTTGCCTTATATTTATTTGTTTAGTTTGAAAGTAACCCCTATTTACTATATCTTGATACCTTTATTATACTTAATGTGTAGTTACACTTGTAAAATGGATTGTAATTGGCCATGTATAGTGACCTGATATTTTTACAGGAAAAACAAACAGCCGGATAAAAGAAACTTTGGGCAGGACTCCCCTTCTCCACTTAGAACCCACTCTTAGAACATTTATGGGCAGCCTTTACATGTTTTGCAACAAATATCTTGAAAAGTGTGTAATGGTTTAATAAATGATGCTTTTCTTTCTTTATAGAGAGGAAGAAAAAAAGGAGAAAAAGAGGGCAGGTGGGAGAGAAGGAGGGGGTGATGGGGGAAGAAAGAAAGGAAAGAAAAAAGAAAGGAAGGAAGAATGGGAGGAAGGACAGAAAGAAGGAAGGAAGGAAGGGAGGAAGGAAAAAAGAAAGAAGAAAGAGAAAGGAGAAACCAAGGAAAGACAAGAGAAAGAAAAGAATTGCATCAAGAATATTCTTTCCTGAAAAATATGTGTGGGCTCTTTTCTGCTTATCAAACAAACAAACAAACAAACACCCCACAAAACACACAAACAAACAAAAAACAGCCACAAAACAAAAACACCATGAAGTCAGAGGAAATACTCATGGCTCCATAATTAAAATTCTGTGGATTTATATGAAATCTTTAAATTGACTAGTGAGAGGATCATCTGAGTAATTAGCTTGACATTCTAAATAAGTTTTGTTCATTTGCTCAACTCAGTGAAGAATCGGATTTCACTCCATAAAATATTTCAGAGGCTTTTTTTATATTAGCCATGGAAAAATAATAAGATAGTGACTATGTTTATATAACCAAAACATTTCAATAAAAACTGAAAATTTCATATAGTAAATTAAATGTCCTATTTACCTGCACCAAAAAAAAATAGGCATATAGGTGTTCCATAGAAAGTGCCATATGTAAGTCCTCCCCCACCACACACCCACACAAGAAAACACACACACCAGCTACAGCCCCTTCTTGAGGTTCCCAATTACATCATTTCAGACTATTTCCTCTTACTCTTCCATCCGATTTTGCCTACTTATTTTCCTTTGGTTTTAACTTCTTTCATTGGCAATGCAGCCCTCATCTGATTCCGATAGTATTAAACTACGTTTGGATAACAGTGAGTTAGTAAGAGGAGGCCTCTAACATGTTGGTGCCTATTAAGAGATTTGTGGCCACTGTTTTCATCCACCAGGATTTTTGTCGAGTGAGTTAAGCTCTTTAGTTCAACCTTCTTTCTGGGGAAATATAGCGAGGTAATGATGATGATAATAATTATATATCTTCAGGCATAGTGCTTGTAGAGCCACTGTCTTTTATATCCATAAAATTAGTTCTTAAAGAAATAGGAAAGTCCCAGCCTCCCACGCACTACTCACATTGTGTTCACATGAGAGCTTCCACTCCTGTCTCCTCCTTATCCTCACTCATCTCTCTTCACACCAAATTACTGGGGATGATTAGCAAACACAGCCATGAAAACTGGACTAACAACTCTTTAGTCCGCATTTTGAAATGGTACGAGGGATGGTTTGCTACATCTGAACTATTGGGAAAACTTGGAATTCGTTGGGAAAGAACCAGAAAGTAGGGAGACACTTGTGTTTTCCATTTTGAAAAGTGCGAAGTGCAGTAAAACAGAAATTTCCTATTCCTGTGCACAGCAGGATAAAGAATTTCAAATGCTCTAGATGGATCAAGGTACAGTGTGCTGATTTCATTGCGAAACCATGGCATTATCAAATTTGCATACAATGTGAGGAGGCAAAGATAAGTGGCTATAAAAGTATAATTTAGAAATTAGATTTTCATCTGTAAAGCCGGATGCAAAACAAACTTACCCAAGGGGCATTTAGAAGGTATTATTAAATATCATAGAACCCATCCTCCCATATGGAGGGGAAAAATAATAACTTACTAAATCATCTATCTCTATAACCCACAAAAGTTGAAAGTAAGTGATGATTTCCGACACACCCCTTGTCATATGGGCAAGTGATCATAATAATCATGCTGTTATTTACATGTCCTCTCTGAAATAAACTCTTATTTAAAAAACTCAGTATATCGCTTTGGCTCCATAAAAAGCTTTCTAAAACAGATGCATTGTCAACACTAGAATTCTATTTTAAAATATATAGAAGTATTGTTAAGAGTTTAGAGAACATCAGAAGGAAGGGTTTGATTTACTGCATGAAAAAAGTATAAAAAAGTATGTGTAGCCCTAACCAGTTTGGCAATGGATAGAGCGTTAGCCCTCAGACGAAGGGTCCCAGGTTTGATTCTGGTCAAGGGCACATACCTTGGTTGTGGGTTCGATCCCCGGCCCTGGATGGGGTGCATACGGAGATAACCAATCGATGTCTCTCTCTCACATGGATGTTTTTCTCTGTCTCTCCCCCTCCTTTCCACTCTCTCTAAAAATCAATAAAAATTATCCTTGGGTGAAGATTAACAACAAGAACAACAACAACAAAGCTAAAAAAAAAAAAAAAAAAAAAAAGAATATGTATAGTTCGTCTAAGCAATGAATGACTAACTGGGAGCATGGTAACTGCCTGGAAATCTTTCAAGGTTTGAACACAAAGAAGGGAAGAGTGCTTGGTGTCCTTACAGAGAAGACTTGGATTCCTGAGGCCAGTTGTTGTTCGTTTTAATCCTATTGGCATTGAGAATCTTACAGTGTTATAACATTTCGGTAGGAATTTCCTAACAAATAAGCATGCAGAGTTTTTTAGTGGGGGACTGAGGGGGAACATTTTATTTGGGGACATGTTAAAACTAGATCTAAAAGAAAGAGAAACTATATACATAATTGTTAGTCACATCTGCATCTAATTAGAGCGATAATTGTGTCATATTAACAGCATAATAAAGGTAACTTACAGGGATTGTAAGGACCCAGAGAAGGCAACATCCCTTGCTCATCACACTGTGGAAACGACATTGCGGTTGTTGTGAGTTAAGGAATATTGCCAATACATCTAAAGTGAAACACTCAGAAAGCAGATCAATACAAATGAAAGTTCAGAGACCTGTCATTAAATCTTGCTTGGACTAAACTGAAACTCTCAAGGAGGTCATCACGTCCTTAGAAATAAATTTAGTGCTATCACAGTATTACTCATTTAAAATAAGTCTGTTTCTGTCTGACTATGTAGAGTAACATATTGCTTTCTTACCCAACTTCATATACTTTAACTGAAAACATATTATCACTGTGCTACTAATAATATGTTTTATTATGTTCTAACCTGACAACCAGAGTTTGAGAAATGTGTTATTCAACATTGGGAAACATTATCGCTTAGCTAAGTTAATTAATTTTATACAAAAGGTGTAGTTGAATGCACAGTTGCAATACAATGACATTTCCCCCCTTAGAATATAATGAAAAAGGTAACACAATACAAGAAAAATGCAATGTTCAATAACTACGCTGTTGCCCATCTATTTTCAATGCAAAGAAGGTTAATTCCCTTACCTAGAAACACCATTATTAATTCCAACGCATTTTTTCTATCACTCAATATTTTCTGACTTTCACTTTGTGTATGGAAGCTGAATAAATCATTTAACTTGTACCTCTTGTACCTCTGTCCTTGAAATAGTTTATATGTATGTAGATTCAAATCCTTCTTTTGAAAAGACAATTTTAACTGGCAAAGAAAAACTAAATTACATTGGATATAATTACTTTTAGCCTTAAGACCTTGGCATGCCATCTACTAGACAATCCTTGCCAGGGAATGCCAGCCACACTTATGAGATGGCCTTAACAAATGCATTAATTTACTTCCTCCCCTGATATTTGATAAGTCAAAATAAATTATGACTGTGGATGTGATGACATTGGGACATCAGTAAAGAAAGGTAATTTTCAATAAAATTTTGAAAAATACAGCTAACATTTCAATACCCTAAACAGTGCCATTCAAAAAGTTTTTTTTTCATCACAGTTCAGATTTAAATCCACACTGAATTATTTAGGAAAGAATTATAGAGTATATGTGCATTTTATAGTTGTTACTGATAAGCATATGCACACTGGTAGATATAGACTACAAAGTGATATGCAAAATTCACATTTGGCTGGTGGATTATGGCTGATATTTTTCCAAAAACCAAATATTTCTCATATTTCTTTTCAAATATCATTAACATTTAATATACATTATTCATTCAATAATAAACTTGTTATATGAATGTTCTTACTTCTAAATTAAGAGAAATATATCAACTTGCTTTTCCTTAGAAAAGGTAACTCTTGCTTACAAATCTCATTTTATGGGTGCAGTATTACCATTTGTCCGATTTACATTTTAAGATTTCCTAAGCCTTGGCCACATGCTGTATTCTATCTGTGCCCTTTATTGTTACTTTAAATTTCAGAAGATAAAAAAAATAAAAACATGCATGACCTGTCAAATACTGGTACTTCCTCTTTAGTACAGATTCTCTCTTCATCATTATCTCACATGTGCGGATTTCTGGGTGGCTCACATTTCACTGCTGATCACTTTACATCGGTAAATATTTATAAACTAATGCCAATCATAGGAATTTCAATGATTTTTGAGTGACCACCAGGCCTCCATTGTTTAATGAGGTTTGGTATGTGACACCAATAGAAAGACACATGATCCTGGAAATAAGGGATTCAGACAGATAGGGCTCACGTGGAGAGCACTGTGGGTTCTCGGGGTCTGGCAGAGTCCACCCACCCACAAACTGTCAGGATGTTCCTGTCTTTTATCATTGCTGCCCCAGCAAGTAGACTGGGAGCTGAGCTGCATGCTGCTCCAAAAGGCTTTGTGACCAAAGTACGATCTGGTTCTGAAATGACATCTCCCTCTCATGCTTCCCCCCACCCCTCCTGACAGCCTCCATCAGACGGACTCAAGTTGCTTCCACCTGGAAACAAGCAGAGGCAGGCAGCATCATGCCCTTGGCATCAAGTACAGAAAGCACAAAACAAATTAAAATGCTTTAAAATGTTTTTGAACTTTGTAAAGATTTTAAAGACTTTGCTTAAAAGATGTAAATTTTAAAGTCCTTTGTTCACTAATAATTTTTTTCCCCCTGTAGGAGATTGAAATGAAGGGATGACTCAAGGGAGAAAAACACTCATTGCTAAACAATTGTCGACATGTGAGACCCAGGCCCTATAGGTTTTATAGATATTGAGGACACAATAACTAAAATATCATTTTCACTGGGAGGAATATTTCAAGTGCCATTGATGTGGGTGGTAAAAAGGCTTATATTATATTTTAGCCAGATTTTTTTTCTTCTAATCTTTGGGTTATGATGAAAAAATATATACTTGGAGATATATTTTATATTTAACATAAAATGATCTTATGTCTATTTTCATATATTGAGAAAAGTCATATTTAGATTTGATACCAACTTTTAAGCAGCACCAACCTATAGTCACTTTAAGGGTGGTAATGTACCATGTAAGCATCTATTTTCAATATACACCTTTACACATACACACCTAGAAGCATATGCATATATACATATATTTATATCTCAGCTAAAACCCACTGTAACTCTGAGTAAGCTTCAAATCTTAATTATGATATGTTTGGATATAAGATGTGGGCTTTTAAAATCTGAAATTCCTTCCTTCCTTCCTCCCTCCCTCCCTCCCTCCCTCCCTCCCGCCCTCCCTCCCTTCCTTCCTTCCTTCCTTCCTTCCTTCCTTCCTTCCTTCCTTCCTTCCTTCCTTCCTTCCTCCTTACTCTATTATTAAATTTATTGGGGGTGACATTGTTTAATAGGACCATGTAGGTTTCAAGTGTACATTTCTATGACACACAATCTGTATATTGTATTGTGTGTCTACTACCCAGTCAAATCATCTTCCGACACCAAATATTTGACCCCCTTTACTATTCCCCACCCCCTTCCTCCTGGTAACCACCATACTGTTGTCTGTGTCTATGAGTTTTAGTTTTATACCCCACATATGAATGAAATCATATGGTTCTTAGCTTTTTCTGACAAGATGTGGGGTTTTATAGAATGTTTTTTTCTTGCCTATTTCATTCTCCAGAATGTAAAGAAGCAAAAGAAGTAAATATTGCCTAAAGCTCAAATATGATGAAAAGATATAAAAAAGGACAACATTTAGAAACCAAACCAAAACTAACAATGAGTATGTTTCAAGCCAAATGTTTATGAAGATACATTTATTCCTATGAGCTGGATGGGAGGTTAAATAGGGGTAAGTAAACTATATTTCAGTGCAAAGTTGGGCAATGGGGAGAGGGAACTGGAAAAAAGCAGATCTGGGGACTCCAGTAAAAATTGTGTTAAAACCAGAAATACTGATTTACACAAACACCACAAAATAATTAATAAGGTCTTCCCCAATCCATCTATTCTCTGCCTTGGTTTCCTCTTCTGTAAAACGAGGTGGTCCAAGCAACTAGAAACTCGGCACTCAATATATTCCAAGTTTAGGAAGCATTTTCACAAACACTGCATGTTTCATCTTGGCTTTATATTAATCGGGTAAAAAAATTATTGCAATCTTATTTTGCATGAGTGAAGTAGAACTCAGCAGGGTATGGGTAGTTTATTAAAAGTCTAAATGATCTCTAGATTCTCTTCCAGATGCTAAAAATTATCTTAAAATTACTAATTTTAAGTGAGGCACAGGATCAAAGAGTAATATGTATAGTAACCATGTGGACATAATTCTCTTCATACTTGCTTTTCCATCTCTTTTAATGGGCACCAAAATGACAATTTGGACTATTTATTCCCCACCATTTTCTTCCCATTTCCTAATCTTTTTCTTCTAACACCACATACATGTAAGACAGGGCTTGACAATCTTTTTTTCTCTCTTAAGAGATAAATAATAAATACTTTAGGCTTTTAGGCCCCCAGATTCTGCCACAAACACTCATCTCTGCTGATGTAGCAGGAGAGCATCCAAACATACATAAATAAATGGAAATGACTATGTTCCAATAAGACTTTATGTACAAAGATAGGAAGTGAACCATATTTAGCGTGTGAGCCATAGTTTGCCAACCCCTGACATAAGTTGATCCTAAAAAATAAAAGTACCTGGTAATGATTTCAAAGTTCACATGAAATCTGAAGATCAAAACATTTTAATAACACTGTAAAGTCACACATTTTAAATTCAATGTAGGCAAATGATTTTCCAATAAATTTATATTATGATCTTTTGTGATGAACAAAAGTACTATTACATGTTATTTATTGTTACCTTTATAGAGGGTGGGGCAAAAGTAGGGTTATACTTGTTTGTATGGAAAATAATAGTTAATAAATAATAGTATAAGACTAAGCTCTGTGTTTCACCTACTCACAATTGTAAACCTACTTTGCCCAACCCTGTATTTGTAGGTGTGACTGACACTGTTCACATTTGTTCATGTGTATTTTACAAAACTTGTTAAGGCTCTTAAAAGAGTCCTGAAAGAAGTTTGTTGTTGTTTGTTTTTTTATGCGCACGATGGAGCTGGAGTCTTTTACTTGGATATTAGGTAGAGATTGGATTTTTTTCTTGATCAAATTAATTTCAATATCTGGAGCTACTATAAGCTACTAAGGCAGAAGATAAAATTAATTAATTATTTAGTTCAATCATTTCTGATAATCAAGGATATTTATTGAGTATCATCTATCTTATTTATTATGTGTGATGACTGAAATGTTGAAGTTTCTGCTTCCAACATCATATGGCTGCAAAACTGGACTCCTAGGCAAACATGAAGATCCTTAATGTTTGTGTTCTTTGATAATGATCTTATAAGTAGAAGATACTAGTCAATAAGCCAACAAATGTATTAGAACAATCATCTTTCTGCTTTGCAATTTAATTGAATAAGATGTGATAAATATAGGGTTTGGCGCACAATATTTTCCAACATAGTTCCTTTATGTCACCATGTTTACTATACATCTTGTCATCTGCAGTATATACCAGTTAAAAACTCTAAAGCGATAATACAGTAACCTCCCATATTTAACCTCCCAGTTTGTGAAACTGGAAACTTGGACGAAATACATGAAAACAACTATTTTCAGACTTTGGCAGTGCTGGATTTGGGTCCCTGAGAGAAAGGAAATAACTGAGGAAAAACAAGAGTATGCAAGCCTTCTGAATGGGGACACTTTCAAGGCTGTGCATCAGGGAGGCAGCATCCCAAGTAGAAAGTAGAAGTCTTGCTGAGTTGAGAAGTCTGGAAATTGAGTAATCAGCAAGTCTGAACTGGTGGGAAATTGTGTGTCACAAGTCTGGCAAAGAGGAAATGATGAAAAAAAGTTCCATAAGTCTCCTGAATACAAACATGCACATATGTATGGTAGAAATCCATAAGATTGTGCAACAGAACGACTAGTATTATGCGACTTGAGCTGTTCTCAGTGCTCACACAGGAGTTGTAATCAGTCAGTTTGCCATCAGTCAGAATGGAAATTTCTTCTTGATAGTCAACTGGAAAATTTAGTAGAATCTATAGAAGGGCTGGATCTTGTTGTGATACTAAAATATACCTAAAGCAAAGGCTACTTGAGACCCATACAAACAGAGCTTAGAAATTAGCCTGAAAAGATAAAATTAATCTGTAACTATTTGTCTACCAGAAAAAAGCCAGCAACCATTAAAGAAGACAACAAAATCCAGAAAGATAACATTAAAAATTCATAATGCTCAGCACTCTATGAAAGATTACCAGCCATTCAAAGAAGCAGAAAAATGTAACCCATAACTAGCTGACAAAAAAATCAGTCATTGGAAACATAAAAAATAACAGCAAAGAATTAGTAGACAAAACATGAAAAAGCTATTCTATTCATATTAGAGGCCTGGTGCATGAAATTCGTGCACTCAGTGGGAGGGTCCCTCAGCATGGCCTGTGCCCTCTCATAGTCCATAGTCCGAGAGTCCTTGGGGGTTGTCCAATTGCCAGCTTAGGGGAGTGGGCCTAAGCCGGCAATCAGACATATTTAGCGCTGCTGAGTTGGCGGGAGAGGCTCCCGCCAATCACTGCTGCGCTCACCAGCCATGAGTCTGGCTCCTGGCTGAGAGGCGCTCCCCATGTGGGAGCTCACTGACCACCAGAGGGCAGCTTCTGCATTGAGTGTCTGCCCCCTGGTGGTCACTGTGAGTCATAATGACTGATGGTTCTGACATTTGGTCGATTTGCATATTAGCCTTTTATTATATAGTACTGTAGTATTTAAAAGAAAAAAAAATAGTAAATAGAGAAATGGAGAATATAAACAACGAAATGGAATGTCTAAGAATAAAAATTACAACACTTCAAATGAGCACTTTATTCAATAGGTTGAATATCAGATTATTCTGTAGATAAAACATTTATAATTTAAAAATTATGAGTAGAAATTATCCAAAATGAAACTCAGAAACAAACACAACTGAAAAAAAGAACTGAGTATCAGTTACCTGTGAGATGACATAAAGTAGTCTAAGTCTAAATATATAATTAGAGTCCCATAGAAAGGAAGGGCAGAAAAAAAAATTTGAAAAATAAATGGCTGGATTTTTTCAAGATTTAATGAAAATATAAATCTACAGATTAAAGCAACTCAATGATCTCAACCAAGATAAGTATAAAGAAAACCATGCCAATAATATCATAATTAAATTGCTGAAAATGAATGATAAAGAGAAAATGTTATAAGAAGTCAAGTGGAAAAAACACATTATGTATTTTAGAGGGGAGTAAAAACTTGGAAGAAGTGACTGTCACAAGGGGAATTCAATGTATTTGTTTCTTTGGCTTGAGGGTGATCTACAGTCTCAGTGTGTGAGGTGTGACTGAAGACCTGATAGAAAATTCTCTGTCTGAGAAACAAAAAATCCCAGTCTTATCAGAGCACCAGAAATGTAAAGATGGAATTCTGAGAAGGAGAGATCGCGGGAAGGGTATGTGTCTAAGTCTCTGGCTACACCTGGAAACATACTGTGCAGGGCAGACTTCAAAAACTTGGAATTAGGACAACAGAAATAACTAAAATGTAAGCTGCTACGCTGTACGTTTGCAGTTTAAGTGTAAGCAAGTGAATTGTCTGCTAAAACCAAAAAGCCAACCCTATTCAGAGGAATAGAATAAAATACAAATTCTGAGTCTCTACAACACAACATTCACAATGCCTGGGAAACAAGCCAAAATGATTGAAAAAAGAAAATGTGAAGTATATCGTACGGAAAAGACAAGCAACAGAGGCCACATACAAGGTAAATCAGATGTTGGAATTATCAGATAGGACTTGAACGTGGCTAATTTAAATATCAATTAGATGAAGAAAAGTGTTTATAATGAATGACATACTAGGAACTCTGTGCAAAGAAATAAAAAATACAAAAAGAGCCAAATTAAAATTTTAGAAATGAAATATACTCCATCTGTAAATTAAAAAGTCATAGGATGGCCTTAATAAGCAAATGGAAATGGCAGACGAAAGCGTCTGTGAACTTGATGAAGGTTAATAGAAGTTACGTAATTTGAAATAAATGGAGGAAAACTATTGTAAAAAAATAAACAGAACCTCAAGCGCCCGTGGAACAATATCAAAAGTTATAACACATATGTAATTGAAATCCTAGAATGAGAAGAGAAATCAAGAAGCAGGAAAAATAGTTAAATATGCAATGGAAAAACTTCCAAAATTTGGTAGCAGACATAAATTTGCAGTATCAAGAAAGTTGGCATACCCCAAACAACAATAATAAGAAAATGTCAAACTGAAGCATATCATATTCAACCTTTAGTAAAAACTAAAGATAAAGAGAAATTCTTAAAAGTATTCAGAAGAAATCCAAACATATACAGAGAGAAAATGAGTCAAATGGCTGAAGACTTCTCATTTGAAGTTATGTATATAAATCAGAGGTCGGGGCGGGGGGGGGGGGGGGGGGGGGAGGGGGGTAGTATTTTTAAAGTGTTAAATGGAAAAAGAAATATATCAACCCAGAAATCTATAGCCTTGAAAAATATCCCTCAATAGTTAAGGCAAAATAAACATATTTTCAAATAATAGAAAACAAAACAATTTGTCTATAGCAAATTGACAGAAGAGATGATAAAAGATCTTCAGCTTGAAGAAAAATTTAGTAAGAGGCACAATTTGGCCTGGCCGGCGTGGCTCAGTGGTTGAGCATCTACTTATGAACCAGGAGGTCATGGTTCAATTCTCAGGGCACATGCCTGATTTGCTGGCTCTATTCCCAGAGTGGGGCGTGCAGGAGGCAGCCTATCAATGACTCTCATCATGGATGTTTCTATCTCTCTCTCCCTCCCCTTTCCTCTTCTCTGAAATCAATAAAAATATATTTAAAAAAAAGAGGGACCATTTGATCTTCAAAGAAGGACAAAAATTGTTGGTTGTGGCAAATATCTGTGTAAACATAAAAGTACATGCTTAGCCTAAATTTATTTAAATTTAATAAAATTACTTGAAGCAAAATTTATATTTTCTTTTGGGGATTGTAATATATTAAATTTATTACATATGACAACCATCAAATAAAATGTTAAAGTGGAGGGAATAAATAAGTTTTTTATACTTTATGTGGGGGTGGTACAATATTTATTGTAGTTGGACTATGAAAATAATATGTATTATATTTTTCTTTCTCTGACTGATTTTATTTAGCATAATACCCTCCATGTCCATCCATGCTGTTACAAATGGTAAGATTTCATTCATTTTATGTCCAAGAAATATCCCATCATGCACATGTTCCGCATCTTTTTTATCTAAATGTCTATCGATACATTTCCCTTATGTGTGTACTTTAGAGAACAAAATAAATGAACTAACAAAACAGAAATAGACTCATAGATACAGAGAATAAACTGATGGTTGTCAGATGGGAGGCAGGTTGGAGGATCGAGTGAAAAAGAGAAGGGATTAAGAACTACAAATTATAGAATAGTCATGGGGATGTAAAGTACAGCATAGTATATATAGCCAATACTATTGTAATGACTATGTATGGTGCCAGATGGTTTCTAGATTTATCAGGGGGATCACTTTGTAAATTATATAAATGTCTAACCAGTATGCTGTATTCCTGTAATTAACATAAAATTATATTGAATGTCAACTGTAATTGAAAAATAAACAAAGAATACATATTATAATCCCTGGAGAAACTACTAAAAAGACACAGAGATATAGCTAAAAAGGATATGTATAAATTAGAATGAAATTTCAAAAAAATATTTAAATCACCTCAAATAAGGCATAAGAGGGGAAACATTATAACAGAACAAGAGGAACAAATAGAACACTATTAACAAAATAGTTGACCAAAATCTGGCTATATCAATAATTATATTAAATGTTAAGAGTATAATTATTACATTTTAAAGCAGAGATAATCAGAATAGATTTTTAAAAAGCAGAATGAACTATTTGGGATGTAGTTAAATGAAAAGATATTGATAGTTTGAAAGTATGTAAATGGAAAAAAATGTACTCAGACAACCATTAAGCATTAGAAAGCTGGTATGGCTTTTTTTAATATCCAGAGAGATATATTTTAAGAAAAGGTTTTTTTTACAGAGATAAAGGAAACTATGAATGTGCTTAAATACAAAGTTTACTACAAGAAACACAAATTGACAGAATTAAATAAAAAAATTAGTTCCAAAATCTGAATAACAAATTTTAACATGTCCCCCTTACCAACTGACCATCTAAATTAAAAGTTTATAGATGATATAAAAAATAAGCATCAGCCATCTTGATCTAATTAATATTTATACTACAGTAACCCATAACAACTAGAAAAACAAATTATATCAGGGCTATAGCATATGGTCACCAAGATAAATCATATGACGGGTAGTAAAAAATTCTCAATAAGTTGGAAGAGAAATATAATGCAAAGGACATTCTCTGAGCATAAGAGAATTAAATTAGAAATAAAAACGAATAAAATATTTAGGAAAATATCTAGGAAAAATCCCATTATTTGGAAATTAGATAACACACTTCCAAAAGACCCATGTGTCAAAGGAGACATCAATTTACAAAATACTTCAGATTGAATGATAATAAAAGTACAACATCTATATATATACATATATATAAAAAAAGAAATATGCAAATCAGGCTGGGACACCATAATGAGTCACGAGTGGACAAGAGGAGGTTGTGCACGAAGGTGAGGCCTGGAGCGGAGACAGAGACAGACAGGGGGGCCGTCGAGCAGCCGCGCCCTGCTCAGGCCAGTCCCCGGAGCCGGAGCGGACAGGGACAGGGACAGGGGGACCAGGCTGCAGAGCCCAGGCCTGGAGAGGAGACGGCGGGCCCACCTCCCGCGGAAGCAGCGTGGCTCCCTCCCAGCTCCCATGGGCGCAGGCAGCTTGCTTCTGCCTCCTGCGGAAGCCCCATGGCTCCCATGGAAGCAGCGCAGCTTCCAGTGGAGTGCCCGGTTCCCGCCGGCTCCTGCAGAAGCGGTGGGTGGCCTACTGCACGCGATGGGCTACTAGTGTCAAAATAAAGGGGAAATACTTTTTTCAGATTTAAAAACTGATACAATTCAATGCTGATATAGCTGAAGTACAAAAAGTGTTAAACGTAATTCTAAAAGCAGAAGGAAAAAAATCTATAATAATAAAAGCATAATATGCTAATTAGACCGGACCTCCTTATGTACATCCTTCCAGATGACCTACCAGATGAAGCCGGGGCTGCAAGGGGAGGGGTCCCAGGTGCCTGCCAGTGGCAGGAGGGAAGCCCGGGTCCCGGGTGCTGGAGGGAAGCCTGGGTCTGGGTGCCAGCTGGAAGCTGGTGCCGGCAGCCAGGGGAAGGAAGGCCTATTCTTGCAAGGATTTCATGCATTGGGTCTCTAGTATCAAATAAAAATTTGTAAGTATATGAAGGAATGGAAAATAGGAATAGTAAAGATGGCAAAATATATTTTTCTCAATTGCTATTTTTATTAAAAATAATCAATTATTTAAGCAAAATAATATGAATACATTGTGTGTTTATAATTTGGAATTATAATCTATAATAATAACACAAATGATTAGAGGGAGGAATATAAATATAATGCTATATGTTTCTTAGATTACATAAAATAGCGTCTATTACTTGAAGGTTGATTGCAGTAAAATTAACTGATTATTTTACACTTTACTATTTAAATTCCTTTAATGATTTTTTTATTATTTTAAGTTATTTTCATAGTAGTTGCTCTAGGCTTTATAATATACAACATAAATTATCAAAATCTACTTCAGATTTATACTAGCTTAATTCCAGTGAGATAAAGAAATGTTATTCCAGGTTTCTCTTCCCCCTTTTTGTACTATTATTATTATACATACTAGAGGCCGGATGCATGAAATTCATTCAAGAGTAGGCCTCCGCAGCTGTGCCCGCTGCCTCGATCCCTCCCTCGCAACCTCTGGCGGCTGCCTGAATCCCTCTCTCGCAGCTGAGGCGGCTGCCTCTATCCTATGGCTGCAACCCCAGCTTCATCTGGAAGGTCGCCTGGAAGGATGTCCAGAAGGATGTCCAGTCTAATTAGCATATTACACTTTTATTATTATAGATGACAAATCAAATGAGACCTTATAATAATGATTACTTTATAAGCCTTTATGAGTTTAAAAGAAGCTGAGAGAAAAAGGACAAAGATAAATTTATAGAATTTTATAATTCCTCTTATTTATGGTTTATGGTTTGCTTAATTTATTCTTGTGGATTTGAATTACCATTTGTTGCTAATGATCTTCTTCAATACAGCCCCCACTTTTGTGCTATTATTGTCAAATATATTACATTTCTATATGTTATAGAACCACATTAGCATCATAAAAATATTATTTTATAAAACTGCCTTTTAATCACTTAATAAAAGAAAGAAGAAATATTTATCTTGTCTTTTATACTTACATAATTTCCTTTGCCAGTTCTCTCCTCTCCTCTCTCTCTCTCTCTCTCTCTCTCTCTCTCCATGCATTTCAATTACTGTTTGCAGTTCCTTGCTTTCAGCATGAAGAACTTCCTTTAGTATTTATTTCTTATAAGATTGGTAGGCTGGTCTCAATTTATTTTATCTGAAACTGTCTATTTCACTTTTATTTTTTGAAAGTTTTTCTAGATATAAAATCATTGTTTAAAATTTATTTTTAACATACACAAAACTAGCTTTTTATGACTTCTTTATATCAGTTAATCAAAGTTTGCAATTATATATTTACTTGAGGCCCGATGCACAAAATTCATGCAAGGGGCTTGGTCCCTGACCGCAGGGGCGGCTGCCTCTTCCTCTGTCACCACAGCTTCGTCCTGAAGGTCGTCCAGAAGGATGTCCGGTCTAATTAGCATATTAAGCTTTTATAAAATCATTTTTTTCACACACATATTCCCAACCATGCCCCACACTCTATTGTAAATCCATAATGGAAAACAATCATTTTTCTTACCAGTGCTAATATGAGAGATTCAATATGTTTTTCCAATAAACAAATACATTATAATATGAATAAATGGATTTCAACTTATGCTGTTATATTTAACAAAAGCTCCTTGAGAGCAGGGAACTGGTCTGATTTTGTTCTGTATGCCTTAGCAACTGACATATAACCCTATTCAACAAAAGTTTAACAATGGAAATTGAAAGTGGAGAAAAACATTGTGAAGAAAGTACAGTCATAGGAAATAATGTGTGGGGGAATTGGGAATGAGGTCAAGAACTAATGAACTATAGTTAATAATCCTCCTTTTGCAACTAAATGTTTCTTTAATTCAAAAATGAAGACTCACAAAACAAAGTAGTGTTCGAATAGGAAATGTTAAAGAGGGAGGTAAGGAAAAGGTAGAGAGGTATGCCAAGGGATTGGGCAGAAGCAAAGGAATGCTTGTGTGATACAAGATAAACTATACCCACTTCTCCATTTCCCTTCCCCCCCCCCCCCCCCCCCCCCGCATATCGTACCTGAGTCTACGAGCTACAGACAGAAGTGCTATGTGAACTGCAACGGCCGAACACAATCATGCATGTCAGGAATTGCAGCTACTTCCAACCCGACCTTAGGAATTTGAGAACCAACACCCCTGAGTGACGGCACTTATCTAGGATACGTGCTTTCTTGTGAGGCCACCTAGCTATACAGCAAACCTGGGCAGGGTTTCCACATTATCGTTCATTCCTGGGTAGTTAGAGTTTATGTTGTACTTAGTCCAGTTTTTAAATTCTCAAGTCACTACCACAAATGCCATGCATTTCTAAATTGCTTAATGTGCCATGTACTTTGGCCTGCACTGTCTCTCACAATCCCTATTCAACAGGAGCCCAGAAAACCAAAGCATGCAGTACCTAACACACCACAAACAGTAAGTGAGGAACTGCAATTTAAGCCGCCTTTCTGCTAGGTTTGTGGGCCTGGAGTGGGGAGATTGAGCCTCTTGAGGGCTCATTTTAATGTAGACATTAAATAAGAAGTGACCATTGGGGCAAAAGTTGTTTAGAGCATCTATTCCTTGCCTACACTTTAGAGGATTACTGCACAGCAGTGGAGGAAGGGATCTCTAATCTCCCAGACAGAAGGACACAAACACTCAACTCATCAAATGGCTTGTTTTCACGATGCTTCGCAGAATGCTGCCGAGCACTAAGCTGTCTACTGACATCAACTGCTGGAGACTTTATAGCTGAAGACGTTTTTAAGCAAGTGCATGCATTAGAACCAAAAGGAATAATTAAGGCCTTGAAGTAAGAAGGAGTCATTTTAACTCAGACCAGCAGCATGGGACATGATCTAAATAGGACACACACAAGAGGACCACAGGGAGGTCAAAACATGCTTGGCCATATTTGCTGAAGGTTGTCAGGGCCCCATTTGTTGAAGAGCTAGAAACGAATGCCAAGAAGTTGTAATAGTTCATGTGCCTCTTCTTATTCAAGCAAAATTTACTCTCAACAAATTGTCCTCAGGTAAAAATTTATGAGAGATTATTAATGCCATGTGGAAAAAATAGACTCAAATGGGAAATACAGTACTTATTTATAATTACACTAGAGGCCCGGTGCATGGATTTGTGTACATTGAAAGGAAATTAATTAGAAGAAATATTTTAGAGGCTGGGGAGGGACCACGGGAGGGCTCCAGGGAGTGTTCAGCCCATATTGCCCAGTCCTGATCAGCCAGACCCCAGCAGCAAGCTAACCTACCTATCAGAGCGTCTGCCCCAGGTGGTCAGTGCACGTCATAGTGACTGGTCAAACAGTTGAATGGTCGGACACTTAGAATATTAGGCTTTTAGATAGATAGATAGATAGATAGATAGACAGATAGATAGTGGAGTTCACTAAAAAAAACGTTTAATGCTGAAGAAATCATCTTCTAGAACAAGCTTGTCAAACTCAAAGGCTAACAGGGGCCAAATAAACAAGGTTTAAGTCTATGTGGGCCACAAAAAAACACAAGCTTCAGTTTTCATAGAAACATAGATTTTGAAAAATATAGTATAAACTAGAACAAGAGCAATGATAAAACGAATGTTTTCTTACATACTGTTATACTGGCTGGGCTGCAAAAAATATTTGTTGTGGGCCACATGCGGCCCGCAGGCTTCGAGCTTGACAGGCTTGTTCTAGAATTTTAAGCAGTTTCTTGGGAGTTGTGTAAATGGGCACAAATCAATAAAAACCCTCGCAATGTAATTGTCACAAGTCAGGACGATTTTAAAATACAGAATGTATTTCAATGAAGGAAAATAGGTAAATCAGACTATTCAGGACCGGTCTTTATCCAATCATCCGAAGGATACATTGCTTGATGGCCTACCACCATATGCTTCCACATAGATTACAACCAGACTCTACTCCTACAGATGCAAACACCTGGTTAAAAAACAAACCAAACCAAACCAGGAACACCACCACACTCACACGTCCTGCGAATGAGGCTCATTGCAGCTTGGGTGTGCGTGTGCTACACGGCCGTGCAAGCCTGGGTTTCTAGTCTGGTAGATTTTCCCCTTGTTCAAAAGATTTGTCTTTTCTGTAGAATAGAGAGCAGAGCTGCTCAGATGGCCAGCGCGGTTTTCTTTGAAATGTAGCCAAGGGAAGGCTGAGGCATGTCCCTGCCCTTGTCGGGGGGCTCTTTTAAATCGTTATGCTGTACACTTTAAAGACCGAGGCTGACAAAACAGCCTCCAGGACTGAGGGCACTTTGTACATAACGCGTCAGATGTCTGGGAGAGGTAGCTGATTGTTTACCTTCGAATTGCCTTCCCTCGGAGGGAAGTGTGAGTTAACATTACAGCATTCCATGGGGAGGGGTGCCAAGCTGCAGACATCCTTCAGGGGAGCCTTCTACCCAGGGAACAGCCGCTCCTTTATATGGCTAGTAAATCCGTGGGTTGATTCTGCAAGGATCATAGGATCCCAGCAGTGGCAAATCAAGTAAGTGGATTATTCTAAAACAAGTCAAACCATACCCAAAGCTGGGTTCCACTGGTTCATTCTGCTGTCATAAAAGGTGGTTCACACCAGAGAAAAATAATGACATATTCAGAGGATGTAAGCAGTAAAGCTGAAGATAAGTTAATTAACAAAATTTACATCACATCCTACATGACCTGTGATAGAATGAATGTAAGGAACAGTGCAGAGCAAACATTTGGTTTACAAGCATTCTCTTTTTTCTAGGATGGCTAAAAAAGTTTCTCTAGAGCTTTCTTAATAGAAAGTTCACAATCTGACTGAAGTTTATATTACTAGTTAACAACGAAGAGGCTTTTTTTTTCCCCCTCCCAGAATGAATATTTTATACATATTTTATATTTAACTGGATTTAATTTGCTGAATGTTTAGGTTAATGAGGACAATAATGTGAAAATCATCTTCCTTTGTGTATAATGCAGTTAAGTCAATATTCTCATATTACTATATTTGTAAAATAAAGGTGACTTGCTCTATATCTACTATTCCATAATCTATTATTTTCCTGTCATACTCAAACATGGAATCTACTTAAATATCTCTAATCCCAAACCACACCACTTTCATCCCATTAGCACAATACTTCATTCTGTTTATAAGATTCCAAAAGCCATTTTAAGCATTTGTATAATGAGGCATAGTGCAAACACAAAAAATAAGAACATGGATGCAGCAAGATTCTACCTAGTCTCTATTTGCTCCATGTTATAACTTTTCTCCTCCATTAAACATGAAAGTCAGACGTTTATTCCTGCCAAAGTTTATTTTGTATTATGTTCTTATGTCAATGTGATCCTTTAGAAACAACCCCAGATATTGTGTACTACTTCTTAGCGGTCACTGAGTATCACAATTTCTACACATAATCTTGTTGATATTGAAGGGACTGGCAAGAATAAGAATAATGAGGGGAAGTTTTTCGAACAGATACACCTGTTAAATTTACCCATCTTCTTTCTTTTAATTTTACTTTTGTGTGTGCTTCAAATGGAAGTAAATTAATAGTTGAACATTATTGCTGTTCAACATGCAATGATATACCTTATGGTCTCCTCAAATCTCAAAGTAATTTCCACGGAAAAGGGCTACGTGCTGCTCCTTTTGAGGATTGTCTGTGCCCAGTACTGACAGCCATCTATCACTTACTCCATTATGTTGTCTATGTTGTTGCCCTTTGCTCACTTTGCTTTCTTATTTTCCTACTAGCCCATAGTTCCTTTAAGCAAAAACTATGTTCTATTAATCTTTGTACTTCAGTGTCCACTGCCTGCATCAGCAGTGTCTCCGAATAAATAGATATTGGATGATTATTTAAACTCTAAAATAATGTCATCAAAGAATATGAGATAACAAAGTTTTCATAACTGCACCGACTTATGTGGAGCAAACAATGTTGCTCAATGGAATGAACAGAAGCACGTTATAGATAGCTGGCATTGTTGGAGTGTATCCCATAAGTTAACAGAGGGGAGGAACTGTAAATAGTCTAACACAAGTTTTTAGAAAAGAGATAATCATTCTTGGTTTAAATTCCAATTCATGAAATGTTAAATTTCTATAAGGCTTGGGTAGACTTAGTGAGATGAAGCCAACTAAGAGCCAGAGGGGTGAGGGAAGGCTCAGTGGAAGGAAAGGGAATGGTTCCTGGGCTCCTGAAGCACAACCCAGGAAGCTGATGATATATCAGAAGATGGAGGGGATTCTGGGTGAGGACACGTGAACTCTCCTCAGTGCCTTCTCATTAGAAAGAAAATCCACATTGTTTGTGTTAGGAAAACATGATGATTTTGTAAGTGTGAGTACTAGACTCATTATTAGTAGACTATTACATATGCATCACTGTAATGATTTTATTATACCTTAATTTGTCTTTATTAGCTGAATTCTAGTCTTGAAAGAAATATTATTCACAGAGATACTGAAAATAATCAACCCTTTAATGTTCTGAAGTTTTGTTTAGCCCTTCAGGATGCCCATCCCCACAACCCTGTGAAAATATTGGCAAACTTTTGTTATGGTAGCAGCATGCTCATGTAGGTGTTTCTCTAGTTCTTCATTTACTTTTCTTGTAAGACCCATGTTATTCAACACATTCTTCTGTATCTAAGTAATTCCAAAATGACAAGCTCACACCATGTTCCCTTGCTCACACATTTTCTTTTCCCTGGCCCATGGAGACGAGCTTCATCCTTTACTTTGAGGGAGGGGACGTGATGTGCATAGTAAAGACGTTCTCTCTGGGGCTCCTATGAATACAGGCAACCAGCCTTCCTTGGTACCTGCTCATTATGAAATGCCTGAAAACCTTTGATATGACAAACATATTTCCATAACATGTAACGGCACAAGACATTTTTCCATATGTCTGTTTTCTTTCATTTTTAGACATTTGTTATCTAAATAGTGACATGATGCATTGAGTGGGGTGTATATACATGGGTATGTTGTCAAGAGTCTGGATTCCTGCTCTCAAATAGAGCACATGAAATTAAGGGGAAAAAGCATCAACACAAACTTAAATTTAAAAAACTGTTTTGTTTGTTTAGGGGTAGCAATGGCTTAAATACAGAGAACCACAAGAGTTAAAAACAAGTGGTTTCATTTGATAATAGTCATGTGACTAGGATCCTAATTTTCTATATATTCTTATGATTGGTATTTTTACCATCATGGATAATTTGGTGTAGAAATATTCTTTTTAAAGGAACACAAATATATATGAAATGCTCCTTTCTTGGGAATTAAATATTATACCTTGATACTAAGTTTGTGTGCCTGATTGAGAAACAGATTCTTGTCATTATAATTACTGGTCATTAAAAAGTGATGATATAAATGTGCCATTCATGACAATCAAATACAAATCTTTTAGATAATAAAACAGATAAACACAGTCATGAATATTTGCATTACAAAAGGATACAACTTCACCCACAAAAATGATTAGCTGCTGAGTTCCCTTAAATAGTCCACTTTCCAAAGTTTTAAAAATAGGGTTGGATTTTTTTTTTGCTTATTATAATTTTTATTTTTATTTATTTTTCCTAATTTTATTTATTTTTAAAATTTAAATTCTTTATTGTTTAAAGTATTACATAAGTCTCCTTTTTCCCCAACTGACCTCTCCCCAGCCACCCCTACCCTCCAGCACATGCCCTCACCACCCCCTCCCCCTGCCCCCATCTGTGTCCATTGGTTATGCTCATATGCATGCATACAAGTAATAGGGTTGGATTTTAAAAGCAATTAACTTTTAGGAACACATCTTTCTATAAAGTTAGGCAAATCTTTAGAGTATATTCCCACACTTTACAACTTACCCATCTGCTCAATTTTATTCTGTTGGCCTATTTAGGTTTGGGGGAAGTAAAATGATAAATGCAATTGCAGATATTTTGGGGGGCGATGGTGAAAAAAAATGTATTTTGTAAGGCAAAGTTCAGTAAATGCAAAAGCCACTGGATCTTTAAAGACAACTTCAAAACCATGTCTTCCTGAAATTCCAGCAAATCAAACATGGAAGTACTTTACCTAAAACAATATTATTTTGTTGTTGTTGTTGTTACTTCTGTATACCTAGAACAATACTATTTTTTTGGTTAGTTGTGTATGACAGTGCAAGAGATTGGTGAACAGCAAAGATAGTTTTCCCCTTTTTGACAGATAGGAGACAGTAAAGAAAAATGAAAGAGGGTTGCCTGAAGCAGCATCCAAAGCAATAAATTTTGTTGCCCTTCTTGTCATCTGGGCACCTGGATTAACTTATCTTTTTAAACACATTGCTGAATTTAAAATATAAAAACCAAAACCAGAACCACTGCAATCATTAAATAATATTGCTGAGGAGAATGAATACAAATATTATTGATTATTATTTTCTGTAACTCATTGCTTTGCAGAAAGGAAGCATGAGGAAGGAGTGGAGGATAATGAGAGGAAAAGCAGAATGATCTATGATATTACAGTGCTATGTCCAGAGCCTGGTAAAAATTGAATTGGGAAAAAAAAACTTCAAAACATCAAGGAAGCATTTGGGATTGATACTAGTAATTGTGCCTTTGGGTCAAATAAATGGTAGAATGTTAGAGCTGGAGAAGCCTATGATTCATGGCCCATAAATCTTTCTACAAAATATTTCAAGTCCATATACTTCTTCCCATACCCACCGCCACCACTTTGGTTCAAGCCGTTGTCATCCATAACATGGATTATTTACAGCCTGGTCTCCCTGCAGCCACACGTGTCTCTACCCACTTTCCTCTGTACCAATCACATCACTTCCCAATTTTTAACTCTTCAACAAATTCCTACTATACCAATAATATAACTCTAAACAAATAATGTGGCCTGTGAGACCCTGCAAACCTGGCTTCAGTCTGCCTCACCATGATGTTTGTTTGTTTGTTTGTTTGTTTGTTTTTCTCACTGGTATAGGTATGTGCTAAGGAAGATTGAATTTCCCCATGTCTTCCATTTATCAGTTATGAACGCTTAAGTTACAAGTGACAGAAAGCCCTACTCAGAGTGGCTTAAGACTAATTTTAATGGTGATGATGATAAAAAAGCATTTCTATTCAGGAGGGGTTCTGCATGTTTAAATGCTTCTATCTCCCTCAAATTCATTTGTCAAAATCCTAATGCCCAATGAAATGATATTAGAAGGTTGGACTTTTGGGAGGTAGTTAAGTCATGAAGGTGGAGTCCTCATGAACGAAATTAACATCCTTTTAGAAGAGAACTCACAAAGCCCCTTCCACCTAGGAGACTATGCCGGCCCCCTGAACTTGGACTCCTCGTCTCCCAACTGTGAGAAATAAATTTCCGTTATTCATAAGCTACCCAGTCTGTGGTATTTTCTTATAGCTGCCCAAATGGGTGAAGATAGGTGCAGTTCAAAGAATAAAATGATATCATCATAACCTGGTCTCCTAGATCCTAGGCTTCTCTTACTTTATGTTGGCCCTGTTATCATTTTTTATGTGTTGGCAAAACACATGAATATTGTTAGGGGGAATCTCAGAGTGCTGATTGGCCGGGACAGAATCACATACTTCGCCCTGAAAGATGTCCATACAGGGGACCTATTCAAATTCATGGACAGAGAATGTGGGTAGACTTCAAAGGAGATATTTAAGAATCTTAAAAAAAAAACACAACACAACCAAAACACCAACAATGATTAAATATTGATAAGTCACAATGAAGAAAGAATATTCTATTATAGGAAAGAGAGAAGCCAAATCATAGAAACTCAACATGGAGTTTGAAGATTTCTAACTAAAAAAGAATTCTTACAAAATGATAATAATATCCAAGAGGACCCAAAGGGGAAATGGCGGGATATGTTAGAGTTGGGAAATAGTCGCTCTACTATAAGACTTAGCAAAATAGTTTCCACTATTACCAACAATTATTTACTTTTAAGACTTTTATAAAAATTCATCAAATGTTGGTGAGGATGTGGAGCAACTGGAACTCTCATTCATTGCTGGTGTGAATGCAAAATAGTTCAGCCACTTTGGAAAACAGTTCGCCAGGTTCTTACAAAATTAAACATATTTGTACCTAATGATCCAGCAATCATGCTCCTTGCTATTTCCCCATAAGAGTTGAAAACTCTGGTCACAAATAAACCTGCACATGGATGTGTATAGCAGCTTTATTCATATATGCCAACATGTGGAAACAACCAAGATGTCTCCACTAGGTGAACAGATAAACTCTAGTACACCCAGACAATAGAATATTACTTATCCCTAAAAAGAATGAGCTATCAAGCCATGATTCCAACTATATGACACTCTGGAAAGAGCAAAACTGATTTAAAAAAATCAGCATTGCTTGTGCTTAGGGGGGGTGGGGAGGGAAGGGAAGAATAGATGGAACACAGAAGATTGTTAGGACAATGAAACTAAATATGCTATATGATAGTATAAGGATGGATGCACCATTATACATTTGTCCCAACCCTTAGAGTGTAAAACATCAAGAGTGAACCTTAAACTGTCAACACTGGGATTACGATGTGGCAATGTAGGTTCATGAACTGTAACAAATGTATTACTCTGGTGGGAGATGGTGACAATGGGGGAGGCTATGGAAATTGGGGGACAGGGGGCTTATGAACAATCTCTGCACTTTCCTCATAATTTTTCTGTGAACCGAAAACTGCTCTTAAAAAGTCCTTTAAAAATTCAATGGATTTATGGAATTTATAGGCAACATATTTTCCCTTTTGTATGAAATTCAATGGGAATGGAAATAAAATTTTCAGGAGCCCACCTATTCTATAAATTGTAGAAACATTGGTTCTTGAATGTGCCAGATGGGGAGCTTTTCACTGTGAAACAACTATTTTTGTTATTGCTTTTCAATGCAATGCAAATAAAATTAATTTAGCTAAATAAGGCAAATGGAAATCATTCTTAGGGAGAAGATAATAGTATACTGTTTTCTAGGGCACTACGAGATCAATGGATAATCACAGTTCACAAATGCTTCAACATTCCCATTCTCAGGTAACTCAATTAAAAATGATTTCATTAACCTCAGCTCAAGTGTTTCTTTTAGAGCGGCAGGGCCACTGTCCGGGTCAAGGCTTTACCCACTACTTGTTTCATAGGGGATAGTGACAAATCACTGATCCAGGTTAGATGCTTGCTGAAAGGTAATACTTCTGGTGTCATCATTCATTTTTTTTTTTTTTTTTAGATTCTGAGTTGATTATGTATTGATCTTTGCTAAGATCCTTGATTGACACTCTTAATCAGGATTAGCCTTGCTGCTTCTGTCTTCAGGAATAGTGGTGACCAGTTTGGTAATATTAAATGTATCCTTATATAGGGTATATCTCATAATGGAGCACCATGTAGCTTTTAAATAAATGAGGCATGTAGATGTATGCATACTCTCACAGAAAATTACCCCCAATCCTATTAAATTAAAGGAGAAAAAGCAAGTATAGAATAATGTACATAATATTATTATATCTGTGCTTCTAGATTTAATATTTCTGAAGTGACACATAAGAAATTGCTCGCAATAGTTACTCTAAAAGAGTATACCTGAAGGGAAGCTGGAATAAAAGGGGGCCTTTACATTTCAACTTACAACCTTCCACACTATCTGGATCCTTTTAATCATAACCATGAACATTTTTACAATAAACCACAATTTGAAACAGATTAGTAAAGGCTGTTTATAGTAAATTCTTTCAACGCAGGAATCTAAAGAGCCCAAATTGAATTTAATTTCTAATGAAACACAAAAGGAAAATGTCTCAACATGCTCCACTCTGCTTCAACTCTTCATCTCCAGAGTGGCAGACCCCTCTGAGATAAGCGTTGCCCAGTGCTTTAGGCCATTGCCATTCATCTCGTCCTCCATGCTGTATCCTGGTGCGGACAGTTATCCATCCTCAACCCTCTCTGTAGGCTAATAATTGGAATCTCTCTCTCTGGCCAATGTTCTTCTGCCTGGCCCACTGAACTCATGGTCCGCCATCAACAAACTACTTCAATCTTCTACTTATTTTATGAACATCCCTTTCATCCTGTTGCAGTAACTGAAACTTAGTTGTGCATTGGAAAATGTTATTTTCACTATTAACTTCCCTGTTAAGTAGAACTTGATTATTGTCCCATATTTTATATCATGTGCACGAGTGTCCTCCTTCCTCCATAACGCTCCCCAATTCTCCTCTTAGAAGTGTTTTGAAGTGTGTCACTGTTTACTCCTCTTGTGTCATCTTCGTTCATTGATTAGTATTATTAGATCGAGCCCACTGATTCCCTCAGCACTATGGCCACTATTAATATAATTGGTGATTTGAATGTTCACAGTTCCTGACACACCCATCTCTCTGACCTCTTTAATTAGTGATCTTTTAGTTTCAATGACCTCAGCCACCCACTCAAGTTGCCCTGCCCGTTTCCTAACAACACCAAAAATGGGAGCAAATCCAAAATCGCTGAGTAAAACATCCTACCCTTTGGCTTTCATTACTATGCTTTCCACCTCACTTTCTCTATTCTTCCTCCCCCAGCAAGTCTTGAACCTCACTGATACCTCCAATCTGTGGACTATGATTTTACTCGGTATCATTTTCCTCATGTTCTCATTCCCCACTTAACTCGGCCTAAATTCTGTGATTCAGCATTTAACATCTCGTTGCAAATAACCTTGATTTCCTTTAAACACTCTTCTCTCATCTTGTTTGGAAAGCATCCAAGACTGACTATTTATGTGTTAAATCTAACTATCCATGTTCTCATTTCTGTACCAGAGAAGTTAAATAGTGTGAGGGGGGAAATCACATATCTATACTGAGTGGGCTCACTTTGCACATTACTCTACTATCTGGAGATCTTATTGCATTTAACTGCCTTTACTTGGTTTCATGTTTCCCATCTGGGATGATTATTTCATCTCTCTCTCTCTCTCTCTCTCTCTTTCTCTCTCTCTCTCTCAATTAATCCTCACCCCAGGATATTTTTTCATTGATTTTTAGAGAGAGTGGAAGGCAGAGAGAGAGACAGAGAGAAACATTGATGTGAGACACATACATTGATTGCTTCCTGTACACATCCTGACCAGGGCCTGGGAACCTGAAATATTGAGGTACTTGCCCTTGACCAGAATCTAAGCTGGGACCCTTCAGTCCATGGGCTGACGCTCTATCCACTGAGCCAAACCGGCTACCTCATCCTTCTCTTTTTTTGTTACAATCTCTAATCTCCCATTCCTGATTCACTCTCAGGCGATAGCTTCATTGAAGATTTCACAGAAGAAAATAGAACTACCATATCTTTCCACTATTGATTTCACCATCCTTTTACATTGAATTCCATACATTCTATATTCTTCTTATTAAAATAAATGTCCTTTGTATTATTAAAAATCTTGACTCCCATCTTACCTTCCTAATTTGTTCCAACAATGGTACACTTTCTCTCTGCATTACCAATTTCTCCTTATGAACTGACTCATTCTAATTGGCCTACAAACATGACTTAACATACATCTTAAAACAGAAACAAAAACCTGCCTTAACCCAAAGTCTTTTTTGGCTTCTATCTGACTTCTATGTAACTCTTCACAAACTGGAGCCCTGCAAATAGTTGGCTATATAATTCTCTCTCTTTATATTTCCTTCCATTTTCTCTTTAACAAATACCAACCTCCCATTTTTTTCCCACCACTTCACCTACCTAATTGTGGTAACTAATGACCTATATTGGCACCACCTGTAGATAAACCACAAGATGTTGGTTGTTGTTGTTTTTATTTGTTTAGTTTTAATATTGCAACACCCAGAGTTTCCTTTATCCCTACATTTCTTGGGACCTATTTATTTAAAACTAAAGGCCCGGTGCACAAAATTTGTGCATGGGTGCGGTCCCTAGGCCTGGCTGGCGATTGAAGCGCGAGCGTCTGTCGTGGAAGGGCAGGTCCCAGCTGACCTCTGGGCCCTGGGCAGCACCTGGGTCTCTGGGCCCCCACGCGCCCCCTTCCACCTGAGTGCCCATGAGGAGATGCGGTGAGCGCAGCTGGATGTTGCAGGCGGGGGTGCAGCATGGGCCTCTGGGCTGCCCAGCAGTGCCGAATGGAAGCTTGGTGGGCAACGTGTTCTCTCCCCACTGGCCTCATAGACTGGCTCCTGCACAAACCCACAGAGAGCCCGACCAGCCCCCACAATCCCGGCTCAGCACACCCGGAAGAGGCTGCGCAGGTGCAGGGTGGGCTCCTGAGCCATGGCATCCTGGGGGAGGGTAGCAGGGGGAGTGAGAGCGAGCTCAGGGGACACCCTGCATTCTCACTGCACTTCTGTCTCCATCACTCCCACCCCCCAGGTAGCCAGCGAGAGGTCGCAGCCCCCTGGCCAGGGTGCCGAGGGAGGTTGGTTGGTGCCACCACCCCTAGTTCCCTGTCCCAGCCCAGGGCCCGGCCCCTGATTGGGTGGTCAGGGCTTGCTGGCTGCTGGTCACTGACTGTGGGGCAATCGGGGCCCTGCTTGCACCCGCTTTGGCCTGGCACCACCCGCTCACCTGCTTCACCATCTCACCATGGTCCCGCTCTCATTGGGGCCTATTGGGACCAGCAGTGCCTCCACTGCCACCCACTGCCAGCGCTACATTGCTGATGCCCACCATGTTCCACGCCGCCCCCTGGTGGTCAGCGCACATCATAGCGAGCCGTCAAACTCCTGGTTGAACTCCTGGTCAAACAATTTGCATATTAGGCTTTTATTATATAGGATGCCCTCTAAACTGTAAGTTACTCAGAAAATCTCTGAATTAATCACTGTTCATGTCTGTTGCTTGCAATCAGTGAACTCTGTGAAATCATATGCTAATTCCTACATATATGGGTCAGATTTTGTATTCTTTAGTCTAATCCTTGGTCCCATTTATATACTCCAAAACCAATTTTACAAATTTATAATACTTATTTTTTTGTTTGCTAGAAAGCAAAATTTCCCTCTTTATGCTTTAAAAAAATTTTCTTCCTAAAGCATCTTTGGCTACTATCTGACTTCTATGGAACTCTTCACAAACAGGAGCCCTGCGAATAGCTGGCTATATAATTCTCTCTCTTTGTATCTCTTTGTATTATTTGGAAGGCTTTTTACATAGTCTTCCAAATAAACTTAAAATTTCAAGTTCCAAAATAATATTCCCATTGGCATACAACTTGGCATACAATGGGAACTGTTTTGAAAATTAGAGAGAAGTTGGCTGAGTTGCTGGAGACCCTTGGGTTGAAGAGAAGGTACGAATGAAAGTGGGAACTCACCTGGACCTGAAAAAGAGACCTAAAGCTGAGTGGTGGAAGGACCTAGTAAAACAGTTTGCTAGCATCTGATGTGCTGTAATTTGTATTCTCTTCTCCTTGCCCCTAAAGTGACTTATTAGGACCAGGAGTCCACACTTCTATACATAAATATTGTCAGATATTAAATGTTGAAGTCTATACTGAAACTTTAGTCAAGATAGATTATACTGTAGTTCTTGAATATACTGCAAGCCCATTGCTATAATTTTGCTGACTTACTACTCAAAGTATGACTGAAGATGTTATCTTTGAGTAATGAAGTGTTATGTGATTTGGGTGTTTTTAGAAATGCTTTTTCTCCCTCCCAGTTAGGTCATTTGGAGCGTTCTAGCTAATGGCTGCCAAAATGGGGTCATGTGAGATTATAGTCACTGAACTCAGCATCAGAGGCTTCCATCCATGGCTATCTACCAGATGCTTTCTCCCCAATATTACCTTTTTCTTGGTGCAAAGACTTAATTTTATTGCCTTTTTCATTAATCTCTGGGGCTAACTTGGCCATGTTTTACTGAAAAGTTTCACACCTATCTGTTTCCCATCTGATTCTGAGGTTTTCTCATAATGTCCAAGGCAACTTTCTCTCTCTCTCTCTCTATGGAATCCATGGACTAGCTCATACATTCTTCCATTATACCACTTTATAGCTCCAGTGTCTAATACCATACCTGGTTCTCAGAAAGCATGCAAGGAATGTATGTAGAATAATGTATACTTAGAAATATAGTTTTTTAACAAGCTATATTTTTTTCCAGGTATCCAGCAAACATTTATCGATCAATTACCACATGTCAGACATTATATTAGGTGCTGTGGATAGAGCAGTGAACAAAACAGACAAAATCCTGCCTCTCAATAAGTCATATTCTAGTGAGAGCAAACCATAAATCCCTGAACAATTGCATTAGTAAAATAATTTCCAAAAGAGGACATAGATCAGGGATGAGGACCAAGTTCAGAGTCTCAGGTAAAATGTAGAAGAATAAAAGAGATTGGGCCTGGCCTGTGTAGCTCATCGGTTGAGCTTCAACTCAGGAACCAAGAGGCCACAGGTTTGATTCCTGGTCAGGGCACATGCCGGGGTTGGGGGCTTGATCTCCTGTGGGGGGGTGTGTGTATGCAAGAGGCAGCCGATCAATGATGTTTCTCTCTCATCGATATTTCTATCTATCTCCCTCCCTTCCTCTCTCTCTATAAAACCAATAAAAACATGAAATAAAAAAAGAGGTTGAGAAGTGAACATAAGTGACTGAGAAATGGCTGCCACTGAGACAGGTGGCAATCTAAATGTTTGTGGTGATTTGAAAGACTAGAGGAAAAGATTTAAGGAGAGAGTGCTCAACTGTGTCACATGCCACTGAGAGTTCAAGTGAGAAAAAGAGATCAAGTGAGAAATGGTCATTGACTTTAGCAAAATATAGATCATTGGTTCTAGTTATCGTCTTTGGTCATGTTGTGTCAGCTCTTACGATTAAAATTCCAGATAGGTACATTCATTCTGACCTGGATGAGGTGATTTGACCATCACTCTTGCTTCAGCAGATTGAATTATATTATTGACAACCCCATACAAACTCCATGGAAGACAGGATTGATAGTACTTTCCCAAAGAAGGTGGAGGTATTGTTAGTAGAAAATGGTTAGATATGATGTTAAGAGGTAAAAGTGCAGCTATTCAACACAATCATATAGAAATACTCAAATTAGTGATGGAAAAGATGGTTTACAACATTTTAAAAACAATCGAGTGTTTTTTTTTAAAAAAGAAGTTTAGTCCATACCCTATATCACACATAAAAATATATTTAAGTATGTAAATAGTAAAACAATATTAACAATAATGACAAAACAATGCTGAAAATTTGACAGAATACATTAGAGAATGCTTGTGTGATATTGAAGTGTGAAAGGCCTTACTAATTAAGTGACAAAAAAAAACTACACAGGAAGAAAGTGACACATTTAAATTGGTAAACATTTTTAATTCAACAAAACAATAAGGTTGAAAGATTTGCAGGGTGAAGTGATGAGGAGAGTTAGATGTTGAACTCAGTTAGAGGTGGTGAATAATGATTTTTTCACTTTTTAACCCATAAACATCTGTATTTTTTTTTTTTACAATAAGCATCCTATATAATAAAAGCCTAATATGCTAAGTGTCCAATCATTCGCCATTTGACCATTCGACCAGTCCCTATGACGTGGACTGACCACCAGGGGGCAGATGCTTCAACCAGTAGGTTAGCTTGCTGCTGGGGTCTGGCCAATCAGGACTGGGTGAGATGGGCCGCACATACCCTGGAGCCCTCCCATAGTCCCTCCCTGGCCTGATTGTGCACCAGTGGGGTCCCTTGGCCTGGCCTGTGTCCTCTTGTAATCTGAGACCCCTCAGCGGATGTCGGAGAGCTGGTTTCAGCCCAATTCCCAGAGGCCAGGCCAAGGGACCCCACTGGTACACGGATCCGTGCACCAGGCCTCTAGTTTATTATATTATATTAAAAAAAAAATAACCAAAGGCAAAAATTGATGGTGACAGATCTATATCTATATCGTCTATATCTATTTATAACTATGTCATCTTTGCCAGCAATTGTTGCCATTGGTATTCTCTTCCCTCCAAGGTTACTTGTAAAGATAGAGGCCAGCTACCCATTTTCCCACTTTATTTGGTGCTCAGTACCAGGAACATACAGAGTAATCAATAAATGCTTATTTTTTGTTTTTTAAGCTAAAAGTGGTTTTAATAATTCTCTTCTACTGGTAAACACTGTATACAAATAGATCTGAATAAGAAACCTTTTAAATATCCCAACAATATTGATTCAAGACTGCTTTGATAAGATCATAGTTTGAAACATAGATTTTTGTCTTTTAATTTTATTTTAGAAGTTTGATACTTTAAAAACTGCCAGCAACTTCTGTACCTTTATCTAACACTTAAGAATTATTGTGCTTCAAGGGGGACATTTTTCCATCTCTAATTTGTCTTTAACTGGCTGATATTCTTCACAGTGACTATTTCTAATGTCACCTTACATCTACTCCTACATTTCTTTTGACATCAGATCCCCGCATTTATGGCCAATGAGAGGGCCTACTACATTGTTATTGATCTAAGGTTTGGACTCATTAATCAAACTGGTGAATCAGAAGCTCTCTAGTATTTTCATATTTAGCAGAGATAACCAGAAATGATGGCAACATCTTAGAAGGAAGGTCCACAGATGCCTGTTGTTCAAATCCTGCCCTTCTCAAATCTGGACTATCTAGCTCTTCCTTCAATTAGTGAGCCCCCATCAGCATCTTCCCATTAAATCACTCTTTCTTTCTCTACCTTATTACTTGATTATTTTACCACTCATCTTACTCTCTGTACACTTTTAGTTGTGCCATTGTGATTTCAGCATCAATCTGGCTATTCTTTCACCACTAGACCTTTCTGAGTCTCTAATGTTCTTATTCTTCATTCCAGGTAAATTACATATTTGAATGGTCATTACAATAGCTGAACCCCATCCTCTCATGTTCAAGTATATGGCTCTCTGACCACCACCCTTTTTAAATTTTAGTTCAACCTTGAACCCAGTAACCTCACAGGAACTTTCTGACCCATTGACTCTATGCTTTGTTCATTGTCATTCGTCCTTCTCCAATGACCTTACATTCCTTCTTTAATGGGTCAAATCTGACCCAGTATTACAATTATTCCCTTGTTATATTCTCAATTTCTTGACCTTCTCTTTTTCTGTCAAAACTTTTGGCAAAACCCTCAAACCTGATTAAAACTAACTGCCCCTACTCAGTTCTTGCACCCAAGCTGCAGAACATGGCTGGGAAAACACAATCATATTGATTATTCACAATTTACATTTATTACTGTAGGTTGTAGAATTATTAAGCCTTATGATATTGTTTAAGAGGTTCCTAGTGTTACCTACAACCCCACTATTTACTTCTCTAATCTAATCACTTCTGTTCACAAGGCTGTTTCACTCATTCTCTCTCTTCAAACTCCCTATAACTTCTCCCCACTTTTCATTACTAGCTGATAAGAATTTTTCTTTATTAGCTGATGAATTCTTATTTCATGAAGAATTATTTCAAGCATCTACATAGTTCAACAAGGGAAAAAATTCAAATATACCTATTCTTACCCATATATTTTGCTTTCCTTCTCAATTCTCAGTCCTTCTAAGGCCAATTTCTCTTTTGCCTTGAACTTCATCCATTTGTGATAAAGATTTTGTGCCTGAAATTATCTAAATTTATACCTAAAGCCTCATTGCTCTTTCCTTACTTGCTACAACATACATATGAAAATGATATAACATGCATCTTGTAAAAATTGTCCCATAATTCTTTACCTCTTTGCAGTTTTGTTTTGTTGTTGTTGTTTAAAGTAAACCTACTTAAAAATTGTCTAAATTTACTGTCACTTCACTTTCTATTCTGTCATGTTTGATCGAATTTACTCCAATGAAACTTTTGTCCTAACTTAAATAGTTTTTCTCAGGGTTACTAATGATAAATTCAGTGTTTCTCAGTCCCCATTCTAACTGCTCTCTCAGCAATAATTGACACAGTTAATTGATCCTGTCTTCTTGAGACATCTTCTTCACTTTAGTTCTAGCATTTTCAACTTTCATTTATTTTTATCCTTCTTGGATTCTTCACTGAATCATTCTTATGTTTCAATCTCTAAATATTGGAGTATGTCAGTGTTTAATTCTTAGGTGTATTTTATCCTCCATCTTCAATCAGTAAGTGATTTCATCCAGTTCTATGGATTCAAATACAAGAACTCTGGGATTAATTTCCATAGCCCTGACTTATGTGTCCAACTACTTATTTTATATTTTTACTTGGATATCTAATTGAGATCTCTACTTAATATGTACAAAACCAAAGTTCTTGATTCCCTTTACAACTTGCCCACCCTGGTGTTCTCCATCTCAGTAAATGGCAAATCCATTTTTCCAACTATCTCAGACCACACATTCTCCATTTGATACACATTTATGGAGCGCTTACTATTTGTCAAAGACTGTTCTATGTGCTTGAACACATCAGTAAACAAAACAATTGAAGATCTCTTCTACTGTACTTACATTTTAGTAGTAATCATAAGCTTAAATACATGCCTTTCTCTTTTCTCTTATATCCAAATTCATCAGCAAATCTTGGCTTTTCCCCTACAAATATGTTATACATATTTCAATCACTTCTCTTAATCCCATTCCTACCTATGTAGTCCAAGCTACCATTTCCCATGTGAACCAATCAGGTTATAAGTGGTTCCCTTGCTTTGACCCTTGCATACCTACAATGTGATTTCCCTACAGCAATAAGACAGATTCTTTGAAATAGAAGTTAACAAATAATACTCTGCTATTCAAATCCCTCCAATAGCTTTTTGTCTCACTCAGAGCAAATTCTAAATTCTTAACTTGACCTACATGCTCAATGTGATCTGCTCTCTGTTTTCTTTATGGATTTGTCTCCCCCTTTTATCACCCTGGAACATTTATTTTCTCCACACTGATCTCTTTGCTCATCCTTGAGTATTCCAAAATGTTCCTGCCCCAAGGTCTTTGCATTTGCTTTTGTAACTTTTAAAAATGCTCATATTTTTTGCTTTCTCATTTCACTCTGATCTCTGTTCAAATGTTCCCTTATAAAAAATAATTTAATTGAACCCCAATGTAAAATAATGCCCACCCCAGTCACTCTCTCCCTTATCCCATTTTACTTTTCTCCATGCATTTTTCATTACCTGGCATATGGTACAACTATCAGTTTATTGCACCTCTCTTCCTCTCCCCCGCTTAGAATACGAGTATCATAAAAGCAGGAGTCAAAGTATCCCAAGAGCCTGGAGTAGTACCTGCACATTTTGGTAGTTCATAAATAATTGTTAAAATATTTATTGAAAAACTAGTCAAAGTTGGCTTTTTCCAAAAACACTAAGGGAAAATTCTATTGAATTTCCTGTCTTCATTTAAATATTTCCCATGATCCAAAAAAAGACTCTACTCATTCTCAGTCTACTCTTTCTGTGAGCATGTAAATGAACTCATAATTATAAAAAACTTGTTCATATTTGGTTTGTTTTCCGTAAGGTATTCCACTTCCTTAGCTAAGTCTTGCCTAATATTGACTCACTGTAGTGCACTGAGCTAACTCCTATGTAACAAAAATGTCATTAAATCCACAGGTAGTGTTGGATGAATACTGCTGCTCTCTTCCATCTCTGCTCACTCAGGCTATGCATATACTTCTTTAACCGTTTCTTATGAAATTTCTAAAGCTTTTAAATTGCTTTTCTTTTTCTTTTTCTGAATTATCCCCCAAATTGGTGATCCTTCCCTTTCTACTCATCATGGCACTCAGGTCTTCTTCCTATTCCCAAGAAAAATGAACACTTAGTTAAACAAGCATGGGGAAAAAGTACATTTACAGTTATTTGGATAGAAAATGATACAATAAATAATAATAAAACAAGAAGAAACTATTTCGCATACTGACAACTGTAAGCCTACTTTTGCCAATCCCTGTATGTCTAAAAGAAATTCAAATAGGATTTTTTTTTAAAAGACAATTACTAGAATAATTTTTAAAACCTGTAATATTTATTCCCCTCTCATTTGTTTGGACTCTGATACTTTCTCTTTTTGTTACCTTTCCTTTAAAGTTAGACTCTTTTGTACACACAACCTGAAGTTTAAATATATAACAAAGAAGGTAGAACTGTATGCCAGCTCAATATACGGTGCTTTACACAACCCTGGCAATAGATAATACTGTATTGGCATGCTAGTCCAATTCTTTTCTTGCCCTACATATGTATTTGTAGAAGTTTACTCATATATTCATTCCTTATATTTAATAAATATTCAGTCATATGTTTCTTGGGTTTAGTATGGAAGCCTGAAAACCGGATGAGATTTGGCTTTTTTATTCTATCCTTGAGGTTGCTATACAGCAGGTTCCTTGCAATATATTGGTAGCACTTTGAATCTTTCCAAAAAGGATGGACTAGAAAACAAAAGCATTAGAACTACATGGACTCTCATAGATTATGTGATCCTTATATAAGCTGATATTTTTCTTTACTTGTGATAAAAGTAAGCTCTAGAGAGCGTAAGTTACTTGCTTATGATCATATAGTTATTTAAGGATGGAGCTAGTCCCTAACCCATGCTTCCTTATTTTATATCAATTTTATACTGGACATTATCATTGATCACAGATCTGGAATTTATTCAGGAAATTGCCTGCAGAAATCTCGATGCTTTAAAATGAGATTTTAAAATACTGTATTTGGATTTGGGGTGAGAGGTTAAGATTACTTTGGTGCTTAGTAAAATAGAGTATGGTTCATTTAACAACTCTACTAGAACTGAAACTCACACTTTTAGTTTCTTTCTAGGATCATCATGCCATGTTAATATCACCATGAATTTAATAGTGAGATAAATTTTAATCAAAATAATCTTCTGTTAGCCTGGCTGTCTTGTAAGGAGTATTTTAGATTCTTGATTTCATCGCCTCTTTAACACGGTTTGCCTTGAGCTAGTGAAAAACTGGTTTAATTCCTTTTTCTAAAGGTCATGGAAACATGTATGCTTCGTGAATTAGATGCAAATTCAATTCCCTGATCCCAAAGCCAATGCTTCCTAGTTAAGTTCCTTTCCTATTCTTCACATGTAGGCTCACATCTGACAGCACAATATTGACTTTGGAGCTATGGCAAAAAATCACAATAAAACAAAAAACATTTGACACCTGCTTCATAGAGCAGACTTATGGGGAACTGGGTGGACAGAAGTATTCTTTATGAAAACGCTTTTCAATACTATTATTTCTCTTTCCTTATGAGACATTTGCATGAATTTTCCTTATTGTAGAACAGATCTAATTTGCCACTTAATATCGAATTAAATAAGGCAAGTTTAGATGCAACACAGGAGTTAAAAATTGTGATGTTGCAAAATACTTATTGAAATGCACAAATTCATCATGTTACATAAAGTAAAAAAAAAATTACAAATCACGTTTGCACATTATGATTCCATTTTGTTTGTGGATATACAATGAATAGAGGTCAAATTTTAATAACGGTTATCCTTGGGTGGTGAGAGTCTAAGGATTTTATTTTTTTCTTCATGTGTTTCTCTATTTTTCTAAAATTAGTACAGTGAATATGTCTTGTTCTTTGATCCTAAAAAAAGAGATTATTAAAAATAAAGCTTGTTAACCTTAATATTATAGGAAATCTGAAATGTCTGAGTATTGCATTGTAAAATCAATCTTGTTTCATTTAAAAGCAGAAAAAAATATATATGAATAATGCTCAAGAATTAGCAATTAATGTATTTTTCAACATCACGACGATTCTGAAGCCAAAGCATTGTTATAAGCTAAATTTTAATTGCACAGTATCCGTTTACTCTATTTTTGAGCAAAATTTGCACCATAAAAATGATGATCTTGATTATTTTTGACAGAAGAAAATAAATAATCTTGTTTAAAAAACTTAAGTCCTTAGAAGAGCTAATTCTTTTTAAAATTCAAATGCAACACCAGAATAACATAAAGGAAAAATTGTAAAGGCATTTGAAATATTATTGCCATTAAATATGAATAGTTTTAATTTGCTCTATTTTGTACAACTTTATCTATATGACTTTTTCTACCTCTCGATTATTTCCTTGGGCTAAGTTCCAGAAATACTAGCTTAAAGAATATAAACATATTTATAGCAACTATTTTCCCTGAGTTGTTCAGTTAAACTTCAGATAGCTGAGAATTAATTAATACTTCTTGCAAACATACATTCACATGAGGTTATAATGTCACTTTAAAATGTTACTAATTTAATAATACCAGTGAATAACATTTTTTTCAATTTACATTCTTGCAATAACCAGTGAGTTTGAGCATTTTCCCATATGTTTGTTTACTAATTATCAACTGTCTCCTCATCATTTTTACCTTGATGTTTTCTTATGAATTTTCATGAGCTCCTGCAGAAGAATTAACCCTGTCTTACAAATATTTTCTTGGTGTACTTTTACATGTTTTTTTTTCTATGATATATGAATGTAAACTTCTTACAATTTAATCTGCTAATATTATCGCTATTTTTCCTATTCTTTTACATTTTAAAGCATTGCCATACTTTCACACAACCACCAAACATGCTTTTTTTTAGGTTGACCAGTGTAAACAGATATGTTGTGGTCTTGTCTTATGTGGTCTTGTCCTATAACAATCTTGGAACTATATTCATGATTCCATTTTATTTCTCAAAATATAGACTCGAGTCCACAATATGCTCATGAATAATATAAACTGCTAACAACTTCATAGGGAAAAAAGAAGAGGTAGTGCAACATTCATAAGTTAGTAAGTATTTCTAATAGGTATTCCATCCCAACCCCAAATTCCCTTCGTATATGCAAAAATAAAAATAAAAAAACCCTTCTTCTTTCTTCTTCTATCCTTCTGTTTTTTTCATACTCTCTGAAATATTAAATATTTTCTCAAACAATTCAGTGTTTGCTCCAATTCTGCCTGCCTAATCTCAGTTACAATGACAAAAGCTCTACATGTAAATGAACTTGATTTCTTAAAACTCTGCGTTATTGCTCAACCTTGCTTCTAGACTTTTACATCCCACCCCATGCAGCGAATCAACGAAAAATGCTTATTTCTTAGGAGCAAATTCAGCTTCTAAGAAAATCACAATATTTTTACTGACCCTTTTATTGATATTGCATTACAATATTGTTGTTTTATTATTTAATCCTTTCTTTCAACTGTAATTTATTTTTGTATAAATTATGGAGCAAAATTAATTATCTTTTAAAATGCTAGCTAGGTAAACACATATATTAAATACATATTCAAATTAGTTAATTCAAATTTATTCAACTTGGGCAAGCTGCTGAAGATCTCTGCTTTTAGAAAACTCACAGGGAAAAAAAGAGGCATAGAACTCACTATAATCAAATATGGCCAGTAACAGCAATACGTATGACATGTTATAGGAAACGTGAGGTTAACAGAAATCGAAGGATAGGGGATGGCTTCATGAGGTGACAGACTGAAGGGCAAGTAGAAGTGGGAGAAGAAGAGAAAGTGGGATGGACTTTAAGCAAGATGGAAAGGAGGAAATGGGAAAAGAGTAAGTGAAACAACACATGAATTTTCAGTTTAACTCCTTGTTCTTTCAAGAAGCAAATATCCCTGCACGCATCAAGAAGAAAAGCCAACCTAAAAGTATTTTCACGAATAGGACTTGGCTCTCCCGAAATGTAGGCAAGGATAATACTCTATTACTGTTGGGTTAATAAAAAATATTAACATTTGATATGACTACTATTCTGATGATGATGCTGGTGGCACGGAGATAGTTTCACTTTTTCCTCAAAGCAAAACCAATAAAGCAGAATTTCTACAGAAAACAACTAGCTTTAGGCAAATCAATGTAACTTAAGACTTTTTGATAGTAACTATAAGGAATAGACTTTTTATGGTTTTACTGTAGACTACTACTGTCTCATTTTCAATTTAAAAACATAAATAACTAAACTTACTAGAAATTATATTTCAAAGATTATATTATGGTATTTGTCTAAATAGTATAATGAGGATCAACTGAAGACTTAGAAATTATGGCATATTCTATGCTCAGAATAGAAAAAAAAGCTGAAACACACACACACACACACACACACACACACATCACATCCTGAAATATTCACAGAGGCCCATAGGATATTTTTTAGAACACACATTTTTCTCTAGCAGGCATACACACAGAGCCCACATTTTATGCGACCATTGGCATAACAAGTAATAAATTATTTTTCGTTTTCAGAAGTATATGCATAGATCTGCACTCATGATTATTTGGTGAATTTAAGAAAGTAACTATATAGAATTTGAAAGTCATGCAGTTTGTAGAATTGTTCAGGCCTATTCATAAAGACTTATTTCCCTGGACTATCTTTAAAAACACATGTGTATGAGTGTGTCTTTTCTCATACTTCATTTTTCTTATATACTGTGACATAGTAAGAGGCAATAAAAGAACCAAAGCAAAATGGTCTATGTATAAGAAGAAAAAAAATTAAAAAAGAAATAATATTTTTATTCATTTCTTTCTAAGGCAAGCAATTATTTTTTAGTAGATATTTCTTTTTCTTCTCTCTCCTTTGCATTTACACGCAAAGTGGTTGAAGAAAGATACAGCACCAGTGTCATAAAAATATAGCTAGTTTACAAAAAGTAAAAACCATTTGCCTGGTGAGTTTGAAAATGCGGAAAGTGGCCATCATATCATCCACTAATTCATTAGGTTGAGTTTGCTTTCTGTAGGGAAAAAAAATAGCTCGAGCAGAGACTTATCGGAAAGATCTAAAGTTCAGTTTTGAAACTTGTCTGGAAGTGGAGTACATTTTATGCAACCAAATACAAAGCAATTCATACATTTATAAATCCATGGAAAGCTCAACCGGTCCAGAAGGCACCGGTTACTCGTGGTGTCTAGACATGGAGAAATTATGACCTCAGTTAGAGCAACCCAATATTTACTTTTCCTTTCCAAAGAGCAGTGTGCCTCATGATCTCAGGAGCAGGGCAGCTGAGAGAGGGGCAAAAACAAATTCCACACTCGGCGGCAATCTTCAAACACAGTGTGGGCACAGACACTACAGAATTTAGGAAAATTTTCATGAGGAGACCTACTTAGACGACGTACAAAAATATTTCTGTTGGAAAGGCATCTTTTTCTCTCTTCATCACTAGAAAAAGGCGCATATCAAAATCAATTCACTCCTTCAGCAATTAAGGACCTAATGAACATTCCATGCCACTGAGCATGAGAAACATCTGGAAGTCTGTCTGCTGTTATCCTGTGGACGCTCACTTGATGATCTCTCACTGAGCCTCTGAATTGCTAGTATCACAGTTTAATGCTCTCAGGAGATCAGGGCATTTTACCTAAATTTGACAGTTTGGGGTGCCATCCAACCAAATCATAGTAAATGACCTCCTCCTCCCTTTTTAGTTTTCATGGTGAAATCAGGATATGTGGGATCATACAGGCTCTGCATAGATTTGCATCTCCTCAGAAAGAAGTACAAGTTTTCTAAAACTCCATTATCAAGTGGCTTCACGTGTTAGTAACATCTGAAGTGTGCCTGTTAGTAACATCTGAAGTTTGCACAAAGCACCACAGCATGGACATCCTCTCTAGTGCCGACAGGCATCACAGGCTCCGTCATGCCAGCTTCCTCTGGCTCAGGCCCGGGGCGTTTCATGCCGGGGCCTGAACTGCTTAATAACAAAGGGGCTTCCTCCAAATTCTGTGTATCTCACCAGACGTGTCAGTCTTTAAGCCATAAACATATATCCCATTATGGTTCTTAAGAGACCTTAGAAAAATATCATCAGAAAAGAGAATTAAAAAAATAAAATGACTCCTTCCCAACCATCAATCAACCCACCAAACAGAAAACAACATAAAAGTTCTTGATGAGTTACCAGCAAGGTGGTTGCTTTGTTTTGTTTCATACAAACATGCATACAAAGGGGGATGCAGAGATCTGACTATTTCAGACCAGAGGAGAAGCAAGTGAGATGGGATTGTGAGGCCCAACAGTCAAGCAAGAAGGCGATAGGAAGGAAATAGCTCTGACGTTGGGCCATGTTGAGGAGGGAAATGAAGAGGAAGAAAACTGAGGAGCCCTGAGGGGTGGCTGTTTTCTCTGAATATCAGCTTATTGTATCTGAATGTACTGAAGCTACGCTTTTTAATGATGGCTGCAAAATAATATTGGGGATGTTCACAGTCTTTGTGGTTTGGTCCCTGAACTCCAAGGCCATTCCTGAATGAAAGGAGAGATGGCTCAAGAGCTTCCTTTGTATGAGCAGAGGTGTGTGACCTGGGGTTGGATTTTGGGAAACAAATGTGAAGAGAAGCTGAAAGTACCACTGCGGGGAAGTGGGATGGGGGGGATGTACTCTGATCACAGGAAGTGTTATTGCCCCCCTCTCTTTCTTCACAATTGATGAGGCCCCTAGGGAAACTGCTATGTTCCCACAGCCAACCTTATGTCAAATAGGAGTAAAAAAATGAGATGCAAGGCCCTGGCTGGGTGGCTCAGATGGTTAGAGCATCTAAACGCCAAGGTTGTAGATTCGATCTCCTGTCAGGGCTCATGCAAAAATCAATTAAAGAATGCATACATAAGTGGAACATCAGATCGATGTTCCTCTCTGTCTCTTCCTCTCTTTAAAAAAAAATAACAAAAGAAAAGAGATGCGCCCAAAGTCACATAACTTAGGAAGAGTAAACAAGGATGCAACATTTGACATTTTCTCTGTCAGGTGAGAGCACCTATCATGCCTGGCAGTCAAATCAACCACCTGGAGTCTCTTCCCATGGTGGAGGCCAGATAAAACCCCTGCCATCGCACTACCTCAAACTGATGCTGGTCAGAAGCTTCATAATTTACTAGGAGAAGAATCTGCAGGTGTTTCCACTGACTGCATATTCCCCTAGAGAACAAGATCGGTGTCTCTGTTCCACCCCTCATCTCAAACATTATTTCTACTTTTACTAAGAGATATTTGAATAATCTTCCGAAATACTAATTTTTTTCTTTCTTAGAGCAGATATGTTTGTTTTTCTTAGATTTAGGGTGAATAAAGTCTTGGTTTATAAAGAGGTTTAAATCTATTTTTGGGGTCATAGATAAAAATATTCATATTGTGTCTTAATAAATACTATGAGCCATAGGAGTAAAGAATGCAGTTTTGAGATCAGATTATTCATGGTTGAAATGTCAGGGCTCCTTTGTAGGCAACTGACTTGAACCACCAGAACCTCAGATTTCTCTTTTGTAAGATAAACATTGATGTATATAAAAGCATAAAACATGGGGGGGGGCGGTGCATATTATATTTTAAAACTTATTTTTTATGTTCATCTACTCTTGTAGGATTCTGTGTGGTTAGAATGAGGCTGGTATTTTTAAACTGTATGCTGAGAAAGAGAGGACTCAGGTGTGAGTATTGGGGAACCGATAGTAAGTTGGAGAGTGTGGGACGCATCCAACGAAGGCAGTTTCTATTTAGATTGGTCCAGTTATTATATGTAGAAATATAGGCCCAGTGTTGCTAGATTTATGTAATAGATATTTATTGAGAAGGTACTACATTTACATTTTAGACAATGCACAAAACTAACAAAATCGATGCTCCCCACCCATTGGCTTTCATAAGTGAGTTCCATACTAAAGTTCTTAGGTGCCATAGAGAAAAACAAAACAGAGAAGGATGATAGGGAGCTTGCCGAGTACAATGTTTGAATGGATAGTCAGGAGGAGGGTACAAACAAGGTAAACTGTAAAGACGTGTGGAGCGAAGACCCAAAGGAAGTGAGGGCAAGATCATTCTACACATCTGCACGTGGAGTGCCCTGGGTTCTAATAAAAATAAATCTTGATTTATCAGGTAAAATCTTTTAATTAAAAATTATTTAAAACATTAGATAGACCACTAACCATCAATAGACCACATTTATATGTCAGGTAGTCTGTTTGTGACTTCTGTAAAGTCCAACTTGTCATCCATTTAATATTATTTTTCAATGCAAAAATGTCAATTCTGCATTGTATGGCCACTTTCATCCCAATAACCTTTCCATTCCTCTTTGCCATTGAACATTAGATACAGCAGATTCTCATAGCTTTTCACTAGAATCCTTATGGTACATGTTTATGATTGCATTTCTAAATGATGATCCTGTCACAGTTGTAGCTGACATTTAGATTCTCAATACTAGGACTTGGGCAATATTTTGTGGGAGAAACAAGGGTGTTTGTGGTATACTACCTCCTGGATTTTACTTTTCTGTAATTATTGTAGGTATAATATGCCTTGATTATTTACACAATAAACTTTACTGATTATTTTCGTTATCACTGACTATTATCTAGTTGGAGCTATTTAGCAAAATGGGACAAGCAATAGGCCTCTAGATTGCTGGGATGTAGCTTTCCTTCATTTTATGCTACTACCAGTAAATATACTGATGGACCTAATTATCTTGATGCCATCAGTTCCATATATTATGGGTTTTGTTTATTATTCTAAAACCTTTATGTTACATCAGCAGATTGTATCCACACTCCACTGGCATATTATTGTCTCTGAATCAGCTGGGTAGTTATGCCATGAAAATTTACACCACTTAAAATAAAGAAAAGGAGTCCATATGGTTTTTTCTAGCTCCACCAGCTCTAATTGGATCAAAAATGGAAATGTTTATCATACGCATCTCAGAGAATGATTGATGGCACTCATGTTAATACAGGTTATATTTCGTTACAGCCATTCTCTTGCCAAAATAAATTTCTATATAAGAAAAATTACTTTCAGGTCTCAGCATACAAGTGTACTTTCAAGTAACATTTAATTTATTCACATTTATTCACCCATCAGGGAAGGAATCAAGAAAGAGTTGACATTTGAGCAGGGCCTTAAAGGATTAGAAGACTGATAAAAATTGTACTTTGGACTAGAAAGGAGAAAAACTATTATAGGCTGCAGGGTCAAATTGAGAAAAACATTAAACACCAAGAAATTTTATAACATTAAAAGATTTAGCGAGATCTTTTTTGTTTGTCAGATTCCAGTCCAAGTAAAATCTTCTTTAGATGCTCTGCACAAGATACTCCCTGTTTCCAGGCAGATTATAGCCCCCCTCCTTCCCTTAAAGCTTCTATCTCACCATCTTCCTTATAGTGTGCTTATTTTGTCTTGTAATTGATTACATGCTTGTCTTCATACTAGCTGGTGCATTACTTGAGGGTGAAAACCTTATATCCTAACTATAAATTGAAGAGTAATAGCAACAGTACAATTTCAAATATTCATTGAATTTCTATTCTGTACCAGCCATTGTGCTCAGCAGTTCACATTCACATTCATCAGATAATCCTTGCTGTGTAAGGCTGCGTTATAAAGAGTACTACTATCACTTTCAACATTTTACAAATGAGGTAAATGAGTACAAATGGGTTTAGGACACTTGCCCTGGGTTCCATTAGTGAGTGACAGAACTGGGATGCAACGTAAGCATGTCTGACTCAAAAGCATATAATCTACTCCCCATGGTGCCTTGCTTTCTATTCCCTAGCTCTATGCACATGCTAAGTGCTCAAGAACCAGGTGTTGAATAAAGAGAGGGATGCATGGTGAAGTGTTTCAAGTATATGATAGAGGAAAGTATGAAAAAAAACTTGTATGACTTCCCTGTGGTTAAAAATATCTGTCTGTGCATCAGTGAAGAACCTCCACAGTGTTGGCAAAACAAACAACCTCTTGGAGTTTTCAAAACGGGATTTGCCCTGCATGAGTTTAAAGTAGAAATCCTCAGGGCATTCCTGCAAAGGCACATCCGCCCAGACTTGAAAGGCAAGTCCCTCCAATCCTTCTAATGATGGCAGAATCTAAACCTGCTACAGAGGCACCACATCCAGCTCTCTAAACAATCTTACCAGCATCCTCCCGAGTCTCATTTAATCTTAAACAGTAAGAAGAGCCCTTACAACCAGTTTCTGGAACAGAGCCCAGCTCCCACAGTGCCTGCTGCAACAGGTCCCCATGACTTGTGACACGTGCTCAGGATGGATGAGGGCAGGATTCGCAAGCACTGCTCTAGGGGGTGCAGAAACAGGGAGAGCAGTGGCAAGGTGGGCAGAAGAAACATGTGAACAGACAAGTTGGGGCCAGATACAGGTGAGTAGGACACAGCTAGGAAACCACAGCAGCACCTGCGGCTGCAGCATTGGCTACAGACTAATCTGCTGTAGATTTAGTAAATGAATTGGGCAATATAGCAGGATACAAAATTAACCCCCAGAAATCTGTGGCATATTTATACACCAATTATGAACTCTCAGAAGGAGAAACTAAACAAACACACAATCCCATTTATCATTGCAACAAAAACTTAAGATACTTAGGAATCAACTTAACCAAAGAGGTAAAAGATCCATACTTGGAAAACTACAGGACATAGAAAAAAGAAACAGAAGAAGACATAAACAAATGGGAGAATATACCATGTTCAGAGATTGGTAGAATAAGCATCATTAAAATGTCCATATTACCCAAAGCAATCAGATACCAATGGCAGATTTCACAGATCTAGAACAAACACTCCAAAAATATTTTTGGGACCAAAAAAGACCCTAAATAGCTGCAGCAATCTTGAGAAAGAAGAACAAAGTTGGAGGGATCAAAATTCCAGATATCAAGCTATACTACAAAGCCACTGAAATCCAAACAGCCTGGTACTAGCACAAGAATAGGCATATAGATAAATGGAACAGAACAGAGAACCCAGAAATTGACCCAATTCATTATGCTCAATTAATATTTGATAAAGAAGGCAAGAGCATGCAATAGAGCAAAGATAGTCTCTTCAATAAACAGTGTTGGGATAATTGGGCAGGTATATGTAAAAAAAATGAAACTAGACCACCAACTTACACCATATACAAGAATACACTCAAAATGGATAAAAGGTTTAAATGTAAGTTGTGAAACCATAAAAATCCTTCAAGAAAATGTAGGCAGCAAAATATCAGACATATCATGCAGCAAATTTTTCACTGATACCATGCCTAGGGAAAGAGAAACAAAGGAAAAAACAAATGGGACTACTTCAAATAAAAAGCTTCTGCACAGCAAAATAAACTGGCATCAAAATGAAAAGGGAACCTACTGTATGTGGAAAATATTTGCCAATTATATATCTGATAAGGGGTTCATTTCCAAAATATATAAAGTACTCATTCAATTCAACGAAAGGAAGACAAGCAAACAATCCAGTGAAAGAAATGGGCAGAGGATCTAAATAGATAACTTCTCCAAAGAGGACATACAAATGGCCAAGAGATATGAAAAATGCTCAGTGTCACTAATCATCAGAGAGATGCACATTAAAATGACAATGAGGTACTACACACATCTGCCAGAATGGCTACCATCAATAAATCAACAAAAAAGTGCTGGCAAGGATGTGGAGAAAAGGGAACCCTCATACTCTGCTGGTGGAAATGCAGACTGGTGCAGCCATTATGGAAAATAGTGTGGAGTTTCCCCCCAAATTTTCAAAATGAAACTGCCTTTTGATCCAGTGTTCCCACTTTTCAGAATATATCCTAAGAGCCCTGAAACATCAATCAGAAAGAATATATGCACCTCTTGTTCATAGAAGCACTATTTACAATAGCTAAGATCTGGAAACAGCCCAAGTGCCCATCAGTAGATGAATGAATAAAAAAGCTGTGGTACATTTGCACAATGGAATACTCTGCAGCTGTCAAAAAGAAGGTTCTCTTACTCCTTGAGACAGCATGGAGGGGCCTGAACAGTATTATCCTAAGTAAAATAATTTAGTCAGAGAAAAAAAAATATCACATGATCTCACTTACAGGTGGGATCTAATGAAAAAAATAAACTGACAAAAAAAAATAGATCCAGAGACATGGAAGAATGCAACAGACTGAGGATCATCAGAGGGAAAGGGGGTGGGGGAGGGAGGGAAAAGATCAACCAAAGAACTTGTATGCACATATGCATAACCCATGGACACTGACAATAGTGAGGTGAAGGTCTGGGGCGGGGTTGGGCTAGAAGGGGTCAATGGGGAAAAGAGGGGAAGTATGTAATACTTTCAATAATAAATATTTTTTAAAAATCAAATCATAAAGAATATAATACTGCTTAGAACAGAAACTATCACCTTTTTCTTTTAAAACAACAACAGCAAAGCATAGTGTCAAAAATGAAGGAGTTGCCCTAACCAGTTTGGCTCAGTGGATAGAGCATCGGCCTGTGGACTCAAGGGTCCCAGGTTTGATTCCGGTCAAGGGCACGTACCTTGGTTGCGGGCACATCCCCAGTAGGGAGAGTGCAGGAGTCAGCTGATCGATGTTTCTCTCTCATCGATGTTTCTAACTCTCTATCCCTCTCCCTTCCCCTCTGTAAAAAAAATCAATAAAATATATTTTTAAAAAGATTGAAGGAGTTGAGGTTGCTGTCTACTCTGTACTCTTTTAGGTGACATTGTATATTGAATGCTGTATTAACAAAGTAAATGGAGGGCAGAGGACTAAGAAATTGGTGTGGGGATTTAAAACTGTAAAATAAAAAACATCTGAAGGAAGTGGGAATATCTAGCCTGAGGAATAGAAGACCTAGGAAAAGAAGAGACAAGATGGTTAATCTCCAACATGTGAAGAACTGTAATATAGAATATTAATAGATTTCTATATGGTCCTGGAAAGTATCAGTCAGAGAGGCAAACTGCAGCTCAATAAGGAAAAGTGTCCTAAAAACTAGTCTACAAATTATAAGGGTTGTCCAGGGTCCACGTCATTTAAGTATTCAAATAGGGGTAGGCCAATAAATATTATTTGTCAGTTCAAGAATTCCGCCACATATTATATCTTGCCTGGGTCAAATCACTATGCCTCCCCACGTTTCAGTTTCCTTTCCTACCTTCCTTTCCACTCAAATAAAAAGAAAAGGAATTTTGGCCCTCCTTGGTGTGCTCAGTGGTTAGCCATCAGCCCTAGCACTCAAGGGCTGTGGGTTCTATTCCCAGTCAAGGGCATGTACCTGGTTACAATTTCATCCTAGACCTGGTCAGAGGGTGCGGGGAGGCAACCAATCGATATGTCTCTCTCACAGTGGTGTCTCTCTCACTGTGAGGTTTCTCTCTCTCTCCCTTTCCCCGCCCCTTCCTCCCTCCCTTCCACTTTATCTAAAAGCAGGTGGAAAAATATCCTCGGGGGAGGATTTAAAAAACAGGAATTTTGTAACATTTAGCCTCCTATCTCTCAGAGTTAAAGATCAAAATCTACATGAAAAAAAATATGAAAGTACTATCTGACGGAAAAGAACTACACAGGCTAAGGGCATATTCCCAACCTAATTCATTTTTTATCCCTCCTTCAGAGTTTCAAATATTTGTTGAAAAAAATGTTTAAAAGAAAGTTAAAGAAGGGGGTTAACATGACAACAATAGTAAGAAGCTAGGATAACGAAGAAAACAGCCACTAAAGCAAACATCCAGGATGCTGATCATTCATGCCACTGACTAGTCCAAGAGGGACTGGGCACAGTCAAATGGAGGAATATACAGAAGTCATGACATGTTTTGGAGGAGGTGAGACTCTAGGGCAGACACTGCTAACCTAGAGCCAGCTGCCTGTTTTATAAATAAAGTTATGTTGGAACACACACACACACAATAAATAAATAAATCAACAAACAAGTGCTGGTAAGGATGTGGAGAAAAAGGAGCCCTAGTATACTGCTGGTGGGAATGCAGACTGGTACAGCCACTGTGGAGAATAGTGTGGAGTTTCCTCAAAAAAATTCAAATGGAACTGCCTTTCCACCCAGTGTTCCCACTTATAGGAATCCTAAGAAACCGGAAACACCAATCAGAAAGAATATTTGCACCCCTATGTTCATAGAAGCTCTATTTACAATAACTAAGATCTGGAAACAGCCCAAGTGCTCATCAGTAGATAGATTAAAAAGCTGTGGTACATTTACACAATGGAATACTCTGCAGCTATAAAAAAAGAAGGATCTATTACCCTTTGAGACAGCATGGAGGGGCCTGGGGAGTATTATTCTAAGTAAAATAAGTTAGTCAGAGAAAGAAAAATATCACATGATCTCACTTATAGGTGGAATCTAATGAACAAAATCAACTACAAACAAAATAGATCCAGAGACATGGTAGCATTCAACAGACTGAGGATTATCAGAAGGAAGGTGTAGAGGGGGAGGGAAGAGATCAACCAAAGAACTTATATGCATATATGTATAACCCATGGACACAGACAATAGTGAGGTGAAGGCCTGGGGAGTGGAGAGGAGGAGAATGGGAGGAAGTGGGGTCACTGGGGAAAAAAGGGGGACATCTGTAATACTTTCAGCAATAAAGATAAATTTTTAAAAAAAGGAGATCACATGTTTAGTATCTCTAATTATTAGGTAAATGTGAATCAAAACCACAATGAGACACCCCTTCACATCCATTAGGATAGCTATTATATATTAAAAAACAAACAAAGAAAAATAGCAAGTGTGGATGAAGATGTGGAGATACTGGAACTATGCAATGCTGGTGGGAATATAAAATGGTCCAGTTGCTATGAAAGACAGAATGGTAGTTTCTGAATAACTAAAAATAGAATTACCATATGATCCAGCAATTTCAATTCTGGGTATATACCCAAGAGAATTGGAAACAGGGACTCAAACAGATATTTGTATAACCAGGCTCATAACAGAGTGATTCATAACAGTTTAAAGATAGGAGCAACCCAAGGGTCTATTGGCAGATGAATGGATAAACAGAATGTGAAAGATACATACAACAGAACAGTATTCAGCCTTAAAAAGGAAGGAAATTTTGAGCTATCCTCCAATATGGTTGAATCTTGAAGACATTATGCTAAGGGAAATAAACTAGTCACAGACTGTCCTGTATGATTCCGCTTCTATGAGGCACGTGGAATAACCAAATTCACAGAGACAGAAAGTCCAGTGGTGGTTGGCAGAAGTTGGGGGGAAGATGGAGTCTTATTGTGTAAAGAGTATGTACGCAGTTGGAGTTTCAGAAGATGAAAAAAATTCTGGCGATGGATAAAGATGGTTGCACAACAATGTGAATGTACTTATGCCACAAAACTATAGTATATTTAAAAATGCATGGTAAATTGTATATATATTACCACAATTCTAAAAATGCACTCAGTATTAAATACTGTATGTACGTGTTACATAAGTACACATATTATATAAGGCTATTTGTATAAATGATACACACTTTATCATATTCCATGGGTAAATTAAGAAGTTTTAACTGGTCATTTTTCTATATGCAATTATTAATTTTACAAGCTGAATTTCTAACCTAACTATTGTGTAGGATACATAAGTCTACTGAATATACTCTTTCAGGTTTTGAAAAGATTGGTTATGGCAGAAAGGTGAAAAAAAAATGTACCTTAAATATATTCTATGGAATAAAATATAGGGCACACTATAATAGGTAACTGCCCAGATTCCCAAAAGTTTTTTTTCTTGATTTATTAGGTCACGGAGTATCCAAATCTCAAATGACAACTCCATTTCCATTTTGAGTGAGTGGCCATGCAGAGCTGGGTGCCTTTTGTTTGTAAGAATCATCTGTCAAGACTTGAGTCAAAGGCTTTTCTTGAAGAAAACTCCAAGGTAAGTAGAATTTATATTGTTTTATGAATTTTGCTGACAAAACACATCAAAATAGATTGCACATATAAACTTTTGGTAAGCATTATAGCCAGCAGTTTAAAAGGAAAATGCATGAAAGCCATAATAAATTAGAAAATTCAGCTTTATTATTCTCAAACATTATGTCAATCATCTAATCATCTGTCAGCTTAGCCATCCCTTTGTAATATGTTGTTGAAAAGTCCACCATTGTCTGCAGTCTCATTCCTAGAGCACCCACACATTTTTCTGTTTTCAACATAAGGAATTCATTTTCTACTCATAGTACCTTTGGCTGCAATCATATTCAATTCTGTGGGTCTTGGTGACAAAGTAGTCCTGAGAGCTATTACTGGATATAGAAATAGGAAAACAGTGGAATCTGTGGGCCTGTTAACTTCCTTATTTCAGAATCTTGACAGGAGAGAGCAGAAGGGTCCCTGGGGGGCTGGAGGGGAAGACATGTTTTGAAATGGTTGAAACTTCTTCTCAAGCACAATACCTACTTTGCAGTCACATGAAAGGGTATAATCCCTCTTTCCAGGAAAAAAAAAAGGTAAAACAATCACAGAAAGGCTTATGTCTGGCCCCTTTTAGAGGCAATTAAATTCATTTCTCCTGACAATCTAGAACCAGAAGAAAACCTCCTGTGTTTAAAGTACTATGTAAAGAAACAAGGATGGACATCTTGTGTGACTTTAATGACAATGAAAGGGAAACTTCATGGGCACATCAGGAACTCTATTGCCAAAAGAGGAAGGGCTTATCTTGCCAGTCTACTCATATCCTACTTGATGGTGGATATGACCTAGCTCTACCCAACCTGAGACTTAATTATGCGATTGCTGTCTCTCTTATTCTATGAAAGACAACCCTGGCAGGATATTGGAATGATGTTTGATTCGGTACTTAGAACTGAGATTTCAGTTGATAGCATTATCCAAACATCTGAAAACAATGCTCCCTGACCTACCCGGAAATTTGATGTATGTATGTATGTATGTATGTATGTATCCCACAGCAGTGTACATCAACCAGTAACCTTTCACTTTGAAAGCATCAGAGTTTCAACATGTTTGAAGAGAGAGAACAGGAAAAGAATTATATCTATAGCACAACTATTGGTCTTACACTTTTACACGTAGTTGTTTCATAACATTTTAATATTCCTAAATCTTTGCAAATCCTCTCCATGAGATCTCTTATATGGGAATAATTGTGGAGCTGCCTCTCTTCAGGCAGTTGTCCAAACACCACACCACTTTCTACCCCCCATACAATTCCTCATAAAATACCTAATGTCAACAGGAGGCACTGAGACAGGAGACTGTCATGTTCAAGCTCCATCCCCTCAGGCCTTGCATGTGGCTTTGCATGGTGGGCACTCATTTATTGCTTATTTAACTTGAATCTTCTTGCAACACACTTTATCAGGGAAGCCAGCTTGTTAGTGTATTTCACAGAGAAAGCTGCCTGGTTCAAAACAGTTTTATAGTGAGAGTTCCAGGAAGGTGTGTGTGTGTGTGTGTGTGTGTGTGTGTGTGTGTGTGTGTTTTGTTTTGTTTTTGATTTTAGGAAAAGTAATTTAAATCTTAAGAAATGTAATTCTTGGCCCTACATGTATCAACTTCAATAGCTATACATAATGATTTTTATTCTCAGGCAAAGACAATGTTTATTGGCTTGTGCAAAGTCTGGAAGTGCGACAATATTTCATGACGCCTAGTCTTGTGATTTATAATACTTTTTAATATTTTTAAAGTTTTATTTTCTCATATTGAGGAAGAATTAATTTAGTGACATCCTGTGATTCATGATACCGGACAAGGCTTTCTACTCAGCAATGTGGAGAGAAAGTTCCTGTAATTCAAGCAATGAGTCAGATTCCAACAAGTCCCCACCGCTAATGTGTAGGCAGAATGATTAGCTCAGCAATTACTGCAGACTTGGTGTTATGGGAGAAGTGCAAAAACGGAGTGCCCTGGTTCCTATGTTCAGCAAAGCTTCTAGATCTCACAGGTGAGATCCAAAGAACAGATAGGAAACAAGAAGATACTAAGAGTTAAACCACACCACGAGGCGCTATCTATTTTACTGAGAAATGGGCAAGACTCATTAAAGAAGTAGAGATTAAAGTAGGCCTTGAAAAAAATATATAAATTGAAAATAGCAAAGGAAACTCACTGTAGGATATGGAGAATAAATGTGTCAGAGTGAGAAAGAACATGGCATGAGTGAGGAACAAGGATATTGATTTCACAAAAACAGAGGTGAAGGAAGAGGTCAGGAACAGATGGCAAATGAACTTCCATGTGTGGGCTATACACATTGTACTTCTTTTCGTCCTTCGTGCCCTGAATGGTGCTTGGCAAACAATCTACCCTGAAGTGCTGAAACAAAGGAGACAAGGTTTTTCAACTTCAAGCAGAGGAGTTTAGATATGATAAACTGATGAGGATCCTTCAATCACGAAAATGCTGTGGAATAAAGAATCACACTTTGGGAGATTGAGTGATGGAGCAGACAGTGCTTCAACTTTGGAATCAGGTAAGACTGTCTGTTTGACATGGGAAAATGGTTAAACTTTTCTGAATTTCATTTTCTCTGTAAAAAGGGAGATGTAGCAACCAACTCGTAGGGTCAAGGTGAGGATTAAGTGATATACTATGAGCCAAGAACCCAGAGTGGAGTCTTATAAATTCTAGCTATTCTTACTAGCTGGGCATGACTAGCTGGTTGAAAAGGGGAAGAGACAATAAATAGGGAAGTGAAGACAGCCTGGAACAGGATGAGGGTAGTATAGACACACAAGAGAGAATCAAAGGAAAAAAACACCAACAGGAATCAGGAAATAGATTTGGTGCATGAAGCAAATATATCAATATTTGGTATTCTGGTACAAATGAGGATGACTTGTAAAATGAATTAAAAAGTATGATACATCCGCCTTTTGGAAGGTACCTTCTTTATTTTAGGTATAATCACATCTTCTCAATTACTTTCTCCCATGTCCTTTCAAAAAGTCCTGACTCAGTCTGTAAAGTTTTTATGAGGTTTTCTTAAAAATAAAGAAAATATATTTTCTGGGACAGAAAATAAACTTAACTAAAGAAGTGATATTCTTATTAAAGGAACACTTTATTCCAACCTCATGGACTCATTTACAAATTTTAAATGATACAAAGCTTTCTAGTGAACTAAAAGAACATTGGTTTATTTTGGCAAATGATTATATTGAGGCTTCCATTCTAAGAACCAGCACAGCCCTCTTTTCAGATTTAGAAAATAAATATATATGGAAAAAAATTTAGAGTATTAATTTATATTAGCAACCAATGCTGCTTAGACTGGCAGTGAGGAGGAAATAAACGTTAGTGTGTTCTATTAAAGGCATAGCAGGCAAACTGCCAAAGGTGGAAACATCTTTGCCTGGAGGCCGTTTTAAGTATGATATGTCCCACCTTCACTTCCCAAAACAGGAAAAGAAGTAGATAAAGATGAGTCATTATGTTCACTCTGCTAATGAAGTGATAAATTTAATTAGAGAAGAAGCTTAAATTAAAAGTTTATTTTTCCTGAAAAATCATTTTGACTTTGGGATTTACTCAGGTATCATGAGATGAAATATCTGTCCTGAGTCACACAAGACTCAAGGAAACGGAACTGGTCTTTGTTGCCAAGAAAAAGTCAAAGATAAATGATCGATGAGGCTGAACAACAGTCTACACTGAAAAACTGTAGCATGAATGTGATTCCTCCACAGCCATCCATGAATAATTTCAGAGCAGAATTCTTTTTTTCTGGCTGATATAAATTCTGCCAACATGATGACCACTATGAGTCTCCACCTCTTTTATGAATGTGCTCTGAACAATGGATATGAGGATAGTATGTTCCCCTTATGAAGAATTAGTGCCATCTTGCAAAGTCCAATCCCCAATACTTATAGTATCTTGTCTCCAATTACATAAGGAAGACAAAAGACCTGACTATGCCACTTCCCCTCATTTAAAATTCTTCAAAGGTCCCTTGAAGCTCTGAGGGCAAAATCCAATTACTGGAGTATAGAAGGAATAGATTTGATCTCTATTTCATAGAATCAACTTTCACTCTCCCTCCTCCCCCCAAGTATTTCATACCTTCGTGCTAACAAATAGCTTGAAGCTTTCTGTCCTTTCCTTCTAGTTGCGTTTGGAATACCTTTTCCCTCTACATTCATCCTAGAACAGTGGTCGGCAAACCACGGCTCGAGAGCCACATGCGGCTCTTTGGCCCCTTGAGTGTGGCTCTTCCACAAAATACCACGTGCGGGTGCACGTACAGTGCAATTGAAACTTCGTGGCCCATGTGCAGAAGTCAGTTTTCGGCCTGGGCGAGTCTATTTTGAAGAAGTGGCGTTAGAAGAAGTGGAGGGTGGACATATAGAGAGGATGAATGAAAGAAGATAGACGAAACAAGTATACAAGACGAGTGTGGATGGGAGAGTTGGAAGGGGTCGACCTCAGCGAACGTACCTCAATCAGATTGAGGACGTTTTTAGCAAAGGCCAGCTTAGGAGTACCCTAATTAAGTTAATAACAATGTACCTACCTCTATAGTTTAAGTTTAAAAAATTTGGCTCTCACAAGAAATTTCAATCGCTGTACTGTTGATATTTGGCTCTGTTGACTAATGAGTTTGCCAACTACTGTCCTAGAACATTCAGTGTTGGTGTCATGCTATTCAGGAAGTTTTCTCTGACCATCCCCTTCAAACCCCACTAGACTTAGCGTTTTCATCTGACTTGTGTCTTCTAATCATGTTTTGTTCAATTGCTATCCTTTCCCGCATGACCTTTGTAAGAAGAAACAGTGTTCCTGTATCCTTAGCACACACCACAGTCTGTTGACAGTTAGTAGATACTGGCAAATAAATGAGGTGGGTGAAACTCAATTTGATTTCAATTACGAATGGTTTAATCCAGGTGTGAGAAACACCTGAGATGAATTATAATCCCTAGGTGGAACACTAAGTTTTCCAAAGATCATGTGGCTGTTCAGTTTCTCAGTCTAGCTCCTTCAGAATATACTAGTATACTCTTTTTTGTTTGTTTTTATTTAATCTTTCACTCTCTACTTCAAATTCTTCTCCTACACAAGAACCACCAAGATACTTGAACTCTAGATACAACAGGAATTTCACATTCTTGGCAGATACTTCAAGGTTCTTCTCTAAAAAATAAAATCCAGCTACCAAAAAACTCTCCTCTATGAATCTAATAGAAAACCATGTTTTTGTTTTTGTTTTTGCTTCTTCTTGCTAGAGGCTATTCAATAAATGTAGTGTGACTTTTCTAGAAAATTCTGAGGGGTCAGTGGGAATAATATATAAATACCACTGGAATGATATCTCTCAGATTTATACTAGGGACATAAATTTCTATTCATAAAGTCCTCTCCTTTCAATAAGCAAATTGAAAAAAAAATAATGGTTTAAAATGGAAATGTTGGTGTGTCCCTGTACCTCTGGTTTGTTTCCAGACTCCTGAGATACAACTTGAAACAAGGAATTCTTTACGACTTTTTGGCTGAGTAGCACATACATAAAGAAGGCAGCATCTTTGTTTGATGATGGTTTGATAAAACAACTATATTGCTCCTACTAATGACTTTAGGAAAACAATTCCAACTTAACATCTGACACAGAGCCATGTGTCTTCAGAGTTAATATATTCCATTAATAAACTCATTATTGGGTTCCTAAATAGATTTGCTTTAACAACAGTACATTGCATGTATAAAATATGCACGCACATATATGGTTATTATGGATGTGTTGGTGGTAGCTAAGACTGTATGTGTGTCTGTATGTATACAATGAGTTTCCATGACTATAACCCAGGCTTGCTTCCAAGATTATTCAAAATACATCACACCATGTTGCCAGGAAGAATTCAACATTCTATAGTCACATTTTTTTTCTATTTGTTCAGTCTTACTCTATGATAGTGATTGGAGTCTATAGCTATCATTTGCCTTCTAAAATTATTTTTTAAAAGTCTTGGAGTTCTATGTTCCTTCATACATTTTTTCTCTTAATAAAAAAATGTTTAGGTATGCTATTAAAAGTTATCCCTTAACAGTGTTCAAAGAGACCAACATTAGTCAAAGTGAAAGAAAAAAGAAATATGAAGTAAAATTGCTCTTGCTTCATCCTGTATGTTGTAACCAAACAGGACTAAATGTCTGTTATCAAAATTTTCATGCCCAGCTCCTGTGGCTCAGTAGTTGAGTGTCACCTAGGAACCAGAAGGTCACTGTTTGATTCCCGATCCCCAGTGTGGGGCGTGCAGGTGACAGCCTATCAATGATTCTCTCTCATCATTGATGTTTCTATCTCTCTCTCTCCCTCTCCCTTCCTCTCTGAAATCAATTTAAAAAACTTTCTTAATTATTTTTTTTGGAGTCACAGAATGTATGGTTTATGAGGGCCAGATCTCCCCATGATTATTGACCCTACAATTTCTAATCTAAGATATGGATTCATGAACATGTAGACAGAGAATAACCCCCCAAAAAGAACCATCCATGAATATAGACATGCTGACAGAGGAAAAACACAATGGAAGAGCCAAAGATCAGGCTCAAATATCCAGCCTCTGCCATGTGAGTCTAATGGAAAAGGCTTGTTCCTGTCGAGTTATGGAATAACTCATAAGGAAGCCGGGAATCAGAGTCTCAGACAGCCCTGTTACTTCCAAGAAGATAACTGAATTACTGGCAGTCCCTCTGGAAAATCATCCCACATTGGAAGGGTGGGAAGAGACCCTAAGTTCTTTACCAAAACTCTGCCAACTTGAAAAATATGAAATCCTGCCTGGAAGATTTCATTGATTATAAAAACATATTTGAGTAACATTAAATATCAGGTTCACACTTGTCATAAATCGAACTCAGGTGATCCTGAGTATTTTTATGGCAACAGATTACAAACAAATACAGAAGAAATAATTTGATGTTCCAGAGGGAGGGTTGTGATCTTCTGAAACATAATACATAGTGTTGGCTGATAGTTTCACACAGCTGCTCTCTTCTTCAATGCTCAGAAATAAACAACTACAATGATGTCCGTCATTACAAAGTAGCTTAAAGTTTTTAAATATTTAATATATTTTTAAAATTATAAGTGAATTGAAAATATTTAATAGACTACTGACATTTTTTTTTCCAACCTGACTTTGTCCTTGGGATATAGAAAATGAAATTAGCCATAGCGGGTTTGGCTCAGTGGATAGAGCATTGGCAGCCTCAGGGGTTCCGGGTTTGATTTCTGTTCAAGGGCACATGCCCGGGTTTCGGTCTCAGCTCCCAGTGGGGGATGTGCAGGAGGCAGCTGATTAATGATTCTCTCTCATCATTGATGTTTCTCTCTCTTTCTCTCCCTCTCCCTTCCTCTCTGAAATCGATAAAGAGACATCTTAATTTTTTTTTTAAAAAAGAAAATGAAATTAGTGATGATTTTCCTAATCCAGAATAAATTTTTCTTTTGCCTTGCATGCATTCTAGCCAGATGACTGGGCAATTATTTTGAAGGTTGACAATCTGCTTCAAGTCTTAGAAAGAAGGCAAGTCTCTCAAAAAAGAAAAAGAAGAAAAAGCCCAGTGAAGACAAATTTGATATTCCATTTTAGAATGATGGAAAGTACGTGTGCTTTAGTACCAATGATAAAACAGAAACTCTGGCTCTGCTATTTATTAGTGTGTGATCTTAGGCAAATTGTTGTTTTTGGCTGAGCCTCAATTTCTCCATTTTTAAAATGCAGGGAAAAACATCTCCCAGAGATGGCCTAAAAATGAATGAGCTATTGTACATTAAAAACCTAGCTTTGTGCCTGACACACTTTGTGGGCTGTCAACCAACATTATTTCTCTCTCCTTCTTCCCTTCACACTATGCTTGCTTTCAGACTACACTAACTTACCTCCCCTCCCCCCACCACTTTGTTTTTCTGAAACAACTAAAGGAATGAAAGGCTACTCTGACTTGTAAAAGTTATGAAATCTGTGGTGCAACAGACACATCCTGTTTCTGTGTGGCAGGAGTTATTCAGCATTACTAGTAGATCCATTGCTTCTTCCCAGTATAGGAGCATTCCTGAATGTTACTCAACAGAAGTACTTTTTTTTGTGTGTGGTAAATCCCAGACTTCTCACCACAGAGTATAATATGTTATCACTGAATTCTGTTGGCCTAGTGAAGTCATCTCTAATTTAATTCCTGATAGTTTTTAATTAGAACAGTCTAAAAGAGCCTAGACATAGTCAATGCTAACACTTGCCCCAAAAGACAAGTAGCAAAACCTTTAATAAGGCTTTTTCTGACATATGTGATTTTATGTTACTAGATTTGACAATCCTTAAGCATGGAAAGAAAGAGGGGGAAGGAAAAAGGAAGAGGAAGAAAGAACTCGGAGAGGAGGGGGGGGAATAATAGAAAATTAAAGCTTTGATAGTGTTACCAAATTGTTGACCAAATCACTGGCCCAAATTTGTCGCCAGATTTCTCAGATCGCTGAGTAAAAGTTGGGAGAAGTTAAATTTCCCACACATAAATTTTTTTTATGACAACATAGCCTCTATTTTTGTGACTAGGGCTTTTGTTGTCAATTTTATTTTGTACTGGTTTCAAGTATATAGCTTAGCGATGAGACAGTCATATACTTTACATAGTGTTCCCCTCAATATTTCCAATACCCCAATTGGCACCATACATAGTTATCACAATATTATTGAATATATCCCTTATGTTTTACTTACATACCTGTAATTATTCTGTAGTTACCAATTTGTACTTCTTAATCCCTTCATCTCTTTTTTTAAAACATTTTTAAAGTATTTTATTAATTTTTTACAGAGGAAGGGAGAGGGAGAGAGTTAGAAACATCGGTGAGAGAGAAACACCGATTCAGCTGCCTCCTGCACACTCCCTACTGGGGATGCGCCTGCGACCAAGGTACATGCCCTTGACCAGAATCGAACCCGGGACCCTTCGGTCCGCAGACCGACGCTCTATCCACTGAGCCAAACCGGTCAGGGCCCCTTCATCTCTTTCATCCAGTCTTCCAGCTTCCCTCTCCTCTGGCAACCACCAGTTCCCTCCCTGTGTCTATGAGTCTCTTTCAATTTTGTTTATTTTATTCTCTAGATTTCACATATAACCAAAATGCTATGGTATCTGTCTTTCTCTGTCTGACTTGTTTCACTGAGCACAAGACTCCTTAGGTCTGTCTACCCATGCTGTCACACACGGATATGTCTTTTGGCCATCCGTATGTCTTCTTTGGAGAAGTGTCTTTCAGGTCCTCTGCCCATTTTTTAAATTAAATTGTTTGTTTTTTGGGGTGTTCAGTAGTATGAGTGCTTTATCCTGGGGCTTTTAAGAACAAAATATCACTTCTCAGACAAAGCTCAACATGAATGTAACAGCCTTTTAATCCCAAGTGCCCCCCTCATCGCCCCCACTTGCAGCAAGTAGAGCTTAGAAACACCACACCTATCAAATATTTCTTCAGAAATGCCAGACAGATTGCTGGGATTTTTAAAAGTTCTACTTTTTTTTTTTTCTTTTTGACATTTAGACAGATTGAGTTTGAGAGAGGAAGTGACTCTGAGTCCAGACTGCCCTGCACCACTGTCAGAGAAAATAACTGAAGCAAAATGAAGTGATAATATACTGTAGAATATTTAACAGAGCAAAAGGCAGAGAGAGGGAAAATGGCAATCTGGGAATATACAACTGATCCCCAAAATAGATGCAGTCTCCGGTGCCAGGACAGATGCCAAGTACAGTAGATCATAAAATGGTAAAATTCCCTCTGCCCTGTGGGCTCTGTGCTGACATGGGGGAAGTGGTTCCCCAATAGTCAGAACAGCTGGGTCTTTATTCCCGGTTTGTCTATCATTTGTCCTCGACCCTGCCAACTTTCCCGTCTCCTCCTTTCTGTATGTTCATCAGTGAGAGAGCCGGTAAGTAGCCAGCTTAATGACTGCTATATGTTGCGGTAGGATTAGTGACAGATAAAGTATAAGTCTGGGCTCTTATGTCACGTTGTGAATGAACTCAGAGGGTTCTGTGGAGGATATTAGCAAAGCTCTTTCCATTTCGTAGAAGACTCAAGGTGACTAGGGACATGTGGATTTCTCTCCCAAGGAAAGATGTGATAAATTGAGTGGTGAAGGAAAAACACAACCCCTTCTGTGTGCTTAATGAGAGACCTGCCACTTTCTGGGGAATGGGCTATACCGATGTGTTATAGCCTGATGCAAAGGTTGAAAAATTGGCAAAACAAGCCATCAATTGCTAAAAGCCACAGAGAGAGGAACGAGGCCTCAAGGGGGAGGAATCTTTTTAAAGGAGGCTGCTACCTCAGATTCATGATGGAATTGGGGAGATTTACATTTGAGGAAGGCCTGCTTGTCTTTTTGTTGTGTGGGTAAAAGAGGGTTGTCATTTTTTTTTCTCACCTCCTGGCACATTTTCAGTGAATCCTTGTAGGAAGGTTTTCATGACCCTATGCTGGCTCAAGGCTGAGATAAACATGGACTGAAAGAACGAGGAAACGGGTTTCTCTTGCTTCCTTTTTTTTAATCCACTTTTTTCCTTTCCTGCCTTTCTTTCTTCTGTCATTTCCTTCTATGTCTTTTTCTTTGAAATGCAAAGACACTCTAATATTTTACACAAGGGAAAAACAAAAAACTGGTGAATGAGAAATGGAGACGTAATAAGGGAAAAATGACAAAAAAAAAAGAGTCAAAAGAAATCTAGGCAGGAAGTTTTCCTGTGAGCCTTACATTATGAGATAGTATGCGCTTTAGAATACATATAAGCTCTATGGACAGTTTCTCGCTAAAAAATGAATACTCCTGATTCCTAAACACATAAACAGGAAGTGACTTTAAAGGCTGGCTGAAGTTGTTCCAGGTGTGGAAACCTATACAATTTCAGTAAAAAGGGAGTTGCTGCTTTGAAAAGTTCAAGTTGCTCTGATTTGAGGCAGAAAATAGAGTAGGAAGAAGAGTTTGCCCAGAATTTCTATTCAAATCTTGTGGTTTTCAGGGTATAAGTTTCTGTAGTTTTGGTAAAAAGAAACTCCCCATTCAATGAAGAAAAGTTTATAGAAATTTTAGGACATTTTTTATCAAATAATTCTTCTAATACATTAATTGAGAAGTTAAAACTAGTTTTCCTTCAGATTTACAGGGATTTAAAAAGTGTTAATGGGGCCCAACTGGTGTGACTCAGTGGTTGAGCACCGACCTATGGATTAGGAGGTCACAGTTTGACTCCTGGTCAGGGTACATGCCCAGGTTGTGGGCTTCATCCCCTGGTGGGGGATGTGTGGGAGGCAGCCAATCAATGATTCTCTCTCATCATTTATGTTCCTATCTCTCTCCTTCTCCCTTCCTCTCTGAAATCATTATATATATATATATATATATATATAGAAGTGTCAGAGATGAAAGAAAATTAGTAAAATGTATATGAAAATCTTCCTCCTGTCAGAGTCTGGGCCGTGCCACAGGAACCAGAGTCAAGTCCCTGCCCAGCCACGTGTGCCTTGAAATTGTGTGAGACCCAGACCCGGCCAGCCCCACCCCCATTGGGCTAGATCCAGACCTGGCCGGCCCCACCCCTGTCAAGCCCTGCCGGGTGGGGGCGCGGCCTCAGGTCGCCTGGCCTGGCGCTGGGGTGGGGGGTGTGGCCTGAGGTCCCCCAGCCTGGCGCTGAGGTGGGGGGCATGGCCTGAGGTCCCCTGGCTTGGTGCTGGGGCAGGGGGCGTGGCCTGAGGTCCCCTGTCAAGCCCCACCAGTCAGGGGGCACAGCCTCAGATCCCCTGGCCTGGCCCAGTGCCACACAGCCTCAGGTCCCTTCTGATTGCTCGTTAAGGCTCATTACGGGAACTTGGCCTCCGCTGTGGGCGCAGCCATCTTGTGTTACAGAATCCCTGCCTCCGCTGTGGGTGCAGCCATCTTTGACCGTTATGGTGTGATGGTCAATTTGCATATCATCGATTTATTAGATAAGATATATATATTATATAATATAATGTGTTAAGGGGGACATTATCTATAAATTAAGTTGGACATTTCTGTAATATGACATGTTTAAAAAGCACTCTCATATTTTATATAAAACAATACATGATTTGGATTATCTTTCCCTAGTGGAATACACTGATAAGCATTGCAGGGAGTTTTAGTATGAAACCAAAATAACTTTTTTAAATTAACAGTGAAATTACATTTATTAAAAGTTTCAGGGAAAAAAAATATGGGAAACTAAAGAAACAAAACAATGGCTTCTTCTAAATTTTTTTTAGTTGTAATTATACTTGTGGGGGCAAAAAAATTTTTTCCTTTTATTCTTCTAAATTCTCCTAGCTGGACTAATAAATTAACATGAGGCAGAGTAACAGGAGAAAATGACCAAATCTGTTATATCTAGATAGGCTCGCATAAGAACAGGAGACCCAAAGACACATTAGGCAGTTGAGGCTTCTATGTCATTCTGGACTACATGAAGGGAGGCAGGTGTGGAGGATTTCAAAGGGAAAGTAGGCAATTCACAGGTAGATGAGAAAGAGTAAGCATGGGGTGAACAGATTCTTGCAGGGCCACCCAGAAACCCTAGAACACAGAGAGGACCTAACAAAAGACTTGCTCAGATCTTCCCTGCCTGATACACTTAATTCAAATATGCTAAGGTGATATGCTAAGGTTCCCTTCCAGAAGCAGCCTTTTCTATCTGAATTCCCTTAGGCAGGTAAAGGGGGAGGTAAAACATGAACAAACAAACAAAAAACTCTTCTGAAGTTTGTTGGGTTTTAATTGTTTTTAGGTCAAAATCATTTACATGCTGGAGTGGCCCATTTGGAGAGACCTGTTCTAGATCACTACAATTGCTTGTACAATTTAATGATGATAATGATAATAATAATAATGCTATTAAGTTATTAGCATCCATAAAGTACCAGATATCGTAGGTACTTTACATTCCTAAATTAATTCCTAAATTAACTGTCTTAAGTAGGAAGATGAAGACACTGAAATTCAAACCTGCCGAAGATGACAGAAGGGGCATAGCTGAACTTGAACTCAGTTTTCTTTTTCTATGCTCATTCCACATCCTACACCCATCAATTTAATCTGGCAATATTTAAGATTCCATATGGGAAATAAATGACATCGTCTCTACAAGCATTCTCTATTCTTTGAAAGTAAAAGTTTCCCAAGGGTAAGTTACAACCCAAACTAGCACTGAGATAGAACTGTGGTGGACAGCGCACATTTGTGATAGTTTAAACAAAAAATCAAAGTTAACTTCCTTTATTGTTGTTGTTGGCTAACAAAAAAGGATTTTGGTACATGCCAGAGTATGCCCAGTGGTAAAAATAGACATTATTTACTCTGGGAACTCTACATCTATTGCTAATTCTTTCTCTTACATAATGTTATGCTCTTAATTTTGATGAAGTTGTAAGATCCCATCATGCTATTCCCATGTGCTGTGTTCCTGAATGTTAATTATATGAAAGTAGAACAATTTTCCTATACAAAGAAAAAGGATGGGGGTAAAAGAGGCTGCCTGACAGTCTCAATTATTCAGTTTCCCTGTGGTACACAGGGCACTATTTGAACCTACAGCAATTTGCTGGCACAGGGAGTATGAAAAGCATATTCAATGGATGAGAGGAAGGCTGACAATTCCTTCTATTAAACCGGCAATTGGCCATCTGTTTCAAAGGGGAGGGTTTAACCTGCAGGTAATCATGGTGAAATAGCTTGATGATGTGAGTCAGACTTTTTATTTTTTTACGGGTGGGGGTGGGGTAGGATAGGAGTGGTTAAGATACAGACATACAATTTAGAATCATGGGCACATTCTGTACATTTTTGAACACCTTCTCCCAAAACCAACCAGAAAAGAAGTTACTGCATTCAATATTCAGTTAAACAAAATTAAATTTAAGCTCTGTCCCCTAGTATTTCTTTTTCAAAATATACTTTTAATTGCTTTTAGAGAGATAGGAAGGGAGAGGGGGGAGAGAGAAACACCGATTACCTCCCATACATATCCCGACCAGTGATCAAACCCACAACCTGGGTATGTGCCCTGACCCGGAATTGAACCAGCGACCTTTTGGTGCATTGGACAACAGTCAACCAACTGAGCCACCCCAGCCAGGTTATCCCTAGTATTTCTTTATCAGGATAATGTCTAGCCTCAGATGAAATTTGTACTTTGTTGCGGGTATTTTTTCATTCCTCTTAGACCCTCCATCTGAGAAGGTGTTATGGCCAAAGGATTTCTTTTGAAAATTTTATTTATATATTATATCAGGCTTTTTGGAAGCTACTCAGAGCTTTTATTGAGTATAGTAAAATTCTATGCACTTTTTAAGAGAAGTATGCTTTTGTCAATTAGATTTTTATCTTCTCATGTAGCCCCACATAAGGGAACATAATACTATTAGATAACAAACGTCCAGGTGGCCACAGCTAGGGTAAGTGATAGTTTAAAAGATAGTAAGCAATCATGAAGTAGTTTATCTTTGAATGTTTCTTTGTGCTTAGTAATGGGAATTTCTTTTACCCCAACCTGAACATTGCTTTGCTTTTATTTTACTATCAAGTAAATAACTGGAGAAAGAGTGCAGTCCCAGCTAGAACAAAATTTATCAACTAGCAATGCACAGACCTGTGCAATAACTTACAGCATCAGGAATGTCTGGTGCTGGAATTATAATAGTTCCTCCTTGGCTTAAGTATTTCAAAACTTAAAAGAGTAGGGAACTCTAGAATTATTATGAGAATTAGATTATTTATTATTAGAATTGAATTACTCTATTATTCCCTACAATACCTCCCCACCCCCCGCCAAGGAATGCTACCAACACAAATACCATGATGCTGTTTTATAAAATATTAATTGTCATTTACTCATTTATTTAGCAAATATTTTGGGGGCAACCTACTCTGCTAGACACCATTCTGGGTTCTTGGGATTTCAACAATGAATGAGGAAAACAAAATAAAACAACAACAACTAACTAACTAACTAACTAACTAAATAAATAAAATTCCCTGCCTTTGTGAGACAGACAGGAACTAAACATGTAATTATTACACACTAGAGGCCCAGTGCACAAGATTCATGCAGGGGGGTTGGGGGCCCTCAGCCTAGCCTGCACCCTCTCACAGTCTGGGGCTCTCACAGTCGAGGACCCCTCGCTCCTTACTGCCCGCCTGCAGCGGAGTTGGGAGAGGCTCCCGCCACTGCCACTGTGCTCACCAGTTGTGAGCCTAACTTCTGGCTGATTGGCACTCCCCCTGTGGGAGCGCACTGACCACCAGGGGGCAGCTCCTGCATTGAGTGTCTGCCCCCCTGGTGGTCAGTGTGCGTCATAGCGACTGGTTGTTCCACCGTTTGGTCGATTTGCATATTACGCTTTTATTATATAGGACGAGATACAGCAGATAGTGACAAATGCCAAAAAGAGAAAATAAATCATGACAGGGGATAAAAAATGCTGAAAAGGGGACTGCTGAACTTTTAGGTGCAATGACATTAAAGACCCCAAAGGAGGAAAATAATACAGCTATCTCAGGAATGATGACTCTAAACCTGTGTTCTCCAAAAGCAGACGGCTCAGGTGTAGGACATTTCCATCACTGCAGAAAATTCTAGTGGATAGTGTGCTAGAAGGAACAGCCAATACAAAGCCTCGGAAGCAGAGAGCTATGGGAGAAGCGACAAGTAGGCCAGTGTGGCTGTTGCTGAGTAAAAATGGGGAGGGAAGTAGGAGACTGAGCCAGAGACCTAAGGAGGAGCCGGAGCATGCACAGCTTCTCACACTTCCGGCGTGGACTTCAAGACATCACTGAGCAAGATGGGCAGCCTCCGGAATGTGTTGAGTGCAGGGGGATGTGAGTCTGATTTGTGTTATGTCAGTGTCACTCTGGCTGCTGTTTTGAAAATTAAGTAAAAGAGGTGAGAACACAAGTTAGGAGACCATTGCAGTCATCGAGGAAAGGTGGTGATGCTTGGAATAGAGAAGGGTAGTTGTGAGAGAAAAAAAATGCTTTTAAGTATAATTTTCACATACATCAAGTAGTAAATGAAAAAGAAAAAACAAAACAAACCTAATACTGCCTTTAGGATTATTCATTTACAGGTGATGAACCATGTGGGAACAAACTATTAAAAATGAATAGATATTACGGATTGGCAGAGAAAATGAAAATTAAGAATGGCTGAAATTTCCCTTTCAATTAAATTTCTCTAAAGCTTTCTTATTAGTGATTCATTATTTTGTTTTGAACAACACGGTACATACATCCCCAGGGACCATAAACTATTTAGTCACAGTTATTTCAATATTAATTAATTGGTCAGGTCCTGGCAGAAAGTATTTGATATCAGAAGTTTGAAAAGAAAGGGATGAAAACAAAGACAGCAAATTTTACTATTTTCCTAGGGACCAGTTCAGAGAATAGAAAGACAGCACAGAAGTTATAATTTCTGGAAACCCAAGTTGTTTTGTGGCATTTTGTGAAACATAAATGAGTTAAATGCCGAAACCGGTTTGGCTCGGTGGATAGAGCGTCGGCCTGCGGACTGAAAGGTCCCAGGTTCGATTCCGGTCAAGGGCATGTACCTGGGTTGCGGGCACATCCCCAGTGGGAGTGTGCAGGCAGCTGGTCGATGTTTCTCTCTCATCGATGTTTCTAACTCTCTATCTCTCTCCCTTCCTCTCTGTAAAAAATCAATAAAATATATTTAAAAAATATATATAAATGAGTTAAATGAATTGTTCCATCAGCTCCTCTATCTCTCCTTGAACTTGATTCACTGGGCTAAGAGCATGGTGATCACTCAGGGAGTCAATGGCATTGCTTCTTGAGGTTCTGAGAAAATGCTTACTAGCATTTGGCCTGATAACTTTATAATGAGAATAAGGGTGGTAGAGAAACTTGAGAGAGGCAAGGAAGTGTAGGTTGTGAGGGCAGGAGAATCCATCCTGCTATTTTTGGTTTCATAAACCCCCTAATATTAACTTTTTGATCAGCCATCATTAATTTTTGTCCTGACTGCCTACCTGTAATACCCATTCCCTTTCAATAGTTTGTTCCCATTACAAAGTCTTTAGAAGTTGGATAATGGAAAAATATTTGAGGGCTTGACTGTATGGAATAAGTGATGGAAAACACTTATTTCATATATGTAAGTAATATGAGAACAGATTTTGGGTGGGACTTTGTATAGGAAGCCATGCGAACAGTGAAAAATTGAGCATTTCCCTTGAGTTGAAATGGTAGTCATAGTGCAGCCGTAGCAAAAGGGGATTTGATGTAGCAAATAGGAGCTCTCACCAAGCAGGCATGTGTGCATACATGGCTATAAAATATCCTATCTTGTACCTTAGACTAAATTATTTGTCATGAAGATGACTTGTCCCATTAATTTTGATCTTTAAATGACAAAATTATATGTCTGCATTAAAAAAATAGAATGTTGCTGGAATGTTTTAAGCATTTTGTATATGACCTAAGAATAATATTTTTCCTAAGTATTTCTCTATAAAGATAGATATCCCATTAAAATTGTAAGCAATAGTGAGAATGATGGGAAACATTCTATTCCAGGGGATGCAAGTTCAAAACAACACTAGCTAAAATGTGGGGGGCACTTACTCTGATCAATACTTCATATGCATTTACTCATTTAACAGTTGCCTCAACTCTATAAAGACAGCACGAAAATACCCATTTTCTCCTGAGGAAACTGAGGCACATGGTCACACAACAAGCAAGAAGCCAAGTCAATATTGCAGACCTGTTAATAGAACTAGGTTGCTTTGCAGAAAATGTTGATAAAAGCATCAAAAACTGACATCACAAATCAACTCCAATATCAGCCTGGGCCTCTAATGGCTCGACCAGTTCTGGCCTGGAAACCACTGAGCAAAAATTTGACCATTTGAGTTCAGTCACTCTCCAGGGCTCTCGCTCACCCCACTCCTCTCCAACTCTCCACGAAGACTCCCATCCTCTCTAGTCCCCCAGGCTGTTCTTGTCATATATTCTTCACCTGGAACCCATTACTATAGGCCTCCCTCCTTTGCTTCTCATCCTCCGAAAACCCTTAATTTATTTTTAACAGTTTCTACTGTATCCTCCCAAATGCTGGCAGAGGACTTTCCCCTTTGCCCTTAACTACTTTCACCTTGAAAATATGGTCCCTGTGGCTTGTGTAGTTGAGGCTCCTCTTTCTGCCAGACCCGGGTCAGAGGTGTGGTTTCGCACTGTCCTGGGTCCGCGTCACCACAGCGAGAGCTTAGTCACCGCCCTCTGATGCTTACACTCCCCAGTTCTGTCCCACCTCCAGTCTTCATCTTCGCTGTCACCAGCACACATCTAGTCACTTCCCTTGACATTTATGATTCCCAGACCAGCATACATAAACATTAAAACAACAAATTTATTGATGTAAAAAGAGGATAAGAGATACATTTAATGTATTTAAGGAGATACAGAGCTATGACAAAAAATGGTGAAGTCTAGGACACCCAGACTTATAATAATAATTTAAAAATTCAAGCTTGTTAGTAAGCTTTGGAGAGCCTATATCACTTGGTTAGAGCCTGTTCCCCTCTTAAACCTCACCCTTCACCACTCCATTCCTCACCCTTTACACCTCAGTTAAATCTTTCTTACCCTGCCTCAAGCTGTGCTCATACTCTCTCTTCTTTGCCATCCCAGACCATTATATTTGCCAACTCCTAGCCTTAAGACTCAGTGCAGCCTAACAATACCCCACAGCTTTTAGACCAATTGATAAGGACTTAATATTGAAAATTTATAAGGAACTTATAAAACTCAACATACGAAAGTAAACAATCCTATTAAGAAATGGACAAAGAACCTGAATGGACACTTCTCCAAACAGGACATACAGATGGCCAATGGACATATGAAAGGATAGTCATCATCTCTAATCATCAGAGAAATGCAAATCAAAACCACATTGAGATACCACCTCACACCTGGCAGAATGGCTACCATCAATAAATGCACAAATGACAAGTATTGGCAAGGAAGTGGAGAAAAGGGTATCCTCATGTACTGTTGGTGGGAATGTAGACTGGAGAAGCCACTGTGGAAAGCAGTATGGAATTACATTTAAAAAAATAAAAATGGAATTGCCTTATGATGCAGATTCTACTTCTGGGAATATATCCAAAGAAACCCAAAACAGGAATTCAAAAGAATATATGCACCCCTATGTTCATTGCAGCATTATTTACAATAGTCAAGATTTGGAAGCAGCCCAAGTGCCCATCAGCAGATGAGTGCATAAGAAAGCTACGGTACATAAACAACGGGCTACTACTCAGCCATGAAAAAGAAGGAAATCTTCTTTTGTGACAGCACAGATGGACCTGGAGAGTGTTATGCTAAATGAAATAAGCCAGTCAGAGAAAGACAAGTACCAAGTGATTTCACTTATATGTCAAATCTAATGAACAAAACAACAAAGTGGAGACAGACTCATGGATACAGAGAACAGACTAATAGCTATCAGAGGCGTTGGGGGAGGGGACTGGGTGATAAGGATGAAGGGATTAAGCAAAAAAACCCCACAAAAAACAAAACTCATCTATATAGACAACAATATTGTGATTACCAGAGGGAAAGGGGCAATGGGGGGAGGTAGAATAAGGCAAGGGGGGGGAGGGAAATGGTGATGGAAGGAGGCCTGACTTGGGGTGGTGAACACGCAATATAATATACAGATGATGTATTGCAGAATTGTATACGTGAAACCCGTATGATTTTATTAACCAATGTCACCCCAATAAATTCAATTTAAAAAAAGACTCAGTGATTGTAATTTCCAAGACCCTTGACCCCATCAGGTTAGTGGTTTTGGTGGGAAGAGGAATGTAACCCACAGCTATCTCTGTCACGGACTTCTCTCATGGTTTTACAATCATCGATGACATGCCAGTTTCCACCCCCTTGGACTGTGGGTTTCTTAAATGGATAAACTGTGGTGTAATTCTCTTTCCCCCCAGTACCCAGTAGAACGCCACGGCCAGAGAAAGGAATGGGTAAATGTTTGTGGAATGAATGGATCCTACCAAAGTCTTTAGGGGAAGAGACTCACTTAAAAAGACCTTCCCTTTCATTATTCCCTTTAAATGTCTTCATCGTCAGCACAAGGTCCTGAATGTGAGTTCAAAGTGGTAATTTTGCATTTCAGAGGCAGAACTGGTGTTGTGATTTTTTCCAGAGGCATGACTGACTGCCTTATACATTCAGGGACTGTCTGGGTGAGCACACACTTGAGAGTTTTGTTTGCCCACTTATGACATTTAAAAGTGCCCCATTTAAAAAAAAAACACCCACACAAAAACTCAAATGCTCTTAAAATCCCTAGCTCTTTCCTTTAAAATAACATTCATGGCAGGTGTCCCCTGAGTAAAATAAATGTAAAATCAGTATGTAACTGAGAGATCACTTAAAATTTTTAATTGAGCTGCTAACCTAATCAGCTCCATCATCTGATATGTGCCCTCTCCATCCTCATTTCCTGGAGCAGAGAGTGAGAAGAGTGCCGTGTTCCAAGATGTGCATTATGTGGGTGCCGCTTCATCAGCACATAGAGGCTTGGTCTTCCAATAGACTTTCTTCATCCTCTTGATTCCACTTTGCTTTTATTCTCCCCATAATTTCCACAATCTTTGTTAGGCTCCTACTGAGAGCTCCAAACATAAAGGGGATATGTCTGGCCTTACATAAGAAAAGTCCTGTGATCTCAGAGGCATTTGCCATATGGACTCTTAGGGAGGCAGACACTGGAATGCTTTCTTAGAAGACTAGGGAATGCTTCCAGAGACGCAGCATGCAAATTAAAACCTCGGCAAGGGCAGGGCTGATTTACCGTATGCCTTTGGAGAGGCATTAGCAGATATTCTGCAGTATGAATTGTAAACTTTCTTTTTTAATAGCAAGAACAAGGAAGACATTATGCACCTCATAATGTCTTGTTATACACAAGACAGAGTGGGGGAGGTAAATGGATATGCTTTTAACGTATGTCCATATATGTCCAGCGTGCCTCCTTTCATTTATTTCAGTGTCAGGCTTGGTTAGCAAAAATAAGGGATGAGAACGAGGTTTTCAATGAAAGGACAGAGTTTCCATGAGGAAGAGAATGATATTTGGGGGAGGCGATATTTCGGGTGCTGTCGGAGGCTGTAATTGGCACCATCAACGTACAGTGAGTAGTCCTGCCCTCTGCTCACATTGCTGCTTTGGGAGTGGAGTGTGTACTGTGTTTTCCATACGCTGTAAAAAGGGGTTATGGCATCACTGCGGTGCCAGAAGGCAGCATTGGCATTGCTACCGGCAGGAGTTCTGCAGAAGGAGACCAAGAGACCAGCAAAGAAACTACAGAAGTTGAAGCAGATTCTGCAGCTTTATGTAACTTACATTTCCAGAGCTACAAGTCTCAGGGAAGTGAACGAGTTGTGGTTTTACAAGAAAGTATCCATATAAATCATCACCGGGCAGTTCTGAGAGTAAAAATGTATAGTGAGTTGATCAACAAAGGCTTCTCTCCCTTGCTAGCTTCCATCCTACTTCCTACCTCTCCCCAAATGTTAATATTGTATACCTAAAGCTATCATTGAAAGAATTGTTTTCAAAGAACTATTTGAAATTATACCAGGTAATTTGCTTATGGCACAAACCTAAAGAGGCTATACAGAAAATAACTCCCTGATATTTATCGGCTAGCAATCATTTAGAGAGTGCACAAATTTTCATACTGAAAGTTCATATAAACAATTATCTTTTAAAAATGCAATATATAGGAGAACCTGTGGGTAGATCACAGTTTTAAATTTTGAAAGAATCATTTGAGAGTTGAAATTAATTATTGGAAACAATGCTCTAATTACTTGACATTCTGGAACCAATTTTTTAAATTAAATAATCAGTACACTGTAAAAAATGCCCAAGAAAAATTTAAATGTGTAATAAAAGTGTTTTGTAATATTCAAAATTTGCAGAAGCAGGTCTCTTCAATATTTTGAGGGGTGCCACAAAATTATTGATTTGGCTGTTATTTGAAAATAATCAGGGTTTTTTACAACCACAGTTCTAACTTAATTTTCTGAGCAGACAAATGGGTAATTAATTAGAAATAAAACTTTAAAAATAAAGGTGACCAGAAATTATTTTTCAAAAAATACTTAGTAATTCAAAGGTAATCAGTAGTATATTTTTCTCTAAAATTAACATACAGAAAAAAATAAAAATCTATGCTCATGTATTATCAGTCTCCAACCAGGTTGGCATAGCATTTATTAAAAAAAGCACCACATGAGACTTAGAAGTGTGAATAAAACATTAAGGACCAAGGACCAGCTCTTAATACTAAAGTACTGGTTACTAGTAGTTTTTAAATACTAGGAACTTCTTCCTATAGACACTTACCAGAATATTCTGCTTTAAACAACCTATTACTTTAAGCAACAATTCATCTTTCCAACACCTGTCAATTCATCTATTTCCTAAATTTCTATTATGCTTTAATTCTCAGCTTTTGGCCAATGCATACTTACAGCTGTTGGTCATTAGGGTTACAGCTGGCCTGTAATGAAGTAGTCTATGCAAAAAGAAAAAATTATTTCTGTTTCTTCTCATGTTCCAGTGGACATTAGCTAAAGCAAGTCCAGAAGCAGATAGCCAGGCCTATCCAGCAGCTGGTTAGCAACGTTACACAACTGGCCTGAAAACCACTCTTTCTGCGGCTAATTTGAGTTTACATTGAATAGGGAATATCATATGTTGTCAACTAGATTCCCTGGGATTTGCACATCTCACAAGACATCTGTATATATGTATTTTAAAAAAATCACAATTAGTCATGTGTATTTGGAATAAGTACCTTTGAAAATTCAGCTATGTAGGTGGTGATGCATTCTGGTTGCCAGAGTCTCCCTCGATTAACATCAAGGTGATTCTACACACAACTGTTTGACAATAGACAGTGGAACAGGTTGTTACATCAGTGAAGTAATCCAAAGTATGCCAATTGAAACAAAGAGGCCTGTTTCTCTTAAATGAACCAGCAGAGTATCACTGGAAGTCCTGCATCAGAGTGGAAAAATAAATTACATTTCTATCAAAAATTGTTTCCTAAAATGATGTCATTGTTTCTCCACATATAAGTCTATGAAAGTCAAAGAACTTATACAGTGGAATTTAAATAATTACTAACACCTGTAATCATGACTTATCATTGCAAGAAGTAGCAGTCTTTCGTCATTTCGTCCCATCAGCAGCCCAGTTACCCAATAATTGTTGAAAGCAGTAGGGAGAACAAATTAAAATGAATCTACTTCTTGGCATTTGCCAGATAAGCCACAAGTTAAATAGTCTCTTTAAATAAAAAAAGCATTTCAAGTCTAAAAAGAAAAAAAAAATCAGTGCTGGTTGATGAATATTTCCACTTCAAGCTATATTTATGTCAGAAAATCTTTTATTTGCCACTGTGTAAATTCGCAGCAAACTTTCCCTTGTAGTTGATTCATCACTGAAGCCGCAATGGTATGATTTAACTGTTAACATGGTCATGGGATGCGAACAGTTGAAAAGTAAACTAAGCAAAATATAAAACAGAGGTAATGATAAACTTTAAAACAGCTAATCCGCCTCTGAAAGAACGGGGAGAATCTAGGCAGATCTAAGGACAGAAAAGAAATTAAATCCAAAAATATTTTGAAAAACAGATTCTTTGGGAGGAAATAAATGGTGTCTGCAGAGTAGAGCAAAGAGCCTGTGACAGCAAAATATATCTTGGGCTGTGACAACAATATCCTTAGCAGAGCTGGCTGCTGAGGTTGTAATGGAAAGCTCAGACGGCTGGATGCAGCAAGCATTCATCAATATAGGAATAAACCCTATGTTCTGCCTACTCACAACTGTAAACCTACTTTTGCCCCACCTTGTATATAAGCATACCTTTTTTTAAAGCAAGTTTTAAAAAAATTATTAATACTTATTACAGACATTAAGACATGTTTTTCTAGGGGAGGCATGTTAACTCTTAATGTGCTGAACAAAGTCCAGTTTGGGGACTGTATTTTAAAAGCAACAGAAAAATCCCATCCTAGCTGGTTTGGCTTAGTAGGCAGTGATGGCGAACCCATGACACACGTGTCAGAGGTGACACGCAAAGTCATTTTTTTGGTTGACTTTTCTTTGTTAAATGGCATTTAAATATATAAAATAAATATCAAAAATATAAGTCTTTGTTTTACTATGGTTGAAAATATCAAAAAATTTCTATATGTGACACGGCACCAGAGTTAAGTTAGGGTTTTTCAAAATGCTGACACACCGAGCTCAAAAGGTTCGCCATCACTGGGCTAGAGCCTTGGCCTGCAGATTGAAGGGTTCCAGGTCCCATTCCCAGTCTGGGCACATGCTGGGGTTGCGGTTTTGATCCCCAGTAGGGGGCTGGAAGGGAGGCAGCTGATCAATGATTCTCTCTCATCATTGATGGTTCTATCTCGCTCTCGCTCTCCCTTCCTCTCTAAAATCAATAAAAATATATTTTTTTTAAAAATTAAAAGAATAAAAGCAATAGAAAAATCTGGAACTCCATTTCATGGAAGGAAGCATATGGCTTGAAACTAAAGATAGTTTAACCATATGAAGCATATTAAATTAATTATTATAATTTAAGTGATTTGAAAAATGTCTTCAGGTTTTATGACATATGCTTCTAATGATTCACATTACCTGTAAGTACTTCAAAAGCATGGGGATTCAGATTCTCTTCAGTAATTAGGGGGTCAAATGATATGCTAGCTGTATTAGAGAAAAGAGCCCCATGAATGCGGGCCATGGACCAAAATAATACCCTTCAAGGCAGATGGGAACCAAGCCTCAAAATTTTCGGCAATTGGACTATTTTTGAATACCACACTTAAATGCTTTGAGGAAATATTAGGGCCGTATCTGAAGAGTTTGATACAATATTTGTACTTGAAATTTAAAAAAAAAAAATGCATGTTTCTGCCCAATGGTTGTCTCTACTTTTAAAGGCCTCATCTCTACTTCTTAGACTATTCTTTGTGAGAAGTTTTTTTCATGTAGTACTACATCAAAGAGTCCTAATCTGAACCAGGCATTCTATTTATTTGTGTGTTTATCTATTTACTTACTTATTTACCTATTCCCTCATGAATTTATTGCACAGATATTTACTGAGCACCTACAATATCTGGTGTAGGCACTGCTTTAGGTACATGGAGATGTAGTCAAAAAGAGAAATAAAGTTATTGTCCTCTGTGTTTCCTATTCTTATGGGCAGACAACCAACAAATGAAAAGGAAAAAAAGAAGAAGAATTAAGTAACTCCAAATATTGGGAAAAAAAATCAGGAAAGGAAACCAATAGAGAGTGACTGGTAGGGAGATGTGACCTTCTTTAGTTTGGGTTGTTCATGAAAGCCACACAAAGCAGGTGACATTTGTTGATACTTCAAGAGTGAAGAGGCAGGGATGGTGTTTTTTATCTTGAACAGAGCAACCAGTTGATGGGCCTTGAGCCGGAAATGAGCTGCTCAAGAAAGAGTAGGAAAGCCTGGTGACTGGAGCTGAATATGTGGGAAGAGAGAAGAAATGATCTTGGGTGTTGGGCAGAGTGAGATGACTTAGAAATGCTTAATCCACCATAGGGAGTCTGTATTTCATTCAACCTAAAATAACAGTAACAGCCATAATAGTGCCGATAACAGAAAGGAACTCACAGAGTGCTTAAGATGTGCTAGGCACAAAACTTCATCTCTTCCTTATCACTACATTTCAGAAATGGGAAAATGAAACACAAAGAAAATTTCCCTAAGTCACCTACCATGTAAGAAACAAAGTTACTTTAAATACATACCTCCAATATACCTCTTAAATTTCAAATAAGTAATAAATATCCATATGATAAGTCTCAATCCTTCAAGTTATCTCATGCCTTCAAATATGCATTATATGCTTGCTCTCAGCAAAGCCTGAATGCTATCTTAGGCTTTTTTATTTGCCTGGACTTACATCTTACCAGGGACATGTCATGCAGGAGATTGCATGGTAAAGAAACCATGCAATTAATGATCTTTTTTAACAGGCTGAATAGAATTGTGGTTAAAGACACACTGTGGGCCCTCACCGGTTTGGCTCAGTGGATAGAGCATCGGCCTGCGGACTGAAAGGTCCCAGGTTCAATTCCAGTCAAGGGCATGTACCTTGGTTGCGGGCACATCCCCAGTGGGGAGTGTGCAGGAGGCAGCTGATCGATGTTTCTCTCTCATCGATGTTTCTAACTCTCTATCCTTCTCCCTTCCTCTCTGTAAAAAATCAATAAAATATATTTAAAAAAAAAAAGACACACTGTGGAGTGAGAAAAGGCTGGTTTTGTGACCTCAAATTTTTTATCACTCTAGGCATCATATTTACTTATTGCTACATTGTAGACAACAATAATGTTGCTTATCTTATGCAGGTGTTTATTCCTTCATTCAAAAAATATTTATTGTTTTGTATGTGCCACACACTGCTCTTGCCTATAAAGTGAAGCATTCATTTGAACCCTGCCCTGGTGTAATTTATATTCTATTAGAATAGGCAGATCTTCGACATGATTAATATAATGAGTTCGCCAAAATTTCTCTAATTGAGCTATCAGCTGTTAAAGTGTGTATACATTGCTGGGGGGACATCCGGTAGATGTTAAAATGTATAGCAACATATAGGGTATGTTAAGTAGTGTTAGATGCCTAGGAGAAAAAAATTAAAGCATGAAGAGTGACAAGAAGACTCAGGGAGGGGAAAGTGATTGCATTTTAGGTGGGGAGCCCAGATTAGGCATCACCGACAAGATGACATCTGAGGCAAGATCTATAAGAAAAAGAAAAGAGGAGAGGCAAAGATTGTGAATGGAGACATGGCCTGGAGGATTGGAGAAGGCCATTAAAATGAGTGAGAGTGCAAGATCTGTTAAGTCAGAGAAATAGCTGTGGTTCCTGAGCGAAATGGACAGCTAATGGAGTAAGAAAGTGTGGCTAGCCTTGTTTTTACAAGACCATTCTGAATGCTGTGTGAGAATGGACTTCAGTGAAGGAAATGTAAGCAGGGTAAGTCCCTCAGGAAACTAGTGCAATATTCTAGGTGAGAGTATGGTTGCTTGAACCAAGATAGCAGCAGTGGAGGTGGTAAGAAACAGTCATATTCTGGATATATTTTGAAAGCAGAAGAGACAAGATTTGCTAAGAGATCAGATATGAGATGGGAAAGAAAGAGAGGGTTCAAGAAAAACTGCAAAGTCTGGTTAGTGTGAGGAATCCATGTGACCCTATATATAGAGAATCGAAAGCACGGCTTAGTAAGAGATAACATTTAACACGTACTCCTTCATTTCTTCACCCAATAAAAATGTCCACGTTTCTGTGTAATAGGATTGTGGTCAGAAGCACGAATGTAAACTACAAATAGGTTTATACGTTTAAATCCTTATAGTAAATGTTCAATAAAGACTTGAGGGAAGCCCTAGTCGGCTGGTTTGGCTCAGTGGATAGAGCGTCAGCCTACTGACTGAAGGGTTCCAGGTTCAATCCTGGTCAAGGGCACATGCCTGGGTTACGAGCTCATAGGGGGCATGCAGGAGGCAGCCAATCAATGATTCTCTCTCATCACTGATGTTTCTATCGCTCTCTCCTTCCCCTTCCTCTCTGAAATCAATAATATATATGATAAAAATAAAATTGTTTTAAAAAAAAGACTTGAGGGAAGATGCTTACCCTTGGCCTTCATAAAGAATAGGCAGTTACTAACTAGATAGTTCGTACTTACAGAGCCTTTATAGAAGTTCCCAAAATGCTAAAAAGAATTAGAAGCATTAGGAAGGGGAGGGTATAAAAATAATTCATGTAAGAGAAAGATGAAGGATTTGGGGAAGTTACTACGATAAGTTAAATGCAAACCTACCTAGAACAAACCAAGGGGATGTTGAAACTAATGAGCAAGGCTCTCCAGGTTTATTTTAGGGTTAGGATAAACTTACATGGAACAGGAGATTTCCAATAATAAAGTCATTAATGTAGAGAAGCAAGATTAAATATAAAAGGAAGTTTTAGGGAAGAGTGCATTTTAAGCTATCCTGTTTAGAAAATATGTTTGATAAATGTGGACTAACTAAATAAGGAAGTAGACATTTTATTTCATCTTTTTTAAAATGGTTTTACAATAATAATGAAGACATTTCTGCCTTTTTGCACCTTCACATGGAGACCTTAAATTATTATCGTATATACTAGATCGACAAAAAGGGCCACTTTGTATACAAATTGAACTATTTTGTTATATTCCTATCGTGATGAATCCTTTTCTATTGCTCTGTAACACACATTTATGTGAAGTGTCTTTTGACACTAAAAGGAATATATACGACTGCCATCTGACCATTAGTTTCAGCCATTCACAGAAACATATTAGAAAAGCCACTAATTTTTGAAAATGCTGAAGAACTGAGGGGGCAGGAATCATGAAAGAATGCTATATTTTGCAGATATAAAACAGTGGCTATCAGAGTAAGTGAGCAATTATTCTAATAGCTTTCTTTTGAATATTTAATTAAATTATCAGCTTTATAATGAAGCTATTGACAGGCAGGTGCTGTTATAAATTTGTTCTTCCACCTGCTAACAAATGGCACTCAGTTATGGAAACCGCCTGACATTTTTAGGATCAGGTGCTTCTGTGGCTTTCTTCTGAAAGTATTCTCCCTTGGAACTTGCATTTTAATTACCGATTTCTTTTTTTCTGCTTTATTTCTATGTAGTGATCAAGGTGCTTGATTGAACCTTATTTAAATAGAATAGGCATTGTTTCAAACTAGTTTTGCATAAAATGTGAATATGAATACAGCAACTATGTGATTTATTTGAATCCCAAATGCATTAGCAACTATTACCTTCTGTCTTTCATTTAGCTGCCTTACAATAATATTAAGGAGAATATTATATGTGCCTAAATTACTAAATATTGTTTTTCAACTCTGATTTTTATTTACTTAAGACTAGCAATGTAACACTGCCTTTAATGTTTACTGCTTCGACTTAAATTTTTTTTCTTTTTAATCAGAGAAAATCAAATTTGCAAAATACAATTAAAATTTTCTCCAGTTATGTTACCTTTAGGCAATGCTGTCTTCTAGATTTGTAACATCTTCTGTTCTGGTGCTATGGAATTATAAAATGCAGTGTATAAGTGCACATTTCTAAAATCAACAGATTAGAGATTTGTAGAAATACTACATAGCTTATGTATTAAAAACATTTCCGGCACCTAAATTCATTCGTCATAAGTCTAAAGTTTCAAAGAGCAATAATTCTGTGTTGAATTAAAGACCTTAGGGAACTTTGACATTTTGAGGATATATTTTTAAATTATTCGGATAATATTTTAAATGTAAGATGATATGTCAATTCCTCTTTAAGGATCACCAAAATTGCTTTATTAATTTCTCCCTTAAATGTTTTTTAAACTACAAAAAAGTTACTATTGGGCTGAGATTAACGATGGAAAGTTTTAGACAGAAAGAAAAGTTATTCAGAAGGTTGCAAGCATTTAGAATTATAAATGAGGATCTTTAGGTGAACTATGTAACATCCTCAGTCTCACATAGAAATGCCAGTACTTACATTTTTAAATCCTAACCTTAATTTTCAAGTTGTATTAAAATGAAGTACTTTTATTTTTTCCAGAACTAACTTAATTTTACTACTTTTTAAAATTAATTTGTCATCTGTTTAAGAAACCATTTTTATGATTTGGAAACTATTGTAACTTACATCAGAAATCCCAGACTATTTTCCTATAAAATCTCAGAGCTTCAGAGCTATTTTTTTTTTTTTTTAGTGAAAAGCTTAAACTAACTCTTCAACTCTTTCAATTATATGGATTTTTCCTCATTATAAAAAACATCACATTTTATATCACAGGCTTATAAATTCCATTACTGTAATATAGCAAAGTTAGTTTATAAAACTAAACATTTCTAGTATGCTAGAGTCAGATTTCAGCATAGTGATCCTGAAATCTTGAAAAATGTGCTTAATGTTATTAGTCTAGAAATCCTAAAACCATCACTTAAGAAAAATCTTAAGCACATTACAAACTACGCATGCTAAATTTTAAGGAGAATGGCAATGCGGGTATTATTTATTATCCATATATTAAATTAAACAAGAAAAAATAGATATATACTCAGCATATTTTCACTGATAGAATTTTTGGCAATGGTATATTTGGCCCTTGCAAAAATTGAATTTAAGCTGTTTTTTTTCTTTCCTTTTTTTTTTATTAATAAGAAAAATAAAGTACAAGTACAAGCTGGACGAGAAGCTTTTAATTATATCAGTGGTTTTAGGAGAAATAAAACTGGGTCAGGAAATGATCTAACATCATGAGTGCAGTTCTGCTTTTTCCTGATAGAAGTCGCAACAAATAACCTAGTTCTTTCAAGGGAGACAACTAGAAAACAAGTTCACCGGCCGAAAGACAGAGACTTTCATCTGAGATCAAAATCACAAACTATGAGTTTTACTCTGGTTTCATGTCCAACTTACTTCCGGGCAATGGCCAAGTGACTTAAACCTCAAATGGTTTTCCAATAAAATGGAGATTATTATAATCTCTTCCCTGTGATGTTGCACAGAAAACAAAGCCTTGGTCTTAATGCTTTTTGAAGTTCTTCTGTAAGCAGTAAGGCATTATTAGGACATGTGTCGAGATTATCATCTGGAAGAAAATAGTATTGGAGAGAGAAAAAAATGAAATAGTCCTGTGACCAAATGTGGTGACTCTATTAGAGATTACATAGAATATTTTAGCAGACACACATATTACCTCTGTTCTGTCTACCTTGTGCTATTAAAAATAAAGCAAAGCTTAAAGAAGACATTACACAACATAAAAAAATTAAAAGTAAGAGATGGAACAGATCTATCTAGAATAGATGGACATGGAGAAATTAAGGCAAATGTTTTTGTGTCCTGGTAAGAACAATGTAATAGACGAATTACTTGGACAGAATTGAAGTAGAAAACTGTTATGGAAGCAAGGAAGGGTTGGGGGTCAGTGAGCACTTCTTGTGCAACTTTTAATTATGCAAACCCTTAGTCACACAGTTTTTAAAAATGGGAACATACGCAAGCTGAGAAACTCCCCCCAAAACCCACTTGCAGCATAACTCACCAAATCATTGCTCTGAAAGGTAACAAGGACTTTCAGCAAATGCAATTCTCTGATGGACCAAGTTGAAGTAAAATTACACTCTATTCAAACAACAGCAGAAACTACAACTAGAATAACAATAAAATGAGCAGTTTTAGCTTGACTTCTAATTTTAAAAAGACCATGTAATAAATTCTACTCTGGTTCTCCACTCTCCTTTATAAAGCATTTCAAAGCAGGCAAAGAATTAAAAAAATGTTTTTCTGGTTTCCTATGAAAGGGATATAATTTTCTTCCAGTTTTTGAAGATTTCAATACCTGTCTTAATGCAAACCATTCTGAAGTGTTTTAAAAACAAACAGAAATAATTCAGGCTAACGAAGCACTCGATCCTTACAATTTAACAGGCGAGATGTTAAGGATTAATAAATATATACATCTTCTTAATATCTTAACTATACCTATTTTTTCAATCCATTTGGTATAAAGAGTGCCAAATACAGCCTTGGGATAATATTCATTTTCAAATGCAAAATTTTTGTTCAAGGAGAAGTGTGTGTTTTCCTAATCTCTGATAATAAAGACACCTGTGGCCTTGTTGATCTTGCAAGTGAAGCTTGCGAAATTGTCACACACACACACACACACACTGCTCTCTCTTTTCTCACATGTAAAAATTCCATTAGAATAATCATTGGGCATTCATCAAGTTTAATGACAAGCTGACATTTTATTTTTTTAAAATTAACCTTTCCATGGCCATCTTACACTATTAAACTTAAAAGATCCCAACTGATGGGAGTGGGGGAAAGAGGAATTGCCCAGAGCACATGCATTAGTCAATAAGAAACACAGGGCTTTGATGTGTTTTGGCTATCACAAGCCAAGTTACTATTAATTATAGGTTGCTTTACCTTTAGACACATAATTTACCTTTATTAAATGTCAAATGCATTTTATATTATGTTTATACCAGACCCAGGCTAGCTGATGATTTTTTCTATGTTATATGATGGCAATAACTGTTATTATAAAACCTAAAGTATATTTGAGCGAGGATGATACCTAAAGCATTAACATCTCAGATATACCTTTAAGAGTCATCCATAGGAGGTAAAGATGAAACAGTTTAAGATCATTCCATTCAACACTGTATAATTTCTTTTGTTCAGCTGAATTAGTTTGAGGTCAGTGGAGTTTTTGATTTCTGTTTTATATAAAACCAAATACCCCAATCTAACTATGATTAATTATAGTCATTAATGCAAATTTGAACTTGGCATAGTTTGAGTTTACTAACCAAAAGAGGCAAGTTAATAAAGACTTTATTTTTGAAGCTCTATAATATATAAAATTTGGGCAGAAATACCAGTTTGCAAAGAAGTGTAATTATTTTTTTCTTTAAAGATTTAAGGTAAGTACATGCAAGATTTGTATCTGAAAACAATCTTAAACTTCTTCCTGAGCCTTCCAAAAGCATCAGTCAGTGAAGAGCATAGAATTAGCAATGAAAATGTCTCCAAGAAAATATAATTCTAACATTAAAAATAAAATCTGTGAAATAAATAATCCTTTGGTTTTAGTTCACTTTAATCAGAGCATAGAGGCGGAAAATTTATTTAACTCCCAATTAAGCAGTTGTCTTTTAAATTGGATAATGCAAAAAATGAATATTTTGGATCTGGTACATTTGAAAACCTAATTAAATTAATATTAAAATAGAAAGTACAACATTTTGTTTATTTTCATCTTTATTAAGTTTGTGACCACTCAATTCATCGTGTGTGATATGTGAAAGGGAAAACGAAGCCGTCCATCTGTGACAATTATGCCTGCCATAAGCACAGTAAATTTCCACTGGAAAAGCACAACCCTTTCTTACTTGCCACCCCCCTTATTTTTATAGCATAAATTTTCTTGCAGATAACACAATTGCTTTAAAGGACCCAAAGTCTTCTATTAAAAAAGTTAATTTGATAGATGCCAATGCTCATTCATCATGGATGTAACTGAAGTGCTGCAATGGTAATTAACTAACATAATTAAGGGTTGTGCTTCAATTTCAAAAAAGCCAACCATGTTGAAATGTGTGAGTGACTCAAAGATTGGCTATAGCTTCCAACAGCCACCAGGTTATACATGTCCCTGAAGCTGTCACATCTGTGGAATCAGTATCACGTGGGGAAGTAACAGATAAAATACAAATCACGGGACACATTTTGCCTACGTGGCATTACAGGGGAGACAGTGACTGCCCTGATCTCTGGCACAGCTGCCCAGACTAAGGATCCAGGACAGCAGGCCTTGACCTGCCCTAGCAACAAACCATAATTTCCATAGAAGACACAGCCCTTCTTTTGTTCAAACCATGTTGAGGCATGGTCCCTGCTGGGGACCTAATCTACAATAACTTTATGACCTCCTGCTTCCACAGCTTAATTATTTAGGATCAAATAGACAACATACATTCACATGACCCGAGAAGCCAAACCCATTCCTCTCTTCAAATACTCAATTGACCTTCCAAAGTAAATGTTTCCCCTTGACCCTCTGCCACTCATTTTCTCTTAAACTGCTTGCTAATGCTTTGAAAGGTCTCCTGATATTTTGCAAGCAGCTTTAAAGTAAACAAACCCTGACTGTATAATTCTAGCTTTACTGACTGGTGCACTGGTAGAAACTGAATCACACAAGGGGTCCAATAGGTTTAGCGTTATGTTTATCACACTACCCTTATTTTGCTCAAAGGTAAGTTAGGGCAGGAGGCTTACAAACCTGCAGCTTCTGTGTTAGCAGAAAGCTTGCTTTGTTTGATGCCAAGAGTACCTGCTTTGAAAGACTGAGACAGAATGGAGGATATGAGCACCCTAGGAAGAATAAGAAATAATTTGAAGCATCACAATATAGGTCATAGCATATTCCCTGGCACAAGTGAACTGGCTACATAACTTAACACCCAAATAATTTTGGGAAAGCTACCAGCGACAAGGTGCTGAAGTGAATAGCAAACATATCTTGTCTGTATTTGTTTACTTATTTTTTTATAATTGACTTTATTGGGGTGACATTTGTTAATTAAATTATATAGGTTTCAGGTGTACAATTCTGTAATACATCATCTGTATATTGTATTGTGTGCTCACCACCCCCAGTCAAGTCTCCTTCCATCACCATTTATCCCCCCTGTACCCTCTTCTACCTCTTGTCTTAATAAGGTTCTGTGGGTTCCACTTACAATCTGTTGAGGTTAACATCACTCAACTGTGTTGCTTGCCTTAAAAAATAAGTAATGTAAATGAACTAGAAGTTGAACAGTTGCTTTGTTTGTTTTGTTTATTTTTTAAATTTTTTTTGTTGTTGTTAGGAAGGAAGGGAGAGGGAGAGATGGAAACATCAATGATGAGAATCATTAATGGGCTGCCTCCTGCATGCCCCCTACTCGGGATTGAGCCTGCAAAGCAGGCATGTGCCCTTGACGGTAATTGAACCTGGGACCCTTCAGTCCGCAGGCCGGCGCTCTATCCACTGAGCCAAACCAACTAGGGCAGGTTTTGTTTATTTTTTTACGTTTAGGTGGTAGGGCAGAGCAAAGGAAGAATGAATACTGAAAGCCAGCTGTATAACTTTAGTATATAGGGAAAAAAGAGAACATAATTAGGTTTACAACATTAGTGGCCCATTCTAAAAGAATGCCTTTTTTTTTTTTGAAACAAACACAAACACAGTCCATATGAGTCCATTCCATTTTCGATGAATTGAAATGGTAGGAACGGGGAGTAATGCATCCACTCCAGTTGTAAATAGACATTTTCCTACATGTGAGTAGGTAATCCCTGCTGACATTAATGAGAGTGACCCACAGGCAGTGATGAGAGAATAGCCCCTTTTGCTTGTTCTCACATTATTCTAGAGTCCATTTTACAACCCAACTTGAAACTGGTGGAAAATGCACCCTGTGGGTTGATAATGGAAAAATGAGATTCACCAAGTGAGCAAACAGCCTTACTTCTTTCTGTGACGGGGAATGCAATGCAAAAGGATCTTGATTTTACCTTTTCCTTTCGTTCTTTCTTTTTTCTCCATTACCCGCTCTATTTAAGAACTTCTTCACGCTTGAAAAACTCCCTTTCCTGGTTCATGTAAAGGAGTAATAAAATCGTTATAGTTTTCCTTCGCCAAAAGGTTCTTTAGAGACTAATCTTAATTTAGATCCAGACACTGGTAAGTCAAACACATCAGTGTTGGGAAAACGAATTAGAGGCGAGGTCATTTTTCTTACTAATTTTTCTAAAAGGTGTTGCAGATTCAAAATGCTTTAGGAATGATCCCTCAACACTATGACCACATTACAAAGTCATGCTTTCTCCCCCTGTGACACATGGGATTCTCAGTGGCTTATTTTCGGAATCCACCTTGAGGATTAATTTTTTACTCACTGGTCTGTACCAAGGCTGAGATTCACTGTACTGAAGTGGAACAAAAATCAAATTTTGAAATAACTATACACTAAAGAGTCTTCCCACGCAATAGGTAGAATGGCCCCCAAATAACAACTTCTGCTTTAAAACAATATTCTTCAGAAAATATTTGTACAAAGCAGCATTGTCCTCCTCACAGAAATAAGCAGTCTAAAAATGAGTCTGCCAAGTTGTCCAAATTTTGAGTGCTTTACTCACATCTTTCCCCTTAGCTGAAATAATATGTTTGTTTATATGTTTTGATCCTAAGGAGAAAAGAGATAAGATCTCAAACTGGAGACTCTACCCTTGGGTCATAGATGAAAAAGAAGGCAAAACCTTCCTCCTGTCACTAAAAGCCTGTTATTATGTAAACACAAAAATAACTGAATTTAATGAAATGAAATTCCTTTTCTTTTTTACCTTTGTATACATAAAAATCCACAATAGCTAAAAGGCCAACTGCTAGTCAAATTTGGGAAACTGAAAGAAAGTACTTCTTAAGGTTTGGACTTGTTACACAGAAAGATGAGTTATTTAAAGCAAGATATTGGTTTGATCCATTAATTCAGGGGCGGGGAACGTGCGGCCCAAGGGCCATACAAGGCTCTTGTAATCATTTGGTCTGGCCCTGGGAAGGCAAGAGGGGGGAGTTAATGAAATGTTTGACCATTGTGGCTCAGTTGGTTGGAGTGTGGTCCCTGCACCAAAAGGTTGCTGGTTCAATTCCTGGTCAGGGCACATGTCTGGTAAGGGGCGTGCAGGAGGCAATTGATGGATCAATGTTTCTCTCTCTGAAGAGCAATACAAATATATTTTTTAAGAAGAATATTACAGTTGGGTAGACCTTGACATAAGTAAATATACAATTAATTAACAAATATTTACTGTACATCTGAAACATCTACCTCCTGCTCTACAAAATGACAACTGGGTCTCATTCAAAGTAAGTACTCTATAAATAATTGTTAAGTTGAATTAGTCTTTTCCACAAAATAATTTTATTTTAGCTAAGTATGTATGGTAAAAAAAAAAAAAAAAGACCTTTCCATAGTTGTCTTATGCATCCCAGTAAGAAAAAAATCAGATATCCAATCTCATTTAACAGGAACAGATTTAACTGGCTGTGGACATAGTCCAAAGATATTCTGTGCATTGTTTAGGTTTTCTAGGTTGTTTGACACTGTTGAAAAATCACCTAATAAATAGTTTTACAGTCTCAGATGTTTCAAGGTACTATTGAAATTCTATAAAATCCTTCAACAAATACTAGTCAAATTTCTTATTAAACATCTTAAATATGTGAAATAGTCTGTCCCTTGAGTTTAATAACCTTAGTAATTTCTTATATGGCATAATCTAATTTTGCTATTATCTTCATTAGCTACAAGACTCAGGTCCAATCCTACCGGAATCATGGAGACTCTGCCTCCCCAGAATTCCCAGAGGGGCTTGGAAATGCTGAGAATGAATATCCTATGTGCCGATCTGACTGATGATAGGCAGGATCAGGACTGACCACTGCCTCTCTTGGCCTCATGATGTCAGGAATGACTAGCAATAGACCATGATTTTTTGTGGTGCGATGTCCAAAAAAGAATGTATATGGGTCTAGGAATCAAGTGGTGAATATAAAAGATAATTAGCCCCAGTCAACATTACTCTCAGGGACCCACTTGTTCAATTGGTGTAGATGAGTCCAGTTCCCAGGGTGGGTACTCCCACAAGGGGACATAGTAGGGTACTATTGATGTAAAAGTTGACATTGCCACCTGGTGTCTTTTTGCACTTCATACCAATGAACCAGTAGGCAAAGATGGGAGATTCTGTATTGATTGGGATAATCAATTCTGGTTATCAGGAAAAAATAGGTTTGCTACTACACAAGGAGGGCAGAAAAAGTTGTGTCTGGAACCCAGAATATTCACTAGGGGAATTCTTGTTTTCATGCCCAATGATAACTGTAAATGGATCATGGAAGGTCCTTGAAAAATTAAAGTGTGTGCAATTCCACCTGGAAAGCACTTAGACCAACTTTAATATTGGGTAAAGGTGAGGACATTTAGAAAGTATAATAAAAGAGGGTGTACAGTCTGTTTGATGCTTCTATGTCTCTGGTTCTACTTTTGTTCATCAGTTTATGTTGTTCATTATATTCCACAAATCAGTGAGATCATGTGATATTTATCTTTCTCTGACAGGCTTATTTCGCTTAGCATAATGCTCTCTAGTTCCATCCATGCTGTTGGAAATGGTAAGGATTCCTTATTTTTTACAGCAGCATAGAATTCCACTGTGTAGATGTACCACAGTTTTCTAATCCACTTGTCTGCTGATGGGCACTTAGGCTGTTTCCAAATCTTAGCTATTGTAGAGTATACTCTTCCTATTTATTTTTTTAAAGAAGTTTGCTGCAAAGCAGTATGCCTGTATGCTGGCAGTAACGTCTCTTGTTTACTGTATCCCTTGATTGTATCATTTTCTCTTGTGCTTGATTAAATCTCCTACTGTTTTGTACAGTGACATGCTACACAGGCTTGTAGCCCAGGAGCTACATATAACTTTATATAAATCTTCAATTCATGTACCATACAGCCTAGGTGTGTAGTAGGCTACGCCATCTGTGTTTAAGTGCACTCTATGATGTTTGCACAATGACAAAATTACTTGATGAATTTCTCAGAACGTATACCCCTCGTTAAGTGATGCAAGACTGTGGTTGATTTTCATGTTGAGACATGGGGAGGTAAAAAATATTTTTTTCTAGTTTACATTAACAAAAAATCGTTTCCATTCTGAAACTAATTATACAATTCTTATAAGATCCTAACCAGATTTGTCACAAATCTAACAGAACAGACATTTCTGGTTAAATCGTTTGTTTGAAATCCATATATTTTTATGTTTTCATTTAAGACTTAGCTTTTGTTCAAATTATAGAAAAAGAAGTAAGTTGATATAATACTAAAGAAATATTAGTGCTTCAGAACCAGAGGTTTCTCTGAAGTGACAAAACATTTAGGAAAAAATTGGAATCATAGAAAAGTTTCAAAATATCGTATAAGGGATTTATAGGGAAACCTTTTATGCTTGAAATGAAGCATACAAGGATATTTACAAAACCTGGGCCCTCAGCACTCAGAAAGCAAGTTTTTTTTAGTAGGAGTTTAAAAATCAAAGCAGAAGTGAAAAGTGTATCTGTACATAGGCATTTTTGTTTATCAAAATTAGATGCTTTAGTGTTCATTTGTTTATGCCTGTCTTATTGCAAGACTGTGTTACTGATTGATATGTTCATATTATTCTCAATCTGCCTCCTGTGAAAGATTATGAGCTCCTGAAAAGTAAGAAATATCTTTCTTTTATTTTTTTTTAGCTCAGTGACTGGCCTAAATTAGGTCCTTACTATAGAATTGTTAAATTGAGTCATTTAGAGTAGGTTACACATCAAAATCTCTGACAATACAATCTTTCACATATGGAACACGTGTTCTCTGTTTATTAGTTGGAACAAGTCTGAGCTTTGGTGTTAGATATGGATTTGAATCCACCAGTTAATGAGCATATAAATTTTCCAGGCCTTATGATTTTTACCTGAAATTGGAATAATGACAGTTATCTCAAGGGCTGTGCAGAGGAAATGTGATCCTATTGATCAAACTCTGTGATAGTAGTGCAGTTAGGAGAAACTCACTTAAATATGAATTATCCTTCACCTGACAGAATTGGAATTTTAGCAAATGGTTTTATCCTTGTCTAAAAAGAAAAAAGTTTACAAGCAGTGATCTTGGAGTTCAGCAAGAAAGAATCCAGAAGAGTTCCACTTCCCACAACTCTGCTGTTTGCCTACTGAGGCTTAACTAGAAATGTAAAAGAAAAAGGAAAAGGGAGAGGAGAGGGACCAACAGCACTATTAGTAAAGAAGAATAGGACTTCTTGAGTTAGTTTTCCCATACTCATTTGTAGAATTAAAGAAGGGTCCTAAAATGCTTCTCTTTTTTTTCCCTTCCTCAGCCCAATTATGAGTGGTAAACACCTTGATGTAAATAATATGGGCTTTGAAGTTTGAGAGATTTAGTATTTTCTATGTTGATTAAATTGGTGTGTAGAATAGATGAGTAACACCTTTAGTCGGGCTCACATGGGCTAAGGTAGAGAATATGCTAATTTATACTGGGTGGGATTGGAGGTATAGCGATAGAGGTGGGTAACTGTCTTCATATGAGTTCACACTAGTTATAACTGAAGTATTTGAGAAGGGGAGGTAATGCTTCATTACCTAGAGTCTACGTCATTCAAGGGAAGATGGAGAGATATGGAGAATCAGCTATGGAGATACAACATTAAACATAAAATGAGTGTAGAAGACAGTAAAAACCCAGTTGGTTAAGACCCTTGGGGTAAAAAAGGGATTCTTCAAAAGATCTCTGTTCGCATGGGACTGAATTATAATGAGACTTTATTAATAAAATGAAATAATAAGGACAGAAATTTAAAAATGAGGCACATACAGAACTGATCAAGGAAAGATTATCAAGAGACTATTACCCAACTACTTATTTGTAAGTGAGTGTATTCTTACCCAACACTGTTTTCAGTTATAACTGAATGGGAGCTCTAATTAAATAGTTATTTGTGGTGTCCGAAGTCCAAGACACCAAGTAGTTCCTTTGTATGGGTTCATATGTTTTCCCAGAATAAATTTTAAAATACTCATGCTTTCCGTGAACAGAGGCAAGTGGGCCTACCCAGTTTCTGGCAAATTTATGAAGCAATACAAAATCCCTGCTTAATTCTTTGGTTTAAACAATATGCCGTTGACACAAATTAGTAAAGAAACAAACAGGTCAAGTGTCCAAAGAAAGATGTATAAAAAAAGGAAAATAAAATATATTTGGAACACACTGAATGAGTCAAAGCTAGAGCCTTGTACAACTTAGGACAAATAAAAACCCATTAATCTAGAAATCTTAGGGGGTCTACAAGAAGTCTCTTCTGATCTCAGACTGTATTTAGCTTTTAGATGAAAAAAAAAGCAATAAATCTCTCCATGTCAAAGGCCTACTTAGTAGAAATAAATTGAAAGTGCTTGGTCAATTAGAATGAACTAAATGTTCTTTAGGCAAATTAACCATCAATATATCCTTTAGCTTCCTGACATATTGAAAGGCAACCTGTGAAAGTCTGGCTAGTCAAAAAAAAAAAAAAATGATGATTCTAAAATTTGTTATCTTTCAACTCTATCCACCACCACAAGAAAAAGAGCTGTTTCTGCTCTATTGCATTTTGTTGAAACAAAAAAAAATAAGTTGGAGAAATAAATAAGCTGGACACACTACATAAAGATAGCATGGTATTGTGGAGAGGGAATAAAGAATAAGGAGCAAAGAACCAGGTTCTGTCCCAGCTCTGCCAAGCACTGTGTGTGTGACTTTAGGCAAGTCCTTACACTCTAAACTTCACAGGCTACATACTTGTAAATAAAAGAAAAACTATATACATTTTTCAGTTTCTCTGAATCCAAAAATATTTTTGGCTCTAAATGGAGGAAGGAAGATTTGTATATAAATTGTTTCAAAAGGGTCTATCCTATATAATAATAGTATGCAAATTGTCCCCGCGAACAGGATTTCCTCTGGGAGTTCAACCAGGGGGCGGGGCTGGCTGGGGGAAGGGAGGGAGTACCCGGCCAGCAGCCGCTAGGGACTCTACCAGTGCACGAATTTTGTGCACTGGGCCTCTAATAATACATAAAAGGGAAGATCCTGAAATGAGTTGTCAAGGTATCTCCAAAAATGATCTTCATCATCAAAAGCCACCAAAAAACAGGTAGTCAAATAGTCTTTTGTTGGAACACTTAGTAAATAATAATGGCTAATGTCTAGTGAGTACTTACTCTTCAATTTTATTTAGTCCTCAATACAATCCATTGATATAAACATAGATATATACCCATTGTGTACATAAGCAAACTGGGATAAGGTTACAGAGTTGGAAAGTTCTAAGAGACAGACCAGGATTTAACCTCAGACTATTCAGACTCCAAAGGTCATGTGTTTAATCATCATAAAATTATCGCTCTAGATTACTAACTGTAGAGGACAACATAGTAAAGCTGAACTTTATATAAATCTTCAAGTCATGCTTCTAGCTACAGAACATACATAAATAGTTAATACACAACAATGCAAAAATACCACAAAATTACATTAATACATAATAATGGAAGCTAGCATGTAACAACTCCTTCAGTATCTCTGCTGTGGTATTGGCCATTATTCCTTTTCCTTTGATTCGTATAAAAATATTTTTCTTAATTACTGAGAGTATTTGAGAAAAAAAATGATTCATTGATAAATGATTCTGTGGAAAGTGCTAGAGTAACTCACTGGATTTTAACACTCAGCATCCAAATACTATGGCATAAACTGGACTAAGAATTAGATGACTCCCATTCTAACTCTTGCTTTTACCAAATGCCTTTGGAACCTTGAATATTTCATCTCATTACTCTGGACTTCAGTTTCTCAATTAGAAAACAGACCTTTCCTCACGAATTTTATAAGATGAGGAGGTTAAATAAAAGAGAGGAATACTTTGGAGCTGGAGGAGTCTGGATAGAAATTTCATCAGTCATGTTGCCTTTCACAGGAGTCTCTGAGTCTCAGGTGCATTGACTGAAAAATGAGGTTGATAGTAATAACAACTTCCCTGATTTATTTTATACTTAGGGCCAAAGTGTAGATTAAATTAGGGAACTTTCTTTACATACAGTACTAATGTGCTGTACACAATAATGGGGTAAAACAACAACACCAGAAGTGTTTCTAAAGATTGTGGTAACATTCTCTCCTGGATATCACATATCTCTTGGGCTTCTGTGTTTTCTTGTTTATTCATTCACTTGTTTCCACAAATAGAGATTGATTTGTGTTGAGATATTAATTTTCTTTCTCTTGACCTTCATTTCTCTTCCCCCTTTTTTTGTGTTCCCTCCAATATGTACTGTTGCAAAATACTGATGCAAAGATTCCTTCCTGTTACACATAAGGACTAATACCTCCTGGACCTCATTAAAAATAGCATGGGGTTACAAAAAACTAATTAGTCACAGACAGAAAAATTAAGAAAATTACAAATAGTCTTAATTGGTAAATTAAAAAAATGTTTTACAAATTCAAATTTTGTTAAAACCTCTAACTTTATGTGAATCATACATAACTTTAGAATAGAAAAAATTCCTCGCAGATATTTTAAATGTAATGAACAAATACACATTGTTATTATATGTACCTCATTCTCTTTTACTCAGGTGCCATCTATATAAAGCCCAGAAATGAATGGTAATTTAAACCATCAAATTATATTTAACATGTTGCCAATGACTAGATATTGTATGTACTATTTCCCTCTCTTCTTCTTTGGATTACTCTAAATAAATATCTACTTGTGTTCTCTTTATTCTGTCAAGTGAGAAAGACTTTGAAAATGGAAGGTACCTAAATGATCAAGATAATATGGAAAATACAGTAGACATCTCAGACCTGTCACTTAACCATCCATAGTGCTAGCATGTGATTGACTGTCCAAATAAAGACACTTTTGAAACTGAAAGGGAGCACTATTAATAATTATACCAGGAAAATAGGAACAAACCAGGTCTCTCTCAGACACATCAAGGTGTATGGTTGACATGCAACCCAAGGTATTTGGTTCAGCCTCCTAAATATTTCCTAACTACAGTGTATCCAAAATATGAGCAGCAGGCCACATTCTGTCCCCTGGATTACTGCAGTAGCCTAATGGTAGTCTCTTTGCTTACACACTTGTCCTTTCCTAATCCCCACATTTCTAACCAATTTTCACGCAGTGACAAAAAACAATCTAATTTTTTTTTTAAAGATGGTTCTTTTTTTAAAAATATATTTTATTGATCTTTCACAGAGAGGAAGGGAGAGAGATAGTTAGAAACATCGATCAGCTGCCTCCTGCACATCCCCCATTGGGGACGTGCCCGCAACCCAGGTACATGCCCTTGACCAGAATCGAACCTGGGACCTTACAGTCCGCAGGCCGATGCTCTATTCACTGAGCCAAACCGGTTCTGGCAACAATCTAATTTTAAGACAGTGGCTCACAACTGAGAAATTTTGCTCATCTTGAGACATTCAGTATTATCTAAAGACAATACTGATTTTTCACTGGTTAGGTGCTGCTACTACTGTATCTAGTAAATAGAGGTCAGGAATGCTATAAAGATCCTATAGTTCCACATGCTCTCTCCCCACAACAAAGAATTATCTAGTCCCAAATGCAAATAGTGCCACAGTTGAGAAGCTCTATTTTAATATGTAAATCATATCATGTTATACCTCTGGTTAAAGCTCTCCAAAATATGTAAAATAAAACTCAGTCACCATACCACATCGAAGTTCTTCATCTCTTTTAAATTTTACATTCTATCCTCTGACTCCTAACTCCCTCAATTTCCCCCCTGCCTCCCCCTCCCCACCCCCCAACCTAAACTTCAGGCAAGGCTTCTCCTCTCAAGTCTGGCTGGATCCCAATCAGGGCTTCTGCCTGGAATGTGTTCTTTCCTAGGATTTTACTTGGCCGGCTTCATCTCATCCTTCAGGTCTCAGCTCCAATCCTATCTTCTCAGACAGTCCTTTATGATCACCTTCATAGCATGGTCTCCCCCACAGTCCCCACTCACTCTGTCACAGCCCATTCTCATTATCCCTCCAGGTATATTCTCTTCACAGCAGTTTCCTACTGAAATTTCATTTATTTATCTAGTTCCCTGTTTTTTATCCACTTCTCCCCCATATAAGCACTGGGAAGACCAAAGCCTTGTCTGTTTTTCTAATTGATTTTTGTCACTAGAAAAGCATCTACAGTGAATCACCTGATATATATATATATGTTAAAAGAAACAAAGATACTGAAAATTAGAGGTAAATTCAACTGAAAATTTAGATTTCCAATTGTAAGGTTTTTGTTTTTTTTAAAGATATTTTTATTGATTTCAAACAGGAAGGGAGAGAGTATATATATAGAAACATCAATTATGAGAGAGAATCATTGATTGGCTGCCTCCTGCACTCCCTGAACTGGAGATTGAGCCCACAACTTGGGCATGTGCTCTGACCAGGAATCAAACAGTGACCTCCTGTTCATAGGTTGATGCTCAACCTCTGAGCCACACCAGTAGGGCTCCAATTATAGTTTTAATGTTTAATAACAATATTAAAATTAATGACAGCAACTATCATTCACCAAGTTCAAATATCATTTATCATAGGCTGGGTACTATGCCAAACCCTTTACATTTATATTCTCAGTCATTACTTACAACTCTCCAGCTGGCCATCTATATTCCAGCATCATTCAATTAGCCATTCCTTGTCATGCCAAGCTCACTGTAATTTCTAGACCTTTGCACATGCTATGCTCTCCACTTAGACCACTGTTGTCCTTTTCTATCTCCCATTGTTATACAAAGCTCATATATGACTGACTGCTTATGACAAATTGGATTCAAGGTCTGAGTTCCCATAGCACTTGACTTTATCTCCTTCAAAGACAAAAAACTCTTTGAGGGCAGTGAATCCCCACTGCCTGTCTCATATCAACAGAATTTAAGAATGTAGTAGTAGGGATTTTTTTCTTGGTTACTGATGAGCAAATTGAACTGTACAAGAGTTTAAATCTTCCAGGCCCAAACAGTGTATGTGTAACTAGGATTCAATTTAAAGCCAAGTGGAATACAAAATCTGAATTTTAATTACTCTCCTACAGCAGATATGCAGCATTGGACAAGCACTTCATCTCTTGGAATTTTGTTTTGCTCATCTATAAAATTCCCAGTGTGAGTGGGATGGGGAATTGGTAGATCAGATGAACTCTGTAGCTCATTTCAGCTCTAACATTAATGAGTTTAAGTGCCTGTACAAAATACGTTTTACAGTTAGAAAGTATTTGACAAATAGACAAATGAATTTATTGTTAAATTTTACAGAAAGATAACATAAAGATTGTGGACACACCAAACACTTTCTACCTTTAGCAATACCCCTTCTTTATAGCCAATTTTGAAAATAACCCTTTCATTCACTTTGTAGGAATTCTCACTCTTATTCTTATAGGAAAAACAGGTAGGTATGCTCTTTCTCTACATAAAAATTGCATTTCCTTGATAGGTGAATATTGTAGGCTTTCAACCTCCTTGTTTATCCACTCAGGAAACTGGTTCATGCCTCACAAAACCGCACACCCATGCGAGTAGCACTTAATTAGGAACGAGTCAGTAGCTGGGCTATAGGCTCAGGTTGAATTAACTCACTTGAATTAAGTCTGGATTTTGTTTGTTTCATTTGAATTGCAAAGTGACAAAATTTTGCACACCATCCACTATAGATTTCACGTATTCAGAAAGAACATAACACTTTCATCCATTTATTTTTTAATGTTAGTGTAAAAACATTAGTTGGAATCTGATATCAAATTTTTCCATGTAAAAAAAAGAGATTTTAAAATTTGGCTAGATACACTTAGACATGTTTAAATGTAAGCAGTGTCCTATTTTGCCAATTGGAAAATCACTGTTAAAAATTTATGAAAATGGCTATGATGTACATTTTAACAGACCTTTTGGAGTCATCAATTTTAGTTTTCACCAAGTGTGTCCAAGACAAAACTGGGCATTTAAAATGGAATATGAAAGGAATTCATTCCCTTTATCAGGTGCAACAGCCAGCCTGGTATCTGTCCTCTTGTGTAGTCCCCTTCTAAACCTGTATGACCAATAGCACCCAGCAGCAATGATGACATGTCACTTCTAAGACTAGGTCATACAAGTCACTGCATTTTCTGCTTGCTTTTCATGTTGCTCTATTTCTTGTATGAGTAGCTTTGGGGAAAGCCAGCTGTCATGGGTTGAAGAGAGGTCTCCAATCAACAGCGTGAGAAACGGAGGCCGCCTGACAACTGCCATGTGGGTGATCCTGGGAGCAGATGCTTTAGTTCCAGTCAAGTCCTTAGGTGACCACAGTCCATGCCAACACCCGACTAAAATCTCAAAAGAACCACCCAGCTCAGCTGCTTCTGAATTCCTGACCCGCAGAAACTATGAGCTAATACTAGTATATGTTTATAGTTTTTAGCCGCGACATGTTTGGGTAATTTGTTATGCAGCTACTAACAATTAGTACTGCAGGGAATGAAGACATTTTCATTTACCATGTATGTATTCTTCCTCCTTTAACAAAGCCAGGGAAAGAGAGATGAAAACTTCAGTGGCTGGACCACAGAGAATCTTAATAAATAATCATTAAAATATAAAATATAGTTTTCGAATTTGGTTTACGGAATTACTTGGGGCCTTGGTGGAGCATTTGATTACTAAAATTTAAAAGAAATATAGAAAAAAGAGATGATCCAGATAAAAGAAATAAAAGCAACTGGAGAATATAGTCCTGATGGAAAAGGCATACATTATAATAAATGCAATCAGAGCAGTAGTTTTAAAGATTTCTATGTTTTACTTTTTGTGTTTGGGTTGAGAAAGTCTTTCTTCAAATGAAAGAGTTTTTGGAAACATAAAACAAAGTCATAGCCAATACGTTCCTTTAGTAACCTTAGAAAAAAATGGAAGAGAAACTGGAAAAGAATGGGAAAGGACACTGAATGGGCTCCCCACTTGAAAGTCCACCATGTAATGTCGAATAGAAAATATGATAGAAAATATTTCTTACACATTTCCTAATATCAGGGAGAAGCTTTCAATATTTTATTTGGTTTGATAAGAATATTTCTGTAAAAATAGGTCTGGAAATCTACTTCTGTTCCTAGATACTGGAAAATAGAAACTCAGCCCTTGCTCTATGCTTTATAGGGCTTCACTTTGGTCTTCTCCAGCTGTGTCCTATCCTGTGGGTGAATATACTGAATATTCCAATTTAAGCAATAATATTTCAACCCTCTATGTTCTCTCTACATTGACATTTTGGTATCAAAATATAAACTCTATAAATGTATAGAAATGACAATGTGAGCCTTGTAAATTATATATTGACACAAAGTAATATAAAATTTTCTTTAAAAAATTATTGATATCAAATATGATAAAATAACAAAACTATAAATGCCCAAGTTAAAAATAAAATAAATATAAAAATTAAATTAAAACGTGGCCTTCATTTTCCTTTTGTAGACCAACAGACAAATTTTGTTTATGCACATAGTGTTTCTTAAAACCTAAATTCATTGATAACATTAAAAAGTCAAGAAATTTCACAGAAAATGTATATTTGGGGGCTCTGTTAAAATATTTGATAATATAGGACTAATAGTTTCAAATAAAAATAATTTTCTAGAGCCAGAAGCTAGTCTATAGAAAGCTGTTCCAAGTATTATAGCTTATATATGAAAAACTTTTATAAAAATTTTTTTTTCAAAAATTTAACATATATTCTAAAAGGTATTTGATATTAAGCAATATCAAGTAGTGGAGCTGAAAAAATCATCTAAACTATTAATAATAGAAAACATCAGTTATGTTAGAGGAAAGACAAATCTATTTTGATTCACTACAGGAAACATCAAATCTCTATCCAATAGAGAGAAACATAAAATCATTGTCCAATAAAGAGGCAATCAAAGAGTGTGCGGCCAAAGTTTAGAAAAAAATATTATAGATGGATGTCAAGCAGCTAGTTAACAATATCTTTTGTTAGCTTTCTGAATTTTAGGATGTTTGAAATACATCATATCTCTATATATCTCCATGTCATATTCTGAGGAAGATGAAGACTAACTGTTGATTACAGTGCAGACTGTGGAAGGGAGAACAGCTTTAACCCCTTGGTATGACCTTCTGCATTTTGGCCTTCACATAACTACTCCTCACAGTATTCAGAATCCTTGTCATTTGGAGCAACCAATTTTTCATTCATGAAAAGTTTTTTTTTCTTCTGATGTGTAATAATTAAGGGTATGGAGCATAGCAGTTAGGCAGACATGAATCCAATCCAGCCTTCCCTCCTACTAGCTGTTTACCTTAGGCGAGTTCTTAACTTCTGCAAGTCTCAGTTTTCCTATCTCTACAATGTGTGTAATAACATGTACTGCATAAGGGTATTGTGACAGGTGAGAGCCAGGATCAAGTATGGATTCAAGACCTGACATACAATAGCCACTACTGACTACTGCAGAACTGCAATTAATATAACGATAATGAGAAACAAACGGACGTAGAAAACATGTAATTACTTTCAAAGAGAATGGGGGATGATTTTACTCTAATAATGACTTTGAAACAGAGTCAATTGCCAAGGAAGACATGAAACGTCGCAGAAAATTTTCAGACAGTTTTTTCAATTGCATTTGTTATAGATCTGAGCATCCCTCAAATAGGAAGGAGCAACAGAAGCAAAGACCTCCTTGCAAAGCCACCAGAAAGAAGGTGCAGAAGAATGCAGTTGTTTGTAACCCAGCACCACACTCGGGAATTTACACAAAGGCCTCTGTTTTGTTTTGTTTGTTTGTTTGTTTGTTTTTAATACATATATATATATATATATATATATATATATATATGCTCCACCCCAGCTGCCCCAAAGCCCAGCCATTCAAATTCGCTAGAGCAGATATCAGTTTGTTTGTTTTTATCACTGACCAGCTTGTCGTCTTACTCATCACTACATCCACAATGTAGGGCTATTCTTCTAAGAAAATGGTTCCATTGTGGGTTTGGCAATGAGATCTTCCGTTCAGTTCAGCCAAGCTTATTTCTTTTGTTCAAAGGAAAGAGCCTGTTTACAAATAATCTGTGTATAATTAGTTACCTGATTCCAAAACTGTTTTATTTTTATTTCCTCTCTTCCTTGTGAAGCCATCTGGGAAAGCTGATTACTCCTAAGTCATTATAAGCTAATATGCAGTCTAGCTAGGCTGGGTTTTGACTCTCTCTGTTAATGCTGGTTAAATACTTAAAACTAATTAGACCATTTTAATAGGTGTCATTTATTATATAATGCTTCTTAAGAAAGAATCTTATAGTTCATGCTGATATATCCTACCAATTATATATTTATAAATCTTAGTTTGTGTGCTCCAGTTCGGTTATGCAGGTTTGTAAGAAAAAGGTAATTCCCGAATGAAAGAAAATTACATGGATGCATAGAACAATGTCCCTAATGAAACGAAAGTTAGAAACTCTGTTAAGGTTCAAGAAAAACCATAAAACACTGAATAGTGAAATGCTATTCACCTCTGTTATTTCTATACTGGAGGCCTGATGCACAAAATTCGTACAAGAATAGACCTTCCTTCCCCCAGCTGCAGGCACCGGCTTCCCTCGTAGCCCAGGCTTTGTCTGGAAGGTTGTCTGGTCTAATTAGCATATTATGCTTTTATTATTATAGATGTGATTAGAATTCTTGCATTAGTGATTGGTTAGATAGAATACAATCCAGACAGCAAATTTAGCTGTGCAAAGTTTCACACCTGTCTTAAAACTGTGAGCCAAAGGTTCCATTGCTCCTGCAAATCTCAAGAGATTCTGAGTACTCATCTAGTTACGAAGAGACAGCTGATTCCAAAATGTATTTCCAGTTCTCTTTTATGTCCAATAAATAAGAAATGTATATCTACTTAAAAAGGAATTTATGTTATGGGTATATATGCATCCTTCTTTCTCTCCTTTAGGAGCAATCCATGCTTGCTTAATTTTTTGTGTTTATGCTCAGCACCAGTGTTTAGGTTCGTTATATGAAATACAGATAAGGATCTCTAGTTTCTTCTGAGAAGTTCTGTACATTCTAGAGATTTAAAGGAGAACTAAAATGGATTAAGATGTCTTGTTAATTCTAGTCAACACTCACATACATACATATTAAAAACACTAAAAAAATGTCACTGGCTTTCAGTTAAAATTAAAAATAAGACTTTTATCTAACAAGATTCGGGTTCATCATCCTGAATTTGCATATAGTTCTGTGCAGAAGTGTCTTAAAACCCTATTAATGCATCTAATTAATGTAATGACAGAGAACTTACGCAGCATCTAATGAAAGAAAACAAAGATTAAATTTAAGTTAATCAGCTTTGAAATGTAAACAAGCACATTCAATCATTAAATGATTCTGTTTATTTTTAACAGGTTCTTAGGAGAGCGTCAAATAAACATCCTACCATTTTTTTTTCCTGGTTTGCCCCAAATGTTTATTAGCATCATTAATCCATTAGTAAAATTCCAAGGAGACATTTCATGCCTGCTATAACCCTTTTCCACGTTTTTGATGAATGGAGACAAGCAGGTAGCCAATATTTTTTCATACAATAAATTATAAAATAGTTCACGGATGTTTCAAAAGTAGGGCCTTCTAAATGATTAAAATAAAAGTGAAAACTGGCACTAATAATAAAGGACATCGCCAATTTGCCATCTCAAGGTGTCTGTTCTCTGCTTTGAGAGCTCAGCCTCACTAGTGTTTCTGGTAAATATGACAGCAGTGGGTTTCGGAATCTGTTTCTAGCAACCAGATAGCCCGGAACAGAGGGAAATGTTTTTACATTCTGCAGAGTTTGGAGATGAAAGAACCAATTTCAGTGTTGATGAAGGAAGACATCATTCAGCAGGTGTTGGGCAGCCATGATGTAATAGCATTCCTCCATACAGCTTACCAGTAGCAAGTCAGAAGCCCAGAATCATCTTGACTTGAGGAAAGCCTATTTGATTCTCTGTATTCTCCCTCAAATACCAATGGTCTGTTTTGTTGGTTTGTTTTGCTTTGTGGTTAGAATGGCTTTGTACTTATAATTGAAGTATTATCTAATTGAGATATTAGTATTATGCTATGTGAGATAGATCTACTGTGTATTCACCTCAGAATCCTCACCATTTCTCTTGTATAGCCCAATGTGGAAGAGGGATATGTTTCCTGCCCAATCTCAGGGTTACCCATTACTTTTGGCATGCTAGCCCTCATGTCTCTCTGACTCAATAAAATATATTAGCAAGCAAATGATTGAAAAATAACTTCACTATTGAGGTCACCAAGAATTCCTTCTAAGTTATGAGATCAGTAATCTATTCCTAAATTCAGAAATGCTACCTGCTATCATTTATTCAACAATTACTTTCTTATTATGATAAGAGCATTTAGCATTAGAGATACCCACTTCACAAAATTAAGTGTACAATACAGTATTGTGATCTACAAACACAATGTTGTACAGCAGATCTTTAGTATTAATGCATCTTATATAACTAAAACTTTATACTCATTGAACAACAACTCCCCATTTCCCCTTCTCTCAGTCCCTGGAAACCACCATACTATTTTCTGCTTCTCTGAGTGTGACTATGATAGCTATCTCATACTAGTAGAATCGTGCAGTATTTGTCCTTCTGTGATTGGCTTATTTCACTTAGGATAATGTCCTCTAGATCCATTCATGTTGACACATATGGCAGGATTTCCTTTTCTTTTTTTTAAAATATATTTTATTGATTTTTTACAGAGAGGAAGGGAGAGGGATAGAGAGTCAGAAACATCGATGAGATAGAAACATCGACCAGCTGCCTCCTGCACATCTCCCACTGGGGATGTGCCCGCAACCCAGGTACATGCCCTTGACCGGAATCAAACCTGGGACCTTTCAGTCCGCAGGCCAACGCTCTATCCACTGAGCCAAACCGGTTTCGGCAGGATTTCCTTTTCAAAGGCTGAATACTATTTCATAGTACATATATGACACATTTCTATGCACTCATTTATTGATGGACATTTAGACTGTTATCAACTCTTAGCTGTTGTGAATAGTGCTGCAATGAACACTGACATGCAGATGTCTCTTTAAGGACCTGATATCAAGTCTTTTGGAAAAGTACCTAGAGGAGCTCCTATTGTATGGCAGGCATATTTCTAGGGGGGTGGGAATACATTAGTTACAAAGGAAAAAAATGACATGCAAAACCCCTTAATAGTGAGCTCATTCTACCAATCTGTTACCATACTGTGGTTGTTCAAATATCTATTCTCCTTACAACAAAGTCATATTTTTGGAAAACAGAAATGCAATCATATCACCCTCTTGCATCAAACAGTTCAATGGCATCCTTTGCCCTCAAGATAAAATCTTGACAGTGGCCATGCAGCCCTGCCCAGGCTGGCCTCTGTCACTTCCTGAGCTCCCTCCTGCATCCTGCTCACCCGCATCACCTCCAACGCTGCTCTTCTGCCACCTTGGCATCCTTTCAGCTCCCTGAATGCATCCTCCTCCCCAAGTCTGTTCTTTGAGCAAAAACCTCTCTTCCTTATTTTTAGCAAACCTGTCCAAATATTATGTCCTTCAGATCTCAGTTTAAATACAGCTCCGACTGGGAAATCTTGTCTGAGTCTCAGACTAGGCTGGATGCCATTGTTTCTCATTCTTACAGCACCCTGTACTTTTATATAATAGCAGTTATCTCAATTTTAACCAAAACATAGTCACTTAATTATTTGTTTAAAGCCCATCTCCCCTAAAGAACCATGGGTGGGGCATAAGCACAGAAACTATGTCTCCCTTATTGCCTACTGTCTTCTCAGTGAGAAGCATAGTATCTGTTGCATTACAGAGGCAAACAAATATTTATTGAATCATTGCAGGAATGAACTGTGCAGTGTCGCATACGTCAATGGTTTTCTAGCCTTTTTTAGTCATAGCTCTGTTGCGTTACCTAATTGTGGAGGAAACAAGAATTAATTTACCCACCGATCTTTATAGATTTTAAAGCACTGAAAAACATAGTTGTAAATCATTCTCATTAAAATAATCCTATATAATAAAAGGTTAATATGAAAATTGACCCTAAAGGTGGAATGACCAGAACGACCACTGGACCAGTCACTATGAGGCACACTGACCACTTCTTGGTCCCTTTCCATGGCTGGCAGGCTCCAATCGCCTGATGGCGACCTGGGAGGGGAACCGGAGGTGGGTGGAGGGGGATGCGGGCAGCATCAGGCCAAGGCCCCTGCCCCGCTGGTCACCACACACACAGAGGGTGACCCACGGCAGGGGGCAGGACCGGGAGCAGGTGGAAACAGCCTACCTCTCAGTCCCTTCCCCCGGCCGTCAGGCACCAATCACCCAATGGCGAAAGGGGAACTGGGGGTGGGTGGCGGCAGGGGGAGGGGCCAGCTGTGGGCAGCTAGGGAAGATGGCCTTGATCACAGGCCAGGCCTAGGGACCGTACCCGTGCACAAATTTCATGCACTGGGCCTCTAGTTCCATATAATAAAATGCCACTTATCAATAAAAAGAAATAAATAATGACAGATGCTGCATCATGAATGAATCTCAAAAAGATTGTTAAGTGAAAGAAGCCAGACACAAGAAACCATATATCATATGACTCCATTTATATGACATGTCCGGAAAAAGCAAGTTACCAGATACAGAAGATGAGTGACTGCCTGGGGGTGGGAATGGGGATTAACCATAAATGGTCATGCAGGATTTTCTTGAGTGGATACAAATTTTCTCAAATTGATTGATGGTGATGACATGAAAAATATACCTCAGTAAAGCTTTTTAAAAAAGTGACTATTAAAAAGGATAGCTGAGTTTCAACTGACTTTTCCCATATAACTACAATTATTATCCTTTGTTTTACTTCTTCCAGTTTGGCTTTTAAGAACACATTGAACTTGCATTGTTTCCTTATAGTTTCATGGGGTTCCTCTTGTCTAGCGATGGCTAACCTGTGGCTGTCATATTTCTCTAAAAGAACTATACATACATCTACTAAGTAATTAGATCCTGATTAGCTGGCTGGTCCCCAGCCATCACTTATTAGCCATCTTTGAGATAGACCCTCAAATATCTCTTTCTGGCAGGAAAACATTGTGGAAAAGATGAGTCTTGGAATAAAAAAGTACTGCCTCTGTGGATAAAATAAAGGAAACATTGAAGAAACAAATGGAAAATATCACACTTTCAGGCAATTACAGATTCTTGGCTGAAATTCAGTTTCAGGCTTATCTTGTAGGGAGGAATTTTTAAACACTTCAAAGTCCTACCCAGTGTCATAGCTGTCACCTTAATCTACCCCCAAAACATCCATTTCAGAAAGTTAAAGTTTTAGAGCGCTGTACACTGCTGAAGAATTCTGTAATTAGAGCAAAAAAGAACTGAATGCCTACAGGGATTTTCCTTTTGATATTGTGGGGAAAGTCAAAGAAAAATGATTGAAGAACAAGGATGTCTTGAAACCACATTGCAAAGCATAATGATTCATTCCTGACCAAGGGTGAGGTAACCCCAAAATAAAAATATAAGGTTATTTATCACACCAATTTCCAGTTATCATCTATGTCAATTATGAACTTAAAACGACTTCCAGAAACAGGGAGGGATGTAAGTAGGATGGACTATAATCCAGGAATTCAAGAATTAGAGGCTTTCACAAGAAATAAAACAGATCTCAGATTTCATTCTATTTTTAGAATTATTTTCCATAGGAGATGTCTGTTTGATATTTTTGATGATAGTTTCTTGAGCTTAAAAGTAAGTTCAGGAGGAAAAAAATGTATTACTAAAATTTTTAGCAGTGAACTATTATTGGTAGTGTAATAGTCTTGTTAAATAGCAAAGCTTTCATATGTATAAATTAACAGCAATAAAATATATATCCAGTTTATTATTTTGATTTATTTTACTGATATTTCTTCCATTACTGTTTTCATTTATACAATATGGCAATGATTTTTACTGTTTCCCTATATTTTCCCATTTGCATTGGAATAAATGTAAATTAATGTAAATTACCATACTGCATCTTCTCTCCCATAGCTAAGAACACACAGACAGTGATAGATCTGTGTAGAGCTTTATTTGAATTAGTCACATGAAATGTTCTGATTTGGGTTTAAAACACAGAAACTGAATGCTGAATTTTAAGTTTTCACTCGTTTCTTCTGGTATTTAAAGCAAAGGTAGGAACATAGGAAAACAGTGTCACGTCTCTAAGAATTTGCAGGGACAAATCAGTTATTGGTTCTTGTTTTCCAACATGGCCAAGTTTCCCTATAAATTGTTACTCAATAGAATCCTAAAATGACCACAACTTTTCTAAATCATAATGAAACTAGAGAAGTCTCTTTGTCTTTAAAATAATTAAAATAAAATGTGTGTGTGTTTTAGAACACTTTAAAATGTTTCATAAAGAAGGGCTTTCACCTGAGCAGAAAAGGGGGCACCTGGTTCTTTTTTACTCTTATGTTCATGGGCAGAAAGGGATGAAGGACATGGTTTGATTCAGAATTATCTTTCTACTTGAGAAATGCTATTTGGTGTCTTATAAGAAAACTGATTCATCAAATCTTTAAATTCTGCATGGCATTGAACCTTTGGACTTAATAACTTATTTATGAAATAAGAAGATAAACAAAATGGCCTGTAAGGCCTTTTACAGTTAAAGAAATATACAGTGATCCTGATGAAATGAATGCTCAGAACCATGCAGAGAATAAGCCATGCTCACATCACACTGGGTAGTGCTAGTTGTAGGCCATGCATAAGTGAAGATAATGAAAATAGCAAATAATCAAAGATTAAAGCACTTTGGCTAGTATAGATTCTACCAAAAAAATAATGATATACCAGTATCTCTTTTTGTTATTAATTTTTTTTTGTTTCATTGCCACATTTTAATGTTTTAAAATTTGTGAGTTGCCATGTGTGTCTGTGTCCACGTACAGAGTGTATGTTATAATATAAAGATACTATATTATTAGAGGCCTGGTGCATGAAATTCATGCACGGGATCAGGGGTCCCTTAGCCCTGCCTGGACCCTCTCCAATCCTGGATCCCTCTTGCAATCCAGAACCACTGGCTCCTACCCGCTCACCTGCCTGCCTGCCTGATGCCCCTAACTGCTCCCCCTGCCAGCCTGATGGCCCTAACTGCTCTTCCCTGCCAGCCTAATCACCCTAACTGCTCCCCCTGCTGGCCTGATGCCCCTAACTGCCTATCTTCACTCCCCTCCTGACCTGATCCCCCTACCTGCCTATCTGCTCTCCCTTCCTCTCCACGCCCTTTGGACCTCCAGCGCAGGCGTGCTGAGAGCTCTCCGCCACTGTCCTAATTGGTCGTTATGTGACGGCATCCCAGCTAATTTGCACATTCCTCTATTATTAGTATAGATGTGCACAAGAGTAATACTAAAATATTTAATAATAAATTTGTTACAGGAGACACATATGGAAGAGATCCACATATTGTCTAAGATCTACTGGTATGTGTTTTTCGGGGTGTGTGTGTGTGTGTGTGTGTGTGTGTGTTTGTGTAATGAACACGTGGTTTTTGCCTGTCTGATGTCCATCCCTACCTTCCTTGTTCTTGCATTAGCTTCTCCCTTCATTTTGCCATTGGCACAACTCCCAATTTTAGGCCATATGAATGAGTAGGTTGACTTGCCCTAGATTCCATAGGTGGACAAATGTCTCAAGACAGCCAACAGAGCAGTTTATCTTTCTGGCCACACTGATTAATTAAGAAATGGGCATATTATAAGCCAGACCAATGTAACTCGGTCCTAGGGTTGTATTGGTGCTATTAGAAAGGCGAAGCTTTCTTATTCTCCCAGGATTCCTGAGATGGTAACCTGAAGTATATGCAGCTACTGATGACTATCTTGTTTCCTTGAGTAAAAATCTGGGGGGAAAAAAAAAAGGTCAACAAAATAAAAAGCAGAGAGTGAGAAGATAGAGAGAGAGGGAGGGAGGGAAGAAGGGAGGGAGGGGGAGAGAGGGGGAGACAGAGAAAGAGAGAGATGTCTGAAAACAATATTTGAGTCTATTGACCTAACCATTCCTGAGTCTCCACCAAATGCTTCAGTTCTGTGAGGCAACACCTTACGCCTTCATATGCAGCCAGTTTGTGCTGGACTCAGGAGATCCATGATAAAAAGGGAATGTGTTTATCACAGGTCATCTCTGTCTAACCCTTTATCTCCCTTTTATGCACCTTTTGCATTTAACACAAGCATTAAGCTGTCTGAGAAGACTTTCTGGAACCTATTTACCTTGAGTTAGATGGACATCCTCTATGCTGGTTATATGACAGCATTATTATTTGTTAATATCAGTATTTCCTCCACTATGTTTTGTGCTTTGTGAGGTCAGGAACCTTGCTTCTTTTCCCTTATATCCTCAAACCCTATCAGAAGCAGCTGAATACCACTTGAAGATTTACCAAGTACAATGCAATGAGTTTGAAGCTTTTCAATATTTAAAGACAAGGATCATGTCCCCTTTTAACCTTTCCATCTCTGGGACAATATACTCTTAATTTTAACCTATTCTCCTATGCACTTTTCTCCAGTGGCCTGTCTTTCTCAATCTCTCGCTTTGAAGATTTTAATTTATTTATACATTCATTAAACAATAGCTTAAGTGTCTCTTATGACTTAATAACTGCACTAGGCATGAAGAATACATTGTTGAACAAAACAGTATTCTCAAGGACCTCATAGTCCAGAGTGTGAGACAAAGAACGATTACAATGTGTGATTTGCATGAAAATTTTATAGAGGGGAGGACCCCATGGCAGGAGATAGGAGGGACAGCAGTCTGATTTTAAGAGGTTACTGGAGGAGGTGAAGGAAATGACTTTAAGCTAAATGTGGAGGTGTGAGTAAATGGTAACCTGCTCAAGGAAGAAACAGGGAGTGTCCCAGGCAGACTGACCAGTTTTCCCAATGAGAGAGTAAACACAGTTGAGAGGCAATAATATAAACACTTACTGATCACCACAAAGTTTCTTTTTCACTAACATAAGAGTATGTGTTTTTTTTTCTTTTTAAGTAATTAAATTTATTTGGGAGACATTTGTTAATAAGATTATATAGGCTTCAGGTATACATTTCCATGATACATGATCTATACACTGCACTGTGTTCCCACCATCCAAAGTCAATTCATCTTCCATAACCTTATATTTGGCCCCCTTTACCCTTTACTACTCTATACCGCCTTCCCTCTGGTAAGCACCACACTGTTATCTATGTCTTTGAGTTTCAGTCTTATATTCCACATATGAGTGAAATCATATGGTTTGTAGGTTTTTCTGATCAACTTATTTCACTTAGCATAATACTCTCAAGGTCTATCCATGTTGTAACAAATGGCAGTATGTTATCTTTTCTTATCGTTGAACAGTACTCCATCTATATATATAAAAGCCTAAGCAACCATCGTATTGTTCAATCATCCGAACAGTCGCATTGATGCGCAATGACCACCAGGGGGCAGACGCTCCAACCAGCTATGATGCACACTGACCTCCAAGGGGGCAGATGCTCCATGTAGGAGCTGCTGAGTGACAGCAACTTTTCAATGTGCCCTCTTCAACTCCGGGACCCCTTGGGGGATGTTGGGCTGCCGGTTTTGACCCAATCCCTGCAGGCCAGGCTGAGGGACCCCACCAGCTGGAGGGACCCCGCTCACTCCACAGATGCCCTTTGAGTCCGGTGCTGCCCAAGGTGCAGCCAGACAGGGAGGGACTGTGGGAGGTCCAGCCCATCTCGCCCAGTCCCACCTTGCCGGCCATCTTCTAATTAATTTCCTTTCAATGTGCACAAATCCATGCACTGGATCTCTAATATATATCATATTCTTTATCCAATTATCAAAGAGCAGATTTTAAACATGATTTAAGTTATTACTTATGTGACCTATCCCCTTCTTTTTTGCCTAGTAAAATTGTTCCAATTGTAATTAAGATTTTTTATCATACTGCCTCTCCATGCACCCCAACCATTCACAATTAACCAAGAAGGGTTTTATTTGGGCTTTGAGAAGGTTCTTCTGAAAATAAAAAGAACTGCTATTATTGAGTTACTATGTGCAGTCACAGTGGTAAATGCTTTCCCTGTGATTTATCCCTAGTTTATGGATGAATAAATTTGATGGGGGCTCAAGAGTGACCCAAATGTCATCCAGCTAATAAGAGGAAATCTAGGATCTAATCCCAGATTCTGAACCATTGCATTATTTTGACTTTCTCCCATAAAAAACAGTTTTCCTCCCACTATCTGGATCTGTGACAATACAAGTTTTTATGGGAATAACCATTCGGGAAGAAGAAAAGTGAGGTTGTTTGAAACATGAGCCATGGGGCAGCAGCCTTGGGGGAATGCTGCCCTAGAATTTTGGTTCATCAGAAGTGAGCAACAAGGAAATGATTTCATTGAGAATAAAGAACATTGGTGGCCAGGAAGAAAGGAAAAATGTGTGAAAACAGGACAACAGGCCCAAAGGCAGTCACTTATGCTAAGTCCCATGTCACCAAACTGAGACTTAATTGTGGACTTGACTCTCCCACAAACCAGTCAATCAGGAGCCCCCTGCTCAGCTTACTGAGGGAATCTGCCCGATAAACCCTAGCCATCCCCTAAAGGAAAATAACTTTGCAATAACCTGCTTTTTTTTGCCCAGTATAGTATCCTTGTTCCCACTCCCTTCTGGCTATAAAAGTTTCATTGTATGCAGCTCCGTGGAGCTCCTTTCCGTCTGCTAGATTGGACCCTGCCCAAATCGAATAGGGTTTTGTTCAAATATACTCTTTAAAAGTTTTATATGCCTTATTTTATCTTTTAACAGAAAATTAGGGGAAGCATTATTGTCAAATCAAATTGATTTCATCCACTCTGACACTGCATCCATGAGTGAATTGGTTGAGACTACAAATTCACGATATATCTAATGTCCATCATCTAATCCAAAAGTTTCTATTCCCATAGTAGGCTATTAAAGTGCACCCATTTCACAGGATGCATGTACTTCTCTAGTCAAGAACCAGATTATTCTCATTATAGTCTTTGTGGAAATAAAACGTGTTGATAGAAAGCACAATTTAGATAACAGGCTTCCTAACTATAGACTTTTACATCATTAGTGGTCTGATAATTTGACATCTGTTCTTTGTTTCAGTAGTAAATCCATTTTTTTTATTTTCACAATTTCATTATAACTTTACTAGAGTAAAGGAATCAAAGTAAATAGTGAAATCATAAAAAAACACAAAAATAGTTAAGAATCAAAGATAAAGAAAATGTGTTAACAAGGCCCCATGAATTTCAAATTTTTCTACACATTACACCCTGCTATTAGCAAAAATACAAAATGTAAACAGTTTTTGACATTCTGACAGCACAAAACTTTTATCTGTTTTGTTGTGTGGAACATAGAGCATGGTGTTGGGTGGTTGCTAACTTCAGAGAAATAGGAATGGGGACCACAGATGGCAAGAAATGTCACTGTTGCAGGAACTCTGCTGGCAGAATGTTCTCTGATTCTAGGGGAAATTTATTTTGAATGTTCACTTTCAATCCTGAATCAAGCCAACTTTAATTTAAAGTAAAAGATGTTTCAGATATTGATTAGGGTAGCGCTAGCTACTCTTCTAACGAAACCAATATTATTGAAGTTAATTAATTGTTCATGTAAAGTCCAAATGCCTCTTCCTCATCAGCAGGTGGCTCACTTCCAAGCCCTTGTGGCCCCTGCTTTTTCACAGGAGGCTTCCAAGGTCATCATAATCATCCTCATTAGGCCACAGGCAGAGTGAAGAGTGGAGAAGGCTCACCCACTGAAAGTGAGACTCAGCCATCTCTCATTCACATGGTCCCACTAATGGACCTTGGGAATGTAGATCCTGCTAGGCATCTGGGATGGTGGGGAGTGGAGCATACAATTTGTTGAACCATATCCTTGGCATTTCCTGGTCTTTTCCCATCCTCTCACTCACTGTTCATTTTCTTCCATTGACAATAATGAAATCTCTATTAATTCTGCAATCTTAGTACAGGTTTCAAAACCAAAATTCACATTAGAATTATGAGATAGGGAGGTAGATAGCTAGAAAGATAGATAGATGAATGTATAGACATTCAAAAGTTTACTACATATAAACCACCTAGATAATTTAGACATATAATTTTTAATGTCTTTTTTGTATTACCGTAATTGCCTTTTTTCACTTTGACAGTAAGTCAAACTTACCTTTAAATATTCCAGGTAATAATTTATCCCTCTGAGACACCTGAAAAGCAAAGCTCCTTTTTAATATTTACTCTTCTGGCTCTTATTTTTGAAAGAAAAGGCTGACCCTCTGTAGACTTAGCCACCCACCAGATTGTCCCTTTACTAGTCACATGTCGTGTTAAACTGACTAGAGAAATCGTTTCCTAAAGGAAACTAAAGTGAAAGGTTAAATGCTATAGTTGCTTCTATGGACCATCTGGTTCCTGTTGCAATGATGCTTATACCCAATCAGAAGGTGGATCAGAGTTAAGACTTCATTCTCCTCTTAGACAGGACAAAAGACAATGGCAAGACTCCAATGCTGCTGCAGTGCCCAATATGAAAACTCTTCTATGATTCTCATTGTCCATATGTATGAATATGTTTTCCAGACACTAGAACTTGTAAGAAAATACAATACCCAGTTTCATAACATGCCTTCCCCAGTGAGTGGCCCACCACTCCAAGGTCATCAAAAAAGCACTTTGACTGAAGAACCATACCTGATTGTCAATGTCTATCTCACAGCTAAACATTTCTAAGTTTATAAAATGTTTTATTTTCACCTTAGCAGTTATCTGCTAGAAGTTATTTCACATTACATTTGAAAGAATTTTAATACACATTCTGCAGTTCTCTTAGCAGACACTGTAGGGGCCTTCCCTATTTCTTTCTCAGGGTAATTAGCAGGACAGAGGACTGACTCACCTCTCTTAGTTTGTTTTTGTTTGTTTGTTTGTTTACAGGATATAAGCTAACTTTATCAACTCTTCTGACTTTAATAGTTTTAGTACACTGATCAGATAGTGTTGGTCCCAAAATTTCATAAAGGAATGACGCTCAGGACAGAGAATGACAGGAGGAGTTCTCTTATGTAACCTTTTGGAAGAAGAAAATACTACGTCATCTATATTGAATGCTCTGACTCCAGATCAGGTTTCTTATCCAGATTACTGTCATTTGGGTAGAATTTGCCTCCCTTAAGGATAGTAGGAGAAAATTTTAGGTCTCATCCTGATAGAATTATCTCAACTTCAGAGTTAGTTCTGTCTAAATGATTAACTTGTATTAAGAATAAAGTCAGACTTGAACTTTATTTGTTAAGCATCTATTTCCAAGACTATACCTGTTAGCCTTTGCAATGCAATTTTGAATTATTTCCTACGGTTTCTTGATTCTCAAAAAAGATAATATTGTGAGAATCATTATAAGACGACCTGACATTTCCTTTATTCTGTTTGTTATAGGAAGTGTTGACTGCAACTTTTGAACAAAGGTGACTGCGGGGAGGGAAAAGGAGGCATGGCTAAGGGTGCTGCTCAAAAATGGTAAGAAAACAAGAACGGGCAGTTAGCAAAGCAAAAGTAAGCTACCCGAAAATACATAAAACGTAAGAGCTCTTAAAGCAGGCGGGAATGTGGCCTTTGCACTGGGAAAGAACCGAAAGGCTAAATGGGTTACTTTTGAAACCTACACCTGCTTCTGTTCTCTCCTGCATTCCAGGACCAGTCCGCCTTCCTCTCTGAGCTCTTGCTTGATGCCCATAACTTTATTGGACAATTGGGTGGTTTGGCTAGAACCTGGTAGAAACATGTATCAAAATGTTTATTGGCTTCTGCTTGCCACGGTTCAGCAGTTTTCATTTTTAAATGGATATTAATCTTGTTGAATATTTACTTTATTGTGGTGAGTTGCAATATTTCCCTATTCTGCCAATGAGCTTCTGTGGTAAGATTAGCTCTGTCTTTTTAATGAAAATGACTCTAGAAGATTACCTGCTTTTTGGGTGATACCTTATCAATAACTCAATATAGATAAATATCAATACAATCAACAATGAGAAGACCTCAAATACTCTTATAATTTATTTTAGATATATAACCCAAAAATTGGGTGTATAAAAAAAAACTTTTACACTTAAAAGTTCTTAGCCTATAACTAAAGGTCTCCTTTCTCCTTCTTATCTATTTTTTTTTATTATTCCCAATGAATAAACCCAGTGGAAGTCATTTTTCCCTCTCCATTCACATATTTCCCTCCTAATCTCCAAAATTTCCCATCAATTTTGCTATAATAATCATTCTCTACACCACTGATTCCCAGGCTTTTGGATTTTACTGACAATAAATAAATAAATAAATACATACATACATAATAAAAAATTTAAAAAAAAACAACTTTAGTAAATAAAAATTGGGGATAAACAGAATTAGCAATCTTTTATTTTGCTCAATTTACACATAATGGTGATGGGAAAAAAAGTAAATTCACATATTTTAAAAGTAACTACAACTATTGACATTATTTTTTTCATAAAACAAAATACACCTTTTTGTCCTCTCATCTACTGATGGGCACTTGGGCTGTTTCCAGATCTTAGCTATTGTAAATAGCAATGCTATGAACATAGTGCTGTATATATTCTTACTGATTGGTGTTTCAGGATTCTTAGGATATATTCCTAGAAATGGGATCATTGGGTCAAATGGCAGTTAATTTTGAATATTTTGAGGAAACTCCATACTGTTCTCCACAGTGGCTGCACCAGTCTGCATTCCCACCAGCAGTGCACTAGGTTACCCTTTCTCCACATCCTCACCAGCACTTGTCATTTGTTGATTTGTTGATGGCAGCCATTCTGACAGGTCTGAGGTGATACTTCATTGTTGTTTTAATTTTCATCTCTCTGATGATTAGTGCCATTGAGCATTTTTTTTTCATATGTCTCTTGGCCATCTGTCCATTTTGGAGAAGTGTCTATTTAGGTCCTCTGTCCATTTTTAATTGGATTGTCTGTCTTCTTTTGTTAAGTTGTATGAGTTCCTTGTATATTTTGGAAATTAACCTTTTATCAGATGTATGATTTGCAAACATGTTCTCCTACACAGTGGGATCCCTTTTCATTTTGTTGATGGTTTCTTTTACTGTGCATTTACACAATGGAATACTATGCAGCTATAAAAAAGAAGCATCTCTCATCCTTTAAGACAGCATGGAAAGACCTGGAGAGTATTATGCCAAGTGAAATGATCCATTCAGAGAAAGACAAGTATAACATAATCTCACTTATATGTGTAATCAATGGACAAAATAAATTGAGGAACAAAATAGATCTAGAGACATGGAAGCATGGAACAGACTGAGGAATCTCAGAGGGAAGGGGGAGAACTGGTGGGAAGAGATTAACCAAAGAACTTATATGCATATATGCATAATCCATGGACACAGACAATGGTGTGGTAAAAGCTTGGGGTGGGGCAGGGGCAAGGTGGAGGAGGTAAATGGGGGGAAAAGGGGGACAGCTATAATGCTTTAAACAATAAAGATAAATAAATAAAAACACCTATTGAATTTGACTGCTCACACAAAGGTGATATACCTTATCCCATAAAGTTGTTGGTTTCATGGTCTATAGAATAAAATAAAAACAGTAACCAATTTAAATTTAATGAAATGAGATAATGCTAGAAATATAACTGCTCTATTGGAAATGGTCAGTACTGTTGACCATTCTTTTATCACTTTATTTAAGGACTATAATGGTCTTGACTTGACTCATAGCATTATTACCTGTAAGCTTCGGCTTCCATGCTAAGTTCTTTATTATTCCCATATTACCTAATTTAAGTTTCCAAAAAAGGAACCTATTAACTATCATTTTCCATAGTAGGACACTTCACAGATATATAGCTAGTCTATAGATTTTCTGTCTTGGGGTTGGTTATAGTCTTGTTCCAGTGGCTGTGGTAGGGAAGTAGAAGTGAGGATGCAAAATATAGTCCCATAAATGTCCCCTTTTACTGGAAACCTCATACAAGGCTGTTTCACTTAGTAAGAGCTGCGACTGTAACAGATTTTAATTGACATGTCAAGTTCATTCATCAAGAAAAATCCAGAAGGTACTCTTCTATGCAGCACGTGCTACAGTGACCTTGTCCTGTGATACCTATTTGTGCAATATTGAAGTTTGAGAGATCCTGGTATCTTACTGCTATATTTCTGGTATATAAATATGGCCTGCTAAAACTAAGACATGGAAACCAACCAAAGTGAACCAAATATACACATAGTTAAAGGGTTTTGAACCTGTAGATGTGTTTAGCCCAGGTTCATTTTGACATATGGGCAGAAAATTGGTTAGTTTATTCTTACTGCATCCAAACCCATGATAATGTCCTCCTTTGAAAAACAGAGATATACAAACAGTATAATTACTGATGTAAAACTAGTGCAGATAAAATAAGAATAACCTAAGCTTTAATTCAAACCTCAAACCATAAACCCAACCCACGACTTTTTTTTTTAGGTTCATATAGGTTCAGATAACTTTGGACTTTTAGAAAACATCATTTTTCTCAAAGTGACACTTCTTACTTTGTATCCTTACGAAGAAAAAGGGTAAATATAGAATATGAGGACAACTCCTGTTCAGAACGTGGGTCCCTGGCTAGGGTTTGGCAACTGCTTGCCAGCTGATGAGCTAGAACAAAGAGAATACAAGGAATATACATTGGTAATCCAATTTAACACTCATTATTGACTCCCTGAATTAGCCCAAAATGCTATCAAATAACGTGGAATTTAATCTTAAAAAATAAAACTGATTACATAATATCTACTCCACAAAGGCAGGTGTAGATAAAAATTCCCCATTTGTATATATCTATATCTTTCTTGTTTTTGTTTTATTTTTTACTTTCTGGCAAATTTCCATGGATTTGTAACACAATGGGATTTTCTTTTTAACCCTGTCTCTTTTTTTCTATTTTCTTCTATGTCCCTCTCTTGTTTTCTCTTCTATTTATTTCCTTTTCTCCCCTTTCCTCCTTTCCCCTCTACTTCCTTATGTATTAAGTCAGAGCTGAATGGACAGTAATCTGCTAGGGGAGTTAGGGGAACATTATAAGACCCCTTCTATGAACCCAGGAAGTATGTCATGAGTTATTTATTTTTTCCCTCAATGAAGGGACCACATTAAAAAAAAAACAAAGACTTATCTTGTATCTTTCTAATTGGACATTAGAATGAAATATTTCTTATTCCTTTCCTTTTCCTTTCATTAGAAGTATCTACCTATTTTTATCACCTAAGCATACTTCCTGAAGAGACTGGAATGAGATCTATCATTTGTCTGCCTAGCTCCCTCTTTCCCTTAAGAACCCGTTTCTTTCCCCAAACTCCATGTCGTTTGATGATAAGTGCTATCTAGGCCACAGCTAATAGCTCCAGATGTAAGCCCAAGCAGAAATGGCTAGAGTTTTGTCACGTTTTTCAAATTAACCTAAAGGAAGAAAGCAGCCCCTTTCCAGGGGCCATGCTCCTTGCAATACAGAGGGAGTGGTCTGGGAATGAAGTCAACTATCCACAGAAAAGGGGCGATGAAAGTGGATGAGAGAGTCCAGGAGCTGTGTGCCCCTGCTTCTGATTGTGCCTGAAGAAGGGAGTAGAAGCCCCACCCAGACCACACTTGACCACTGAGAGTGTGAGACATTGATGAGTCAGCAACAATCCAAGTTGTGACAGAGCAAAGAGTTTGAACAGTTTACATTTAATTATTTCTTTCAGAGTGATTAGTTCGGTAGGGTTGCTCTCATTATAAGGAAGGTGTCCTGAATAAAATACAAATTGAGAAAGAGTTAGTTGGAGAGGGTGCTGGGTGTAAGAGAATAGCTGTGATTTGCTGAGGTGAAGAGGACCTAATTGTCTCAAGAGGCATGCCTGGTCATGGATTCTCAAAGAAAGAACAGGTCATTTTAAATACTGAAATGATCTAGTGTCAGACAGACTTTGGTCAAGCTCCATTTCTGCCATTTAGAAATTGACTGACTATGGACAAGTTACCTGACCTCTGTATTTCAATTTTTTGATGTTCAAAATGAGATAGAAACACGACCCAATCTGTAGAGTTATTTTAGGGTAAAACATGCCACTTATGGACAGTTCTCAGGAGAGTGTGTGGCACACAATAAATGCTAAATCAGTGGTAGTCATTGTATCGATTAACCTTTTCTGAGAAACCGATACAAGAGCATGCTCCCAGTCAGTCTCACTGTCTTCAGTGATGCAATATCCAGGGATAGTTTAAGCCTGTGTACTAGTATTCTCCCTCTGGCTGAAGGGAGGAGTAGCTACCAATTAAACTAAGCCCTTCAGGGAGAGCACTACAACTCAAGTCAACTAATGTGAGACTGTAATGGGGCGGTGTTGAGAAATCACGGAGCAAAGAGGAAGGGAGGTGTTTGAAATTGATTAATCATACTTTGATGTGTCATCTCCTCTGGTTATAGGAGTTGGGGCAACTATGTTAGAGAGAAGCCTTCGGAATGAATATCTTTCGATTTATGTGTATTATAGTTTATGTAGAGGAACACCAACTTCTTCATACCAAACATCTGAAAGTTACCTCCTGTTTAATGCTGCTTATTCATTCAGCAAGTATTTACTGATCCCTATTATATAAGTCAGCCACTATGATGTAAAGAAGAGTTATGATCTCCCTCCCTTGTAGAGTTTCCAATCAGGTCGGTTTCTTAGACCTTCTTTATGACTGATACTCATATCTAGGGAGTTCCCATTCATGATCCCTATAACTATTTTATGATTAGTTTCCCCCAAAGGACGCACTGTGTATGTCACATAAAGGTAATTGGGTACTGGCTGTCTTTGCATTATCACAAGTTGAATTCAATTGAGAAATCATCATTTCGAATGTGAGCCATTTCTGCTCTATATCTTTCTTAACTAGCCTTGGCAATAACTGCTACCTTTATGACACTGAATTTGATGTCTACTTTTGCTGTCAGTTCTTTCGAACACCATGTAACTTTGCCACTTTTTTAAAGTGGTTTCTGGCACCAAACTTAGGAGTAATTAAATCAAAGCATCACATCCCCCAAAATGCTGATTTTATACATTCATTAGAATTTACACATGAAAAATTGCTGTGAGGAAGAGAGCAACTCTTCTGTGATTTCTATTTTGAAGATAAGAAAGTGACACACACACCCCCTATTATAGTCATGTGATAAATCAGCAGTGTTGTCAAAGAGAGAATCCAGTCAAGAATTCTAGTCAAATGTGCCATCTACTTCATCATAATGAAATTGAAATATATGAATATAATAATGTCAATTCAACGAATCACTTGCTTCATTATCTTTGAGTTTTACCTCTCATAGCCTATGTAGGCTATTAAGCCAGGATTAAATGTCACCTATTGAACTTTAGAACAATTGGTGCATAACACAGACATTGCTTTGCTGCAAACTTAGCTTATCCATAGCCAACAAGAAGACATACAGAGACAGGTGGTTGGGCGCACGCACACACACACACACACACACACACACACACACAGGCACATGTACACACAGGATCAAATGTACATGCACACATGAAAGAAGAGATAAAGTTAAGAGGCAGGTGGCTAAAAAATGACCTAGTCTGACTCTCATGGTGAAAGGAATCTATTTTCTCTTCATTTTGAAATCATTTCATGATTTTACACATCTTATTGTGGCAATTGTGTTTGCAGAAAGAACACTTTCGTACCACGCTCTCATGGCTGGGACAGAGCCAAATGGGTGCTGGAAGGTGAAGAGGCCAGGCAGGAACATGGCCTCCTGGCCATCCTAGGTAGGTGCAAGTTGAAATACCCAGCATTTCAGGAAAGACACTGCGTGAGTGAGGCTGTGTGTATTTCGAGACTCCCCTGCAAACCCTTGCATTCTTTTCTACCATGTCTAGTGTACACTATGTTCTTCTATAATTATAAATGTATGTTTCCCATCACCACAAAGACTTCTCATTGCTTGAAGGAAACACAGCTTCAAAGAGCTTAAATTGTGAAGGGCAGGCCCCCTTCTGAGAGCTACCATTGCTCGGGGGTGATTCCTCCTCTAACTCATCCACATAAGACCACTGGCCAGCGTGGCTGGCTGCATTGCACCCTGTCTAGATTGGCCTGAGGCTGTGGTGGTTTCAGCTTTTGAAAAGAACATCTTTAAATTCTTAATAATTTAAATCTCAATGTTGTCTTTTAAAAAACATTCTTGGAGCATTCTCCTTTTCTATCTAAAGGCAGAAAGGGTCCCAGTCTTTTGTGCTTCGAAACCTCAAATACAAAGAATTTTTAAAGAAAATTGGCATTTTGATTAGAGGGTAAACTTCACATAGATTGAGTTTCAGTTTTAAGTTGCTGAGAGTCTAAAGCGACGTGACGTGCCACAGAAGAAAGGCTGTAGAGATATAAGTTTAAAATGTGATGAACTAAAAAAAAAAATGCAACATACTTTATGACAGCAGCAGTTTGAGGAAAAATACATTCTATTTTTAACCATCATTTTAAAAACTCTCACAATTATTCTTTTTGAAAGCTTCCCAAGCAAAGCAGCTTCCACGAATGAAGTCGTGTCGGTCAATAATTATAACAGCTCACACAACCTTGTGTCAGGCGCCGTGCTAAGGAATGTTCAAAATTAATCTCATGCAATGCTTCCAATTGATCTATAGGGTTGCTAGTGTTATTCCATTCGACATGTCAAGAATCAGAGGTACATCAAGATTAATAGACTTGTCCAGAATCACACAGCTGGAATGCTGTGGAACTAGGTTTGGAAACCAGGCCATGACTTGTGCCCATAACATTTATGTGACTTCGAAAAGTACAGAACACAAAAACCTGAATCTATCTCTACTAATTTTTGGTGGTTGTTCACCTAAAGAATTATGCCCACACAAGTGTGCTCTGACAGTGACATATTACAACTGACATATTCCTACAAAAAAGAATCTTTTGCCCAGCCAGCATGGCTCAGTGGTTGAGCGTCGACCTATGAACCAGGAGGTCACGGTTCTATTCCCTGTCAGGACACATGCCCAGGTTGTGCGTTTGATCCCCAGTCAAGGGCATGCAAGAAGCAGCCAATCTATGATTCTCTCTCATCTCTGTTTCTGTTTCTCTCTCTCCCTCTCCCTTCCTCTTTGAAATCAATAAAACAACATATTAAAAAAAGAATCTTTCTTAAATTAGAATAAATGATAAAGTAGTTACCATCTTATGAGTGTTTATCCTATACTATGAAGTATGATAAGTGCTTTATAGAAATATTCTCATTTTTATCCTCTCACAACTCAGACTCAAACAGGTATTATTATGTTCATTGTGAGTATGTGGCGACTTGGCCTTAAAGAAATTGTGTAATTTGCCCAAAGGCGCATAGGTAAGGGTGGAGGAAAAAAAAAAAAAGGAATCGACTCCTGCTTGTTTGATTCCAAGTTTCATGTTCTTGACTATTAGCACTGAACTGCCTTCACACAGAGACAAAATCGTAAGAGGTCCATTCACTGAGCACACACTGTGTCAGAGATTCCACTGGGAAGTTTGCATATGTCATTTCTGAACCTTACATATCCCCCTTATCAGTTTTCATTGTATTTGTTTTTCAGATAAAGGGACGTTCCTAAATCACCCTATTTTTTTGCACACAAAGTTTGGAGAAGTTAAGAGGTAAATTCCAAAGACCTGAGAGGAGACTCCAATGCTGTTCTGACTGGAGCCAGTTTTCTCTTATCTATTACGTAACACAAGTGACGCAGATGTAACCTCTGCCATCCCACATACACGGGCAACTAATCTAATCATGATACTTTGGTGGGGGGAAGAGGAAAGGAAACTCTTCACAACCTCCTAGGATGATTTATGGACATTTTTAGACACCAACCTTCACTGTCAGAAAGATTACAGTGAAACTTTAATGTAAATTACATACACTTCTCTCTTCAGATCTCTAATCACCAAAGCAGCGTTCCCCCAATAGTCGGTAGGAGTTGTGATAATATTAACAATAGATTTTTATTATCTTTTTACTGTTCAAAGTACCATTTTCACAGCACTGCTGAGAGGCAGTATTATCTCTTCTGCTTCGGGAATGGGCTCAGTACCGAACTGGTTTCAGCACAAACTGCTTTCACGACCTTAGACTATGGCGTTGGTTAGGGATGAGAAAATTTTATTTGCCTTACCACTGAATCCACAATGTCCAGATAAGTAGAATCATTTTTTATGACATCAAATGTTTTTTTGGACACTCATTTGATAGGCTATTTCTGATAACTCTGTTCCCCCTAACACAAATGTAAGAAGAACTGCAGAAAGTTACGAAGTATTTTTCCAACTCTGTGTAGCTTGTGGAGAAAATGGAAGCCACATTTTAGAGATGTCTTATCATTTTCCAACAGCTAAAAGCCACCACTGACTACAGTGATCTGAGCTTTCAAAGGACAAAGGGTTAAATAGTAGCGATAGAGATATAAAGAATCAACCAGGAAGGCCAATAAAATCTGGGAAATCAAGCACAGCCCCAACATGACAGGTGCCTCCACATCAAATGGAAGAGCTAAAAACTCCAAGCTCCCACGTGTGGGCGTGTTGTTTGAACCTACCATCAATGTCAAATAGAGTGTCCTGACTCATTTTATCTCAGTGATTCACAAGCAGGTCTGGGCCATTCCAGTGAGACTTTGCTTGTGCAGAAAACAAGATAATAAACCTCAAAGCAGCCTGAGATCTGGTTTTGGCTTTGCTCTAATCCTGGTTTAGATTCTGGCCTCCTGTGATAACTCGCCCATCCTGAAATGATGAGGCCAGCACTCCGAACCTTGTCAAGCTCAGCCTGGATCTTGAGCTGTTTGACCATCACCTGCAGCCTGAAACAGACCTTTCACCCCTCCCATCTCCAAGCCGATTTTTACCCTCACAGGTTGGAATTATGAAATACCACTCTAACAGCATCAGGCTTAGCCTCGCATTTCTTGCTGACAGTTCAGCCTTGACCTTAGGACAGTGGTTTCTCCTTTAGTTCTGAGTCTCAGTCTCCATTCTGTCCCCCAATCAGGTAAAGTGGGTCTGTGTATTGTCTGTATCTGAGTCTCACACTGAGTTACTTTATTACGTGCATTACGTGTATTCCAATTCTCCACGATCTATAATGATAGGAATTCCCTTAAATTTCCTGACACCAACGTTATGCTCTTAAATACACGAGGAACTGTGAGCCCATTGTCTTTTGAATCATTTATCAACATCTATCATCTGCCTGCCTAGAGCTGCAAACCCGCTCACTTCTGGATATCCCTCCCAACCTCCGAGTGTCACCTGCCCATTACACAGGTGTCTGGGGGTAACAGCGCGCAGGCTCTGGATTCAGACTCTCTGGGCTTCTAGCTCCACCATTTCCTAGCAGATGACTTGGGCAAGTTAGTTTCCTTCCTTAGACTGAGTATATGTAGCAAAATCTGAGGATAATAATATTTGTGCTTATCTCATAGAGTGCTGTGATTAAATTATTGACTATAGACAAAACAAACATTATTTAATATACATTCAATAAATGGTGACAGCTTATTTCTCTTTAGAAATAGATCTAAAATTGCATTTGTATTTAAGTATTTAATAATGTTTCATTCTGTTATTTTCCTTCTTGTGCCATGTCCTCTCCCCTCCCCCTCCCAATTTTACTTTGTTCTAGAGTGACAATTCTATATTTAGGTCAGGATCCCGGTCCTTCCTCTCTGTCTCATTCTACTCTAATTAATGTGGTCTTGCCCAGCAAGAACTTAAGAAATGAAGGATTAGGCCTAAGAATGGAGGAAGGAAGATATCCTAGAGTTGATGACTGAAGACTTCCTCTATACTTGTAGGGTTCTGAAATGGAAAAATTGTGGCAATGATGAACTAAAGGTATGTTTTGCCAAAGGTGAAAATAATATCCTCTTCTAAGTATCACTCAGTGCAAAACGTTGCCTAGTGCTATCCGAAGAAGGGCAAAGAGAAGAATCATGTACCATTTATCTACACTTCACAAGAAAACTTTATCTCCAGGCATACTTGCCTCCCTCGGGTTTAGCCAAAAGCAGCAGAGATACTGGCTAGATCATGATTCTTGTCAGTCAACTAGAGAGAAGTTACTGCCTTATTTCTCAGGCATTGAATTTCAAAGCAGCAATAAACTAATTCAGTTAGAATCTGTGGAACAGAGAATGCTATTTTCTTAATGCTGGTTTTGATTCCAATGGAGTTGCCAGCCTTACCTGCTGACATAGGAATAAATCTATAGAAAGAATGTGAAGAAAACTTATGTGCAATTTCCATTAATAGGATCTCTGTGGCAGGGAAGGGAGAAACAAAGCCAAGAAGAGCCATCAATAAATCTTGCAGTGTTGCTGAATCAGGAATTGGTAGTCTGAAGGGTTTACTTAGCTCAATTTCTGATTGAGGATTATAGCACTGTGGTTCAATAGATAAATCTTAAAGATTTCCTTTAACACTAATTGTAGTTTCCATTTCTTTTGGTCCTGGTCTTGTACTCTCTGCTTGGTTATTCTCTTTAATGCCAAAATATTCTTCCTTCCAACAACAAAACTTTATCCCTGATGGGAATTTGATTTATCTGTGTATGGTTTTGAGAAGATGCCTTCTTCCAGAAGAGAGGAATAGGGTAAGTGTACAAATTTACAACTTCTATTGTATTGAAAGCATAAAACTATTGTGAATGCCACTGGAATATATCCCCCCAACTTAAGGAAACTTCAGTAAGTGGTGGACAAACCCTAGAAGCTTTTGGCAGACAGAAGAACATTATTACAACTTGGTTCATGAGCACCGCCTTTGTAAAAATACTGACAAAGTATTTTAAAAACCAAGATTGCTCACTTGGAGAGAAAGGAGAAAAAAATTATCACAATGCTTAAATATATCAGATTGAAGATAATCAGTTTCTTTTTTCCAGCACAGACAAAACATGACGGAATGTTTAGGTTTTAGTCAGCATGCTGGTTGACATACCGAAGAATTTCTTGACTTCAGAAAAACTGAATTCTAGCTCATGGTCGTGGGCTCTTGATCTCCAAAGATGTTGAAACTACTTTCCACATTGTATATTATATACATAAGATTGTATGAAGGCAAGAGCTTTCCTCACATATTCTTTTCATATTTCCCTAATTCAATAGTGAAAGTCACAGCCACAATTGTTGAGCCCTTTCCAGGTGTCAAGCACTTTATATTCACTATCTCGACCAATTCTCACCACTACCCTAGAAGTTTTGTATCACTAGCCTTATTTTTAATCAAGGAACTAGGTTCAGAGAGGTTGAATAACTTGCCCAATATATCAAGGGACAGAGCTGAGACTTGAGCAAAAGTCAGCCTGACCCTCATTAAAATTTTGACCATCAAGCATACCTGACTGTCACTATCACACTGACCTCTGTATTAATAAATGTCGGAGTTTAATTTTAAAACATAATTTTTAAGAACTGTTTCACAGGCATGTCTTTTTATACCCAGTGTCCATGCACAGCTTTAATTTACAGGGTTAGGCAAAAGTAGGTTTACGGCTGTTTGTAAGGAAAATAACATGATAATTAATAAATAATAATATAAGAATAAACTCTGTGTTTCCAGTACTCACAACTGTAAACCTACTTTTGCTCCACCCTGTATAATTCCAGTTTCTTTTACAATGTCTGATGCTTATTTTTTATATCCCCATCTCAAATAAATCTAGGACTTGGTCAATGAATAAACCATTTCAGCCCTACTGACATTACATATTTGAAATGTAACTTAGCTTGATAATGAAAGGATACATCACAGCCAGTTTAATCTCTAGGATGTAGAAACTGCAGAAATAATACTCAAAGCCTATGGTTAAGAAGAATCAGCTCATTCCTGATAGCTACACCCTAGGTTTTTCTGCCTACTTCTCTTATTTTCCCGTGGAGCATGCCTAAGCCACAACAACTCAGATTATACTTTTTATTTATTTTTTGTCAGGCAAGTGCCCTGATGCATAAGCAGGGCTGGCCTGAGAAAAATCATAAAGTAGGTCAAGTTCATCTCTGATCCCCACCCAGCCATTTTTCTCAGTATCATTGTCCACGGTTCATTTCAAGATTCTGTCTCCTTCCTTCCCACTCCAATGACCAATGCTTAATGCTTAAGATACTTGATAACAGCCTCACCTCTACCCTTCTTCTACCCCATATCTCATAGTAGAGGTTTTACTGTTAAGGAATGCACTCTATTACCTGCTTCAGCCCTACCTCTTCTCAACATTAATGTGTTTCTGGGCCCTCTCTTTTTCTTGTTGGCTTCATTGTCAGGCCAAGGGATTTCCATCTGGGAAATTTTACCACCTGCAGGTTCAGACTAACATTGTACCTACAGCCTGATATCCCAGCAGAAAGGAGATTCTCTCTTTAGAAAAGTCAGTGTCTCAAATTAACCCAATGTTTGCAACATACTCATCTCTAATGCAATTCCACAGGTCAGGGGAAAGGAGGATCCCAGTTGGTCAACCCTAGGTCATGTGCCGTTCCCCCAGCAGGGAGTGAGTGGAAAATAGTGTTAAATTTACCTGAAGTACATACAATAAGTTTTACAATAAAAATGGGTTTCCATTACTGAAATAAGAGATCAATGTTACTATAAAGAAAAAAACCACACCTCTCAGTCCTGTTTTGCATATTCTTTGCTATCTTTCTTGCTTTTTTGGATCTTTTATGTCTTGTTTTCCTCTTATTTTATAGAGTAATATAGTGCAAATGATTTTTTTCATTAGGGATAAGTCAAGTATAATAAAAATGAGAGAACGATCTAGTGTTTTAGTGTACCGTATAAACCCCCTTTCACTTGGGTAGGGCTTTCTTTTAGATAAGTCATGTTAGACTATTTTTATTTTATTCTATTGATAAATCATTCTGTTTTATTCATGGAAATTCAAGTTTCTCACTTCAAGTATGCAACTACATATTGTAAATCATGTGAAAGGCAAAACTCATCATTTCTCTTTAAAGCCTGTAAATAACAGACTGAACCAAGTTAAGGTGCTGACATTTGACTGTTTTTGACATACATATATGGCAATTTCATAGGATCCAACCTGATACACATTTACCATCCAGCTGGGTAGAGAAGTTATTTTGTTGTTGTTGTTGTTGTTTTTTCATGACAGTTTTTCAGTGGAAAAAAAATAAGCTAATCGGGTTACAGTGTTGGTTTTATGATGAGTCACTTATGAATCAATTCAATAATTACTGCAGATTATGTTGATGAGTAATAGAACAACTTACTAAATAAGTAATAGTGTTATTTGTTTACTTCAAATAGTCAAAATAAGACTTTGCATCAGAGGCTTTTTCACTCCCTAACAGCAAGATGAGCACAATCACTTAATAATTTAATCTAATGCTCAGAACTTTATTATTGCAACAATAAAAAAAATATCTCTATATACTATGGCAAGCAAAATAAGTGGTTTCCTGAAATTTAGACACAGGTGTTTCCTGCATGTCCTTGAATGTATCTTTTTTATTCACATCCAAGGTAGGCTTTCTTAGGGCAGCTTGCAAAAACAAATACTCTCAATCCCCAATGCTCTCAGCTATGGGTTTGTGCTTATGTGAATGTTATAACTAACAAGTAGTGGCACTATGCATCCACATTACATAATATTGTAATTTAAAAAAGAGGCAAACCAATATGTTTTAAATAAGACATTATTTCATTAGGTTTCCTTCAATGACATTAGTGAATTCAAGTGCCTCACCATTATTCAACAACATTTGAAACTGTCTGAATATTCTCTGAATAATCCAAGAGATAGATTTTTACATATTTTTTTGACATGCAATGTACATTAAAGGCTAGAGGCATTTTAATATATGAAGTACCTATAAATATACTATTGTGGAACAATAGATCACTTAATAAACCATAATGTTTTCTGCACTGATACAGACTTCTGTTTGACATAGGGAAGATAAATAATTGTTTTAATAAAATTTTAGGCAATAAAGGAACCCTACTAAAGTTCAGAAGGAAATAGCATTCGTATTTCGGTCAGATTTCATGCCATATAGCGTCCTATATAATAAAAGTGTAATATGCAAATCAACTGAACAGCAGAATGACCAGTTTCGGGGGCGAGGGGGCAGGACCGGCAAGCAGGAGACGCCAGGCCAGCCAAGGTGCCTGCCAGTGGGCAGAGGGAGGGGACTGCAATGCGGGGGAGAGGTGGTAGAGACCAGCGGTGGTGGAGGGGTGATGGGCGGGGGGGCCTGGGCCGTGCCAGCTGGCACCATTTGGCCTGGTTGCCTCCGGCAGAGGGAGGCCTAAGATGTCAGTAGGACATCCCCTGAGGGCTCCTGGACTGTGAGAGGGCACAGGCCAGGCTGAGGGACACCCTCCCCACCCCCCTCCACCACCACCAGTGCATGAATTTTCATGCACTGGGCCTCTAGTTTAAAATATTTTTACAGATAGAAATTGTTGCAAATTGTACCATGGTTAAAAAATATATTTTTAAAAAAAAACAAGTTGCTCTATTACGTTAATCAGTGGTTTCATGTTGATGTAAAACTTGAGGTTCTCCTATCTTGATAAACTGCAAATGACTCACACCTTCCTCTTCTCAAACTTTCCATTCTCTCTTGCACTCCTTACTTACACTGTGCTTACCCAAGGCATGTAGGTCAAGGAGTGTTGTCATGAAAGACAAGAAAAAGAAAACCTTTTCACTTTTTAATGCTTGTCAACATACACAAATGAGATCTATTCTGGGTTTTTTAGAGAAAAATCCATGTAGGTCAACTCAAGCTTTGGCATATGATGATGATGTTCTTGCCAAATGAGACAACTAATTTATTTGAGTGGAATACATCAACACGGCTAAAGAAAAGTACCTCTATTAGACGTGGTGATATTTATTTTTCTGTTTTAAACACTTACATCACACTTAACGAGGTACCAGGCATTGTTCTACAAATAATGATTCACTCAATACTCATAGCCACTCTTTGTAGTAGGTATTATTTTTATTTCTATTTTATAAATGGAAAAATGAAGACACTGAAAGGGTAAGTAACTTGACCAAAGTGACACCATTAGCCATGACATCTGCTTTGGAAAATACTGCCAGAGTACTTCCTTGGCCAAACCCAGTGGAACTCAGTTTTAAATTCTACTTTCTGCTCCTTTGGACCTAACCTTAAACCTCAGTTCTAACAGCTAGATTTGGGGTTACTGTCCTTATGTATGAACCCCTAGCACTCTAGTTGCTCTTGGACTGAAATATTTTCTCATGGGGTCCATTGCCACCATCCATAAAACTAGATTTCTACTCCTTATCTACACTCTGCTGATGGCCAGGTATCTGCTGGGCGATTTGTTTGGTCATACGGGTCCTTCACAGACTTTAAGGACTACTTCTTTTCCTTGGTTTTTCGGGTCATTAACTCCCTATTAACTTCCTATTTTGATGGCTCAGTTGAACTCCCATCCATTTACTTTCTTTCTTTAATTTTAGCTATTAAAATCTACAACTATTTAGAATAATCTATTCTCAAAGTGTCTCTATTAGGAACCACGTTTGAATTAAAAAAATAAAACACTTCATATCTACTTGCATGCCTGTGAGACTTTTCTTGTGGCCAAAGAAACTTTTTTACTTTGTGCCCTCCAAAACTTTTTAAATCTCTCTCTTACACACTTTAAAAACTAAACCCTAGACTTTATTTAGATATCACCTATGTTTCCATTAATGTCTTTTTTTTTTTTTTTTTTTTTTTTTGGTATTTTGTTTTTTGTTCAAGAATCCTATCAGGCTTCCACTACTTTTAATTACCATGTCTCTTCAGTTTCCTCTGATCTGTGACTAATACTCAGTCATTCCTATTTTTCATGACTATGATAGATTGAGAAGTGCTGGCCAGGTATCCTGTAAAATTGTGGTTTTTTAATGTTTTTCTCATGATTAGTCTGCATTTATGGGTTTTGAAAAGATTATCAGAAGTATGAGATGCCCTTCTCATCATATCAAATCATGAGTACATGATATCCCTAGGATGTCACTAGTAATGCTCATCACTTGGTTAAGGTAGTGTTTGCCAGTTTCTCCCTGGTAAACTTATTTTTCCTTTTCTAAACTTTATTCTTTTAAAGCAAGTACTAAGTCTAGCCCACACTAAATGGAGACAAAGGGAATTTAGTTCCATCTACTAGATGGGGGAATATTTATGTATATTAAATGGAACTCTTCTTACATGTTTTTAAATTGTCATCCAAAATTGTTCATTTTCAGTTTAAATAGCTATAAAAAGTTGAAGTTTTCACCATCTTGTAAAATTAATATCCTTAAGGAAAACGGCTACATCACATCTTAAAAGATACCCAATAAAATCTAAATACCATGGTCATTTGATACCCATTGTTAATGCTTTCAAATGTCACATTAAATAACTTTTTAAAAATTATTGATTTTAGAGAGAGAAAAAAGCATTGATTTTTTTGTTCCACTTTTTTATGCATTCACTGGTTGATTCTTGGATTTGCCCTGACTGGGGATGGAACCCACAACCTTGGTGTATCAGGACGATGCTCTAACCAACTGAGCTACCCGCCCAGGACCTAAAGGAGCTGTTTTTTAACAGTCAGATAATTTACATTGTTTTTCTTTTTCTTTGAAATTATATTCCCATCCCAATATCCTTAGAGAACATTTTAAGTAACCTAATTCTTGAAGTATTTTATTTCAATTTTAAATGTACTTATAATTTTAAAAGTATTTCTTGTGACTATATTTTGTCAAAAAATGTTATTGTGGATTAAGTTTCCATTGCAACTGTTTTTTTTTAATATATTTCTTTATTGATTTCAGAGAGGAAGGGAGAGGGAGATAACATCAATGATGAGAGAGAATCATTGATCGGCTGCCTCCTGCACGCCCCCTACTAGGGATCGAGCCCACAACCCGGGCATGTGCCCTTGGCCAGAATAAAATCTGGGACCTTCAGTCTGCAGGCTGATGCTCTGTCCACTGAGCCAAACCGGCTAAGGCCACTGCAACTATTTCTGGTAGACAATTGATCACAGCAGCTTAAATGTATCATCATATAAATCTAATTACTAAACAAAATGATAAAATTTTCTACAGAATGTCACAGCGCTACTCAAGTAGAAAAGCCATGATGTTTCTTCATTCAAAGCTTTTTTTTTTTTTTTTTTGCTGTTGTAGAGTAATGTTCAATGTAGTAAAATAAAAGTGGTTTTAGTGTTTATGTAACTTTTGTATCAAATGCAGTATTAATGGTGAAACTTTTCAGAAATTAAGATGCTCATGAAGAACATACAGTATTTGTAATGATTATGTAACTATTAAAATATATTTTTATTCTATAGCAAAAGAAGGTATTAGTGCAATTACAAACATGTTAGAAAGTGGTAAAAAATATATGATTAAAAAGTAGTGTGTGATCTAAAGTGAATCAACTCGGATTAATTTATCATTATATCCATTAAGACAAAATATTTAGGAGTTTTACATGTAGAAGTTTTCTGACTTTTTTAGTTAAGTAAATACTTGAGGAATTTTTTAAAAAAAATGTATTGTTACATACAACTGTAAGTGAGTATTAAGCCTTAAGTCAAAATCAGAGATGACAGAGCTATGGTTATATTTTAAATTAGCCACATTCTCAATAAGATCTCCTGAATATCAGACCTGCATCTACTAGTAAGGATTTCAAACAGTTGAAATATGCTGAAAACCTGTCCTTCCTGGGGTTGAAAGATGGAATCATTTTCAGGGATTTACCCTCAAAAGAATTTTAGTCTTTGCAGCTGTCAGTCATAATTTCTTAAACATATTCTGTTTGAATTACAATACTCAATGTGGTGTATCTAGTCAGGCTCCAATTCAATTATTATGCACAGTGAAAAAAATAGCACCTGCTAACCATGATATTCTGAAAGATGTAAAATATGCTGGTTTGTATTAGGTTAAAGATATTCTTTGCTTCATTGGTGGCTATTGGACATGAGCTAATTTGAGGAAGAATAGATTTTAAATAAATTAGGAATTCATTTCAAGAAATGTCTCGGCTACTTTAAGTCTCCGACGTGATAATTTTCTGACGATTTTATACAACTCTTTGGTTGGTTTAAATCAATCTGAATGTTTACCAAATTTCTCAAAGAGAATGTTCTAATGGTCTCCGAGGCCACTAACGACGGCATCATCAGGATGAGATATATTCTAGAACTCCTTGGAAAGTCCTCTCACAGAGCCAACATGAAAAAAGCCAGGTCATTCTAGGTACTGTCAACTTGGAAACGTTCTTATGAGGTTACGTGGGGAATCCACAGGCATACTGTTGGGATCTTTTTGTCCCCTGGGGAGAAAAAGACATTCCTAGGGATTGGCTAAAATTGCTCACACATTTTACTCTGCAATTTTATTTTTTTATTTATTTTTATAGCACCAAGGTTTTTAGGACGTTTAAAATAATTAAAATGACATAAAAGCATTTAGGGAAGCATCTTCTTGGGAAGAAGGTGGACTATATAAACTCTAGCCACAATTTAGTTTATGATCTTAGTGCCAATACTAGGGCTAATTGACAATTTCCTGAAGATGGCCTCTGATTATTGTATTAGCCCTATTTATTTTGATCAACTCTTATGCTACTTAAGCATCAATTCCATAATGGCCAAATGTCATGTGATCTTATCCATCATGGGTGGCCCTATGACATTTAGAAAAAAACATCCTACTTCAAATAACCCAAGTATCAACTGAGGTCACCCCGGTCCTTAGCTTTACATAAAATCTACTTAAAACTCTCCCATATACAAGAGGAAAAATAATCCGGGGCCTAATGTGACCCAGAGTTCCTATTTCCTGCACCTGTTGAGTTCCCTAACTCAGGCTGATCTTAACCTTTGCTACTGAACTCTTCAATCAGCCCTGTGTTCACATAGGATTTGTGATAGGAGCATGGTGTGTCCCAGTTGTTACAAAAAGTGAAAAAGTTCCATTACACATCCCTATTCATTGGGTTTGGGACAGTGCTCCTGGGAATTTCTCACTGGCCCTTTTTTTGTTTCTTTCCTTTTTACAAGGCCCATATACTGCCATGTTCTTTGGGCTCTTCTTTCTTCAACATTCTTTTCTTTCAAAATGCTAACCTTCATCATCAAATTTCAATTCCCTTTTTATGTAGAGCAGTTTAGTCATCTCTTGCTTTGGAGTCCAGACAGTCTCACAAGTCCCACTCACATAATCTAAAAGGAACATCTCCTTAAAAACAAAAAAATGTCTTGCCCTGGCTGGTTTGGCTCAGTGGATAGAGTATCGGCCTGTGGACTGAATGGTACTGGGTTCGATTCCAGTCAAGGGCACATACCTGGGTTGCAGGCTGGATCCCCAGTGGGGGCCGTGCAGGAGGCTGATCAATGATTCTCTCTCATCACTGATCTCTCTCTCTCTCTCTCTCTCTCTCTCTCTCTCTCTCTCTCCCCTTTCCTCTCTGAAATCAGTAAAAATATTTTTTTTCAAAATGTGTCTTATCTTTCTAAAGGGGAAATAATTTTCCTAAACCTAATGCACATTTTCTATGACTAATTAGAAAAAGAAGCTTAGCCTTTAATCCTGTGAACATTATGCAATCTTAATGAAGTGCAGTTCAAACAGGCTTTCTTACAACACCTAAAAATTCAGTACAAAAAGCTTTCAAAGCATGCTGATAGAGATAAGGCAATCTGACAGCCTTTTGACCTGTTTCAGCACCTGAATACAGAACTATACTGTGATTTAGCAAACTTCTGCTTGCCACATCTAATTATTTCAGTTTCATTCTTAAGTATCAGAACTTAAGCTCTTTAACTCATCATAAACTCATCACTATTTACTGTTGTAATCTCAAATTGATCCATGAAATCCAAGTAGTGGATTCAATTGTGGGTCTTCAAAATATCGAGACAATGTTTTCATGATTTCTAGGCTCTCACCAACTGCCTGTAGTTACTAGTACATCAGGAAAAGGGTATCATTAAATACTTATTTCACATAATAAAATAATTGCTTCCTTATAGAAATGATAAGAGTTTATTCTTTGTATTTTAGAATGGTATTTTCCTAGTTCTTCTTACACACGCATTTTTGGAGTAAAATAGTTCAGGAAACTTTAGTCCTTAACTCCTTCCCACTCACATACCAGATTCTTTGAGCCAACACTCATAAAAGGACCCTGAGGTTTTCTGAAAGACACAGAATGTGAGTCGGGGGTGGTGGTGGTGAGCAATTTTATTTGTTTCTCAACTCAGAATCTCTGTGAGAAAGTCAGGTTTGACAGATATTTATATTAGCCAATTATCTCACTTTTGCCCGCTTTTTCCATTTTTAATTTATATACTTGCCCCAAGTGTAAAACACATGTTATTTTTGGCTGCCAAAGTCCTCTTTCTGTGCACTAATTTCTGCGTTTGCTCCACCTTTAGAGTCTAATGTTGAACTAACATCAACTACAGGGGAAATAAAGCCACCTCTGAACTTTAGCTGTCAGCATACGCTGAAGAAAGTAGTAATGGGAGCAAGATGTGGTGTATGGATGCTGTTTTGAGGATGGAGCCTCACCAGGGATGACTACTCCCCTCTCTGGAGAATCACCTGCACTTGCCAATTCCTTGCATTTTTCACTTGAGAAGGAAAAACCATACTTGTCCAGTGAAAAATTTGTCTTGGAACTTTGGATTTTTCCAAAGGTGGTCATGTCTTGTTCATTAATAGTGTTAACGAACAAGTGCCTAGCCTGATCATTAATAATGTTGACCTCACAGAGCAAAATTATAATATTTGGAGTTTAATGAAATCAATATACCAGAGTATCTTGGGGTGAAAGTAAAGTTATCCTTTGAAATTTTGGCACCTAGAGAAAAGAACATGCCACAGTCTTGTCACACAGTGTGTGCTGTTTATTTTAGCAGCCATCCAAGCTATGTCTACTCTGAAAGGAAGAAGTTATGTTCCCTGAAATCTCACATAAAACATTAAAAAGCACATAAGTCTTCTCTTTTTGTCCCAAATAGGCACCAAAGAAAAAGCAAGTGGAGTATTTTTAAATGATTTGAAAATTAAGTTCCATTTTTTTAAACTATCTGACTTTGACTTCCCCAAAGATAGCTAAGTTCCAACACACTTGTGAGTTTGCCTCATTTCTACATAAAATATATCTCTAGTTAGATCTAAACACTTTCTATGGCCTTTTATAAATGAACTCATACAGAACCTCTTATGTGAGGAAAGTATTGTCAGTGAGAAAGAAACTTAGAGATGGTTGTCTTAACATCTCACTCAGCCTAGAACCTACATCACGATGTCATAGAACTCCTTCTTTTATTTCATACAACCCTCATTTTACTTACATTTACTACCACTGCATTGTCAGAAATTTATTTTAGGCTTTGACTTTTCCTCTTTTATTATGCAATTTCCTACCATACTTGACTTTGTTATCATTTTAGAGTATTAAGCACTTAAATTTTAATTGGTAGACATGACCTTTTTCTGAGAAAAAAGAGTCTTTGGGAAAAGTGAACAACAAGAACTAGTACATCAGGAAAAGGGTATCTTTAAATACTCCTTTCACATAATAAAATCATTGCTTCCTTATAGAAATGATAAGAGTTTATTCTTTGTATTTTAGAATGTTTGCAAAGAGACATAAAGTGAATTTACCACCAGCTTTTACCAGAGAGACTCTGTATAGGCAATATTTTCCTTGATAAATCAGAGCTAAAAATCCTTTCATTCTTCTATACCAGTGGTTCTCAACCTTCTGGCCCTTTAAATACAGTTCCTCATGTTGTGACCCAACCATAAAATTATTTTCGTTGCTACTTCATAACTGTAATGTTGCTACTGTTGTGAATCATAATGTAAATATCTGATATGCAGGATGTTCTTAGGTGACCCCTGTGATAGGGTCGTTCGACCGCCAAAGGGGTCGCGACCCACAGGTTGAGAACCGCTGTTCTATACAGATACTCTGGTCACCTGTCCTCTAAATATCTAAAAAGTATGTAATCAAATTGAGGTCAGAAAAGATAGTCCTTGGGGAATTGGGAAAGCACATCATGATGACTAAGTCAGTTTCAGATCCAAGCCAATATATCTTTGATTCAACAGCTATTAATCAAGAAATCTATATATATAAAAGGCTAATATGCAAATTGTCTGCTCAGGAGTATGACCAGGAGTGCAGGAGTTCCATCGCTCCCTATGATGTGCGCTGACCACCATGGGGCGGCCCAGAACATGACTGAGATCAGTGGCAGCGGTGGGGTGCTGAGGGAGCGAGGAAAGGAGGAGGTGGAGAGGTGGGAGGCCAGGCCTAGGGACCCTACCCATGCACGAATTTCATGCACCAGGCCTCTAGTTACTATATAAAAGACCTTTACTGTTGGAAATAAAAGTGAATATATTACATTTTCCTCACTAAAGAAGGCAAATGTCTTTTAGGCCAATTAAGACCTACACATAATTATCTATAATAAAAATAAGTATTTTAAGTCCCTAGCATTTATGAAAATTACGCTACAGGCTTCTGAGGAAAAAGGTAATTTCAAGTGATTGTGGAAAGGGCAGGTTTTGAAGAGTGACACCTGAGCTAAGCTTTCAAAGTTGTCAAGATTTCAGTAGATGTATATACTATGTATAAGAACATGGGGATTTCATGGGATGACCAGAATTATGATATTTCAGAATTGGGAATGTTGTAGAATGGAAAGCAATGTTGTAGAATGGAAAATACCACACACAGTACAGTTTCAAGTTTGGTGTATTTATAGGCAAATAATGGCATAAAATGATTTTTGTTGAGTTCACCAAAGAGTCTTCTATTCTATGATGGTTGCTCTGTTATCCTTAAAAATTCTGCACAGGTATCATTATTGTCTATGAGTTCAGTTGCTTCAAATATCAATCTCATGAGTACTACGCAATATATTAAACATGTTGGGCAATGGTCTTACGCCCGTTCAGATTGTTAACTCCTTGTCATTCTGCTGTGAAACAATGGCAGAATGGGTGAGAGGCCATTATTTTTGACTTGCAGCATATCCAGGATATTTTTCTCCTAACTTTTATAATTGAAGTTAGTATCTATAATTAAAGCTTTTACTTGACCTGCTTACCATACAGGAAGAGACCAATCCTCTGTGGTTCAATAATTTTCTTTCACATTTTGGCACAAAGGCCAAAACGTGCATTGAGGTCCCCCCTGACCATCAGGATGTCAGATGGTAGAGCAGCTGTGATGAGTTTATCCAGATCTTTGTAGAATTCCCTCCTTCACTGGAATGTATGACAGTCAGATGTTTGCATTGACAAAAGAAAGAAATGTTCATTTGATAAGTCCATACACTGACCAGGCAAGTTGGAGACAAGTAACCACTTAAACATCCAATGCCTGAAAATCTTTTCCCCCAAAGTCTCATTTCTCCTCATGATATGTCTATATCACTAGGGAGAAATACTCAACAATTTTTTTTTTCTAATACGATTCCTTAACCGGAGTTGCTCTCCTCATGTTTTTGCAATTAACGAAAAAGGCCAACAGAGAGCCAACTTTTCATGATCAGCCTCCCATTGTCTGAAACGACCCCACCCTAATTTCACTGCCATCTTGGAGTGCTTTACTATCAGCTCAGAAGGGGGAAATTAACTCACACTTTAGAAATACACTTATAATTGCAAATTGCAACGTATTGGGGGCCTGTAGCAATTTAGCAATAAACCAAACTGAATACTCTGCAGACCACATTGGGTGGAGAAGTGAGGCAGGCTTTTGCTCTCTAGAGAGAATCATCGAAATCTCTGGTCCATGTTATGTCCATAAGATAGGCTCAGAGTCTCAGGAGGACTGGTATTGCGTTCGTTAAGGTGTTTATTTTATTTTCTGTCTCTTGGACTGAGAAACAGGATGAAAAACATATGTTAGGGAAATGGAAGACATTTCATAGTTTACAATATTAGGATTAAAAATTATAATATTTATTGTAAAAAAAAGTCTCCAATTACCATTTTACTGGGTAGAATCTTTACAAGATGCATGCAAACTAGAAACGGAATTTCATCTTTAACTCATTATATTTCCATAAGAAGCCACATGGCCGGACTTTAAAGTACAGATCTACCCTCCAGTATAATATAAGCCTTTAGTTTTTGTTTTTGACTGACAATAGTAACTTTATTCTACATAGTACATTTTATAATATATATATATACATATATGTAGATTTCAAATTTTATTTTTTAATGAAAAATGCAATACTAATGGAGGCTAGTAGAAAAATTGGGGGCTAAAAATCAATTTTTAAATAAATAAGCTTTTGATTCCAAACCCTTCTGTGCAGTGAGTTTTCTTAATTTTCTTACTGAGAACATCCCAGATGCTTGTATATGACATTGTGTCTAAAAAGAGATGACTTGGGAAATGAAAAAAAAAAAGTCCTGACTTGCTGATGGCTGCTGATTATTCAAGATTTTACTATGTAATCGCTTCCTATGAAGGAAATTTTGTGGGGAAGAAGAGGACAGAACTTCAGCCGAGTTATAAGTAAATTAAAGCTTTTTGTTTAAAGTAAAAGAGCGGGTCATTCCCACTTTTATGAGCAGAGAAGGAGCTTTTCAGCTCTTCAGTGCTCTCAATGGAGCCAGAGCCTTTGAGGAGCCCCCCCTCCCCCCACCGTGCACAGGACCCTCTCACGGGTTTTCTGGAGAGTCATTTCTTCTTCTTTGTAGAGCAGGCTGCTGCATCCCTTGAGTTCTCCTTTTCTATATAAGATATTGACCAGATTATGGAATCTGTATTCCCATGGTGGGCAACTGTCTTCTGTAAAGGACTAGAGAGTAAATATTTTGGCACCGTGGGCCATCCCATCTCTGTCACAACTATTTTATTCTGTCGTTATGGCATGGAAGCAGGCATAGGCACCATGTAAATGAAGGAGCATGGCTGTTCTAATAAAATTTTAGAAAAACAGTCAGTGGGCCATATCTGGATCATAGTGTACCAGGCCCAGGTTTAGTCCCAGAAAACATGATCCTCTCACTCCCTGTTGCCCCTCAGCCCCCAAACTACCTACGCACCTACTCAGGGACACACATGTACTTAACCTCGCACAGCTGTGAGCTGACCACGTCAACCCAGAAAATTCTTTCACTATCTAAAGTCAGCTTTCACCCACCCAAAGGTTACAAGCTAGTCAAGCTGCAGTATCTAGATTCATGCAGTTTCTCAACTATGTGATCCTTTCTGGGTACTAAGATAGAAAGAATGAACTATGTGGTAGTGGCAGAGAGGAAAAATAATCCCCACCCTCCCACCGTGCACAAGAGAATTGGCACCATTATTTGTTTCTCTCTTAAAATGTCAATATGATTTAGAAATGCATGTTTAATCAGGAAATTAAGTTATCTTAAGGAGGAATTGCTAATGGAGATTCTGTCAGAATCCGTACTGCCATTATTAAATGGGATAGAACTGCACCCTTCAGCATTTTTCATACCTGCATTAGTCTCGTCCACTAAATTTTACCAAAAAAAAAAAAAAAAGTTCTTTATTTTTCATTCTATTGCTAAATCTTAAAGTGAGGTACCAAGGTAAATCTTTTAACTTGGCACCTACATGATGTTTCCCTCTAATGTTATTTCTTCTGAGTAAAAGATAATGGTGTTCAGTTCTTTGCCCCATTTTGGCTTCAAACATGAAAGTGGTGTGTTTGATGATCATCAACAAACGAGAGCATATTCTGACTCTATAGAGCAGAGGTGACACGCGAACTCATTTTTTTGGTTGATTTTTCTTTGTTAAATGGCATTTAAATATATAAAATAAATATTAAAAATATAAATCTGTTTTAGTATGGTTGCAAATATTGAAAAATTTCTATATGTGACACGGCACCAGAGTTAAGTTAGGGTTTTTCAAAATGCTGACACGCCGAGCTCAAAAGGTTCGCCATCACTGCTATACAGTGAAGTGGGAAAGCCCATAGAAGAGGTAACACGGGGCAGGCAGGAAGTGTTGGGAAGTCAGGCTGGAAATGACTCTCCTGCCATTACAAAGGCCCGGGCAGGGGCAGTTGCCTCCGTCTTTGCTCTTATTCACAACTCTTGCTGGGTTGTTTGGAATTCCATAGGAAGTTCTCCACGAGAGGTATTTCATGTAACCACCTACTAAACTCAGTTATGCTTTGGCTATCTTTCCAGACTCTAATTGGGAAATAAGTTTAGAGCTGAAAAAAACTTCACAGCTCATCTAACCCAGAGGTAGTCAGACCTCGTGGCACATCAGCAACATTCACTGTCTGTGTTAAAAGGAAAGTTTTTAGGCGCTGAAGACATTCTGATGAAGAGATTCTGGGCCACGGAAATCTTGATTTCAAACCTGGTTCCTATGTGAATAGGATGCCTCCACTAGGATTAGGAAATCCATGGGCCAGGATGAGGAAATCACTGATTTAGTTCACCTCCTCATTCTAGTGATGAGAAAATATTTTTTGAGTTGTTGAACTGCCAAAGTTCTCACAACGAGGAAATGGCAGAGCTGGGCTCTGGGGCAGTCAAGATTAGCAGGACTGCAGGTACCTCTCACTGCTGGGTCCATGACCACTTCCCTTATCTGGAATAGAGCTCTTTCACCCGCACTTAACAACCTCCTCAGCACAGCACTCCAGGCAGCCCGTGCTGGCAGAGTGTGTTGTCAGGTAAGAAGCAACATATTTGTTATTCTAAGACAGAGCCCACAGTGGCCAGGTACCCACTTATGAAATAGGTGCTCTGGTATTTTACATTTTTATCAGATAAAAAGAAAAATGTGAATTCTACTTTGATATTTTTCAATTGTCTTGATTATAAAATATGACCCTTTGAGAAGGGACCTCAATGTTTAAGAATCATCGATGATTGGTTGTGGGGCCAGTAGGGCTATTCTGAAATGAATGGAATAAATTTGTTTGTGATGTTTAGGGGTAAAAGGAGGAAGTTCTTTGGGGGCACAGAGTATTTTTGGAGGAATCGTTTTTGGTTAGGTGGTGCACATATAGTTTAAAAACTTTTTATGCTCCTGGGGGGTAACACCAGACTTTGATCCAAGGATACAAACTCAAATCCTTTAGGCTGAGTTGTAAAGTATCCTGGTTAGTAATGTAGAGTGCTATCCTAATGCAAGAGGGTGGGTGTATTTTTATAGACGTATAACAACTGGTTAGTCTACACAGAAGATATTAACAAAGTATCTGTAAACTGCATGCAATCATATGCCTGAATAATATATCCCCAGACTCTGAGATAGGCTGTCCCAAATGAGTAGAGGAGAATTTCAAGTTTATGAACTGTTTCTTATAAAATGTGACAGCTTTAAGAAAGGACGAAACATTCAAACGGAAGCTGCCCAATGGTGTACCCAAGCCTCAAAGCTGTTCCTGATGGTAACAGGGACATAGTTCTGCTATCAGTGGGAAATTATCCTCAAAATACCCTCCATTCCCTTAACGTCAGGCAACTTGACTGTTTACATGAAACTATATATTCCCTGAAACCACCACAAATAAAAGCCCAATGCCTTTTCATCATAAATCTGCCCTAGCTTGTGTGTTCCTTAAGAAAAGGCACCGTCCTGTTCACCATTTTCATCAACAATAGCCCCTGTGCATGGATACACTGGCAGCTCAAACATTTGTTGAATGATTAAATATTTGTTGATTGAAGAAAGTAGATTCCCATTATTGATTTTTTAAAAAATATTTTAGTTATTGCTCTTTCTGCCAATAGCATCTGCTTTTCCTTCCCAATTTCCCCCTCCAGTTTCCTAACACCTTTTATGCAGAGTGACTTACCCATGCAGGCAGGGCCAATGCATACAAAGGGGCAACTATGGTTGTTACAGGCACTCCACTGGGTCCCCATCATAAAGTATATTTATCCTCTGGATATAAACAATCCCTCCAGGTTGCTCTTTGTCTCTCGCACATTTATTACTCTAATAGTAAGGAAGAAAGTTCATGAGGACGATAAACTAGTGTGCTTAAGGCTGTGGTCATGTCTAAATATTGAGTTTGATTTGCCATTGACTGCCAAATCCTCCCTGGCCTCAGCAGTGCCCTTGAATAGTCTCCCTGTCCTTCTCAACAACTGTCTTGCTTTGTCTTACAGCAACTGATGTGTATCTGTAGGTCACTGATTTTGACTGGCTGCCAGGTCTGGTATGGCTGAATTCATTTTATCATTTGTTAGGGAGCCACAGTATTCTTGACTTTATGTTTAGCAGGCTTATTGGATTAAGGTTTAGGATAATCACTAGCACAAATAAATATCTCATCTCATACACAGGGGAAATGCACACAGACACCGTAGGTCAAGAGTTGTGGGAAAATGCAGATGATGGGAACCTGAATGATGAAGACACTTTAGCCTAGAAATAGTGAATGAATGCTCCTGATATATAAAAAACACAAAGTTCATGTTATTAGTAGAATTCTTCTATATAGTGAGATCTTGAAAATACAATTACATAAGTACTAAAGGCCCAGTGCACAAGATTCATAAAATCGGGGGGAGGGGGAGAAGGCGGGGGAGGGGGCATTCCTCAGCCTGGCCATCATCCTCTCACAGTCAACAGTCCAGGAGCCCCCAGGGGATGTCCGACTGACGGCTTAGGTCCGCTCCACAGGGAGCGGGCCTAAGCCATCAGTCAGACATCCTTAGTGCTGCTGCAGAGGCAGGAGAGGCTCCTGCCACCACTACTGTGCTCGCCAGCCATGAGCCCAGCTCAGGGCTTCTGGCTGAGTGGCGCTCCACCAGCTGGAGCGCACTGACCACCAGGGGAAGCTCCTGTGTTGAGTGTCTGCCCCCTGGTGGTCAGTACGTGTCATAGCGACCGGTCATGCTGCTGTTTGGTCAATTTGCATATTAGCCTTTTATTATATAGGATATCTTTATCCCATCCTTATTCTCCTTCTTCCTTCCTCCTTAACTTTCTGAAAAAAATTATTTGTGTTTATTTCTCTAAAATTGAATACTCATGACAGTTTATACTACTTGCCTGTGGTTTCTTCAATGATGATAGTACTGTGGTATTCATTCTTTTAATTGTGTGTCCATCGTTTGATGTTAAATGTAGCATCTAGTATCACCTGTGAAAACTGTCCAGCCTCTATCTATGATATTCAGAGCAGGTCCAGAGTTTGCACCTGCCAATAGCTTGTCTAAATGTTTAGATTAATTTAAGGGTTGTGATTTTATAATATAAATTATAAAATCTAAATTACCTGTATTGTATTAACCAATCACAATTGAAACCTTCCCATCTATTAGCACTACTGAGAAGAGGCATGGATCTTGGGCTAAAGACAGAATGTAAAGGTGGGGTACAAGGTAAGGTGCCCGTGGACCTATTCATTGACCTATCCCTGGCTGAAGTCCTGGTGTCAGTGCCTGCTTCCACATTGTTATTCCCTGAGACATCACCATATAATCTCCATCACTTCATAAATCTTGAAAAAAAAAAAGATAAGGGGCTCCTTTCCTTGGTCTAAGTCTTCATGCACAAAAAATAAACAAAAACTAATCCAACTATTTATTCAGTGTTTTATCAAACATTTACTAAGGGCATGCTGCTCTAGGTGCTTGGGTTACATCAGAATGCAAAACAGACAAAAATACCCATTCTGGTGGATTTAAAAATCTCCAAATGGCCACTGGTGTTGCTGAGGAGGACCGAAGCTTTGCCACCCCAAATGTGCCTTTTGGGATAGTGATTTTAAGCTGGTTACTAAGAAATAAAAGACTCAGAAGAATTTTTTGCACACCCTCCTTTACCTGCCTAAAGAAATCCAGAATGAAAAAAACCTGCTTAAAGAAAGAAACATTACTTTAACATCAAATATAAACTAAATCTGGCTACAGGAAGAAATGTCTTGTTAGACATTTCTTAGCCTGCTTGTTAGACTTTGCTGTGTCCTATTGTTTCTGGTGGCTCAACAAGACCTTGTTTATCACATGTTTGCTCTTTCCCATCTACCTGTGAATTGCCTACTTTCCCTTTGAAATCCCAGAGCCCTGTCCCCTTCTCCTTGGTCCAAAATGGACATATAAACTTCAAATGTCAATTGTACCTTAGGGTCTCATATCCTATGACACCCCAGAAATGTATCACCCTAATAAATTTTGGACATTATCTCCTGCTAATCTGTCTCATGTTAATTTGATTATTAGCCCATCCAGAAGACTTAGAAGGTGGGAGGAAAATTATTTTTTGTGCCTCCACATTGCATTTTTTGTTCAGTAAATCCTGTTAATTCCTGGTCTGTGTTTATGCAATGAGCAGTAAGTGTGGTTAATAAAGCATAACATTTTCAAAATTATTGCTAAAAATATCTTCTCAGTTACTCATGATGACACCTAAAAATCACATTCAAATTGGGCAACCCCATTTTTAATTATTTACTTGAATTAATGTTTCAGGGCCCCTTACTATTGATACCTTTGTAATTAGCTAGTTATTAGGAGAGAAGCAAAAGGGGAAACCAGACATTATAGGCATGTTGTTTCTGGGTGCCCCTGAAAAAATCTGTTTACCAAATGTTGGCTCTTTCTCCTCTACCTGTGAATTGCCTCTCTTCCCCTCCTAAGTCCAGAATCACCTATATTCCTCATTTTGCCTCGCTGTCTTTAGAGTGTCCATGTTTATGTGTATTCCCTTGATGCATTCATTAAAACTCTATTTTTCCCTGTTAATCTGTTGGATGCCATTTGAATTATTTCATCAACCAGAAGGAAAGGGCTCCTTTCCTTAGTCTGTTTCCCTGTCTCCAACATTATAAAGTGCAATTGCCTCCCAGTCTCAAAGTATCTTAGAAAATAAATTCTCAAAGAGGAATTTGCTTCATGATCAAACCAAAGGAAATTAGGTGGGTTTAGGACTTTGTAATTCAGGCAATGGAAAAGGCCAATAAATTACCTCTGTTGAGAATCATTATTAATCACAATATCCTTCAGATTCAGAATCTCTTATACAACCTGTTGGTTCAGATGCCTTTGGTTGCAAATATCAGCAACCCTAATTCATACTACTAAACCTTAAACAATAAAAACATGATTCAGATAACTGGAAGGCTTTAAGTAGACATGTTTAATGTGAAATACAATTTTCAGCTTCTAATAATCAGAAAGAACTCAGGTTTTTGTATTCCATTATCCCTGGCTTGTCCTCCTCAGAGTTGCCAGCACTGTACAACACATGAATCATCATTACAATGCAAGCATGGTAGAACAATTGGAGAGCAAAATGGAATCAGGTGGACCTGACTCTCAGCACCTTCTAGCTCAGTGATGGCGAACCTTTTGAGCTCGGCGTGTCAGCATTTTGAAAAACCCTAACTTAACTCTGGTGCCATGTCACATATAGAAATTTTTTGATATTTGCAGCCATAGTAAAACAAAGACTTATGTTTTTGATATTTATTTTATATATTTAAATGCCACTTAACAAAGAAAAATCAACCAAAAAAATGAGTTCGAGTGTCACGTCTGACACGCGTGTCATAGGTTCGCTATCACCGTTCTAGCTATTTCAACCTTAGCAAGTTCCATAACCATGTTTCTATCATCTCTAAATTGTTGATGTCTTTATTGACAGATTACTATTAACATAATTAGAAAGAGTGAGTATACAGTATCTGAGTTATAATAAATTTTCACAAAATAGCAGATATTATTTTTGTTATTAGTTCAAGAAACAAATCTGGTGACAGAAACTAGACAGCGAACCAACTTGGTCCCATTGAGCAATGCATTCACAAAGCCTCTCTCGCAACGGATCCCTTCTGGGGGTTGTTAATCTTGTCCATTTTCTGTTTCAATTTTAGACCCCTACCCGTCAGAAGTCAGTCAGGAGCACAAAGCCTCTATAAAGGCCTGGAAGGGAGGTGTCTGAGGGCCAGAGAAGTAGTCATGAACCATTCTACCTGAAGCACTCTTTGGAGCTTGCAGGGAAATCCAAGGGACCAAACACATCTGGCCACTGACGTGGGGCCAGCATGAAGAGGAAGATGGAGACGTCTATGGAAACTATAGCCTCTGGGAGGCAGTCCCTGCTGTGTAACTGCAGCCTTCAGGGGTCTGAAACCAATTACCTGATGCCCTCAGCTGAGGCTGCCATTTGTCAGTGGAATCATCAGTCAGTGAAATGAGCTCAGCTAGAGTAGAGGCAAGCGCCTGCCAGGCACCCCTGTGTCTGCCCATCACCAGGTCTGAGGCTCAACCTTCAGTACTGGCCTCTGCTTACCTTCCACCTCCCAAGTCTCACACAAGCTCCCCTGGGACCTGGTTAGAGAAGGGGATTCTGGAATAAACCTACAATCAATTAACCAGCTCCAATGGCAGGCGTGGGACAGATGTTTCTCTTCACTTTATCATACTCATTTGCACCTTTTCTCTTGCCCCGAGCACAATTTGAAAAATAGCATCGACATCATTGTCAAAGGAGTCTGCTTTCTGAAGCTGTAACTCATTTTTGCCTTAGTTTTTGAAAAATAACTATCAACTAGATTTATATATATTTTAATGGAACGAAGTGCAAACTAGACTTTCTTCACTGCTCCTACATGTTTGCAGCTCGGCAGCATGGTGGGTTGGCGATAACCTAATACTGTGCACCACAAAGTGTGGGCCTTTGTTCTGTTTGTGCAACACACTTGCCAGAGGAGAGGGAAAACCATGGCTTTCTCCACATCTGTGGTTCACAACCTTTTTAAATGAGAGATAATATCTAAGAAATGATTAGTTTTCAGATGAGCCTATAATACTCTTTATAACTATTGATTGAGAGAGTTCATAACCACTAAAATTTAATATGGGTCTAGAGCAGTGGTTCTCAACCTTTTGGCCCTTTAAATACAGTTCCTCATGTTGTGACCCAACCATAAAATTGTTTTCATTGCTACTTCATAACTTTAATGTTGCTACTGTTATGAATCATAATGTAAATATCTGATATGCAGGATGGTCTTAGGCGACCCCTGTGAAAGGGTCGTTCGACTGCCAAAGGGGTCGCGACCCACAGGTTGAGAACCGCTGGTCTAGAGTTTATTAGATAAATTTATTTTTCAGATCAAGTATTCTAAAAGTATATTCATGCATTTTGGGGTAAAATATTTTAAAAAGTACATACTAATATGTAAAATTCCAAAAGTACCTCCATCCAATTTGAGGGTTGCAAAAAGTACATAAAATATGTAAATTTTTTTTAGAAATTTTCACCTACAGGTTAAATATGAGTACAAATTCGAAGTTTTTCTCTTTAAGATGCATAACTTGCTCTTGGAGGAGCACTACCTAGAGGTTCTCATTGTTCCAACTGCAGGAGGAGTTGGAAATGCTTTTCCTGCTGGTGAGACTACATTTCTCTACCTGACAAATCCCTGATCAATTGCCACCTGCCATATAGAGCTGCCACCACCCCAGGCTTTCTGCCGCTCATTCCTGTCCACATCTTTGGTATAAAATATAGCCTGGCCAATCCTGCTTTCTTCTTCCTACCAGGAACACAAGGGGAAAACATTTTCAGATTCTTTATGTGCCCAGATCAAAAAAGGTCAGCTTTTCAGCAGACCCTGAGAGGTAAAATAGAGTGCTAGAGATATATTCAGACATAACAGAACAGGGATCTGGGACTTGGAAACACACACAACTTCTGTTTCAGGTCATTTAGAAAGATTTTTGAATTATAGCAGTTGATGGTGGACAGATGTGTCTCTATAGTTCTGAGCTTTTAAAAGACCCCTGAAACATCTGATGAGAGTTCAGCAAATCTCCATCTATCATTATTCAAATGGACTTCAGGGAGAATGTTTTTTTTCTTTTCTTTTTTCTCTCAAGAGCAAGGGAATGGATGAATGGAAAAGCACTTATTAAGTGCTTTGGAATAAAGGGTGCTGCCCACAATACACATACTTCATCAGGCATTAAAATGCAATGCTGTGACTTTTTAAAAAATGTAACAGCAACTGCCATTCAGGACCACACTAGCTTAACTAACACAATGAGTGATGCATTTTCCCTGATGTATCATTGGAAGCACGTAAATACAGTAAGTCCTCACTTCACGTGGTGAATAGCTTCTTGGAAACTGCAACTTGAAGCAAAACAATGTATAAGGAAACCAGGTTGTCCCTTGGCTAATTGATATAAATAAGAGTTAAGTTCCTACAGCCTATTTCTGGTCACAAAAATATCACCAAATTTCCAAATAAAGACCCAAGGCACTTCTAATATTAAAGTGAATAAATGTGAGGTACACTGGCATTTAAGAAAGATGAAAAAGCAAACAACAACTGAAAAGTAAGACAATGATTTTCCAACCTGCTGATTCCAGTTCAGGATTAGGGAGTCCCTTCCTTCTGGCAGCTCAGAGCACAAGGCAGGCACGCACCCAGGACAGGAACCTTCTATGAGAGGGTACCTCACAACCACATCCACACTCACTCCTACTGGGGCAATGTAGATACACCA